>NC_091119.1:68080391-69280391 GCF_040183065.1 Periplaneta americana | reverse complement strand
ACTTGGATTGTAACGCAACCGAATGCATAGCAGCACGAGACGTCAACATTTAACGAAGAATAATCCGGGGGAAGAAATAAACATGCTACACATTCCTGTTTGCATAATTATTTACTAACATGAGTTTACTTTCTTGGAATCATGCATAACATTAACATTGCGTAAATAGTACAATAATAACAGAATGGCTCACTTTGTTCAGGACCTAAAATATTAATATAAATTAACAATATTCTTCAAATTATTCACGACTTTACACAGCTCCGCAGAACACCACTATGCGTTGTTTTTGTGAACATACTATGTATCGTGCACACCTGTGGAGTAACGGTTAGCGCGTCTGGCCGCGAAACCAGGTGGCCTGGGTTCGATTGTCGATCGGGGCAAGTTACCTGGTTGAGGTTTTTTTCCGGGGTTTTCGCTCAACCCAATATGAGCAAATGCTGGGTAGCTTTCGGTGCTGGACCCCAGACTCATTTCACCGGCATTATCACCTTCCTCTCATTCAGAAGCTAAATAACCTAAGATGTTGATAAAGCGTCGTAAAGTAATCTACTAAAATAAATAAATACTGTGTATCGTCTGTAACAGGGCGAGGCGCAGGGGACATCTAAACTCCTCGCTGTACTCAACTGAAATCTACTGTTTTGGTACCAACTTCCTAGCTGTGGTTAATAATAATAATAATAATAATAATAATAATAATAATAATAATAATAATTATTATTATTATTTATTTAATCTGGCACGGCTTTGGCCGGTAGGCCTTCTCTTCCGCCCAGCCAGACTCTAATTCTAATGGAATACAATTGGCTTACATAGTTCTTACATTAATAATTAATATCTAGAGCATAAAACAACATTAGTCACTGAACAGCGATCAGTTTCCATGTCAAAGGGTGTACAGATACGGAAATAAAATTTGGAGTTCCCTTATTGTACGTTTCTCTTACAACACACTGAGCATGTGCAGTAAAAAGAGCACCTGTATGTATGCTACTTGTGGACAGTCGTGCGAAATTGTTGCCTACATACAGGTGGAGTGCTTAAATGCGACAGGGTAATGTCAGTAGATTTCCTGGCATGTAAAAGAACTCCTGCGAAATAATATTCCGGCACACCGGCAACACTGATATAACCACTGCAGTTGCGAGCGTCGTTAAATAAACCATGATTTAATTTTTTTACAGGTGGATTCCCATCAAGACTAGCCCATTTAATTCCGTATCTGTACATATAGAGGTTGGAGCCATTGAAGCATATCGGCACACGACAGTTATAAGAACGCACTCACGGTTCCAATAAGTTACTTTAGTTTATTGAAGAGACTAGTTAATATTCTTCTCTTATGAGTTGAAACTAAGTTTTGTGTTAGGATTAGTTAAAATATAAATCAGTTATTATCATGTGGCGTCCTTGAGAGTCTGTCTCGAAATATTGATGGTGATCATGTTAATAATTTCAGCGTTAAAAGCATAGTTAAATGCTATACTACTACTGCTACTACTGCTTCTTCTAATACTAAAACTGATATTATCACTGTTGCTACTACGAATGCTGTTACTTGATTCAAAACGATGATTATTTTACTTTTATAGTTAATTAATCAATAACACTATTACAGGAATAATGTAGTTGAAAGAAAATGCATGACCTCTAAACCATCACATATCAAATTATAATGCACGCATGCAAGCAGACTTGATTACTAGGTATCGAAGCTAGTTTAAAGATAAATTGACATTTTACTTTAATTAAAAGTATTAAGTAGGTAATTTTAATGCACATTGTGATTTCTGACTTACAGTAGACTACAAAATTGAATGATTATCTTACAAAGTTATAATTGAAGAGCTTGGGCGTAAAACGTGACATTTTGGTAAAAAATGAGATATGTAATGTACAGGCTTCGAGATTTTGGACCCGATACAATAAGTTTACTGTGCATGCACTATAGGTTGTTGACTCGCTGCAGGTAGATAGAGATGTGTTGAGGTAACAACGTTGCTATTTAGAGTAGAGTACGGTAGTATGGGGAAACACACATATGTAGCTACATTCTGAAAGTAAATATACATTACACAAAGATTATGTCAAAAGAATGTGAAAAGCATTTATTCTCCTGTCCTTTATAAGCATTTGTGTTTAATTATACACAGTGTTAATGGTGGAAATGTGCATGTAGCAATTTTAATTTTTTCACTTATCCTATTGGTCGTAATTTAGGAAGTGCAGTTACAGTACCGAATTTCAATGTACTACAAGATACATTCTCAGTGTCTCAAACGTAAATCTTTTTCGGTTATCTGCCAAAGTTTGTACTGTAGAAAGCTACGCTCTACGTCGCATGACGTAATAGGAGCAAAACGAAAAAAAAACCTAACATCATTGCAGTCTCTAAGAGACAGTCCTTTATTCTCGGGTGACTCTATGTCCACTAATTTGCTGTTTATGTTACACAATGTTCCATATCCGTTATTTTTACATAAAATTGATTTCCACATCTGTTTTACACGTTCAGTAACCGGTGTACTTGGTGTCTCATTAATTCTCTGCATCATTTTCTAAATTAATTTGACGCCTTCCGGCATCTCTTGCCCTGACTTTTCCAACCGTGTAATAGTTTCAGACACAGTTTGAAAATAGGTTTGTGTGAAAACCAAATTATTCGTCAGAACCATCAAATCCAGAGCGTTTTTTTTCGCGTATTTGTTGGCATTCATTCTACAGTACCCCCACCCACTGTACGCTTTACCACTATACTCAGTACGCCATTATGCGCATTTCCCATGAACTGCTCTATTGGGTCCGAAGTCTCGAAGCCTGGTATTGTATAATATGGTATCTTACATTCTGCGTCTAATGCAGTAGTAGTTAGTTTTCCAACATCTCAACAGATGGCATAAATATACAGATTTTACTTTCCTGGTAACTATACAAACTGTTGCATGTAGTATAAATGATTCTTCTTCTTCTTCTTCTTCTTCTTCTTCTTCTTCTTCTTCTTCTTCTTCTTCAGTCCCTTCTGCTGCTAAGCGTCGGGTTCGCCTCTCTCCGTCCATTTCATCCATTTTTCCGGTGTCTACACATTCTCTTCATCTCTAGCATTGTTTTTCCTTTCTGTTGGCCTATTCTTTCTATTGTATCCTCCCATTTAATCCTTGGTCTTCCTCTTCTCTTTCTCCCTTCCACTCTCATTTCCATCACCTGTTTAACCTTCCTTTCCTCTCCCATGCGATATAGATGCCCAAACCATTTCAATTGCCTTTCATTAATCACCTCTGTTAATGCTTTTCTCATTTTAACTTCTTCTCTTATCCTGTCATTCCTTATCCTATCTCTTCTGGTCTTTCCTACAGTTCTTCTAAGATATTTCATTTCCACTGCTGTTAATTTACTTCGATGTTTATCTAAGAGTGGTAAGCTTTCGGTACTATATTGTATTATAGGTTTAATTATAGAATTATATATATCTGTATTTTAGTCTTAGTGGTTATTTCTTTTTTCCCCAACTATTGTATTACTTATTTGATAGTATGCTGATGTTGCTTTCTTTACTCTGTTCAGTACTTCTTGATCTACTCTTCCATCACTAGTTATTATTGTTCCTAAATATTTAAAACTTTCCACTCTCTCCAGGTTTTGTCCTTCACATTCAATGTTAAATTCTGTTTCCTATCTTCCTTAAAGATCCACATTACTTTACTCTTGTTGAGTATAAGTGATTACCTATCTAATCACTTCAAAACACTAAAACATCACTTAGGATGTTTTACTCCCGAAGCCCTCAATTGTCGAAAATTATTAAGACAAAGTAATCGTAAGCGGGCACACAACAAAATTAAAACCAAAAGGAACATGAGAGAGAACCTTGGTGCTGTAAACGTTGTACAAATAGCAGTAACTGCTTGTGGTTGTGAGTTAATAAACTTACGAGTTAAGCTACTGGTCATAAACTAATTATATTACAATAATTATTTTGTATAGGGGAGAGTCGGGTAGTATCGGACAGCGGGTAATATAGGACAGTGAGTTTCTTTCATCTACCACACGATGATAGTACCTGATTGACGTGGTTACGTTTCTGTGATGTCGCATAGAGAAACGTAACCATGTCATTCAGGTACTACCATATGGTGGTAGATGAAAGAAACGCACTGTCCGATATTACCCGATGTCCGATACTACCCGACTCTCCCCTACACTTAGCCTACTCCGAAGCAATACATTTTATGGACGCTGTTTAGCCCTATGTTGTAAATTGAATTAATTATTCTACAAGGTTATAGACGAAACGACTCCAAATTTATTTATTTCCATATTTTTTAAGTCTTCTTCTAATTCAGCCATGGGGGAAAGTGCCTCATTGTGTTCCCTCCCTCTGTCCGTGTTTTAACCCCTTACACCCACTACCACGACTTGCCTACCATTACTAGGCAAGCACCAGTATGTATTTATAACATTTGTGTGATCTTCAGTGGTGGAGTCATGTCTCGTGATAGAGCAAGGAAATATGTTTTGAAACTCGAATGGGAACTAAAGTACTTTTGTGTCGCTCATAATGATGAGGCATGTTTTCCCCTTCTAAACAGCAAAAAAACTCTTCCTTCCATTTCTCATAAAATCGTTTTCTAACGCGTACACACTGCTTTCATAATGCCATTATGTCACCACTGATATTACTTATGAAACTGATATAGAACCTGCCCACGCCTAGGAGCTGCGTGAGGGAGGAACGGGGACTGTGAAGATGATGTCACTCAGAGCGATAAGCTCTGTGAAGGTCAGTGAGGCATTATTTCTCAAGTGAGGCACAATGCCCATCTCTGATATAGATAGTTGGCTGTCTCATTATATATGTGTACTGTTTTTTTTTTTTACAAAATGTTTGTGAATTTAAGATATGCCGAATTATGCATATTTAAAAGTATACTTTTCATATTCCTTCTCTATACGCCCAAACCGTCTCAGAAAGTTATAAGAGTTAAAGCAAACTAGACACGAGCCCGCTTCAGTTTGTTTAGGAACAAACGTAATTCGAATCAGTTATCTTATCTCGAAGCATATAGCCGAAAATTTGAAATGTTTCTCGGAAGGAGAATTTATTAGAGAATGTTTCATGATTGTTTCCGAGCCTCCTTGTCTGGAAAAAACTGAAGTATTTAAATCAATAAGTCTCTCTCGGCGAACTATCACAGACAAAATTACGGAAGTAACTAAGGACGTTGAATATCAGCAAAAAGTAAAATTGAGAGAGTTGATATGGTACTTTTTAGCTATCTACGAAAAGATACAAAAGACACTGCGCAATTAGCCATTTTTCTACAGGGTGTGGATTCTGAGCTCAACATATTTAGAGATTTTCTTGAGTTTGTATCTTTGAGAGTCAATACAAGGGAAAATGATATTTTCGAAGCTGTCTTTAAAGTTGTGACAAAATATGAATTATCCTGGGACAAATTGATTTGTATAGCCACAAATGACACCCCAGCAATGATAGGGAAATATAATGGCTTCGTAGCTGTATTACGACGATTTTTAAAATCTATTAATGAATTATCAGATGAATTAGTTGCAATTCACTGCATAATAGATAGAAAGTCATTATGTGCTAAAGCACGATGTCTTGATAATATCATGCAGGTAGCCGTAAAAAAACCGTAACAATAAGTATTAGTTTTGTTTGTAATAAAAGAGTATTATTTTTATGTTATGTAATAAAATAATATTATTACTTGTAACGAAAGAGTATTATTTGGTTACATTTAATTAGTTTGCAGTACCTTATTGATTTGAATAATAATAGATCGAAATATTTATAATCCGATCGCGTTCCGCCACTGGTGACGTCTTGTGTACAAACACAAGTTTAAAGAAGTAAGTAAGCGTATCGCTGCTGTTGGAAAGTGGTGTGGGCTAATAAAACAAAAAGTCAGTTCCTCTCCTTCTCCTCATGCCTGTTCTAATTATTTTTACTTTTGACTGGTACTACATTGTCTTGAACACGATAAAACATCGTAAATACTACAACTTTCGTCTTCGAAAGTGTAATAGAATATATTAGGTCTACAGGCTCCTACTTGTTCGTGAAAACCATTAATGAAGGAACAAAATATTCTTACACGTTTGTTTCTCTCCGTATGGAAAGGCATGTTCCGAAGATGCGTTATTTTGTGATTTAGAAAATTTAATGTTTCGGACATTCAATTCAATATCGCTCAGAAACTACTTCAAGGAACTTTAGATTATTTCCAGAAAAATTCGGTTCTATTCAGGTCCTACAGGTATGTTCTTTCGTCCTGAAGCGTAAAATAAAACGAGTCTTGATTTATTGCTAACAGACAGATAAAAATTTGTCTTTATTTAAAAGAGGACAAAATCGATGACATCCCAAGAACTTTTATACTCGTAAAGCATTGAATTGAATCTTCAGTACTTGTTTTTTTTTTGTTTTGTTTAATCAACTGGCCGAAGACAGGTTTGAACCTCATGAGTGACACTAATAAGGCATCACTCGTGAGGCAACTGAGCCAGGAGTTAATGGGTTAGCGTGACTAGTTCATATCCCTTAATACAATGAAATTATTTCTGACTGAATATTCGCGTCCAGCCAATCATAATAACCAGGCTTAGAATCCGAGACAACTAAAGAATGAAGTGAAGTTACAATGCAATGGAGTAATGCCCATGTATCATGTCCAGACATTCCCCCACTCTTCCTACAGAGCTGCGCACGAGATCCGATGAGTCTACTTACGAATTATAGGGGAATGGGTTTATCTTTGCCTTGAACTCGGTAGACACATGGCCGACCTTACCTTCTATTCCTACCCCCTTCAAAAAACGTTTTTCCCGTACTGCACATCGCGAGTGTCTTGACAAAATGCATGAGGTGTACAGATGGTATATTGTGGAGGGTTGAGTTTTGTTTACCTGTGCGTTAGTGTACAATCCGGTTCTTGATCAGAGGTACAGTATTCTTCCGTCTCTCCCCACGATACGAACTCAGGCCATCACAGTGCATTTTCAATTCATAGTTAACAGTTTTTCGAGCTAGTTGCAAGTATATACATGGTTGTTCGTTGTAACGCTAATGCCTTCAACGTCACCGAGGAACATGAAAACTTGTGCGATATGTATCCTACTTCATTTTCCACCGTCACTAGATTGTACTATTAACAGTAGAATATAACGCAGCACATTGACATCGTTGTTTACATTCACAGTATGTCTGTCTACTATGTTCAAGGAACTCTATAGTCAAGTTGTGCGCACATTGGTTGCTGAAGTGTCCCGGATCCTAAGCCTGATAATAACTTTACAATGCGTGACTCGTAATAGCCGTTTCGCATACGCGTGGTGAGGAGCGTAAGCATTGTTCTTAAAATATGCAATAATATTGTGGTTGTAAGCTGGCTGGACACATCAAACATACTATGTACCGTATCATTGCGTGGGTGGGACCGTAGAAACAGAAGCCACCGAGGGATCAGAGTATCTGCGCTTCACAGATGAAGAAACGTCGACTTTCACCCATGTTTTCATACTCTCTCCACGAAAATAACGGGTGTCTACAATGTTGCCAACAAACACTAGGGTTTATACTGCCATATAAATGTATAGAGGAAAAAGTGAGAATTTGACGAATTTCTTTTATTTCTTGTTTCTTTCCGCGGACTCATCTTTGTCGGGACGCATTACAGAACTGTTATAGGTGGACACGCGCCGGAACTCACTAAACGTGAGGTCAACACTGTACTGTGTCGTTTATGACAGCATTGAGCGCAACATATTCATTACGAATAAAAGTTCTTTTTAAATATAATGGACCTCCGCGTCGATGTGCAATGCGACCGTCACTATCGCAGAGGTCCAGATCGCTTCTGTAGGTGGACAAAATTAACAGGCCTAACTTATCTTCTAGTGGTCATATTTACTTGAAGCTTGGTACTTATAACTTGCTTACAAATGGCTTTTAAGGAGGTTCATTGCCGCCCTCATATAAGCCCACAATCGGTCCCGTTCCTGAGCAAGATTAATCCAGTCTCTGCCATCATATCCTACCTCCCTCAAATCCAGTTTTATATTATCCTCCCATCTACGTCTCGGTATCCCCAAATGTATTTTTTCCTCCGGTCTCCCAACTAACACTCTATATGCAGTTCTGGATTCACCCATACGTGCTACATGCCCTGCCTTCAAGCTTGGTACACTAGTTACATATAACATGTAGATGCTTAATGTGTGCAGAATTTTACGACATTTAGAAAATAATAACTATCCCTCCTAAAGGGGGTGAAAAAATTACAGTTTCAGTAATAAGCGCTAAAATACACATTTCATTTGGAACCCTCACTATCACTCGCACTCGGTCATTCTAGAAAATGTTATGTCTTATTTAACGACGTTTGCAACTGCTGAGGTTATATCAGCGTCGCCGGATGTGCCGGAATTTTATCCCGCAGGAGTTCTTTTACATGCCAGTGAATTACTGACACGAGCCTGTCGCATTTAAGCACACAAATGCCATCGACCTGGCCCGGGATCGAACCCGCAACCTTAGGCATAGAAGGCCAGCGTCATTCTAGAGAGAGTATATGAAAAAAAATTTATATTACAACATATTCCAATCTTATGAATCCATGCCGGTTAAATTTAATGTACCATCTCTCAGTAGTCGCAGGATAAGAGCACAACAAATGTATTTGTTCAAAACCATAAATTAGTTTCAATATTGGTAAATCAAATTTGAGAAATCGATCTCTCTTTTTTTACAGACATCAAGAACACAATCTCGTAAAATGTTTCCACTTTTATTAATGCTTCGAACTTACAATCATCTATCAAATAAACAGGATTTAGATTTCTCGTTATCGTACAATATTCACAAGAAAAAGTTATATACAGCAATGTTTTCATGATATGTTGGATTCTAGTTGCATGTTGGTTGTAGTTGTAGTCAGGTATCATGCTGGTTGGAACACGTATTCTGTAGTGGTGAATTTCTTAAATAAATAAATTAAGCCTATTAGTCTACTGTATAATACTGTATACCGAATTTATTAACATAGTGTTATGTTTACTCTGTAATTTGCCAATTATAGCTACATTTTACATTTTTGGCTATGATAGCTATACTTAATTCTTTTTTAAATTTATTTTTATTTGGTATTTTTCATTTATACCTATATCTTTGTCTTTTATTTAGGTAGTATATATTTGTTTTTTTTTCATCTTTAATTTTTAATTTGTAATTACACTTGTATCTTGCCTTTGTTTCTGTTTTATCTCTTTTTTCATGTTATATGCAATTCTGTGTTTTTTAAGCAAATCTGTACTGTCTATTGTAATTGGAGCTTTGTCCTGTTATAGACATAAATACATAAATAAATAAAGTAAATAAATTACACTCCCGTTATTTTATTACATAACGCAATAAATTCAATTGATCTTTATGCATATGATTTAATTAGCAACCCCTCATATTGGGGTTGAAGTGTTTTATTTCAATTATAGATGTTAATAATTAATAAAGTTACATGTAAATATCATCGGTCGAGCATCTACTGTATCTAATGACCTATTCTGATCTCACTGTGTATCCAGTATTCTTGTAAGATGGCAATCTTGGCTCCGTTTTCATGTTTGATGATCTTTCAAAATTAAAATTGAGCTCAGTAAGACTGCTGGCAGCTTAGGTTTAAGATCGACCCAGGACACAATGTGTGAGTTTTGCTTACCAGTTATATATGCACCACGTTTGCACTTAGCTGACTGAACTATACAGAGTACAGCAAGACATTCTTATTTCGTTCGTTTCAACTCGAAGAAGAAGTCGTACGAGTATTGTTTGCACAAGTTTCGGCGGTGCTTTCCAGAGAATACACAGCCATCGAAACATTGTGCTATTAAATTACACATGTCTGCGAAATTAAAATTAATAGAAACTTAAAAAAAAAATGTACTGAATTCATTGTTCTTTCAGGTGCTGAATTCAAAACCGAGTTTAGTTTTTTTCTATCACGTATCTTTTTCCAACATTTTTGGTTGAAGGTTTTAACTAAGTGAATGTAGTGTTATCGAATTTAACGTTTCTGTGTTTCTTAATCACAAACTCACCACAAAATTTATCTGGGAAGTTCATACAACCACGGCGAGCCATGTTTCACAACTCACTGCAATGAGAAGTTAGAGGTTCGAGGTTACAGCATGACACAGCTTTCTTGATTTTGTTTGCAATGACAACCAACAAGTTACAAACAATCGACATTAAGAGCAGTGTTGTATGAATGCTGCAAACTGTCAGATTCCCATTTTGCATATTAATACCATATGAACATTAGTTTCAATTTTTTTTTAGGGAGAGGGGCACTGTACGTGACGTGGCATTTCAAATGTTGCTTTCCGTTGTGGCGCACAAAAATACATAAGGGTCAGGGACAGCTAAATAAAAGTTTTTTCATCGCAGGGCTATGTTGCTTAATAAATGTCGAGAAAACGTTTCGTTTCTCGATAAAAAGAAACACGCATTATCAGTGAGGATAAGCTCCAGCGAGCGTTCCAGAACTTCATACATCGCTGCACCTTGCTTGTAGAATATGATGGAGGACGTCTTGAACAACTGCTCTGAGATTAAAGTAAGATTCTCTCCATTTCCTTAAATACATAATTCACTAGTTACGCAGCGCATCTGGCTGCGAAACCAGGTGGCCCGGGTTCGACTCCCGGTTGGGGCAAGTTACCTGGTTGAGGTTCTTTCCGGGGTTTTCGCTCAACCCAATATGATCAAATGCTGGGTAACTTTCGGTGCTGGACCCCGGATTCATTTCACCGGAATTATCACCTTCATCTCATTCAGGCGCTAAATAACCTAAGATGTTAATAAAGCGTCGTAAAATAACCTACTACATACATTCACTAGTTACGCTAAAGATAAATTGCCAGGCTGTAGTGCCGAGAGACTGTAGGAGTGCCGGTCCCCTAGGATCGACTCTACCTATGTAAGTTAATTTGACATTGATGCGCATGTGCTAAGTCATTCATGGCTGTCTATTCTATGGTAATTTTTATCTGCCAAAGCGTTATACATGTGAGAAAATATTAACTTATTATTATTATTATTATTATTATTATTATTATTATTATTATTATTGTTGTTGTTGTTTTTGTTAATTGTAAATTCATTGTTTAAACTATATAATTGTTGCGCAGTTCTTTTGTATTCTGGACCCTCGTGATCAACATTTTAAGTTATTTAGCGTCTGAATGAGATGAAGGTGATAATGCCGGTGAAATGAGTCCGGGGTCCAGCACCGAAAGTTACTCAGCATTTTCTCATATTGGGTTGAGAGAAAACTCCGGAAAAAATCTCATACAGGTAACTTGCCCCGACCGGGATTCAAACCCGGGCCACCTCGTTTCTCGGCCAGACGCGGTAACCGTTACTCCACAGGTGTGAACGCCTAGTTGTTATTATTATTATTATTATTATTATTATTATTATTATTATTATCATTATTATTATTATCATTATCATTATCATCATTATTATTGTTATTTAAGAGATTTATCAAGTAGTACATAATCGTAATGGAAAGTTTTACTAATAGGTTTTTTACCCCACAATAAGTACTAGTGTAGAACAGTGCGTATACAAACTGGCTCCGCAGGAGAAATGGCAAGCAGAACGCGGGACTCGAAGAGTTGTGTTGGTATCGTGCAGGTAGAGTCGATGACCTTGGCCGCATTGAATGGTGGAGGATGAGAGAGAGCGAGAGAGAGGAGATCTAATATTCCTACGTGTTCAAACCAGGCACTACACAGTACCAACTTTACATCGCTACCGCTTGCTTCACTGCGGAGCCAGTTAGTATACGCACTGTAGAAGGCATGAGGTATATGAAGTCTGGATAATAATATTCTTAGCACCTGACCGATTATTTTGTCTTATGTTAGTCGGGAAATAAAATTCGCGTATCGTTGAGGACTGCTTCCTGTACATCAGCGTTAAATTTAAACACTGTGTTCGTGAGCGGTACATCTCGATTGGTAAAAAAGAGCAACTTCCATCCAGAGTGAATTTGTAACACATGATCTCCTCTGGTTGCATGGTTGCCATGATTGCCAAACGATTGAAGATCGGAATATTAAAACTAAGATAAAGACGATGTAGCTTATTTTTATGAACTACAAATATCTTTGAGAAAAAAAGTTGAAAGGAAGTTGTTATACATTTATAGAAATTAGTAGAATTGTTCCTTAAAAGATAATTCTTGGCAAACGTTACCGGCAAACTATCATCATCTTAAAATTAAACTTCGCTTTCCTTGAGCCTCACCTCTCGACCGCACTGATAGAGAGCTCGAGATAAAAAAAATTGTCATCCATTTCTCCCCACGTTGAATTTGGAGCCTGAATACCGTTCACAGTTGAAAATGTCAATAAACAATTAGGCTACTACCACTGCAACTGCTACTGCAGTATTGGTACTACTACTACTACTATTACTACTACTACGGCTCCTCCTCCTCCTCAAGGTAATGACTTCCGTCTTCAAGCACACTCTCATACTGTCGCATATTACCAGAGTAATAGAAGTAGGAAAATATCCATAGACAATATACGAATATTGGGATTACTGAAGAATATGATACAGACATGTAGAGCGTATTCCGAATCTCAGCGCTTAGCAATCTGATGGCATCACGGTGTTCGGAATTTCAACGATGACGTCACTGATGCTCCATCGGTGTCGCACCGGTTCCATCAGCTTGCAGAGGTGGTGGCAGTATCCATCAGCCGTCATCATGTGAATCTGATTGGTTCTTGTATAGAGCGGAATTAGCAGACGAATGACATCGTGCACTGTTGTGTCATGGCGGTGTGTTCTGCTGTATTGTTTGCAATGAGCACAACTTAAAAAAAAAAATATGTTAATGGCTTATGAACGAACATGTCAACGGACCAGTTATTAATACTGATTCAAGAAATAAATTGTTTATCCTTTCTTTTCTTTGAACCAGATGACAGTATGGAAATTTCGCAAAAATCTTGCTATCATAGCACATAACACAACTTGTATAACCGCCATGATAGCCATTGAACCTCCTAGCAGTTTTGTTCCTATTTCGCTGCAGTGTGGTGTCATTGATGTCCACCGGTCCGGTGAGATTCGGAATACGCTGATTATACCGGACTCATGAAGCAAAAATGGTGACGATGACGTAACATATTACATATACAAGGCATACCAAAAGCTTCAACAATTCAAACCTAATTTATTAGTGAATCTCGGTATTATGAAAATTCGCTATCTAGCAAATAAACTTATACTTCCGCATCGTATTCTCCACTAAGCCCAATGTGTTAATCACAATTTTACCCATTAGTCATTAGACGTTGCCTGAAGTAGATTTACCACGCTCATTACTAGATGATGACTATAGTAGGACTAAATTTATATCTGCCACTAAACGAAGTCTCTATTTAGCACGCTCACTATTTCAGGATGTCTGTAAATTGAGAATGACCAGAATATACTCAGCTTTGGTTTTTTTCTCGAAATGTTTAATTTGAGAGAACTGGGTCATAGTGTAGTGTGCGTTTTAACTTCGGATGTACAGTGACTCGTGTAATCGTATTTTAGTGGTATTAAATTCGGCTTTACAGAATATATGTCAGTATATCAACAAAGATCGATAAAGTCTGGGAAGAAGAGATAGGTATATATTATATTTTTATTCATATTATTTCACTTTTCATTATAGAGAAAAAAATAAGAAGAAATAAGCTCATTTGGGAAAGAAGTTTGCTCGTCGCACAGTCTGTCTAATATGGGCATTAGAAGTTTCCCGTCCGTGTTGTAGTTTGGGGCTGGGAACCTCGCATCCCCGCCCATTCAGCCACGGTGCTGGGTCGCCAGGGAGTCCTTGTTCATTAGGGGGAGCGCAGAATGAACTGCGAGCATAATATTTAATGTAACTTGTTATTATGCAGCGCAACACTAACTGTGCATAATGCATTGCAACATCAGCCGCAGTGTAAGGTATAGCGTGCAAGACTGGCTTTCATATTGTTTCAGAGTAGAATGGAATTCGTTTCATTTAAGCAAAATGCCACAAAAGTTATATATGAAACTGTCGGATTTGTTGAACGTAACGTAAGTTGATCATCCGTGAATGTGGAGTGTCTCGTATGTGACGTAGAAAGTAATTTCTTTTTCTGTTCACTTGAAGTGATTTGTATAATATTTCGCACATACTATTCTTTTTCAAGTACGAATCAGCATGATAAATATTTTACATTTTGCGTAGTTTTAATTTGGTTTAATCTAATTTGACGTTGTACGAGATTTTAAAATACCGTAACGTAAAAAAATATGGTTTTATGATGTTTTTTTTAGATTTCCGGTACATTAAGAAATGACTGACTGGCTTATTCTAAAGTAAGCTCCCATTTTCAATTGGCCATAACTTTGCCAAATTTTTAGATTCCTCAAAAATAAAAACACAATTTGTTCGTAAAGAAATGGAACAAGACGGAACGAAAACAAATTAGTTATTTATGGGACAAGTTCATAAAGGTTCTCTTTTTGGCACGAGTATTAAGTTTGTGAAACGAAGCGAAGCGCTAGTATTTTAAAGACTCACTTTAGGCACTGATAACAGTGGGTAAAATGCAACTTTATGCACTATGATAGAAAAAAAAGTCAAATATGATCACCACCGTGTTGTTTAATAAGAAATAGTCGTTCTGTGCCAGGTTTTCAAAAAGTTGTTCACCAGCTTACGAAATAATTTTACAGAGTGCGAGAGGTCAAGAAGAAAAATATACTCTTTCACAAATTATTGAGCCTTTTATAGAAAACACCTTACCAACATAAAGATGAGATGTGGTAAATAAGCAAGGCATCGTTATTGTTAATACTATATTATTATTATTATTATTATTATTATTATTATTATTATTATTATTATTATTATTATTATTATTATAGTACATGGCATTGTGTGATTTTATCCTCTTTTGGTGATATCTAGTATTAGTTGGCAATACTGAAGAGACGGCCAAATTAGTCTTTTAGAAATTGCTCTTACTTGATCCTCAGCATAACTACTTTTCGGTATGAAGCGCGCTTAGAAAGTATTATTTTCGCCGAAACTTCGAAGCAAGTAATGTAGCTTTACAAAACTGTCAACATTCGAAATGGATACAGCTTTACAAATAATCACATTGTCCTCTTGCTACACTGCGTTTTCCGCGCGATGTATCCAGGCCAACACGAGTATTTGAACTGTGTGTGCATCTCTCGGGCGTCTTCTGATCGATACAGAGGGTCAGGCCCACTCAGAGGGTAGCAGCGGTGCAGACTCCTGATTACCGACCCTTCATCATTGTTACGACGCATCCCGCGCAGTGGGCAACTGAACAGAAACGATCATGTGACACCAAGTGTGAGGCGGGGTTACTCGCGCACACCGAACTAATTATTAGCATTACTATGCTTCACAAGTTATCTCAGATTGCCTTGTGGTCATCAAAGATCGCCGTTAAAGATGGCCGAGAGCGAGTAATTTTAAAGGACTACAAATCTTAAGTATGACTTCCCCTGGGAGGAAAATAAACCTGGGAGGCCTGGTGTCATAGATTTATGGCACGCAAAGAGTCTTATTCCTCGTAGAGAATTCCAGGAAAACTGTGTCAGCCATTTCCCCATTCACGTAGAAATTTCATGGTAGCCCAATGGCCCGTATCACTGAATTAGGTGCATAGACTTAGCCCAGTGGCCAATGTCGTTGGACTAAGTTCATATGGAATAAAATTGCATAATAAATATTTTATTTAACAGTAAATTTATCTTTTATAAAAAGTACTCAGAATGGATGTACTTTGAGGTTTTTCCATTGTTGACAAAATTTTCAGAATACTTGCAACGTTTCGTATGTTTTCATCTATACTGAGGATCACGTAAGAGTAGTTCCTAAAAGACTAATTTGGCCATCTCTTCAGTGTTGCCAACTAATACTAGATATCACCAAAAGAGAATAAAATCACACAATGCCATGTACTATAATAATAATAATAATAATAATAATAATAATAATAATAATAATAATAATGGTAATAATAATAGTAATAATAATATAGTATTAACAATAACGATGCCTTGCTTATTTACCACATCTCATCTTTATGTTGGTAAGGTGTTTTCTATATAAGGTTCAATAATTTGTAAAAGAGTATATTTTTCTTCTTGACCTCTCGCACGTTATGTTTGTGGTTAGTACGATTAGTGCAGCTATGATCTAATATTAAAATACATTTTGTCTGACAACATGAAATTCATTGCATTGATTAAACTGTTTACGATTCACAAGACCTAACCTAAAAATGTGTTTTGTTTGATCACGTGAAATGATTAGTATAAATTCCGAAAACGAAGGCCACTTTGAAATGTATGTTTTAGAATATTTACTCCATTATTGTAATAAAAGTCTAAACACGAAAGAAATCAATTAAAATGTAAATGGTATTTCTATCGATTACCCAAGAGCATGTATCACACGAAATATGTTATATTTAAGATTTTCAGTGCAAATAGCTCATTTTGTGTGCAACAATAAACTGTAATATTGTATTGGTGGAAAGTTCATAGTTTTTTTTTTCCAGAAAAAAAAAAGGTTTCTTTTTTTCACTTGAAACGTTTAACGCCCTCTTTTTCAGTAACTATTGCGAGTAGGATCGTAATTTTTGTCCATATCGATAAGAAATGTAATAAATAATTTATCCCTCTGGCGTACTTCAAGAGCATGGACGGTTTTCTTGTAATTTAATTTAAAAACCCCACTAATTTCAAGCTACTGCACGTTGCGAGCAGATTGCAACGTCGAGCCAGAGGGCATCTCACCTAGTGAGACAGACTGAGTTTATTGACCTCTTACATCTGTATTATGAGAAGAGTGTTTAATATTTATTATTTATAGTTCACCGAAAAAAGTAGGCCTACATACATATAATCATTTTAAAAACTTACATACACACTTTATAATTTTAACATTGAAATACAATTATTAATAGAATTTCTAAAGTTAAATATTTAATATAAGATGTTTTATCTTGCACTTGCGTCTAATTTTAGTCCACGACTCACCTCTCTTTAGTATATTGTTACAGTTAGTATTTGTTCACTTGCTAAGCTGTACTTCACGTTTAAGTCTGCAATGTGCAGCTAGCATATATAAATCTTCCATTATTCTAGTATCTTCCATTCCACTTTCACTACAGAAATACTTATACAGTTCTTATAAGCTCTCTCTCGTTGTAAGCCTTCATTTCTTAATTTAATTTCATAGTATTATTTTGACATGCCTTCAAAACTATTAAATTTAGAAATAAAAAAGATAGCTAAGTAGTTTCTAACCAAGTCGAAAATGTTATTATCGGTGAGTCTTGAAAATGCATACCTGCCAAAATTGAATTTCCATGTAAACTCAGTAACTTTTTTTCATTTAATAACTCCTTTCTTTTACGTTTTATTTTAGCAATTTTCTCTGGAATTTCAGTTTTAGTGTATTTGTTCATTATAAAGAGATGCTGGCTTGTCTCCAATTTACGGGAAGTGTGTGTTAGCGGTGATATTGTCGGACTGCTGAAACTTCCAACTTTATTTTCTAATTATCCGCGCGTTTGATCACAAAACGTAATGTCGGTTTTACATTCATTTAAGACGGCGGTGACCAAAACGGGTGTCGTGATTACACCGTATAATCACAGACATTCAAATGGGTACGAAGAGTTTCCTGTACATTGCTGTGTTTCATTCACGTACTGAAGGTAAGCAGTGGCGGTATTGTGTCGCTCTACAAAATCTGTCTCTACAAGCAGTAAGAGGTCGTTTCGTAAAGAATGAGAAGGAGAACTTTTTTGTTGTTCTGACGGACAAAACGTAATATTATGTTTACTTTGCTCAACGGTTCAATTAGCAGTATATAGAAACATTAATTGCTACGCTGAATAATAATATAATATTATTATTATTATTATTATTACTAGTATTATTATTATTACTAGTATTATTGTTATTACTATTATTATTATTATTATTATTATTATTATTATTATTATTATTATTATCATTGACCACTAACATAAGTATGTGTTTCTATAATTCTTCTGTACGTGCATGAATATTGATATTTTTAGATCTTCTCCCTAGAAGGATAAAATTATTAAGTTTATCTCAATTTTAATATTCTTAATCTTTAGATGAGGGTAACTATTTATTCGTTGTTCATTTAATAATAGTATTGTAGAAAAACTGATTCAATATTATGTGCCAACGAACTGTTAAACGCCAGCAAAATTGACATGTTTTAATTCATAGCCAGGAAGAGAAAGATTAGCTAAATAAATGTAAGGAAGTCAGCTACCTAATGGGGTTTGAAATATCTCGTGCTCTAAAGCCTTTTAATAGAACAGAATTTCTCAAAAGAATAATGATTAAATAGCTTAAATAACTTGTCCATAAGAAGTTTTTAATTTTGAAAAACTACCAATTTCTCGACCAAGTATCGAGAGAAGAATTTAGAAAATTCCTGATTATATTGTAGAGGAAAGTTAAAAAAAGAAGCAAGAAAAGTCGTATATTATTCACTGGCTCTTGATGACAGCAGTGACATTACTGATACAGCAAAGTTTGAGATTTTTATCCGCGGGATTGATAAAGATGTTAGTACAGGAACCACCACTGGTTGTAGTTTTCATGCCAACTACCTTTCCTCAGTCTCCTTACTTCATAGGCTGTCTATCGCATGTAATCACCGCAGCTCGAGTTTTGGTCACCGCTGATTTAAGTGTACCCTATCGTCCCTTTCAATCTGCAAGATTATTTTACTTTCCACCTATATATGCATGTATAATTAATTTTTCACAAATGTACATAAAATTGCTATATGTGGGCCTATGTATAGAATATATATCATTTTAATGTACCGAAGTACATATGATATTTCTATGCAGATATTCTGCGTCATCATACGATGAAAGAGTAATGGAACGGAGAAAAATTCTCTCCGGCGCCGGGATTTGAACCCGGGTTTTCAGCTCTACGTTCTGATGCTTTATCCACTAAGCCACACCGGATACCCACCCCGGCGCCGGACAGAACCGTCTCAGATTAAGTGTTCCAACTCTTGGGTTCCCTCTAGTGGCCGCCTTCTGCACTACGTCATAGATGTCTCTGAACATAGGACTGAAATCCACACATGTGCTGAGATGCACTCGTTATGAGTGACTAGTTGGCCGGGATCCGATATGCGTAAATCACTTTGTGATTTAAGACGGCGCTTATTCCGTCGGATCCCGGCCAACTAGTCACTCATAACGAGTGCATCTCAGCACATGTGTGGACTTAAGTCCTACGTTCAGAGACATCTATGACGTAGTGCAGAAGGCGGCTACTAGAGGGAACCCAAGAGTTGGAACTTAATCTGAGACGATTCTGTCCGGCGCCGGGGTGGGTATCCGGTGTGGCTTAGTGGATAAAACATCAGCACATAGAGCTGAAAACCTGGGTTCAAATCCCGGCGCCGGAGAGAATTTTTCTCCGTTCCATTACTCTATCATCGTACTATGTATAGAAGTTATTGTAATCTCTTTTTATTGCGTAATTTTTTACGTAAGTGTGAATTTAAAAGTGATACAGATGTTAAAATACTAGGTCATTCAATGAAAAATACATGTTACACTTCTGTTATTATTATTATTATTATTATTATTATTATTATTATTATTATTGTCATTGTTATTATTGTTATTATTATTATTATTATTATTATTATTATTATTATTATTATTATTATTATTATTTCATTCGGCTTCTAGTCGTCATGAAGAGCAGCCGATTTTTTGTGTAGCTCCGCTGTTTTCACAGTGTTCAGTTATTACTACATTCGTCTGTGTCCTCATTTAAGGCGCTTAGTTAACTGCGTACAATGCCGCCTAGTAAAGATACATGTTCTAAATGTAGCGCTGCTTTCTTCGGCAGACAAAAGTTCCTAAAGTGTGTTGGGCCTTGTGGCGTAAGATTTCATCTTGACTGTTTAAATATGAGTGAAGTGGAATACGATTTTTTCATGAAGGGAGGCATTTCCTCCTTCAAGTGTGATGAGTGTACCAGTGCTGCGAAGGCGGTTCATGGTGATAACACTCCTGTGAAACCGACCAAGAAGACCGATAAGAAGATCATCTCGCCTACTAGAGAACTTGAACTACCTAATTTACAAAGTAAGGAATCTCTCTCTGTACAAATAGAGACGGTACGATTGAATAGTGAATCCATTCTAGATACTTTAACAGTTATTCTGGAGCATGTTAAAAATCTTGAAAAAGAAATGGGTGAATTAAAGAGCGAGAATACTGCCCTCAAATTACAAATGGCCGAGATTTTGGTAAAAAATTCCTGTCCTTGTAAGCCTGATCAGATTGTCTCTAAATTGGGTCAACAGTCCACTGTTCACCCGGTTACTAAATCCTACAGTAGTGTTTTGTCTGACACTGTTAATTCTCGCAATCATGCGAAGTCAGCACCGAGTACTTCATTTGCTCTTACTCATCATAACAGTAATGAGGTAATCTCTGCTGTCGTACGCACAGACGATAGCACTGTTGCGTTATCAAATAACGTAGACGCTGATGGTTTTCAAACTGTCACTCGCAAAAAATTTAAGAAACGAGATCCTAAAGTTGGCACTCTAACTAATAGCAACTTAGAAATGGCTCCAGAGAGAATCAGAACCAAATCTCTTTTTGTTTCTAGATTTAGTCCTAATGTAAACGAGAATAATATTAAGGATTCACTCTTTCATCAACGTAAATTAAGGTCTCTCGAAATAACTAAATTGAAAACAAAATACCAGTCGTATTCCTCTTTTCATATCTCAGTTGATGAGAGGGATTTCGAGTTAATTAATAATTCTGATGTTTGGCCTGCGGGATGCCTCATTGCACCCTTTTTTGGTAAACTTAAACCTGAGCAGCATTTTGCTCCACCAGGTACTTCAGCTGATTCTAGGGTTAATGCCTCTTAATATTATTCTCTAACTCTCAATGCACAGTTCTAATAATCATCTTGAGATATTTTACCAAAATGTTCGTGGTCTTAATACAAAAATTGATGAAATTTTTCAAAATGTAGTAAGTAATAATGATATCATTATCTGTCTTACTGAAACATGGTTATCTGAATCAGTATTAAATACAAACTTATTCCCTAACAATTATACTGTGTTTCGAGCAGACAGAACGTATGAGGACACCAATAAAAAAGAGGTGGGGGTGTCCTAACAGCGATTAATAACCAGTTACCTTTTACCTGTCGGCGATATGATTTAGAAATTATTAATGAATGTGTTTGGATTGAAATTAAAATGGCTGATGGTATTAATTTATTAATTGGAAATCATTACTTCCCACCTGATTTCGGTCATAATCACTTAAAATCTTACCTCAATTTTCTTGAAAAAAAAACCTTGATACTCATAATTTTAGAATAGTAATTATTGGTGATTTCAATTGTCCTGGTATGGATTGGTCAACTGGTTTTAATCTTAATGATATTCATTACTACTCTAAAATTAAGTCCAGTGATTTATATTCCTCGTCTTGCCTTCTGGGATTAAACCAAATTAATTTTACTGTTTCAAGTAAAAATCTACTTGATCTTGTCTTTACTAATATTATTAATAGTACAGTAAAACTAGCCAATCATTCTCTAGTTTTGGAGGATTCTTATCATCCATCTATCTCCATTAATCTTGAAGTGTATTTGTCGCTACCTGATCACTGCCAATCTAGTACCTTCATAAATTATTCTCAAGGTGATTACTTGAAACTCTATTCCATTCTATACAATCATGATTGGAATTCCATATATCAAACTACTGATGTTAACGTTGCTGCTAACGCGTTATCCCAGATTATGAACAAAGCTATTTCTCTTGCTGTTCCTGTCCCTTTCGTAAAAAAAACCGCACTATCCTAAATGGTTTTCAAATACCTTGCGTATACTTATTAGGAAAAAGAACAAAGCACATAGAAATTTTAAGAAATTCAAAACTGATCACCATCATCAAATTTTTTCCAATTACAGAAAACAAGTTAAAGCTATGATTAAATCTGACAAATTTAAATGGTTACAATCCATTGATGAAAATTTGAAGAATGAACCTAATAAATTTTGGAAATACGTAGAATCTTTTCGTAAATCCAATACTTATCCCACCGAATTATTAATAAATGGGATTCACATTACTGATCAGCAAGAAATTGCTAATGTATTTGTTAATCAATTCAAATCGATTCAAAAACAGCCTAATTCTAATCTCTGTTTGTTGGAGTATAATTCTACTGACTTCTTATCCTTACCTAAAATTACAGTTGATGACGTTTCTTTAGCCATAAAAAAGCTTAAACATAATAAATCAAAGGGCACTGATGGCATTCCTAATTTTATTATTAAGGGATGTTCTAATATTCTAATACCCGTTTTAACCTTTATATTTAATTTAAGTTTATTAACCGGTACATACCCTATGCTTTGGAAAGAAGCATTCGTTATTCCTATCTTTAAGAATGGTAAAAAAAATGTTGTTTCCAATTATAGACCTATTTCAATATTAAACAATTTCTCAAAAATTTTTGAAAAAATAATCCACAAACATGTTTCATTTTATGTTAAGAATAAAATTAATTCAGCACAACATGGTTTTACTAAAGGTAAATCAACAACTACAAACTTAGTATCCTACCTTAATCTTGTTATGCCTGTTGTTGAAACCCAAGGTCAAATTGACTCAATTTATATCGACTTTAGCAAAGCGTTTGATGTTGTACCTCACAATATTCTGATAAATAAATTAAAAAACTTTGGTCTCTCTTCTAACTACGTGAGCTGGTTTGAAAACTATTCAACTAATAGACAATGTTGTGTTCGTCTAGGTGATTCTCTCTCGGACCCATTTAATTGTTTATGTGGAGTTCCCCAAGGATCTACATTGGGCCCTCTATTATTTTTATTATTTATTGATGACATATGTAAAAGAATAAGTTCAAACTACCTGTCATTTGCTGATGATCTCAAAATCTTTCGCTCAATAAATAGTTCTGCCGATTGCCAAACTCTTCAAAATGATATTAACTCCATTGAACTTTGGTCTGACATTAATGGAATGAAAATTAATGAAACAAAAACTTTTGTCATTTCGTACTCTCGAAAAACTACTTCCATAAAATTTAATTATTCTCTTAATAACGCCTGTATTATTAGGAAAAATTCTATAAAAGATCTTGGTGTACTACTCGATTCTAAATTATACTTTCACGATCATGTTCAATATATTTATAATCATTCAATAAGAATGCTTGGTTTAATAAGGTCTATAACCTATTCTTTTTCTACTCCTGAGTCACTATTAATTCTTTACTTTACTTTGGTTCGCTCTAAACTTGAATATGCATCTGTAGCCTGGAATTCCATTACTTCAACCGATTCGGTTAAATTGGAAAATATTCAAAGAAAATTTATTTCCTTATGTGCTTTTCGATATATACCCAATTCCACTGACTTTAACTATGATATTACCTATAAATATTTTAACTGTTGTAGCCTTTATGCTAGACGTCTAAATCTTGATTATCAATTTTTTTGCAAAGTTATCAAGGGTGATATTGATTGTGAGTCTATCATAAACAATATCAGCCTTCGTATTCCTACAAAAGGTTTAAGATTTCAAAAAAATTTTTATAACCGAAATTCAAAATCACTTTCTCCAGTCTGTAGATGCATAAAATATGCCAATTTGCATGGGCACAATTTAGATCCTTTTAAGGTTTAGTTTCGTTTTGATTATTAGTTTTTACTGTTTGTACTCAATTTTATTTATGTATGTTTTTGTTATTTAAGATATTATTTATTTTTGTTTTGCACCTTTGTATCTTCTGTTTGTGTATTGTGCTGAACTATAATTGGCCTCTGGCTGTTGTTCAGCACACAAATATTAATAATAAATAAATAATTATTATTATCCGTACCAATTAAATAGCCGACGTATATTAGTAGTATACTGACACAACGACTTTTTAATTTTTAATCTTTAAACATTCTTTTTATAATCATCCACGCGTAACAGCAGGTTTTAGAAGGAACGGCTCCCTATTGCTCCCCTTAAATGCTGAAGAGAGCAATGGTAGATTATTTGGAAGAGGTGTAGCTTGGACGTTCTCCCTTGAGAATAAAATATGCAATAAAACAAAAGACGTTTCGAAGTTTGGATCGTACTCTAGGACACAGAAAATAAAATGCCTAAACACATACATTTATAGCTAAATATTATAGGGAATAACGATTGACTGAAACATGAATATATTATTAAAGAGAACTTTAGGTTATGTTGTTTGAATTTGAATTGGAGCATTGATGCTTCTGCTATAGGCTATAACGAATTCTCAGCGCGTAATGATATTGTATCGAGAACACAATAGACGAGTGGAAGAGTAGCCCCCTCGGCGAGGCAACTTACAATATTATTGCATATAGCGCCTAGCTGACTCGGCATCCAACAAAACGAGGTCGTCAGCGAAGTGGTCGCTTCTTCAAGGCGTATTGCAATTCGAAAGTGTAAGTGCTTCCCTTCGTAAATATAAAAATGTCTCATATTCATTGACTACTAAGATTGGTTTGTGGGTTCAAACACGGCTCAGGACAATGGAACTAACGTCTTACCTTCGGAATGGAAATAAAGCTAGGAAGCCCATATTGTATACTTGTGATATGTTATAAAGAAATTATAACCCCTAAAAAAATACTGTATACGAGGGTAGAGTGGACTTCATCCATCACTGCTAATTAAAAATAAAATCGCAGCGTCTCGAAGGTTGGCTATATCTTAGTCTTCAGGTGAACAAAATATTAAGGAGAATGGGTTTCATACTCGTTCGGACCTTAAAGATAGTTAAATCAACTTGACTTATCCAACCCTTCTCACCCGAGATTTTTGTTCACCTGAAGATGAAGGTAGAGCCAGTTTCAAAACATTGTGCTTTTGTTCTACCGGCAATGGGAAAAATCCGATCTGTACCACTTCCAAATAATTCATCATTGGTTTCACCATTTAGATCAACATCAATAGTGTCATTTTCTAATTCGTGGCGTTACAACCCTTTAACAGCCCCGACCGACCAGCCGGCTATTGGCCTCACGTCCACATACCGAAGCAGAGGTGGACGATCATCCAACCAGAATGAAGATATCTTGTGGTTAGCACTATGATCCTTCAGCCGTTATAGATGGATTTCGTAACCGGATTTCGCTACGTATTGTAGCTCTCCAATTTCATTACGATGCTGGGTGGGTACCGGTCCCAATACGCTAGACGAAATTTCATGAGAAAATTTCTTCTCTGTTAGGACTCGAACCACTGCGCATTCCGTAATCGAGTCCTAGGCAAGTTGCCTTAGACCACGACGTCAATAGAGCCATTTGACTGTGATTACTTCGTTTTCTGATTATTTGTAGTGAAACTTAGGGCAGGGGTTTCGGAAAGACGCATGGCTATCATCCTTGTCACTGACGACTTTATATACTTACAGAAAAAATAAATTTAAAATTGGGGATTATTTCTGGCTGTTTTAAGTGCAATCATGCAAACCTAAAGTGTTTACCTTAGAAATGGAACTGTCGCAACTCGAAGTGACCGAAAACACAGTCATGAAATTTCGGTTAACGTAAAACACAGAAAGATGCTTAGGAAGAATGTGAAAAGAAAAGCAACGGAGGATATTTCACAGGGACCATCGAAAATAATTCATCCTGCAGTCAAAGAAGTTCCAAATGCCTTAGAAACACTCACGCAACAATAACATAATAATAATAATAATAATAATAATAATAATATTATTATTATTATTATTATTATTATTATTATTATTATTATTATTATTAAGTTAGTAATATTGCTAAATAATAGTAAAACAAATTTAATCACACCAGATTTCCAATGAATTCTCCTAGTTCTAAGTCTGGGAAAGTGGGAAGAAACTTGTTAACCTAGCGTAAGTATCCCTCACCATTTTGATATCTTCTTTTTCCTACTCCGCAATTTACGTGCACCCGTCATCAGTTTGCTCCGCAATTTACATAGAGAATTAACGACCAATCTAATTTTATTCCGGATTCTACAGACTCTGGTCAGGAGCAAATAAGTTACTAAGTTGAGTGCACAATTAATGTTTCACACGATCGATACAATTTGAACGGGCTTGAGTTCGGTTTTCAATTCGATATGGAACTTCATCTATCTTTAAGTAATGACTGCATGTCCTTTCTTCTTTGCCTTTTCTTATGCTTCGATTCGTATCAGGATGTTACTTACCACAAAAGTGAGAGCGGAACGAAACAGAAGACCAGTTCTTCAAAATATATTATGATAATGAAGATCCGGAATTTCGTCATCTTTTAAAGTGTTGCGGATGATGGAGTCGGAACTAAGAAGAGAGAGATTTGCACAACTAGCGCATTTATAAATAATTTAAGAATTTCATGTTTCCTCTGCTCTGATGTGGACACAAAGAGACTTACCCTCTTGCGAGGATTTCTTAAACCGTGCAGATCCGAGAAGGGTGAAAATAGACGACGTGCGTGACTCACGCTTCTCGGAGTTGAGATGAGGTTGAATCGAATTAGTCATCAGACTCCTGTAGTACTACACTGCTGGTTGGCACTTCTGACACATGTAAAAATACTCTCTTCTCTCTTCGCTTCTATAGTTCAACGACGCATGAAAGATGTTGGCGGTACATTTGTTTATTTGAGAAACTCATGAGCGGTTTTTAAATGACATTATACTGCAGCAAACACAAGTTGTGAATACCGTTTATAATCGTTTTCTCAAATCTTATTCTACAATTTCATATTTGACTACCTGGATATATGTCGTGTTTTATTTTAATATGAAGATATTTGTATCGAAACTTCAGACCTCCTGAAGAATATTTCTATAGTTATTAACTTTGCCTTGATATTTACGGTTTTACACGTTTCGGAACTACTCACAAGTTCCACCTTCAGGATCAAATGAAATTATCCAATACTGAAAAATCTCCTAAATTGTGAATAGCAGTGTAGGCGACCATAACACGAGGGATCTGGCAGAGTAGGCGACCATAACACGAGGGATCTGGCAGAGTAGGCGACCCTAACACGAGAGATGCAGCAGAGTAGGCGACCCTAACACGAGGAATATAGCCGAATAATTAACTATAACACGAGGCATACAGCAGAGTAGGCGACCCCAACATGAGAAATGGAGCAGAGTAGGCGACCCTAACACGAGGAATACAGCAGAATAGGCAATCTTAACACGAGGGGTACAGCAGAATAGGCAATCCTAACACGGATACAGCAGAGTAGGCAATCCTAACACGAGGGATACAGCAGAATAGGAAATCCTAACACGAGGGATACAGCAGAGGGTAGGCAATCCTAGACGAGGGATACAGCAGAGTAGGCAATTCTAACACGAGGGATACAGCAGAGTAGGCAATCCTAACACGGATGCAGCAGAGTAGGCAATCCTAGACGAGGGATACAGCAGAATAGGCAATCTTAACACGGATGCAGCAGAGTAGGCAATCCTAGACGAGGGATACAGCAGAGTAGGCAATTCTAACACGAGGGATACAGCAGAATAGGCAATCCTAGACGATGGATACAGCAGAGTAGGCAATCCTAAACGAGGAATACAGCAGAGTTGGCGAACCCAACGCGAGAGATGCAGCAGAGTAGGCGACTGTAATACGAGGATAGGTTACAGCCAATTTGAACTCTGGTGTCACACATAGAATAGTCATTTTCAGCGTTTCCCAAATCACTCCACTGGTACATCAATCACTGCCGAAATTGTCTCTGGCACTTTTCATATATATCAGGCCGTAAATCGTGTCAACAAACTGTTTTCCTATACAAGAAAATGGAAATTTGAATGTTTCGTAGTTTCATCGTTTGTCATAATATTCAGACCTCAAATTGAAATTATTCTTAGGAACCTTGAGCACGTAACATCAACAGACATTATTGTTTTTATTGTATAATTACTGGTACTATTTATATTATGCTGTAGACTGAAGGCACTTTCCTGAAGGCTCTTTTCATAGTGTAACTATTGGCCAGTTCGCCGGCAGCAGCCGTGCAGTGTACATCGTTCCGAGTGACTAGGAAGCGGAGCGGTTGTTGTGATAAGTTATAGTTCGATCGGTAATAGCAATATAATGGCAACTAAAATAGTGCGTCAACATACATTGAGAGCAACATTTGACAAAGAACAACAACGACCTACAGCTTTAGATGTGCACCGTTGGATAGACGAAGTATTGAAGATAAAGGATGAAGAACTACAAACCATTCAGCTTGTTGGTAAGCAAAATGCAGCATATTTAAAATTTACATCCTCTGCAAATTACGAACGCTACGTACAGAGACATACCGGTACATCAGTAGTGGAATTACTTAATGATGCTACGACGACAGTGACCATTACACCAGCTGAAGATGATGATTATGTTTCCGTCCGGGTTTTAAATATTCCACCGGAAGTTCCCAATGATAGGATCCGTAATACTTTACAAAATTTTGGGAAAGTGCTTCAAATAGAAAATGAAAAATGGTCTCATAGATATCGTTACAAAATAGATACTGGCATACGAGTAGTACAAATGGTGATCAAACAATCTATTCCCACGAATCTAACAATTGCCAATTATGAAGCGTATATCACTTACCCTGGGCAAGAACAAACTTGTTTCTTGTGTGGTAGTTCTAGTCATTTGCGGCATACTTGCCCTAACAGAAGTGTCAAAATGCCGATAAACACTGTACCTCGTACGCGACTGACATTTAGTGACATACTCCAGACACATGTTAATGTAACTACTGATGTGAGTGAAGATGGCATCCTACCTGAAATATGTGATGTACCTGGGCCATCTAACATGTCTACAAGATTAGTGAACGCTGATAATCAAAATAAACCAGTGAAAACAAACATCGAAAATGAATTGCATGCAGTTACAGACAAACCAGTAGGCAAAGAGGTTACAAATAGAGTCATCACAACATATGACGTGGATAAAACGCAGAAAGATAATGGGACTGTAACTCAACCAATACCTGATTCGGACACTGATTCAGCTGAAGAACTTCCTTCAGCTGATATGCATGGAAAGCAGAAGACAGAGGACACGAGAGGAACAGAAAAGCAAATGGGAACCAAGTTGAATAACTCTGCCATAGGAAAGATGCCTAAGAAGAAACAAGACAACAGTGCTTCAACAGCTAACACAATGAAAGAGTCCGGTGATTTGAGCAATTCTCCTGACAATATTCAAAACATCAGTAGCCTACAATCTGGTTCGATACCAACATCCACCTCGAAGAACCTGCAGCATACGGAGGATTGGTATCAACAAATGGAGCAGGATGACACGACTAACACACAGTTTGAAGACAAAGGTCAGCAAAATGTAAAGAAAACAATTACTGTTACTAGACACCGTACACATCCTTATAAGGGGGAAGGTAGTAAATTGGGGTTCCCCTTGTTAAAACACAATGAGTAATTTAACTGTTTATATATCATGTTAAGACTGTGCCCGATGTTGTATTTACCGTATTTAAGAATTTAATAGATTCAATCTATGTACAATAGATGTCAAATTAAGTTTTGTATATTAAGTACAAAAGAGTAGAGATATTATAGATTATTGTTATAATATTGTATATATTTTTTATAGAAGAATATATTACTTGCTATTATTACTTTACAAATGTCACTTGTAGCGATAGTCGGAACACTAAATTTTCACGGAAATTCTTCGCCTGTTAAAATGAAATTGCTGAATATTTTCTTACGAACAAATTATGTTGATGTGCTCTTCCTCCAGGAAGTTAAAACAAATGATTTCTCAGAGATCTATGGTTATACAGCTTATGTCAATGTTGGGTCAGAATCTTTAGGCACTGCTATTTTAACGAGGAACGGGATTGATCTTCACTCTGTTGAAAAACTTCCATCAGGGAAAGGTATCAGTGGTATCTATAAAGACTATATGTTTTTAAATTTATATGCACCTTCGGGGTCTAATAAAAGGAAGGCTCGTAACTTGTTCTTTGCCCAAGATGTGCCATATCTTCTTCGGTCCATACCAAAATTTCTAATCATGGGTGGAGACTATAATTGTGTTTTAAGACCAGTAGATACGACAGGGCATTTTCTTCCCAGTAATAGTTTACAGACATTAGTTACCGACTTTAAACTTTCAGACGCTTGGATATTAAAAAAACAATACGATTCAATATACTTTTTTCACTGGGAATTCGGCCTCTAGATTAGACAGAATGTATGTAAAACCGTTATTAACATCGCACATTAGTTCCATAGAAACGGTTCCGGTTCCTATTTCCGACCACTCTGCAGTGTTATTACGTATTCGTTTAGATGTTCCTTGTCCTGTATTTGGAAGGTCATATTGGAAGCTAAATGTTTCCTGCCTTAGTGATAAATCAATACAACAAAACTTTATAGAACAATTGCATCAATGGCTGACAAGGCAAGCTAAATCTGATGACTTAGTGGATTGGTGGGAATTTTATGTTAAACCAAAGATTCGTACATTTTTCAAACAATATACCTACCTTAAGCATCAGGATGAGGAAAGACTGATTAATTTTTATTATCGTTGTATATTAGAAGTTCAAAGTAAGTATATACCTACTCCTGAGAGTAAGAAAATGATATCCAGATGTCAAGCTAAGATATTGTCTATTTATCGAAAACGTATGCAGGGCCTTATGGTTAGGAGTAGGGAAACGAATTGCACTAACAATGAAAGAAGTAACTTATATTTTCTGTCCAAAGTAGTCAAACGACGTCAACAAAACACGATTCTTGCGATAGCAAATAGAGCAGGCCGGATTGTTAAAATAAATTTGAAATATGTAAAGCAGTGAGAGAACATTATAATGACATTTTTGTAGAACATAAACAGTTAAATGGGTCTATTTCTAACTTGAAGCTACCGGCACAAAAACAGATTTCAGAAACTGAGAATAAAAAATTAGAAAGTTCTGTAACACAAAAGGAAATTTTTATAGCTTTACAGCAAGGGAAAAGATCTAAAACACCAGGAGAGGATGGGATACCCCATGAGTTTTATGCGGTTTTTTGGGAGTGTATAGGACCCACCCTGACAAAAATATTCAATCAAATGTTATGTAAAAAAAAACTAGGTCCTTCTCAAAGACGTGGAATTATAGTACTTATTCACAAAGGAGGGGATAAAACGGAAATTAATAATTATAGACCGATATCTTTGTTAAATTATGATTACAAACTACTTGCAAGGGTTTTAACAAATAGAATTAAACCTCTGCTTTCGGATATAATACACCCCTCTCAAAATTGTGCAGTATCTGGGAGATCAATATTTAACGTAGTATGTCAATTAAGAGACGTTGTAGCAGCTAGCCTACATGGTAAATCCCAAGGATATCTCGTCTCTTTAGATTTCCAACGTGCCTTTGACTGTGTTAGCCACAAGTATCTATTTGAAGTCTTAGCTTGGCATGGACTCAATCCAACATTTATTGGCTATTTGAAATGTCTATATACTGATATCAGTGCTGTTATACAAATTAATGGGTTTCTTACTGCTGCTTTACCTATTACAAGATCTATTCGACAAGGATGCCCGGCTTCTATGATTCTATTTGCCCTTTCACTAAATCCGCTCCTATATTTATTACATGAAAAACTTTCAGGATATAGGATCGGAAATTCTAGGCTAGTAGCGACAGCGTATGCTGATGATGTAAGTGTAATTATTAATAATGAAGAGGATAAAGCTCAATTGGAGAAAGTATTGAAACCTTTTGCAGCAGTATCAGGGTTAGAAATCAATAAAAGGAAATCGACTGCCTTGCCCATAGGGGTGTGGACAGAGGAACCAAGTTTTGAAAATATAAAAATTGTTGATCAACAAAATATACTTGGTATATATTTTCATCGCCTTCCCAATACTATGCAGAGTTTAAATTGGAGTAAGGTTGTCCAAAAAATAAAAAGACTTACACAGATATATAAATGGAGGGATTTCTGTCTTTATGAAAGAGTATGGTTTATTCATACTTTTATTTTATCTGCCTTATGGTATTTGGCACAAGTATTTCCGATTATAGTGAGTCATAGCAGACAAATCACAAGTGTCATGTTATGGTATTTATGGAAAGGATATATATTTAAAGTACCACTATCCATCTTGTATAGTGCTGTTGACGAAGGTGGGTTAGGGTTATGGAATGTAACTAAAAAATGTACAACGTTATTTCTTTATCGAAATCATATTCTTCAAAATAATACAGATACAATATCAGCGGTGTGGTTTCAACAATGGAGACAAAAGGTCGACCTTAGGAATCCACCCGATTTACGAAACATACCTTCCATGTTAAAATATTTAAGATTATACATGCAGGAAGGGAGTTACATAAATATGTTGGATGTGGGAAATACTTGTCCTATAAAAAGGGAAATCTATGGACACCTACAGCAATATGGGGAGTTGGTAACAATGCGGGTAGTCAACATCCTTCCTGTAGGAGTTAATCTAGTGCAATTGTGGGAAAATATCACGAATAAAATACTAGATGCGCCGGTCAAATCATCGTGGTACTTATTCACGATTTAATAGCCACCAGATATAGGCGTTATAGGATAAAATTGTTAAATGATCCAAATTGTGAGTTTTGTGGTGAACCTGAAACGTTGACTCACATTTTTGGACGATGCACCAGAACACATGCTATTTGGCAACGTATGGAATACTATTTACAGGGATTGAAAATTGATCGATACCCGTGGTTTAGTCCTTATATACTAACGAGGCCAGATTTTAAAGTAGTCTCTAAGTTTAAACAGGACGCTTGTATTTGGATTCTTGGAAACACGTTGCATTATATTTTACAAAATGAAATATGTGATTGTGATGGCTATGAATTGTACATGAAATATAAAAAGAGTCAAATACGAGTGAGCAGGAATAATGCAAGAATTATACACTATCTTTGCTGTATATAGAGGGGGGGGGGGAATGTAACATAGTGTGTAAAAAAAAAGATGTTGGCTGTATTCGATATTTTTGTATGTTTGATTGTGTTGTTGACTGCATTCGATATTTTAATATGTCTGATTGCATGTTTGCTGTATTTCATATTTTTGTATGTTTGATTGTGTTGTTGACTGCATTTGATATTCCTATATTCTGATTGAATTTTTGCTGTATTTGATAATTTTGTATGTTTGATTGTGTTGTTAACTGCATTAGATATTCTTGTATATCTTTTTGCAGTCAATATCGTTGTTCTTTTGTATGATTGCATTATTGGCAGCATTCGATATTCTTGTGTCTGATTGATTATATAATTGTAATACAAAAAAAGATCGAGTGTAAAAAAAAGAGCGGCATCTGGGAAGGCTAATCAATAAACAAATTCTCACATAAAAAAGGAACAAAATACAGCTATTAAAAAAAATATGAGTATATGTGACAACAAAAAATGTAAAATACAAGATTTATACCTTAGAAATATAACCAAAAATTAAATTAGCAAAAAAAAAAAAAAAAAAATTAGCTGCTGTTATGAAAATATGAACGATTCAGAATGTTATCGCATCTGATTCTCGCAGCTTACACAAACAATATTGGCTCGCCTACTGGAAATGTCATCGAGGTCATCTGCCAAAATCGGTGCCTCCGACTTTTTTTTTTATACCTTCGTACTCCATGTATTACTCTTTTTGTTCTTCTTACCTTTCCCTCATTTACCCTCTTTCTCCTTGCCTCCCCCTCTCTCTCCTCCTCTCCCTTTTGCTCTCCTTGTCTCTTCCTTGTTCTAATTATCTCCCCTTGGTTCTCCATTGTTCTTCCTGTCTACCCCTTATTCTTCTAGTCTTCCCCTTGTCTCCTCCCGCTCTCCTTGTCTTCTCCTGTTTTCCTTATCTCCCCCTTGTTCACCTTGTCACCCTCTTGTTTACCTTGCCCCGCCCTTATTCAGCTTGTCCCGCCCTTGTTCGCCTTGTCTCCATCTTATTCACCTTGTCTGCCTCTTATTCTCCCTGTTTTTCCAAATATGTTCCCATTTTTTATTTTTAAAAATTATGTTATTTTCCCCATTATGCTCCTTATTTTTCCCCTTAGTCTCTCTGTTTTACCTTTTTCCTCCTAATGTGCCCCTTTATCTCCTTGTATTTGCCTTTTCCTCTTTGTCGTCTTTTTGTACTTACCTTCCCCTTTTTCTTAATTTTTTTTTCACTCAATTATGAAAATAGCACATTCAAGGGTACTTAAAACAATTACTGTTTTCTGTACATAATTTACCCATCTGTCATGCTCATAAAATCAGTTTTAAATGTTATGTTTTATTTAACGACGTAAAAAAAAATGTGTATTGGTGAGAGCAAAAAGTTTGCAATTCTGTTATTTTGAAGATTTTTGCCAGTAATCTTAAGGTACGAGTATTTGGAATGGGTGCTGTGGAATGGAATGGTATGAATCTAGTTTTCCTTCCAGAACTGTTGGATTTCAACACAGATTTGTTTAGTTATTCATATTTTCATCATGGTTTTTTTCATACTCTATTATTATTATTATTATTATTATTATTATTATTATTATTATTATTATTATTATTATTATTATTATTAGTAAATGCTACATATATGATAGAGGTATCTATTTCATCTTATTTGGTAATGGTCAGCGTCATATATTTGGTGTAAATGAAGTATTCAAAAAGAGTTTTTCAACAAGAAGCACCTGATGATACCTGGACAGGCGAAAGAGTTTGTCCAAAATGTTATAAATTGTAATGTATTAGTGATTGAATTATACATATTTTACAAACTGCAAGATAAGTTAATGACGGAACCTTTCCAATAAATATTTTACATTTGGTAGGTAGCTACTGTAATAGTAAGACTGGTCTGTGTTACCTCATTCCATTCTTACATCAGTTGTTAGTTATTACTGTTCTGTCCCAATACAAATATATAATATATACAGGGTGAAAAGTAATTAAGCCGACAAATTCCGTGAGGTTGTATGGGACACCAAAACAAACGGTTTTTTCTAATGCCATATTTTCCTCACCGGCTTTATTAAACCAGCAGAAGGCGTAAAGCGTTCTGCAGTTCATGACGACTGAACAAATTCCATTTTGTTGTACGTCTTGACAGTGCAGTGCTTTATTAAACCGGTCTGGTGGCTCGGATATTTGCTGCAGCAGGGGAAATAAACATTAACCCTGAAGTCTTTCACCGTGTTAGACAATCCATGTCCCGCCGATGTAACCTTTGTGTACAGGTCGATGGAGCTATTTTTGAACGTCTTTTGCAGTGATTTTGGTGTGTAAATGTTTTATAAGAGACATAAGCAATAAAGCATAGCAATGGTTTGTTGTTACATTAAGATCTGGTGTCCTCGCGAAATAGTGCCTCACAGCACAATATGACATTAGAGAAAACTGTTTTGGTGTCCCATACAACCTCCCGGAGTTTGTCGGTTTAATTACTTTTCAGTATATACATATACACACACATACATACACAGGATGTTCCATTTATCTTGACCACTCAAAATAACTTTGTACACTAGCACCAAATGAAAAATTGTTTCACACAAAAAAAGGTGTACTGATACTGATGAGGAGGTAACTTTGTAACGTTATTTATTAATGAGATAAGAGTACTAAAATTGTTTTTTTAATGACACTGTTTATTTATTATTCAATATTTCAATTAAGCTTGTAAAAACTTTTTAAATAGGCCTATATATGGATTTATTACCGTCAGAATTACTTACCAATAACAACCATTCAAGTCATTAGATTATGACATAAGATAATACATAATGACAGACGAACGTGTTCGCCATAAGTATGGCATGCTCAGGTCTCATAGTAGCGAAGACATATAATGAACACTTATATTTCTGGTTTAAATACAATAATTAAAATATGTTTGGACAAACAAGGTTAAAATGATGGACAATACAAACATAGGCTATGTGATTATGAACATATGCGTGACATCAAAATCCAAAACCAAGTACACAGTATTAAAAATGACAAACAATGTGCTGTCACGCATATGTTCATAATCACATATGTTTATATTGCCCATCATTTTAAACCTTATTTGTCCAAATATATTTTAATGATTGTATTTAAACCAGAAATGTGTTCATAATGTGTCTTCGCTATTATGAGATCTGAGGATGCCATGCTTATGGCGAAAACGTTCTTCTCTCATTATGTATCACCTTATGTCATAATTAAAGCTGAGACATCTAGGACGTTTGTCGTTAAGTTACGTGCACCCAAACTATAGCATAGCAAGTAGAGAGAGCGGGGGACGTCAGTGTACAGATTTTGTAGAGTAAACAACAGAGAATAAGGTGTATACTCTTACTTACTTACTTACTTACTTACTTACAAATGGCGTTTAAGGAACCCGAAGGTTCATTGCCGCCCTCACATAAGCCCGCCATCGGTCCCTATCCTGTGCAAGATTAATCCAATCTCTATAATCATATCCCACCTCCCTCAAATTCATTTTAATATTATCCTCCCATCTACGTCTCGGCCTCCCTAAAGGTATTTTTTCCCTCCGGTCTCCCAACTAACACTCTATATGCAGGTGTATACTCACTGACAAAAAAACTGGAGCTCAGGACATGTCATCATTACTGGATTTTCGAGTCTGTTGCAGTAAACACTACCTACGTTTTGATTACTTCTATTTACTTCTTTTATAATGTGTAGCAAAATAGACTGCAGCATCCAGCCATGTCCACCATCTCATTACAACGGGTTGCGGCGGTAGAGGGGCTCCAGGAGGTATTTCACTGAATTTAGTAACCCGTCCTGGTGCCTTAAACATACTTCTTTGACATTCGATATGAAACTGTTCACATCACTGTAGCAGGAGCGAACTTCTTCGACTATTTGATGTAGTCCTTGGGCTAGGATAACTTTCGGCTAAAGCAGTTGAAGTTCCTTACCAACTTTTAACATAAAGGCTAGCATATAACTATACATTATCATTGTTTATTTAGTCTGGCCATAAGGGGGTAATAGGCGTTTCAAAACTTTGATTATATTTATATGATCCACTTTCTCAAGAATTTCAGAGGTTAATAAAAAAGTTTTATTGGGTTTATGTGGTGGAAGAATGTCCGTAACGACGTTTGGAACAAATTGTCCAGCGGCGTCTGTGCTTTCATTAATGAAATACATATTTTACTATCTCCTATACTTAGTCGTATGCGAGGTAGGCTATAAGATTATAATAGCTTTCGGTGTATAGTATTTCTGTAAAGTTGATTGACTAGGGAATTTCCTTTTCACGTATTTCCGCATAAAGCTTCTAAAGTGTGTATTTTCAACGTTATTTATTGGTATGTTAACACATACCATCATTTTACATAAATCGTGAAAAAAGTCTTTCTGTATGGTACACATTTAATTCAAACTTAAATGCGATTCGTGTTCTTCCTCAGTTGAAGCTGTCATCAGTGCTTTATGTTTTTCGTGTTACAATGTTGTGTTACGAATTTACGTCTTTTACCTTTAATTTCTGTGCTACATAAATTTCATAGAATATTTACCCCACTTACTGCGAAATGTTATGTGTCTAATTCCTCCATCAACCTGTTTACTATTCATACACTTGATTATTCTGCCATTATAAATATTATATGTTACGTAAGATAGATAATACAACCCTGGAGGTCTGTTCACTACACAACGTAAATGTGTTCTGTTGCCTGAGTCGCATGCCTGTACGCAACCACTCCCCCACCCCTTCATACTATTTACCTTCGACAAACATCGCAATACAGTTAACTTGATATTGTCCTGCAGTCCTACATGTCTCAGCTTTAGTCATAATCTAATGACTTGAATGATTGTTCTTGATAAGTAACTTTGACGGTAATAAACCCATATATTATGCAAATCTGGCTTTCAGGTAGTAGCTTCCTGTAAAGCAGGTTTGAATAATTTCAAGAAAAAATTGTTAATGATGCCTTGGCGGCATGGATCCTGTGCATAGTACGTATAGAGGAAGTGTTTTGACTTCAAGTTAGTGTAAACAATACGTAGTACAGTTCAGGTATTCAGGGCCGCGTAATTTATTCATTGAACAATGATGACTAAGTGGTCTATGCTACATTTGATTTCATTTTTTTACTGTAAACCAAAGCTACGTAGAATGGGTTACCGGTGGGTATCTATAAAGTACTACGTATTTTTACACCAACTTAGTCATGTCACTTCCTCTGTAAGTGACTATGCAGAGGAGCCATGCCGTTAAGGCATCAAATAACGTTCCGTTTATTAGAATTACCCACTGTGATACATTTTTGAAAAGGTCTTGACGAGCTTAATTGAAATACTGAATAATAAATAAATAGTGCCATTTAAGAAACAATGTCAGTACTCGTATCTCAGTAATAAACAACGCTACAAGGTGGCCTCCGCATCAGTATTCTTTTCCCCTTTCAGTTTTACATGTTTTCTACGAGTATGAAAAAAATTTTCGTTTGGTGCTTGCGTACAAAATTATTTCGGGTGCTCGAGATGAATGGGACATTCTGTATATATACTCGTTTTAGCACGAAAACAATAATAGTTTGTGTACCCATATTGTATAGTTATCTAGTATATCGACGACTTTGAAATTCAACAATAGCAGTGCAGTGGCAGTAAATAGCAGTAGCAGTAGTAGTTTGTTACAATTTTCTTTCATATTTTGTACTTCATGGCCAATCAGTATAGATGGTTTACATTTCCCTTGTAAAGCAACACGGTGTTGGGCTCGACTTTGATCAATCTGTGTATGACTTCCAATGTAGGCTATTGATATTTAAGTACAATTTAAATGAATCGATCCAGGACCTTTGACATGAGTACATTAAATTGATTATTTCATTCATACAGTCATTCACCAATAATGTGTAATAAACCGTTGAATTTCAACCAAGCAGAGCCATACAGGAAATACAAAATTATCATTTATAAATTACTGCGCGTAACAGACGATTGGTTTTAAGTGGACTCATCAACGAACAACCATATTACAATCAAGATAATCATTTAGGTAAAAGGTACATATACAAGGTGTAAGGGGTATAAGTACCGTCCTTTTCACAGTCTTCGGAACTGTCTACAGGATCAAAAAAATGTTCATGTAACATAGAGTCAAAACTTTATAGTTTCCCCAGAAAAAAATATTTCTTTCCTTATTTTATTTGCGTTATACTGCTTATATCGTTAGTAAAATTAAGAAAACAATTACACCAGTAGGTATATCTAGCTAAGAGCTAATATTAGTTTAAATACATATTTGTGTGTTCTATTACGTTTTCGTGAAATTAAATAATAACACATGATTAAATTTGTTAATATTCTGGCGTAAGAAACGTGGCAACATGTTCAGCAGGATTCATGCAGCTGACTACTCTGCAGACTTAAAAATCAGCTGAAGTTCAAGCTCCCTGTCCATAGGTCTCCTGCTGAGCGGATGGCAGTTCAGTACAGAGTATTCGATAAACAACTTACAATGTCACTCATAGTTCAGGAATATCATGATATGTTATTAATTTATGGAGAAAGTCGTCGTAATTAAAGTGCGGCAAGAAAGATGTACCGTCAACGTTTTCCGCAAAGAAGGTTACCTAATAGGCGAACTTTTGTAGGAATTTGTCAACGATTATTAGAAACTGAGAGCCTCTTAACCAGTTTAAAAAATCACACAACCAGAATTTAAAAAAAAAAATGATACTGCTTTACGAAAACGGGAAAGATTAAAATTTTGCATTAGAAAAAAGTTCGTGTGATTTTGTGCAGTAAACCATTATTGTTTATTTTTTAGACGTACAATTAAAAATGGTGCAATAATGTTGAATAATGGTAATTTACCATAATGTTCTATAAATGAGATTGAAAGTTTGTATTTGCTGCTCGTTTTATGTAAACAACAATTGGCCTGGTCCGCCCCTGCATTGAAACAGAGCATCTGTTCTGTACCGGTATGTCTGTACCCGCTTGAGTTGTACTGTGTACTTGTAAACCTCCTCCTCCCCAATCAGCAACGTTACCAAACGTCTAATATTGTAAACTTTAATAGTTAAATATTACAATTGTAAAAAAATTGTGATGATGTTTTTTTCTTCTTTATGACATGAATAATCAAGAGTTAAAATAAAGGCACTTACACCCCTTAGATCCTGGATATGTATCTTAGTATCACACGGTTATGTTTCATGTCGAACATTACTGTCATCCTAATGATATATATTCAGTACAGTAGTATTTCTTCGCTTTTAAAGTTCTTGAAATGAAAATTGAAACAGACATATATATATGTATATGTATACATACACACAGTCCACACCTGTGGAGTAACGGTCAGCGCGTCTGGCCGCGAAACCAGGTGGCCCGGGTTCGAATTCCGGTCGGGGCAAGTTACCTGGTTGAGGTTTTTTCCGGTGTTTTCCCTCAATCCAATACTAGCAAATGCTGGGTAATTTTCGGTGCTGGACCCCGGACTCATTTCACCGGCATTATCACCTTCATTTCATTCAGACGCTAAATAACCTGAGATGTTGATACAGCGTCGTAAAATAACCCAGTAAATATATATATATATATATATATATATACATATAATTTATTTTCTGTATTTGATAAAATGCCAGATTAAAAAAATCAATTATACTTGCGAAAGGGAAATTTTATTCGTAGTTTTGTTGGCGCGTAGTTTTACTTGACCTCTATGCTCTGACACATAGAATTCATGGCGGTGTGGCAGACCATTGTTTCGTAGCAATCTCGTAAGAAATCAACCAGTCCTTTATGTATCCGACTCGAGAATGAAGGACTTCACTGCTTGTTTAGAGCTTGTTAGCGACTGTCGGTGAATAGACTGTGACACGAGGCAGGCCTGTTTTTTGCCCGTCTGTTTAAATTTTCATTTCAAGAACTTCACAAACTAACAAATACTACTGTACCAAACAAAAATATAAAATCATTAGGATGAGAATATTGTTAAGGATGAAACCTACCCGTGTGATGCTAAGATGCATACCATGTAGAGGCTGGAAATGAAATAGCTTTGCAGATTTTCAGAGCGAATAGCTTATTTGTATGTAACAAAAAACTATAATATCATATTGATGGAAAGTTAATAGTTTTTCCAAAAAAAAAAAAAATCTCAAATGTTTAACAATTTCCTATTCAATAAATATTGCGAGTAGGATCGTGATTTTTGTCTACATCAATAGGAAAACTAATAAAGGATAATTTATTGTAGAAGATTTTCGTGTAAATTTAACTTTAAAAAAAAACTCTAAATCCAAGCCATTGCACGCTGCGAGTTGGTTGCAACACAGCGCCGCAGTGCAGCTCATCTAGCAAGACACACAGAGTTACAAAGTTCGTTGACCTCTTACATCTGTATCACGAGAAACGTGTGTTCGTGGCGATGTTGTCGGACTGCTGAAACTTCAAACCATCATTTTCTAATTAACCGTGCATTTAATCACAAAACGTAGTATAGGTTTTCTATTCATTTCAGCATACCCTATCGTCCCTTTCAATCTCCAAGGTTATTTCACTTCCACCGTGTACCTAAATGAGTATCTTGACTGCAATGTGGTTGTTGGTTGATGTTGACTTTAATTAAAAACAACTGCCGGTTAAACTCAATAAAGGGGCTCGGGCGTAAAACATAGTAACTGGCATTTTGGTCAAAAAATGAGATATGTGTCGTATAATATGTTATCTTACATTCTATGCCTAATTCAGTAGTTAGTTTTCCAACATTTCAACAGATGGCAGAAGTATATAGATTTTACTTTTCTGGTACTTATACAAACTGCTGCATGTATAAATGTTTACCTACCTAATAATTTCAAAACACTAAAATGTTACTTACCATGTTTTACTCCCAAACCCCCAATTTGTATACGATAATTTTGCATTTTCCTGCGGTTCTGGTTGAAATTCAACGGTCTATTACACACCATTGGTGAATGACTGTATGAATAAAATAGTCACTTTAATGTACCGGTACTCAGGTTAATGGTTCTGGATCGATTCCTTTAAATTCTAATAAATATCAATATATTGGAATTCATTCATAGACTCATCAGAATTGAGCCTCTAAACCGTGTTGCTTCACAAGAGAAATGTACAACCATTTATACTGATTGGCCATGAAGTTTAAAAAAAATATGTAACAAACTACTAGTCATGGATATGTTATTAGATATCTATACAGTACGGATACACAAACCATTAGTTGATCGCGGTGCAAAATTCTTCCGCAATTAACACTTACGGACGACTATCTTACGGGGCTTTATAGAGTTAGAGATAGGAGACAAATTTCCTAGAAGCTGTGATTCTTAAAATGAAGGAAGGTGTATATTTGTTGGACTTTGTGTAAGATAAATTATTAAAAATCAACTATTTTACAGTGTGTTAAATTCTGTGAAACTAGATGTCTACTTACATTAAAAAAAATGTTTGCGAACATTTCTAAGGTAAATATCAGATCAAATAATTACGATAGGCCTAATTGATTTAATTTAGAAGGAAGTTAGGGGAAACATGGTTTTAATATGTTGCTGAAAATGTATTTTCTCCCCTAACAATAAATATTTACCCCTGATCTCGTTCATTTTAATGATGAATATGGTGAAACACTTCACGAAAATATTGCTCAAATGGAGAAATGGTACCAAAGAAGATAAAATGATATGCTCACGGATTACTCTTGGATACTGATAAGAGAAAGTTAAAATATCTATTAGATATTTGCCCGTTATGAAAGATAGGAAGATGAGTTGGAAATTCTTCTCAGGTATATTATGTTGTTTCATTCGATTCATTTCATTTATTGTGATGATTGCATTGCTGCAAAAAATGGTTTTATTTTTTTATCTCTGTAGAAAAGTGCTACAAGCTAAGAAAAAATTGACGGAATATTTTAACTCACCTCATTGTATCAAAATACTTTACGAATTATATTAGGTAATTCAAGTGAAACCCAGCCATCGGTAATGGAAGGAAATTAAACTTGAAGCTTAATACTTGCCACGCTTAACACACTTATGTCACTGTGACATCAGGAGCCTGTTTCATAAAAGCTTGTAATACTAGTGTCATTAATTCATTTAGTGTTCCGCCCAAGGGCAGGTCTTTCACTGCAAACCCAGCTTTCTCTAGTCTTTCCTATTTTCTGCCTTCCTCTTTGTCTCCTCATATGATTCATATATCTTAATGTCGTCTATCATCTGATATCTTCTTCTGCCCCGAACTCTTCTCCCGTTCACCATTCTTCCAGTGAATCCTTCAGTAGGCAGTTTATTTTCAGCTAGTGATCCAACCAATTCCTTTTCCTCTTCCTGATCAGTTTCAGTATCATTCTTTCTTCACCCACTCTTTCCAACACAGCTTCATTTCTTATTCTGTCTGCCCACTTCACACGTTCCATTCTTCTCCATATCCACATTTCAAATGCTTCTATTCGCTTAATCGTAATGTCCATGTTTCTGCCCCATACAATACCACACTCCATACAAAGCACTTCACTAGTCTCTTCTTTAGTTCTTTTTCAAGAGGTCCGCAGAAGATGCTCCTTTTTCTATTAAAAGCTTCCTTGACCATTGCTATCCTTTTGACTTCCTGGCAGCACTTCATGTTACTGCTTATAGTACACCCCAAGGATTTGAAACTGTCCACTTGTTCTACTGCCTCATTTAGAATTCGCAAGTTTATCTTCTTTATTCTTCTTCCTATGACCATGCTCTTCGTCTTATTTCCATTTATCTTCATCCCATACTGCTTTCAGCTGTCATTTAGCTCCAGTAGTATATCCTTTAGTATAATTTCCTCTTCTGCTAACAACGCCATATCATCAGTAAATCTTATGCACTTTATCCTTCTTCCTCCTACTGTCACTCCTCCGATGTTCTGAAAACAGTTCTGTACTACATTTTCTAAGTATATGTTGAACAGGTTTAGGCCTACTAGTGTTTGACTTGTTATTTTGTCTAGTTTTACAAGATTGTGTTCCATAAAACTATTATTTTTCTTCGGAATGTGTATTATATGATTTTCTTGTGTTAAATTCTATTGTACCTGGTTTGCATGTTTTGACCTATTATGGGTCATCCTCAGAACCCGTAATAGGTCGAAACATGTAAACCAGGTACGATTAGAATTTAACACAAGAAAGTCATATAATATGTATTCCGAAGTGATACAGTGTTAAAAGTTGTGTAATCAAGATGTATTATTTTTCATTGCAAGTAACAAGTTGCATCAGAAAATGTTAAAAATATTTTCAGGCCAGTATCCAAGTGTCTTGATTCATAAATAACTACGAGACCTACTTGTAAGAAGTAATGTTAATAGTAGTGAAACTGTACTAGTCAGAAGTTGGATGTTAAAGTAGATACAAGTTTGCTCTAAGTTTTCTGAATGTGGTCTAGTGATACAGAAAGCTGTGAGGAGGGTTTCATTTGCGAAATGAAAGGGTGTATAGGTTAAAAATTTTGTATTCGATACTTGTATGAATTTAATGAACGAACCATTTATCTTCTTTACTCTCTGTCAGCTTTTATTTGAACAAATCATATTAAATATTTTGTGGGGGAAAAAATTGTTTGAAGTTCATATTTGTTCAGTGTTGTTTAAATATTTCCTGCAGAGTGAAAGGATTGAGAAGGACTGAATTAACCGAATCAACATTGGAGTCGTCCTCGTCTGTCGTTCGATTACCATGATGGCCGTTGAGTTCGAGGTTCGCAATTTCAAACCCCGCGAAGAGCGATAAAGTACTTAACCTGGTTTTCCCCGGGAGGGAAATAAAACTTGGGCTCCGTTAGGGATGAGCTTAAACGATATTTTCAAGTATCTGTGACAACTGTGACTGTGACAATTAAATATCTGTGACTTTTATCGGTGATTTTGTCACACCGATATTTTATATCGATACGTAGCATGAATTACATCGATATTTTGTCATACCGATAAAAATTAGCAGGAAATATTGAAGAGCAGTGAAATATGAATACGATTTCTCTATACACACCACTCATCAGTGATTTATATGGTAAAATCCAACAAAGAAATTACTTACATGTACCATTAACAAATAAATACTTACCTAACTAACAGTAACATGTCAAAAGTTAACCTCATGTACCAAGAGGTTATATTATAGATATTGAACCAGTTGATAATTATTAAATGTAGTTGGGTATGGAGAAATTGAGGTTATATGATTATCCTAATCGTTTTAAAAATTGATCCTTTTTGTTGTATATAATATAATGGATAAATTATTTTAAGTCGTGCATTAACATTATAATATTGAGTCATACAATAAAAATTAATAAAACATAAGTATTCGGAAAAACATTGGAAAATAATTACAAAACAAAACAGTTGTTCAGACAGGATTTTACACAATATTAAGTACTGGTAAACAATGGTGTTATTATTTAAATCGTGTAATAACTACATCATTTGTAAGATGGAGAAACTACCGCCAGATTGCTGTTATTGTATCATGCGCACGCGCAAACCTACGATGTAGAGGAGAAAATATTAGTCACAGAGTACTGAATACGAAGCAGATTTCGATAGCGATATTTTGTCACAGATATTTCGCGTCATCAGTCACAGGTTTATCTGTGACAAAAAAATACCTGTGACAAAATATCGGTTTGTGAAATATCGGCCATCTCTAGGCTCCGTCATATAGATTTATTGCACGTAATGGAACCCTGTTAACAATAAAAGGCCCATTCAAGTTTGTCGGTTATTTTTCACTCATGTTGAATTTAGATCTTGAACAAACTCTGCAGTTGACAACTTCGTTAATTCAACTGCTACTGGTACTACTAATAATAATTACTTGGAATAATCGACGTTCTACCACCAGTCTAGTATATACAGTAACGAAGCTCAATATGTAGTAAATATGCATCCATAGATAGTTGCTCACCACTAGGATCGCTACTATCGCCTCATTACAGGCAATGCGAAATAGTACCGCCACAGTCTATTGTTTCTAGCACCCTCATAACTCAAGCTTCGTGACTGTACATACTAGACTGTGGTTCTACTGCGTCGTTCCTGCTGTACTTATTCGCAAAGACTGTTAAATCGGAGAGCGACAGTGTGAGAGGCAGACTCCAGAACTTCGCGTATCACGGGAAGTGTGAGCATGCGCGTCTCCTAGCATGTGTTTACGATCCAGTACTGAAAGCATATTGCTGTACTCTACGACGGCACTAGATCCTCGATGTGAATTATTTTTACCCACATCGACGCAAATACCTGTAAATACAGGAAGTTGTTAAGTGCGTTCTCACGACGACATCCCCTTGTTGACCTAGACACTGTGTTCTGCAATTAATTGGCTCGGGACAAGGGTGTCAGGTGACTGTAGACTGCCACAGTATATCGCACTAGAAGTGCAACATTTCTCAGAATAGTATTGAACTGCATTAGAAGTGTATTTATGTATGCGACGGGTTTCCCTGCACTTCACTTGAGAATCTATAAGGGAACTTTCCACAACTTTAATTCGAAGCCAGCCTTCGGAAATACTGTAATGGAAAAGTAGCCTATAAATAGGGTGACCAGATTTTCATCGATAAAAAAGAGGACACAGAGCTTCAAAAAGGAGGACTTTGTTCGAAAAAAAGAGGACAGAAAATATTATATACTTAGATTTATTTATTCTTTTTACTTGGTTATTTAACGACGCTGTATCAACTACTATGTTATTTAGCGTCGATGGGATTGGTGATAGCGAGATTTTTGGCGAGATGAGGTCAAGGATTCGCCATAGATTACCTGACATTTGTCTTACGGTTGGAGGAAACCTCGGCAAAAATTCAACCAGGTAATCAACCCAAACGACGATCGAACTCGCGCCTGAACGCAGCTCCAAATCGGTAAGGACCTTAGCCGACTGAGCTACGCCGGTGGCTACTTAGATTTAGGCTTGGCCCTATATTATAGGCTACTTTAAATTACGTCTGTATCTATTTTATTACAAAATATTTACAGTACAGATTTAGGCTTATATCATAGGCCTACTTAAAAGTATGTTAATATCTCTTTTATTACAAAATAATTATTCATGATTTTACAGTTAGCTACATATGAACTTTATTAAAGAGGACAGAATACTTTTCGATTGCTGGTAAAATTCATGTTCTGGGAATAATAAGCTAATTAAGTAGTAAAATATCGCTGCAATCGAAAAGTATTGGAAATAAATTTGAATAAGGAACAAAAAAAAAAGTTTCCTTCCCAGGCAGGATTGGAACCACGAAAGTCTTAGTTACCAGTATATCGTGTTCTGGAGTGAACAAGGCTCTGAAATCAGCTACGGTCCGGTTTTTTTGCCACTACTGTACTTTTATTTCACGCTTACATTTCATCATTATTTTGAAAATTCGTTGTTAATTTTCTTCAGGTATTCAATTCTCCAAATTGTTATTATCAGTGTTACGCTGACGATGACGACGAAATAAACTATGGAACATGAAATAATTCGAACTTTACCATATCAATTGATACCTAAAAAGAATAGGTGAGCCACCGGCGTGGCTCAGTCAGTTAAGGCGCTTGACTGCCGGTCTGAAGTTGCGTTCGGGCGCGGGTTCGATCACCGCTTGGGCTGATTACCTGGTTGGGTTTTTTCAGAGGTTTCCCCAACCGTATTGTGAATGCAAGGTAATCTATGGCGAATCCTCGGCCTCATCTCGCTATCACCAATCTCATCTACTCTAAATAACCTAGTAGTTGATACAGCGTCGTTAAATAACCAACTAAAAAAGGAATAGGTGATATTTCCAAGCACAAAATATTTAACTAAAAGCGAGAAACAAAACTGAAGCGGATGTAGTTAGTGCGAAAAATTTAGCAGGGAAGTGAACAAACGTCCAGCTGGCCTTGTACTGCAGTAAACTGAACAATAGAGTGAGTGAATCGTCCCGGTTCGCGTTCAGTGATCCACACCCACAACTTGACAATTCTAAATCTGCTGGATTACAGGGGCTGATTCGTGACTGATGCTTCGTGCCGTAGGCCGCTCACCTATTTCGTGTCATCCCGGAAGCCCAGCCTTCCTTTAATATGATACCTTTCTACACAGAGTCATGATAAGTGCTGGCGGACGAAGCACGGAAATGCGCATGACGTTGTACAGAGAACTGATTTACATGACAAGGTAATGTCCCTGACACGAAAATGCTGCAGCATTGTTTGTTGGTGTTACCCTTCTCTGCGGGTATAGGAATACAACCTTAACAGAATATAATGCTTTTGTTAATAAAAAATAAACGTGATTAATACACGGATAATGTGTAGGCCGGTGGTTCCCAAACTTTTTGAATGCGCGACCTATTTTTGGGCGAGAATTTTGTTTACGACCCCTCTACCATAGTGGTACTTAAATCCATTCGAAAAATACAAATCCCTATAAAATCTAAAAAGATAATTTCACTCAAAACCAGTAGATACGACAAAACTTCTAGTGTGCCAGTACCTGCAAGACGAGCAATCGGAATATGCAAACCTATTTTCGAATTTTTTTTCGTTTCTTAGATAGGCCTTCCTTGCTGATATATTTTTCGAACATTTAAACGCTTTGAATAGTAGTTTGCAAGCTCAAGATGTTAAGATGATAAAGTTAAGGGTGGTTCACAATAAACCGGGAACGAGATCTAGAACGAGAATTGAAAACGCAGGACGTGAAAGTGAAGATTTTTGATTCACAATAAACTAAAAACGTTAACAGCTATGCGTATCGATATGGATGACAATAACGATATGTAAAGTCGATATTACTCAGTCTGATGTTAGAGGCTATGTGTATAATTGACCAATGACGTCCTCTCATGAGAACAAACCAGCCAATATAAACACAGGTTAACCAACTTCAGAATTTATGACACAGAATATTTAAGAATTCAATTCACGTGGCAATCTGATCACATATACACGTTAGCATAATATATTGAAAGTGATTCTACTGAATTTTCGAGTTAGTTAGAAACCATGCATGAAGAAGAAATTGTCGTGGCCTCCGTCGACGATCAATTACCTTTATCATGGCAACAGAATGAATCTAGTAGGCTGTGGTCGTAAACGAGAACGGCAAAGTTGAAACTTGGGCAACCTCACGTTCCCGTTCCCAGGCTCCGGCAAGCTTCTCGTTAATTGTGGATGCTCACATTTAAATATATACATTTAAACAAATTTTCCGTTCTCGTTCTCGTTTCCGGTTTAGTATGAACCAGCCTTTAGAGGTAAAATCGACGCATTTATTAAAAAAACTTGATTTCTGGTCGACATCACTTTACAAAAATGAATTTGATTTATTAAAGAAGTCCCGGAAAATTTAGCTACGCACCGTAAGCTACGACAAGTATTGTTTGTTTCTGCGGATCTGCAATTAAGTTTGCACAATTTGAAATAACAGATTTTTTAGAAAAAATTCAAACCAATTATGACAGTAACAGAAGAACACTGAGTTCGTTTTTAGACAGTTGCGTTCAACCGGCTGATATTCGAAAGAATATTAAGGAAAGACGCATTGAAATATGTATCTACTAGTGGAATGTTAAAACTATCTCTTCATAGAGCGTGCAGACCAGTTTTGGATGAAAATAATGCAAGCAGTGGCCTTCGGTAGCGTAGTTGGTATAGCGCTGGCCTTCTATGCTCGAGGTTGCGGGTTCGATCACGGGCCAGGTCGATGGCATTTAAGTGCTTAAATGCGACAGACTCATGTCAGTAGATTTACTGGCATGTAAAAGAACTCCTGCGGGACAAAATTCCGACACACCGGCGACTCTGATACAACCTCTGTAGTTGCGAGCGTCATTAAATAAACCATAATTTAATTTTAATGCAACAATACCTTGATCTTGCAAAGAAAACTCTTAAATTTTGAGAGCATTTGAAACTTGGTATTTATGACAATAAGTTTCTCGTCTATGATTACCACTAAAGTATAAGCGAAAACTCTCCTTTAATTCAGATATTAGTGCGTGTGCGTATGTATCGAATACAGAGTTCAGATTTTAGAAGCTACTTTCTGAAAAACAGGTAAATTTATTGCATAATGTTTTTGCTTTATAACTTCTGGAATATTTTGTAATTTTTTTCTTGTTCAGTGTAGTTTATGTTTCTAAATACAACATAATGTATATTACTGAGGCGTTTATTGTTTTATTTTGTAAATAATCTCGTGACCCCCTCAGCTATTTACACGACCTCAACTTGGGAACCACTGGTAGGCCTACTATTTTGGTCTAGTAGACTGGTCACTTAATATCGACAGTTTGTAAAGTTCCTACACTTCTATTTGCTTCATTTTCAGAAGGTCATGCTTTTCGAAGCAGGTTCCTTGTGAGGCAATAGGCCTACATGTTTTGCAACAGAGCCAACTTTTAAACACTTGCTGTAGAAAATACGCAGTCAGCATCAATACGGTAGTGATGCAGGCAGTTTTTGTCCCTTGGTTGGTCACTATGAAATCTCTTGCCTCAAAACTCTCTTGTTCTCTCATAAAACAAAGTATTGTGATGCTGCATAACATTCATTCCACAATTATCAAGGAAATAAATGTTTCCCTAGTAAGTTATATAAAAAATGGTTTTAGGCCTGTGATCTGTCTATCCGTGTGCAGCGACTCATAAATTATATGTTTAAGTTTGTTCACATTCATTGGACCTATGAGAGCATATTTATCCGCAGTTTACTAGTTCGATCCCATGGTCAAAAATATACTAGTTCGGTCCGGAGCCAAGAAGTAGACAATACTATTTCGGTCCCGGATAGAAAATAGAGCATTTCTGGTTGGAAATCAACATTTTCCTTGCCATTCTATGCAGGCTTAGGACTGTCAAAAGGCAGGAACTGGTAAATTCGTGACTTGAGACAGCAAACTACAAAACTGCCTGCCCCTTCCTTAAGGCATGATTGAAATTCTTGATTATCATATAAAATATACAATATAAACCTTAGTCAAAACTTCTTAAACTTCAGAGTTGTCAGTGATACTAGTAGCTATGTTTTTGGGAAAAATTTGTAGGACAGTGTTTTTATATATTGGAGTCTGTTTATTGATTTAGATACAAATTCTGCCATTTTTCTTTAATATATTGTTCTTTCTTTAATTGGTCTGGTTTTCTTTTTGTCGCTGGACTTCTAATTTGTAAGTGAGTGTCAATTTGAATTCATTTAGAATGCCTATTAATTGACAGATGTTAAGATGAGCGATGTGGAATAAGCCATTTAAATTTGCATGGAAAGGTTCACAACTTTTGTCATTCTTTCTGTCGTAGCTACGAATTCGGCGGGTAAGTAGCATCAGGCCTAATGTACCGGTACTCAAAGACGGTGTAGTTATATTATATCTGATGTACACCTCTAGCACATAATCGATAAATTGCTGCATCCTTGGTTTTGGCTATATTAAAATCACAATATAAATTCTTTTTTTTTTAACCCTAAATTAGATTCCATTCTAAACTTAAAATGTTGATGCGAAAAGATTATGTTAACATGTAAAATTCTCTTCACATTAAAATAGCACAGTTTTGTAATTATTTCTGCAACATATTATGCAACAAGAAGTAAAGGGAACTTATCGACACATTACACTAAATAAAACTTAGTTATGATACGCAATAAAGTTATAATATAATAATTCACTGAGCTCCATACACTGAAATAGAAAACCCGAACATATATTACGGCCAGGAAGATGAGTTTATAAAATATAATATATACTTTATGAAAATAATATATAAACCTTATGTATTTCGTATTTCAATAGTGGAAGGAAGGTGTTAATTTTTCATAAGAACACGATATCAAAAGTACAATACATTTTATCGTCTGCTAGGGAAAGAGTCTGTGATGAGGCGATAGTAGCGATCCTGGTGGCTAGCAACTATCTATGGATGCATATTTCAACTGTCTATGTTTGCATATTTAGTAAGTATTGAGCTTCGCAACTGTATATACTAAACTGTGATACCACCGAAGCAATATCTGAAATAATGTTTTGTGCGCGTAAAAATACAAACAAGAGACATCGTCATAGAGAGCTCGCTCGTTAGTTTATCTACGTAGCTTCTCGATGGCTATGTAGGTACTTGGTAGTGTAGGACGAGTGCATCTATCCCATGTTGTGTTCATAGTTTTGTGTCCCGTAATACAATTTTTAGCATCCTTAAAAATCTATCTCTCATTCGAATATTTATTAGGTATCTTCCGTCCATCTTCGTGTTACGGAAAACACCAGTATTCTGAAACGAAGAGAACGACTGGAGTAAAAATTACTTTGTGAAATTAAACGAAGAAACGATGATGACGATGACGATGACAACGATGATGATGATAATAATAATAATAATAATAATAATAATAATAATAATAATAGTAATAATAATAATAATCTTGTGCACTTAAATGGAATGAAAGGTGTAAGCTACTTTCAAAATGTTCAATTTCGTGGTAATGATTTGAACTGCAGACGTTTCGCTTGATTATAAATGTGTAATTATTAATGATAGATGTTTATCTTCCAAGGCTAATGTGAGTGTCTTGCCGCTTACTTTTGCTTGCTACGTGGAAAACAATTCAAGGGCTCTTCGTGAAACCCTTTCACCCTAAAAACTAAATTCATACGTTGTACATTATATTATCAACGTTGCTCCTAAATTACTGAGAAGGATACTTATTGTCTTGTAAGTCTCATGGTTGCATTAGCTCAACAGTAATTTTCGGTGATTACTTTTAATTTTATTGGAGGTCTTCTAGTTAATTTCACATTCGACGAAAAATAGTGTACATGTAAAAAACTGTAAAACTATTCTTGGGTCATTCCATCCTTCCGGACATGACGCTGGGTCTACATTTTTTGGGTTAAACCCGTTAATTACGTTTAATTCTGTGCTATTTTTTCCGGGGAAAAAACATGGCAGTTTAGTTTTTATGATGAGGTAGCGACGGAAATTGGGGTCAAACTTTCGTTCCAGACATGACGCATTTCAGACACGCTTATTTTCTCTTTTTTGGAGAACCCTAAATCCCTGCGACTTTTTAAAGTTTTTTCAAATAAAAAATATGGGACGTTTCTAATTCTTAAAGGTTTATTTTAACGCTTTTCGGAACTTTTTACCAAGAAAACTTCGCCAAAAAATAAATGAAACGTGCGTTCCGGACATGAAGGGAGAAATTCGTTCCCGACATGATGTCCTAAAATGTCCTTATAATATTTATAAAATTGTATTTATGTCTTAACATGCTGTTATAATATTACATAAAGATTACACTAAAAATGTGAAAAACCTGCCTCAGGTGTGTACAATTAAAAAAAAAACACTTTTGTTGACAAATTAGGTCTTCATATACATAATTGACCTATGAATCTCAATTACTTTCAATAGCTCGAATATCATACAGTAATTGATTTGTATGCTGCATTATTCTCAAATTTTAGGACTACGAATTCACTGCTTATTTTCTTTAAGATATAACGATACTTGTTTTAAGCTCATTTTTCAAAATATTAACTTACTTAACATTACTTCAAATGCCAGATACTAATGTTTTTGCATTGAGAGATACGTTCATACAACACAACACCTTCTGCTATGATCTATTCCTATAGGCTCAATATAATGTTTTTTTTTATAGTTCATGTATCGAAGGTATTCGTCTCACATTTTCCCACAGCCAGCTAAAAGAATGTCAGTTGCATTACCTTTGACATCTTCCTCGGTGTAAGCATAACATTTATTCATTCTGCCTTATTTGAAGGTGAGAAGTGATATTATTGCATCATTACCATGGTCCTATTTATATTACTTCATTTAAATAAATACGTAAGTGCGACACAATTACTCTGTCTCGAAAATCAATGCACAATTTTCGTTCCGGGCATGTCGCACTTTCAATTCACAAAAAGTGTCCTTAAATGAAAAAAAATCGAAAAAATTGCTTACATAATTTTTGATGACAAATTAAATTTTCTAAGAGGAAATAAAGTTAATAGAAAAAAAGATCCAACGGTTAACTTTTTATAGAGAAAAAACGTCAATTTCGTTCCGGACATGACGCAGTAGAGTAACCTTTAGATATCAACGACTGAAATGGCAGTCCATAAGATTTTCGATTCAAACGGACAGTCTGATGATAAAGGAAGTTTTAAAGTTCCTTGGGAACTTGGTCCCGTCATTAAATCATAATTCCTAAGCATTATATGATAATTTAAACTTAATGCATTTTTGTCAACTTTTGTAATATAAATTACTTCCACTACAATTCTTCAAATTTACTTTAATATCCGTTTTCTCATGCAAAAACGGTTTTAATATCCGAAAAGTAGAGAGTTCGAGGATTTCATACATATATCACATGATGCGGTTTGGTTAGTTTCGAAAATGGACATGGAGGTTGATATTTTCGTGGAATGACCATCTTGCAAAAATGAAGTTTGTAGAAGAAATTGACTTTCTAGTTTCCACTAATTGATGTGCCTACTTTTAAAAATGAAGAACAAACAAGTCAGTTGTGATGTAGGCTAACAGAATGTGTAAATAGTTTTTCCCGCCACAGCTCTTTCTTGTTTAGGATGTGTTATGTTTTTTTTTAATCCAATGACGGGAACGTCATTTTGCGACATTCATACAAGCGTCCCCATCTATGAACGACGAGCCGAAGCTATAGTTCTTCTTGCGGCTGTACGCATTCTCCTCGTTGCACCCAGAGCAGTGGGAGGTGAACTACATAGTACCACAGTCTACTATATACAGTCACGAAGCTTGAGTTTTGAGGGTGCTGGAAACAATAGACTGTGACGGTTCTATTTTGCATTGCCTGTAATGAGGCGATATTAGCGATCCTTGTGGTGAGCAACTATCTAATGTTTGCATATTTACTGCGTATTGAGCTTCGCGACTGTATATACTAGACTGTGATAGTACCGCATAATTACGATTATTCATCGGTCTGTTTAGGTAAAGTGCAGACGTGTTCATTTTCATCGTATATCAATTATTTATCATGTTAGTCACCCTCAGGTGCGGCACTTCGGTGCTAGTTGAAAAATTAGTCTATACTACTACTAAGTTACTATACGTTTAAAGATAATGAGTGCTATTCATAGACATTTCGCTAGCCCGCGCTACGAGCGTGCTAAACTAGCCCCGGCTATCGACTGGTTACTTGTACAGGTTTCATATCATAATCACTAACACTGGTTTATGAATACGTAAAACGTTAGTTCGCTGATTATCCACCGGAAGCCCGCGCTAAGAATGTCTATGAAAACGGCCCTAAATTTTTTTACTGAGTCAAGATGTTAAATGAAAAGTGAGAATTTCAGTGTTCTATTTCGTGATTTGTCTAGACTGGAAATACTAATTCAGTAAACGGAGGGTCGTTATAAGATGCTATAGCCTATGCGTCAAGGACGTACACTTACATAAACAAACCAATGATGATTAATAGATAAATCATGCAATAATGGTAGGGGAAACGGAAGCACAAATTCCACTTGGACTCGTCGGGATTCCAACCCGGATTATCAGCATAAAAGCTGACGCTCTAACCCTTAGGCCAGTCATTTCAATTGATGCCCATAAGCGCAAGCGAGCGCTTTAGAGCTCAGGAGAGCCTGAACGCTTTACAGCGGAAAGGGAAGAGACAGACGAAAGAGGTAGTATATGCCGCTTGGTCGAGCTATATACAGGGAGGGCCATCACTGATTCAATAGATAAAGAGAAGAGAACTTATTAAAACTGCATCCATGTTAATTTTTAGATTTGTTTGAGTGCATTATAAGAATGTAAGTTTTAATTTTAATGCTCATTTTTTTCACAAATATGTTATTTTTTATTCAAAATGAATATTTTCTCAACTTTTTTTTTATAGAAAAGTGAAATTTTCAAATATAGGTCTATTTATTTAGTAGCCTTACAGGTACAGGAACAATGTTTTCGTAAATCTAATATACCGTAAATACGTATTACTGAAGATACTGGATTACAAATTTTGAAAATATTCGCATGGGAAATGTTTGTAAGGAAATGAATTAACAAAGAAACTACTGTTACATCATAAGCAAAAGATATACGTGTCCATGTGTTGTAAAAGTGTCAGCTCTATAGCTTCAGCAGGTTTCGAGAAAATAATTTAATATTCTGATGATAAGAAGTTACTTACCAATATTACCTTAAAAGCATAATGCGATAAGAGTTTTGTTATGGAATATTAGTTACACTTAAAACATATATACAGTACCTAGGTAACTTTGCTTTGTATTATAATATTGTTTTGATTAGTTCATTGATTACCTTTATAAAGCTAAAGATACCATCAGTATCAATTCCAACTTATCATGTCATACTCAGTCTCTTTTTTTGGGATATCACTTTCTTTAGGGATGATGTGTTTCATCCACTTAGTACAGTATAGTTGGACTGCTATGGAATGTATTAAATATCCCTTCTTAATTTTTTATTATGACATTCGATTAAATACAGACGTTTGAGATGGGCAGGGCATGTAGCACGTATGCGTGAATCCAGAAATGCATATAGAGTGTTAGTTGGGAGACCGGAGGGAAAAAGACCTTTGGGGAGGCCGAGACGTAGATGGGAAGATAATATTAAAATGGATTTGAGGGAGGTGGGATATGATGGTAGGGACTGGATTAATCTAGCTCGGGATCGGGACCAATGGCGGGCTTATGTGAGGGCGGCAATGAACCTCCGGGTTCCGTAAAAGACAGTAAGTAAGTAACTCTTTATTATGTTATTAACGTTTAAAACACAACTGCAATATTAAGAAATTGGTGTTAGTAGTTTTGTTTTACAGACAATATAGATAATATCAAACAGAAAGAAGCCATATAAAATAACGACATAAAATTTAACGTTCCGTTTAAAGTTTGTGCATCACTGTTTTCTTAATCCAACAGGCTGATTATTTCTCCTTCCATACCTTCCGCGCACGACGTCAAGGTCAGAAAATGCGCTTGCTTTGACATCGCTGCCTTAGGCTAACGGTGGGATATGTTATGTAATTCATGACGGTATTCGTATTATTATTATTATTATTATTATTATTATTATTATTATTATTATTATTACTATTATTATTATTATTATTATTATTATTATTCTACCAATGATGAAAATGGTAATAATAATTGTAGTAATAAGAATAACTTAATGCCTTCAGTTTTATTAACATTGTAGTTGCTTACAGTAGGACTGTACAGTACGGCATCCTCGACATTCTCTTCATAAGGAACTTGCACTTTCATTTTCTGCGTCATATATAGTCTATTAATGTAATTTGTTGGGTCTGTGATTGGATCATGGTGAATGTTATCATTAGCTGACTTGAAGTTTTATTTTTTTCCTCTTATTTCATTTTGAATAAGTATGAAATAAATTATTACAACCATAATCTTTGTTAATATTATAACTACACTATTATCATTAATATAACACAGGCTGTGATACTTTTATTTAATCCTATCATAGATCGGTAATTTTAAAGATACGATGGAAAGGTATGATATTATAAGCCTACAATTACTCGACCTCATATCACTTACCGTAAATAATCCCCTAAACTAACTCACTAACCTGTCATATACCTCGGTTTAATGTCACTTAGCTATCCTCATTTAACATATCTAACATATAAGTAAACTTAAATCAGACATTGGCCCCCCTCTCTTCCATGACATCATATATTTCCATCGTATCTTTTAAAATTGTCGATAAATCTAACACAAAAATAACCAAAGTCTAGTTAGGTTAAGGCCTTCAGAGGTTTGATAAGAAGTAAAACTGGAAAAACATAATTGTGAAATTAAATAGGCACGATATTATTCATGTCATTGTATGGATGTGGAAATTTGAAGAAGAAAAAAAAATACAGTATCTGAAATTAAATTTTAGAGATGTATTGGTCATACTCTGATACCAAGTTTCTAATATGGATATCAGATAACTTTTGAGTCTTTAACTTAACACGCCAAGCCCAAGGCAGGAAGAACAATAGGCATTAACGTATTTTAAAGTCTGACAACAGAAGAGCTAAGAGAATATTGGAATAGAGGATGGGAAATATTGAAAGACTTGCAAAGCTCCTCAGACGCTGAATAGTCCTGTGATCCACCTTGCTGCTGCTGCTGCTGCTAATAATGATGATGATGATGATGGCCATTAAAGTCGGCGTCGGTAGCGTAGTCGGTATAGCGCTGGCTTTCTGTGTTCGAGGTTGCAGGTTCGATCCCGGCCCAGGTCGAAGACATTTAAGTGTGCTTAAATGCGACAGGCTCATGTCAGTAAATTTATTGGCATGTAAAAGAACTACTGCGGGACAAAATTCCGGCACACCGGCGACGCTGATACAGTATAACCTCTGCAGTTGCGGACGTCGTTAAACACACCATTATTATTATTATTATTATTATTATTATTATTATTATTATTATTATTATTATTATTACTATTATTATTATTATTATTACTATTAGACATAAATCTTCCAACAAAATTGTGACGTCTGTGGTTGAGGTAAGAGTGTACTCAACTTCTGAGACGGACCGAAGGGTCGTTCTCGTAGAAATGTGGGGGGAGGGGGTGAAAGGTCGTGATATTTCATTGTTTTGTGCATCATTAGACATAATGACAATGACTATATATAATTATACCTGAAAAATGGTCTGCTATTGAAGCTACTGCTACTAATGCTGCTGTTAAGATTTAAAGTATTTAATAGCTCAAATCCTAAAAATGTTGTTGTCCTTTCTTTTTCGATGGATAGCCTAAAATTTGTTATATGTTGTAATTTTAAATATACTCTACTATAAAATTCCAGCAGGAAAATGTGTAAGCTCTGGCTGGGGTCCAGCGTACCTCCGTCTCCTCATGAGAAAGGGCAGAAGTTCGATGCGGTGTGGGTTTTCTTAAAGCATTTCGAATTCAACTCTTATTTTCGTTCCAGAAATGCTGAATAATCTACGTATCATCTTACCGTCTGAAAATCTAAAAGCATACATTGGAGCAGTCAACAAATTTCAGAGCGTTTCTTTCTTTTTCCTTAATTAGAGAAGGAAGAAAATACATTCCACCCTTAGCCTTTGGCAGGTAAAAACAATTTCAACCTCAAGCACAAGAAATATACGTGGACGGACTTACTCGTTTGTGACGTGTTGTCAGTATAATACCACGTGGGCCTCCATTTTCGACAACGAACAGCCATGGCAGACTTGAGATTTTAGCAACTGACTTTAGCCACGAAACACCAAACCTATGCGTTAAACTTTATTTACGCTGTTGTTTAGTCAACTCTCCGAAGACAGGTCTGAACCTCGCAAGTGATACAACAATGCATCACCTATGAGGCAACTAGGTGAGGAGATAATGGGGTAGGGTGGCCAGTTCCTGTCCCCTTCCATTGTATACATTGCCGATTAGTCATATTTTACACTAATCAGACAATTGTTCTTCCTCTGACGCATATCGTCAAGTGAGATGTACTGCCTGGTAATAGATACAAACTTACATATCAGCCAGAACCTCAGTCAGAGGTAGATTTAACAGTAATAAGTGGAATTGCTTACGGCTACTATAACAAACATGGTAGGAGAAAATGGAATGTGAAGAATCAATTCACTACCAACTTCTGCAGCGAAATTCCTCAGTCATTTACTCATTTGCCGCTGACATTGACTAGCAGTCTCATTTTTTCACTCTTTTCTTACTTATTCAATTATATATGGAATTATATCTGGAAATGCAATTATTTGACCTCGACAATAATAATTAATTGTATTAATTGTAATTGCACATGCGTAGTGCATATTTTAATTAATATTTTTATTTCAGTAGATTAGCTACTGCTTTCGTCCATACGAGTACAATGAATCCGTCTCTACTTACAGTAGAATTTACATAATCTTTATTGTATAGGAGTATAGGACTAAAGACATATGAGCATTAAACAGGCTTTTGGAACTGAAGCGCCGTGTTGTGCAGTGCGGTGTATGTGAGGAACTGTTGCCAGTTCGCTAATAATATTTGGCAGCCCAGACCCAGTTCCACGCTTGAGACGGTTTGGAAAGCAGCCAAGTGTATCATATGCGTTGTATCAGGCACACTCGCTAAGTTTAGAATCGAAATTGTTTCTCGATATTCAAAAATAAATGCCTGTTGATGATTTGCGTCGCTTATCGCTATCACGAGCGACGTGGACACACGACTGCGTTGTTATCAGTCTGTGCACAGGTGTGCTGGCCGGCGGACCTGCTGCCATGTCTGCTCCCGCTCGCAAGACGTCGTCTGCTGAGCAATATGATGCGGTTAGTAAACAGCTGTTCTTGATGTAGAGCCAATGTCTTATTGTTTACGTTGTAGCTATATTACGTAAGGAAACGTGTATACATAATATACAATAGTTCATCAGAACTCTGGGGCAAACAGAACCTTTGTGAAGGAAACATAATATTGTGTATCTACAACGCTTTTTACGAATCTTTTCCGTAATAACTTACTTTATCTGTGCATTACCTTTCCTTTAAGTATGACGTATGTCCCCCAGTTTGTGAAGGATAGATTTTGGTTTATGTAACATTTATTCTGAATGTACTACTCCGTTTGTAAATAATATATTTCTGTATTTACAAAACAGATTTCCTAGGTTATGTGAATTACGTCTCATTTGTTTAAAGGCAACATTTTTGTGTGTACGACAATTTTCTGAAACTTCAGGGAGTATCACCACAGTGTAGTATATACGGTCACGAGGGAGTTTATGACGGAACTGGGAACAATGGACTGTGCCGGTACTATTCCGCATTGTCTGTGATGAAGCGATAGTAGCGATCCTAGTAGTTAGCAACTATCTATGGATGCATGTTTACTACGTGAGCTTCGTGACTGTACATATTAGACTGTGGTATCACTTCGTTTGCAAAGGAGGCAGTTTCGTATACTTAAATAATAGCTTCGTCCAGAAGTATGGGGCATTTCTCTAAGTTTATTTATTAAGAATATTATATAACGTATTCTATGAACTTTTGAGATATAGTACTACTTTGTAATGGAGACATTTGTACCGTACAAGAATTACCTCCAAAAATGCGGGGCTTGTAACGTCTAAATTAAGGGGTGTGTGCGTGTGCGTTTATTGGAGACTTTAGTGCGTATACGGCAGTTTTTCTTAAAGTCTGTGGCGTGTCTTGTCGTTTTCAACGGCAATATTTTGTACAATAGAATAATTGCTTCCTAAACTATGAAGCACGTCCCTCTGTTTGTAAAGTCTAAATATGCGTGTAGGCCTATATATGCGCGTGTTTTACTTTTTGGAAAGTCTGAGATAAATTACTGTGTCTGTAAATGATTGTTTACCTACAAACAGTTTTCCTTATAACAAATTACAGCTAGCGTTAGTAAAGAATACATGTCGTTTCTGTGCAAGGAACTGTTACCGTAATAAGCTTAAAGTAATTATGATGTTGAAATTATATGAACTATAGACGGAAATGTCATTACTTTAAGCTTATTAATTGGCCTTTCTGAACCATAATGTCTATAAAATTGCTACCGTAATGATTAATAATAATAATAATAATAATAATAATAATAATAATAATAATAATAATAATGGTTATATTTAACCTGGCAGAGTTAAGGCTACAGGGCCTTATCTAATACTCAATCAAGAATAAAACTACGACACAAAGAACATTACAAATATAAGAAATGTAGTATGCAACAAAATTGAAAGGTATAACGATAACACAAAGGAAACAATAAGACAATAGAAATGAGATACATAATATAACATATAGAATCAAAGAAAAGGCGTAATAAAATGTAAACAGAGAGTCAAAGTGAGTGAAACATAAACAATATATAGAAATATAATAATAATAATAATAATAATAATAATAATAATAATAATAATAATAATGATGATGATGATGATGATGATGATGATGATATAGACCATACCATAATCATTATTTATGGGAGATTAGAGCAAAACTCAGTGTATTAGCTTGATATTTAAGTAACTGAATTCTAGACTTGACCTTGACGTAATTTCAAGCCCTATCGACCTATGATGCGCTACAATGCATACTTTTGTGACTATATTTACTAGTAGGTAGGAACAGTTTTGCTAATAAGAATACATCCGAATGTTTGTGTTTCTTTCCTTGTTGTGCGGGCTTCGTTGAACTTAATCCTTCAAATTAGCAAAGTGAGACAAATTAATATACAGTGATAACTAGGGACAGTCTTCTGTCCCAAGGGCGTACGATGATAAGGTTAGACTATATTGACGTGACGTCATATTTCGCGTTAGGGAACATTTGCGTCTTATTTGTCATGTAGTTCACTTTTCTATTCATGATTCAAAATTATACTCCGCAGACTGTTCACAATGCATTCTAGTGATAAAGAATGATACTACGATGACCTTTCCTACAATTTAAATTATTTGTTAATTTATTTGATTGATAGGCCTTCTCTTCCACTCAACCAGTATAAAAATAGTAGGAAATATTATAACAGTAGTGCAGAAAACAATATAATAATGATAGTGGTGGTGGTGATGGTGGCGGCAGCAGCAGCAGCAGCAGCACCAGCAGCAAAATGTAGATGTGTTTGGATACATGTAATTCTAAGAGTTAAACAATTTGACTGTTGAAATGAGCACCATTACGTATTTCTTTCTTAAAGCAGGACGAATAGAAGAAAATAGTGTACACACTTCTATGCTTTCCCATTGTCGGTGACGGACCTGACAACTAGTGGCGCTTCAATCGCTAGGATCTAGCGGTTATCTGAAGTCAGACACCTCGAAAATATATTTCTCGCGCGTTTAATGATGAAAGTTGCTAAGAGTTGTTAATATTCTTTGTTGTTGAGGGTTATATAGATGCCTTCACTTTGTTGTGCTTTGAATTCTGCAGTGCTTGGGAAAAGTGACATAAGTCAGTTTTCACAAAACTTTTTGGATAATTTATTGACAACTTACACTGGTTTATGTCGATTTGATTTTTTTCTGTATGAATTATTGTAATGGGAGGAATACCTATGTATTTTTTTTTCCAAGCGAACAGATGTTCCGTAAGTTGTCAATAAATTATCAAAAAAGGTTTGTGAAAATTGACTTATGTCACTTTTCCCGGGCACTACAGAATTAATCAGTGACAAAAGAATATTTTGTGGTGGTTTACAAAATAATTACAAAAATGCCGTACTGTTTTGTTCCGGGTTGTAGATCGGAATACAGTAGATAAAGTGTGAATACCCTGCTGCGTTGATTGACAGATGTTTAGTGCATCATGTGGCCGGTTATGTAGTAAATCATTCCTGTAAGTTTATTGTGTGTACCCTCTGTACCCTTCGACAGGAATGTAATAGGTCTAAACCTTGTGCAGCTCTCACCCAAATCAAAGACTACTGATCAGGTAGGAACGTCAGTTTTTTAACCCATGCCACACAAGCTGTGTGTGACGTACTTATTCAAACAGAATTGAAAATAAAAGAAAAGATTAGCTCAGCAAGTGCAATGTGTCTGTCTTGACACCACTGACGCTCTTTCGATCCAGTCTTCGGGAGTAGCTTGTTGCAGAACACACATCATGGATATTATTCCTAATTCCACCACTACTTAAAGTGCCGGTTCTTCTTCAGGACAAAAAAATCCGTCATCTCACAAACTCTCAAAGGTAGCAGGCAACTAATCATGGTGAGTAATTTAATTCATTTATAGGCACGTAAAATATTATTCGTCTCTTTATCTACTAACGTTTTGTAGGTTTTTTCTGTCCCTGAATTCGCAACTTGTTTCGAAAATACTGAACGTATAATTGCTTTCACAACGTTTCAGATCCCATTGTATTTTCTGTTACACACCTTCATAATAGTATGACCTGATAGAAGACTATTAATTATGAATAAGGGACTATAAAGGTATTTCTTAAGTTACGAATAGCCGCGTTAAATGGAAGAAATTTGCTTTTAAAAAGGAGTACATTCAGCGTAACAAGTTCTGTGAACTCCTTCCGAGTCACGCTCATAGCGGTAGCAGCGCCATGTTGCAGCGGATCCGTGTAAACTCACAGAGTACCTACACTATTTCATCTATTCGTCCTTACTTACAAATGGCTTTTGAGGAACTCGCAGGTTCATTGCCGCCCTCACATAAGCCCGCCATAGGTCCCTATCCTGTGCAACATTAATCCAGTCTCTATCATCATATCCCACCTTCCTCAAATCCATTTTAATATTATCCTCCCACCTGCGTCTCGGCCTCCCCAAAGGTCTTTTCCCCTCCGGTCTCCCAACTAACACTCTATATACATTTCTGGATTCGCCCATACGTGCTACATGCCCTGTCCATCTCAAACGTCTGGATTGAATGTTCCTAATTATGTCAGGTGAAGAATACAATGCGTGCAGTTCTGTGTTGTGTAACTTTCTCCATTCTCCTGTAACTTCATCCCTCTTAGTCCCAGATATTTTCCTAAGAACATTAAAAGCCATGTGTAAATAAATATAGTTACCTAATAATGTGTACAATATGAGGAGAGCTTCCGATATGAGCTCATCAACAGTTCCTTATCAGCTTGTTATTTTTGATTACTCACGAAAATACGAGTGGAAGTAATGTGATCTTCTTGACTGTGACTGTTGATTATTATAAACATCGCTCAGATAAGCAACTCAATAGCCAGGTTATTACTCATGCCGAAAACATTGATAACAATATGCGTATGGAAATTAAAGTTTATTCATTGTTTTAATAAAGTAACAATGAATTATTGTTTAATCTAGTAGGCCTACTAATTGTAGACTAATAATTAATAGCTTAACTTATCACTTCCTAAGCACAAGAGCAACGACCAGGAACTAATGAAGTTTGCATGTTTGTTAAAGAATACTATCGCTACTGCTTTGCATAATGTAAAAATTCTTATCACGAACATATTCGTACTTCTCCATGCCGCTTCACTTCCTACTCTTCATCACATGAGTAACAAAGACGTCTTTCTCGAATCAATCCATCCATCCATCCATCCATCCATCCATCCATCCATCCATAGTTTTCTGACCAATGGCAAATATTTCACTGCAAATCGAGCAATCACCAATCTTCCCTCTTTCAGACTTCTTATGATTAGTCTCCTCATGCGATGCGTGTATCTTAATGTTGTCTCTCTCTCTCTCTCTCTCTCTCTCTCTCTCTCTCTCTTTGATATCTTCTTCTGTCCCGAACTTTTCGTTCATCATTTCTTCTAGTGCAGACCTGCAGAACTGTAGCTCCTCAGAGCGACTGCTTTATTATCCCTCCTTACTCACCCACCTTTTCTACCAGTGCGGTCATACGTTTTAATTACGCTCGCCTGCATCAACATTCATTCTCGCGGCGGCAGGTATACAAGACGCTATCAAGAATTACAAATGGACAGATAATAAAAATACTTAGGAACATACCTTTAGGGAGTAAGAGAAAAATGAATGAGGGAAATAAATAAATTAAAAGACATGTAAATTAAATTTTAAAATGTATGTGTGAATATAATGTAAGAAGGTCTACCTATGTGTATATCGTCATATTACTAGTAAAGCTGATTAAGTCCACTTTTTGTGTAAAATAAATTAAGTACAGTCCCCGACTTGTTTTTCCGTCCTCTGTATTCTACTAAAATGAAATAAGTCCGAAATGTTGCATGCAGGCAACAAACTAATTATATTATTTGAAGAATTTATTATGATTTTTCGTGCATTAATAAAGTTTTAATTCCTGTTCTTACAAAACTTGCATTACTGGTCTTAACTGGTTTTATTATTAATAGGACGATAAATAAATTGTACGTTGATAAGTGAGTGATAGCTATATGACCGGATGTCAATGCTGTCATTCAACATTATAACGCACTCCAGCTAAATAAAAATAAATAATCCATTTTGATTCTTGCGTACACCACTTTTAACACTTGAATATAAGTAACACTGATAAACAAGTGATAGATATCTCACGTGGTGTTTACTGTTTGTAATGCAGTTTTTCATGCTGATTTCAAATCTGAAAACCGTTTTGCTCTGTCACGTCAGGTTTTAAAATTATCGACGAAAATGTATTTTTACATGGAACACTGTCGAATTTTGTTTGTCATTTTTCGTTATTTTTAATGTAATGCTGAAAAATTTCGTCGTTTGTGTTCTGTTGCATTAATATAATTTCATTTGTTTGTTTTTTACTTATTTTCATTGACAATGACACTGGACGGTGAATATTACGGCATCCAGAGGTAGAAATTCACCAAAAGTGTTTTTCTACGTGTGGGGCTATGTAATAGACAAATCCCATTGGAAGACTTTTACGCCGTTTGCGAAGAAAGCACATGAACTATACTTTGATTCGAATGTGGATAGTAGTAAGTCGTAGGCACCACAGTTCATCTTTTCGACCTGTGCATGCAACTTGCGCGGTTGGTTAAGTAAGGAAAAGAACAACCATCTGGTATTTGGAGTTTCTATGATATGGCGTGAATGAAGCAACCACATCACAGACTGTTATTTCTGTTTGGCAAACGTCACTTCTCCTCCAAAACTCGTGCAACTGGAAAGTAACCTGACGTTTCTTTAGTTTCTAAACCAATTCCACATGATCCCGTCACTTGTCCAATACCAACAGCATCTGCAGAATACACAGTTACTGAAGAAACGCAAGAAGAATGTCGTCTTTCATCTCCTGCTAACGACTCAGACTCTGATTACTACCAACCTAGAGAAGATATTCATTTGATGAATAATGTTAAACTCATACGCACATAATCCGTGCGATCTCATACGGAACCTGGCACTAACGAAAGGTCAAGTTGAACTGCTCGGTACGTCTTAAAGAATTGAATTTCCTTGCACAACGAATTCACAGTTTCGGCACAGACACAAAGAACTTGTGAAGTTCTTTGCAATGAGTGACACTATTTGCTACTCCACGGACGTTCAAGGTCTTAGGGTCAAGTCAAGGGTGGAACACAGCATTGAAACATGGCGACTGTTCATAGACTCATATAAGACAAGTGTGAAGGCAGTATTATTACACAACGGAAACAGAAATGCTTCAGTACTGCTTGGATATTCTACGCACCTGAAAGGGACGTACGAAACCATATCTCTACTTCTTAAAAAATACTCTATCGCAAGTACAATTGGCGTATATGTGGTGATTTAAAAGTTATCACATTTCTCATGGGAATGCAGACAGGGTACACCAAGTACAGCTACTTCATCTGCGATTGGGACAGCAGAGACAGAAAGAACCACTATATAAAGAAAAATTGGCCAGTCACAAATAAGGAAGATCATTGCTGACAGCACTTCCAAGACTTACTGGGTGGCACTCAAAGAGATGCACGGGTGGCATTGAAGTCAGTCGTAGCCAATTTCCTTGCAAATAATAAATCGACTGACTATGTGAATGTTGTTCTGAAGTGCATCAGTGCGTACAGACAGCAACACGTCCCTCAAAATACATATCCTCGACTCACATCTTGATTTCTTCCCCGAGAACCTAGGTTCAGTCAGCGACGAACATGGTGAACGTTTTCATTAAGACAACTCGTTGATGGAGTCACGCTATCAGGGTCGATGGGAGTGCAGCGATGTTGGCTGACTACTGCTGGACGCTTGAGCGCGACATGACAAATGCTCAGCACAAATGAAATTCTACAGCCAAGAAATTCAAACAAAAAAACACACCTTAAATTAAGAAAGTATATTCTATATATGTACATATGTATTTTACATGTGTATTATGCCTTCAACTATGTTACTACCGGTATTATAATTATGTGCCATGTGGCGCATTTGCACCATTTTCTTAGCTAAAGCCATGTTCATTACTACTCCGTGTAGCAATAAATGTTCTACTGAAATTCCTGTCTGTGAGTTGTTAAACATAATGGTTGATGTTGTATATCTCAAAAACGGTGGGTAATAGAGACAAATGGTTTGCACATTCGGAATCAGCATGTTCCATTTGTCTTAGAACGCTTGTTGGATACCAAGATATCCACCGAAAGAGTTTTTTTGTGATTCAGTGTAATTGATTAACTAGCGGACTTACTCGTGTTAATTATGTAAGTTTGTGCGGCAGAGAAGTTCGAGATGACGCCGAGATCTAGTAGGCTCTGAGGATGGTGTGTTAAACACCGAAACAGCTCTAAGCCGCACAAACTTAGATAATTAACACGAGTAAGTCCGCTAGTTAATCAATTACTTATAAATAAATAAGAAATAAGTAAATGCATAAATATATATAAATAAATACACAATACGTGTAAGTTTACTGCAGTTTAAAGAGAACTGGAACATAACAAAATGTAAACCCGTGAAGAAATACTACTTCCAAAGGAAATGGGCATATGATTATTTTTTGTTAAAGAAGACGAAAGAATTGCTTGTTTACTATGTCCCATCCAATTTATTTCTACTCGTCATTTCAATATTAAACCACATTTCAACAAAGCCCATGTTAAGAATTATTATATGCACAAACTTTCGGGTAAGTTCATCATTACGAACTGTATACTGATTATTTATTTATATACTGTTAAATTAAGGACGTCATTAGTTGTGTTCATTTTGAATTGAAATTAATAGTGACTTTCAAGGTTCATTACTTATATGCTATAAATTTATGTTCACGTAGATGTTGATAGGAGGAAAGTTTTCCAAAATCTAAAGCAGGTTAGGTGCAAAGAAATCTCAAAGAAACTACCGACAGGAAATCTAGCATAATTCTGTGGTGTTCGGGTAAAGGGGTATAAGTCATTTTTTTGTCCAGATGGAATTTTGTTCCCCAGATGAACACACGAGTTAAATTATATAAGTGGGTGTGCAAAAATCAAAGAATACTAGCAGTTGATGTGTTCTATTTGTGTAGAAAATTATTTGCAATAAGGGTTCCAAGTTTAATTTTCATTTATCTTCGAACTCATTTTTATGACTTATCTCCCTTTACCCAAACAACACAGTCTGTGGTGTTCGGGTAAAGGGGGATAAGTAATTTTTTTGTGCAGATGGAATTTTGTCTCCCAGATGAACACACAAGTTAAATTATACAAATGAGTGTGCAAAAATCAAAGAATACTAGCAGTGGATGTGCTTTATTTATGTAGAAAATTATTTGCACTAAGGGCTCGAAGTTTAATTTTCGTTTATCTCCAAATTCATTTTTATGACTTATCTCCCTTTACCCAAATACCACAAACTTTGAAACGAGATAACGCATTATAAATACAACAAATTTATTATAATCCTTTTCGAAAATTACAGTCCCGCCCCAGGCAGAGAATGTAAACAACTCTACGCGGAAGTCGATCATCCCCAATAGAAGTGGAATGTGGCTGACTTCATATTTCCCCTACTTACGGGTTCTGCAGGCCTGTTCTAGTGCATCCTTCAGTACGCAGTTCCTTCTTAGCCTGTGGCCCAGTCAATTCCTTTTTCTCTTCCTGATCAGTTTCAGCTTTATTTTTTATTCACCCACTCTTTCTAGTAGCCTACGGCTTCATTTCTTATTCCGTGTGTCACACGCTCCATTCTTCTCCCTTTCTCGAATAGCTTCGTTAATTTGATTTTGGAGCCACCGGCGTAGCTCAATAGGCTGAGGCGCTTGCTTTCTAATCCAGAATTACGCTCTGGCGTGGGTTCGATTCCCGTTTGACCTGATTACCTGGTTGGATGTTTAAATTTTTTTTCTCCAATTTTAAGGCAAATGTCAGGAATCTATGACGAATCCTCGGCCTCATCTCGCTATCGCCAATTCCATCGACGCAAAATAACCTAGTAATTGATACAGCGTCGTTAAATAACGAAATAAAAAATATGAAATTGGTTAATCTAGCCTATAGTTTTTTTTGTACGAAATTAATAAAAATTGATGTGTTAATTTGATTGCAGGCGCCTGGAGAGAGCCGCATCCCCGTGTTCCGGAACAAGCCTACTGCACCCTCACTTCCCATCCGCAACGCCTTCGCCGGCACGAGGAGCGAGGCTGCCCTCTCCCAGAATGAGAAACCGACCAAGCGGCCGTCCTCGCTGCTCGAGCTGTTCAACAGGAATAAGGTGGGGGCTCTTCCCGTGACGGCAGCCGTGCGCCCCATGTCGGCGAAAGCATCCGTGGTTCGGAGCGAAGAGTGCCCACACCCCCCCAAGAACTGCAGGATAGCGGACTTGTTGGACGACGACACGTGGCAGCCCAACGCCACGTCCTCGCCCACTTGTGACGTCAAGGAGGACGCATCCGGCCCTGTGACAACATCACATGTAGGACATCGAGTTTGTGTCGGCGGCACAAAGGTAGGAAACGATCTACAGGGAGCAAAGTTTCCCTATACGGCCACTCGGCATTGCACTGTTGAAGAATCAGATCTGCGACTGTGTAAAAAATGCCTGGAATATACAGGAATAAATAATGTCATTAATTCTGATGGATGATTCCTTTAGTAAAGAGCAACAGAAAAGTAAAATAACATTTTGCTGCGTTTTGAACAGTTTTCCAGAAAAGTCTGAATTTTAAAATGGATGAATTACGAAATCGCACAACGCTGTGTAATCAGAAAGGCAGTGCACATAAGGCTGTGTTGCTCTGAACAACCCCTCTGGTCTGTTATGAATAGGGACGTTGAAGGACATTGTAACGTACAGTTTCCCTGGAAAGGAATGAGACAATTGAATATTCCTAAGTCTCAGATGTAAAACACTGCTCATGATCAGAGACCAGTGCACTGATACACAAGATAACGAATACTGAGTTACTTAGATTCAAACTATTTGGTTTGTTACTAGCATCGTTCCGGAATTCACTTCAAAAACTGCAAAATATATGATAATATTACATAAATAAAAGATAAATATATACGTAAATCGTGTAGTTAAATCGACAATGGACCTTCATGACTAGATCGACACTCCGCACAGAAAGTAAATCTTTCGTGTCGTTGCAATAGCTCAGACGCTAAGCTCTCTGATTGTTGTGTAGAAGAGAGCGAGTTCGATTCTTAGTCTATATCAACGATTTTTTTTCTAAATAACGTTGAAATAGAGTTTTACAAAGTCCTGTCTATCGTGAGGATGGTCTCCGACATGATCAGCGCTATGTGCACCGACGTGAAAGATCGGGGAGCTTTAGTATATACAGTCGCGAAGCTCAATACGTAGTAAATATGCAAACATTAGATAGTTGCTCACCACTAGGATCGCTAATATCACCTCATTACAGGCAATGCAAAATAGTACCGTCACAGTCTATTGTTTCTAGCACCCTCAAAACTCAAGCTTCGTGACTGTATATAGTAGACTGATATCGTGTTGGGGTGGATGTCTTACGATGGACCTTGCGTTATAGAACGCATCGATGGCCGGTTTAATGCGGGAACTTACGAGCACATTCTGGAAAATATATTCTTTCCTTCCGCCCCTAGAACGTTTTCCCAAAGGAACATTGCTGTTCCAACAGGATAACCATCCCGTGCACTATGCCGCAAGCATTCAAAGATGGTTTCAAAGGAGACCCGAGATCGAAATCATTAATTGGCCTCCGAAGCCACCTGATTTGAATGTCGTCGAAAATTTATGGGCGGAATTGAAAAAGAGAAGGATAGCCATCTATGCACACCGACGCCCTCGAAATCGAGACGAATTGTGGGATCAAGTTGTTCAAACCTGGGAAGATCTCGCCGGGGATTAGAATTTATTCCACAAGCTCGTGACATCCATGCCGGACCGACTTAGAGCTGTAATAGAAGCTGATGGCATGTGGACAAGGTTTTAAGTTGACAGGTCTCTTTTTGTTTCTTATTATTTTTGTTTGAAGAAGAATACTCTTAACTTCCAAGTAAGATTTATTTTTTTGACGAGATTCAGCCCACTTGTAAGACCCAGAAATTGGGCATAAATTATTCACATTTTTCGACAAATTAGACAGTTTAGGAACTCTGAAGAAATTAATTACACCTCAATAAAAAAAGTTTTACCTGGGATCGAACACGAGACGTTTCGGTTAAGCAGTGGAACCGACACGCTACTATATGAGCTACCGAGATAAGACAGTGACAACAGCAGTCTAGAATGTAGATCCCATAGCAGGCATTTGCCATTCGGTACAGAGAAGCAATGATATTTTGTGACTCGAGCTATGATGTGAAATCGTGGCCTTAAATGGCTGTCTTCTTCGTGATTCTTATTTGGTCCTTGTCCTTGTTGTGGTCCTCGTACAATTCTTACTTATTTGCAATGTTACGTATCTTTACGTCAATATCAAGTGAACCGCGCTGTAGAACTTTAACTTCCGACGACCAAGAGTCGTCTCATTCCTTTTAAGGGTAACTGTACATTACATTTAAACTTGTAATAAAATATTCAGATGACATTATACCATTCAATTATTGTGTTTAATCTGTGTTGGAGAGCGGAGAATGAACACTGCTCATTTTACGTTAAATAAAATTTCGGAAAATTTAAAATGAACTCTAAAACCTAAATTAAATTAAATGTTCAGAAAACCTGGACAATAAGATACGCTCATTTCAAACTAAATTGAAAAGATTAAGACATACTTCTATTCTCCCATTTCAATTTGATATTCTAGACAACATAAACAATCACATTATAAAGAATTGTGAAACATTTAAAACTATAAGGCAAAAAATAAAAATGCGATATGCTTAATTTACTTTAAACGAACTAAATTAAAAATATTATTTTTAAACTCTTCGATTTAATCACATGATAACGCAGAATTTCTGCATGGAAATATCATATGTACTTCGGTACATCCTATAATCTTCTATTTAAATTTAATTAAATATTCGGTGAACACAGAGAACAAGAAAAACTCATTTTACGTTATACAAATCTAATTAATAATTTTAAAAAATCTTCGTTTGTCGTACTACAAGCATTTTCTAGTCAATTAGAAAGAGTTCACCGCGACTTTAATTTTTAAAGTAGTAGTCGGTAAACTTACATACAAGAAATCAAATTTACCTTAAAAGCTATTGTCTGTGTTATGTTTATATTTCTCTTTGTATTATTGAATTCTCGCAATCCGCGAATTGTATTTCTCCAGCAGGCAATAATCTTTACAGGGTCCTGAGAGTGCGCGAATTTTTAAAATTCCTTTGTAGAACGAAAAGTTACATTTGTTGATCAAATTTCTGCATATTTAAAGAACAAAACTAAAATTGTTTCAATCACTTATCAACAGTAATCTCACTAGACGTTTTGATTTATCTAGAGAAAATCAAAACTCGAGTGGGATTTAATTGACTATTACACGATTAGAAGAAAGTATATAAAGATTAGAAGTAACGAAGTACTCAATAAAATATTGACTTACGAAAATACAACTGTCTTCAAATGTTTTTTATACCATCTCAACATTACAAATATTACGCTAGATGCATGCTAGATGGCAGTAGTGAACAATGCCTTCTCGTCGAGATCTATACACGATGGCAATGTTACTAGTCAAGAAGGCTTTGTTGATTCAGTTTCATTTTTATTAAGACAGTTTCATTCCACTTCAATTATCCGAATCCCAGTAATCAACGTCACTTGACAGATAATTTTCAATAAATCTTAATATTAAACAATCTCTGATACGTGGCTATCCATAATATCATATAGCAGAAGCTATAACATAACCTAACTAATATACACAAGTGTTAGAAAAGTTTTAATTAACGACGATGATATAAAAAATAAACATGAATAATTTTAAAAGGAATAATTACACTAGCCTGCGAATTTCAACTTTGTGTTTGTTGCCTAAACTAAATAATGTGATTTTATATAATGTCGATGTGCTGAATCCGAATTTTCAATCCGTTTGCTTCTATCACGTCGGGTTTGTTTGCAAAATCACTTTAAAAGTATTTTATAATTACGTGAATTTCATCACAAACTTTTTCATTTCACTTTTTTATTTCAAATTCAAAAACAATATTTAAAAGACACAACTTGCTGAAATTATGTGTATGGTTGTTCATACATGTCACTAGAGTGTTTTTTCTTTGTTTTGTCTTGTTTACTTCACTATTGGATGCATAAATTAGCACAATGTAGCTACCACACAAAAAATTACACCACTTGCTTCTTAGTTGAGAAAGTCTTCCTGTTCCCTATTTCTTTTATGTTTCTCTTCAGGTATTTCACGCTTTAACATCCAACAATAATCACCAAGCATACTGATGCTCCCGCGTCCCTGGTACCTTCTTTCGAATTCCTGCAGATCCTTGTGAAATCGTTCATCTTACTCTTAGCTGAAAAATCCTATTTTCGGCGAAATAATCTAGCTGAGAAAACATAAAATTTTTATACCCATGTTACAACCAAATTCCTTGTATATGTTTCAAGCATGTTAGCCACAATGTTTCTTGTTGCCAAGAAATTTTAAAACAACTTCACAAAACAACATCCATGCTGATTTCTCCTTTTCATCCATACTGTTTTTAAATGCTGCACCAGACATGTTTTCTTACGTCAGGACCATTAAATACATATCTTCTTGCAATTTGCTTCAGATAGTAGTGGAAATTTCTCACATATGTACTTAAAACAGGCTCCTTCCTTATTTAAAGCTTTTACAAGCTGTTTCATTAAGCCAAGCTTAATGTGGAGAGGTGGCAGCACAAGTTTACAAGAACTCACAAGGCTTTGGCGCACAACATTCTTACAACCGACTTCCAAATTTTGTCGAGGTGGCCAGTCTTTCATAGTCCAGTGATCAACTCGTGCCCTACTATCCTACAGGCAAAGAATGCATGGAAATTTGGTAAAATCAGATTGTTGACCCAGCAACATAGTAAGAACTTTGAAATCATCACAAACTTGCCAGTTGTGTTCCTATAGTCTAGTCGCTATAACAGCAGTTGCAAATCTGTGTATGATTTTTTGATGATCACTGAATAGGCAACGGACACTGAACCAAAAATGTTTCCGTTATGAAGGAGGAAATCCTTTAAACTTCGCTTGGAAGCATCAATGAACAGTCTCCATTCACTTAGGTCATAGTTTGGAAGTCCAAGTTTTAGCATAAATTCTTTCACATTACTGCAATATACAAGATTATCATCTTTGGAGAAAAAGTATTTAAAACCTATTTCACGTTCTCAGTACCAATAGAATGATGTTTGTTTAAGATTTTCTGGTCGCACAGGGATTGGTACATTAGACACAGGTAAAATGGCTGACCGAACAACTGAATACACGATTTGATTTTTATGTTTAGAATCGTACCCCTTCACATCACACGAACAGAAGTAGCAGTCATTACTATGGTGCGACTGCTCTCTCCAAACCATAGGTACTCCAAAAGATAGCAACGGTCTTCTCCGGTTGATCAAATGACGGAAGTTCTTCAGTGCATACTCTACATACTTTGTGTGGTGCCCAAGCTTTACTTTGGTCTCCAAGTTTGATTCCAAAATAGGCATGATATGACTTTTTCACAAAATCTGTAATATTACACCTCTGCTTAGGCAGTGTGTATATCCTACATAAGTTATATAACAAAAGTGGTCTGGATTATTTAGACATCCTCGATGCAACATGGTAAATACTTTCTTACTGAACTAAAAACTTTCAACATTCTACTCCACAATAAAGCTTCAAACTGATTTCGTTTCGTTTCCAGATGAAGCGCAGACTAATGAAATGTGAGAGAAACTAGACGAGTTGAGTTTAGTCTCTCACCAAGGAGTGGCCGACATTTCTATCTTCCACAAATAAAAATAATGACAAGGCTGCAAGCTATTTCGCCCTAACTTCCTTACGCGCTTGCACCCCCTATCTGCTAAGAAACATCCAGTGTCCTTGGTTTTCAATATAAACACCTTAAAAATATGTTGAATACATTTGGTTTTCATATCCTAACATACTAAACCTACACATGTTAAAGTATTACAGTTCAAATAATTACGCTATAAATTATCGTAATATATTATAAGAAAATTAAAATAACAAAAAAATGGTACGTGATAGGAACTTTTTTGCTTTGTATTTGATTTCAGCATGCAAAAAATACTCTAAAACATTAAAACTTTGGAGGCAGGAATTTCATCGCAGACTAGTGTTATTGAATGTACAATTTTCAAATTTGAATGTGGTTGGTGGTTCAATTGATGTTCTATTGGGCGTGTGCGTAATAGAAGTGGAACTCGTTGATTTAGGCCTACATGGTGTATTCAACTTATTCAGGATTTCCGAATGGTGCTCTTCATTTATTTGTAATTCGGATTTCAGAAGATGCATAGGTATAATCAGTGATTTTTATTGATTCTTGTTCTTGAATGCCAATGCGAGTCATATTTGAAACTGCTGTGGAGTGGTTTGTAATTATATATATATATTTTTTTTTTGACGTCCAGACCAGCGCAGTTTCAAATGTTGGCAAACAAAGAAACAAATGCTAGGGACGCGATAAAATTAAACAAATGCTAGGGACGCGATAAAATTGTGCGATAAGCAGCCATGATTGGTTGAAATACGTCCTTTCGTACCGTTTTATTGGTCAAAAGTAGTATGACGTAGTAGGAGTGTAATAGTCATCATAATACACTGTCCTCTTAAACTGACTTAGCATATCGGGAATTAATTCAATAATTTTCCCAAAATACGCTATGAAATGTTTTATATAATTTTTTTTTTCTCGAAAGGGAAGTAAAAACGAGCAAATTTGTATTACTTTTTTGTTTGAAGTGTCTCAAAGAATAACTCCTTGAAATTAATGACATTACTTACGATTCACTGAATATGAACCTCTTACGACTCCTTACCACTACCGGTGGTATATGTATTAAGTACTTCCTCAGTCCGTCCTGTTCGAGGTAAATATGCTACGTACTAAGTTTATACAGACAATGAAAACATTCTATCCTTATTATCGGCCTGGGTAGCGCAGTCAGTATAGCGCTGGCCTTTTGTACTCGAGATTGTGGGTTCGATCCCGGTCCAGGTCGATGGCATTTAAGTGTGCTTAAATGCGACAGGCTCATGTCAGTAGATTTACTGGCATGTAAAATATTTTGAATGCTATATAGCCTAAAATCTAAGTTAGAACAAAATTTATATTCCAAAAAAGTTTGGTTAGAGATTTATTATTAATATAGATTTAGGTTGTCATATCTTATACGAACAATGAAAAGACGTAGATGGCAAAGTAACAAATTTTGCAAAAGTTACAGGAGTTATTAACTAAGTTTTCGACCTACATTTAGTCCAACGCTATGATTTTATAAGTATGTAACAAATTAGCAAGACTTACTCTAGCATATAAATCTGAATATTTACCACTGACGAAAAAGGACATCCAGAGAATAACGGCTAACAGCAGCCTATGCTATTTGTGAGGAAAACAGCACTACTCAAATAAGAAACGAAAGTGGAAATACTTTTGATTAGGTATGACTGACGTTTTTGGTTTGAGGACTAGTTTTCGTTTCATTTATTACTGGTGCTCTGCTAATAAACTAATGGCACAGACAAATATAGAATAAAATATAATCTCAGAAATGAAATTCCATAAAATTGACATGATGTATTTGATTATTCTAAAAAGCGTAATTATTACCACTTTTATATTTTCTAAAAATATTCATATGTTATCACTGAGGCACTTGATATTGCAGTCCATCAAAGTAAGCATACCTAGTTTATTTATAGTTCACCTTATTTTTCTGAAGAAACATTTCACTGGGGTAAGAATAGAGAGATCGCCTACTTTGTGCGACTCGTTAATCCGGAGGACTGCCGACCCTCAGTCGTATATCATTCGCAACATGATGAAGGAACTTAATTGTTACGAAACACACAAAACGCACGAGGGAGATTGTGTCATATTAATTGTTGTAACCTCATTTTTTGAGTTAATGTGATTACCAATACAAAAATTATCTCGTTGATGAATAGCGAGGTGCTGTATACATTTTAGATTCACTCCATTCCAAGTATTCCTGGTGGACAAACAGATATTATAGAAAGCTTATCGGTTGTCAGGATAATTTATTATTGGTGGTTTAGTGACTGGCATGTCTCTGTTAGATTCAATGTTTTCGAATTCAAGTGCAGCCGTAGACCATGCACCTTTAGGTCAATAAAATCTTTTAGTATAGCTTTCTTTTGAAAGGAAAATAAAGTCAGAACGCCATTGTCGTAGGTTTAAATGAGGTCTGAGCCACAGTCAAAAGATTGTAGGTGTTATTTATAAGTAATTTCTCGCCTTTGTCAACATTGAACACTGCTATAAAGTATTCCACCTTAAGAAAAAGCATTGGTCGGGTCTTGGCTAGTACACTGTTGCCGCAAGATGCCTCCGTTAGTAGTACCAGTGAGGTATAGTATCTCTATCTCACTCTCTTGCTAATACGTACAGCCTTCTAGCTAGTTCATCGCACAAGATAGGTACGGTGAGTGCGTCGAAATGATAAAAAAAACCTATTAATGCCATAATGAAGCTCGCAAAAACATGCATTATATTTTATATGCATTATAACTAGACTTCGGATATTTAAGTCATTAGCCAACTTTTAGACACCTCAACTAGACTCCATAATGATCGAAAGTAGGCATTAAAATACAGTTTTAAGGATCTAAAACGTTACTGCAATTACTAATAATAATAATAATAATAATAATAATAATAATAATAATAATAATAATAATAATAATCATCCCTGCATGTATTGGGCCTAGTAGCCCGTTACGGTCTCTTGCCAACGCTTGAACGGTCTGCCCAAGGATCTCTTGCCCACAGGATGGTAATTTAAAATTTGGCGTGGAATTCTAGAACGAGGCATAATAATAATAATAATAATAATAATAATAATAATAATAATAATAATAATAATAATTCATTCAAAGTGTTCTGCCCAAGGGCAAGTATTTCACTGCAAACCCAGCATTCTTCAGTATTTCCTATTTTCTATCTTACTCTTCGTCTCCGCGTATGATCCATATATCTTAATGTTATCTATCATCTGATATCTTCTTCTGCCCCGAACTCTTCTCCCATTCACCATTCCTTTCAGTGCATCTTCAGAAGGCAGTTTCTTCTCAACCAGTGACTTAGCCAATTCCCTTTTCTCTTTCTGATCAGTTTCAGCGTCATTCTTTCTTCATCCACTTTTTCCAACACAGCTTCGTTTCTTACTCTGTATGTCCATTTCATACGCCCCATTCTTCTCTACATTCACATTTCAAATGTTTCTATTCGCTTCTCTTCACTTCGTCGTGATGTCCATGTTTCTGCCCCATACAATGCTACACTCCACACAAAGCACTTCACTACTTTCTTCCTTAGTTCTTTCTCCAGAAGTCCTTTTTCTATTAAAAGCTTCCTTTGCCATTGCTATTCTCCTTTTCACTTCTTGACAGCAGCTCATGTTACTGCTTATAGTACACTTCAAGCATTTTAATAATAATAATAATAATAATAATAATAATAATAATAATAATAATAATAATAATAAAACTGTTATTTTATTAAGTTAAGAAGTGCTTATAATACTGACTTAAGATTATGTGCAGCACATGTTTATCGTTATTAAATGTTAGAAGCCCTTACAATACAAATTTAAGATTTGCGGCACACGTTTTCCGTTATTAAATGTTACGGAGCGCTTATAATACAAAATTAACATTGTGAAGCACACTTTTTCCGTTATTAAAAATGTTGAAGTGTTTATAATACAAATTTATGATTATGTACAACAGCACACTTTTTCCATTATTAAGTTCACACTATGATCAAACAAGAACTTTAGATACATACCTAATAATGCCTTTGTTGTTTTGCTGACAGTTAAATTTTGTGTACTTCTTAAAATAAGCGCAGACAATGTTGTGGTACATGTTTTGATAGTGTGAAATCTTAACCTCAACTGTACCACCCCTACTTGTCTGTTAGGTTTTTCAGCGGAAATCTTCGGCAAGAGAGCGGAAGGCTATTCCATCAATTTAGCTGTTACCCCGTTATTCGTAAATTAAATATATGGTAATTTTAGAGGTGTAACATAATTTTAGCACACGAAATCGATTTAGTTCTCAATGAAATTATGTTCTATGAATTAAATGAAACTAATTAATTCCCAGTTCTCAAGAAAAATGCTTATAAATAGTTGATGGAACAGCCTCCATATTTTCAATGCTATTTTCTTAAAGTGGAATACTCTATAGTGTTATCCTTCCCTGTTATGCTATCATCAGCGTAATGCATTTCACTTATATGTGCCACCACTTCGCCAATTAAATTGAACACTTTTCGAGTAGCATTACTCAATTTCAGTCTTTCCCTTCCTATTTCGCTTGCTCTCTTCCTGTCTTATTTTTTCCTTTTCTCCTCTGTTTTTCTCTGTCTTTTTCTTCATCTTCTCTCCCTATCTAGCTCTTCTTCCCCTAGTCCTCTCTCTGTCCTACTCCCTCATCCTTCTCCATGTATTTCCATATTCCTAATTTCCCGTCTTCCTTTCCTCTGCTCATGCTATAATTAATTCTCTTTTCCGTGCAGCAGATGCTAATGACATGTAACTTAAGATAGTATATGCACCCTGGCAGGTGGGAATTCTCCGCTATTTTGGCGAGATCCAGCTATCCTCTGGGGTGTTCTGCGGAATAGAATTGGATGAGCCCGTGGGTCTGAACGACGGGTCGGTGCAGGGTGTGAGGTACTTCACGTGCAAGCCAAACCACGGTATCATCGCGCCCGTCGACATCGTGAGGACGCTGCCACGGGCCTGCAGGAGACAGTCACTGGAGGCGTGCAGCAGGCGGAGCGCCACCGTCATCCTGGACGAGTCGGGCCCTTTCAGCTTGCTGGACTGCCTGCCAACCGACGCGGAGCAGATGGACAAGAATGGCGATCCGCCGAACGACCAGATGCAGGTGCGCACAAATCATGCTATTTCACAAAATTTCAATAGTAGTAGTAAAAAAATAATAATTGTTATTTTAATTAAATATTATAATTCATAATAATATTATTATTATAATAGTAATAGTATAATAGTATAATAATAATAATATTATTACAATTACGTATTATAATTACTTACTTACTGGCTTTTAAGGAACCCGGAGGTTCATTGCCGCCCTCACATAAGCCCGCCATTGGTCCCTATCCTGAGCAAGATTAATCCAGTCTCTACCATCATATCCCACCTCCCTCAAATCCATTTTAATATTATTCTCCCATCTACGTCTCGGCCTCCCCAAAGGTCTTTTCCCCTCTGGCCTCCCAACTAACACTCTATATGCGTTTCTGGACTCGCTCATACGTGCTACATGTCCTGCCCATCTCAAACGTCTGGATTTAATGTTCCTAATTATGTCAGGTGAAGGATGCAATGCGTGCAGCTCTGCATTGTGTAACTTTCTCCATTCTCCTGTAACTTCATCCCTCTTAGCCCCAAATATTTTCCTAAGAACTTTATTCTCAAAAACCCTCAATCTCTGTTCCTCTCTCAAAGTAAGAGTCCAAGTTTCACAGCCATACAGAACAACCGGTAATATAACTGTTTTATAAATTCTAATTTTCAGATTTTTTGATAGCAGACTAGATGACAAGAGCTTCTCAACCGAATAATAACAGGCAATTCCTATATTAATTCTGCGTTTAATTTCCTCCCGAATGTCATTTATATTTGTTACTGTTGCTCCAAGATATTTGAATTTTTCCACATCTTGAAAGGAAAAATCTCCAACTTTTATAGTTCCATTTCATACAATATTCTGATCACGCGACATAATCATATACTTAGTCTTTTCGGGATTTACTTCCAACCCTATCTCTTTACTTGCTTCAAGTAGAATTTCCGCGTTTTCCCTTATCGTTTGTGGATTTTCTACTAACATATTCACGTCATCCGCATAGACAAGAAGCTGATGTATCCCGTTCAATTCTAAACCATCTGTGTTATCCTGAACTTTCCTAATGTTTTTTATTTTATTTTATTGGGTTATTTTACGACGCTGTATCAACGTCTAGGTTATTTAGCGTCTGAATGATATGAAGGTGATAATGCCGGTTAAGTGAGTCCTGGGTACAGCACCGAAAGTTACCCAGCATTTGCTCGTATTGGGTTGAGGGAAAACCCCGGAAAAAACCTCAACCAGGTAACTTGCCCCGACCGGGATTCGAAGCCGGGCCACCTGGTTTAGCAGCCAGACGCGCTGATCCTAATGGTATATTCTAGAGCGAAGTTAAAAAGTAAAGGTGATAGTGCATCTCCCTGCTTTAGCCCGCAGTCTTATTATAATTATTAATTATAATATTATTATTATAATTATTAATTATAATATTATTATTATTATAATTAATAATTATAATATTATTATTATTATAATTATTAATTATAATATTATTATTATTATTAATTATAATATTATTATTATAATTATCAATTCTAATAATTTTATTATTATTATTATTATTATTATTATTATTATTATTATTATTATTATTATATAAGCACTAATATTATCATTACGCATAAATTTTAGAGTTAGTACATCATTTTGTTATGTGTTAACATTTACGTAACATTAATTACACAAATGTTTTTTAATCAAAAATTTACTGTTAATTGTTTCAAGGAACAATACATTCCATCCGATTCTATTAATTCTTTCAGAAAGTATTAAATTCATGTGTCTACACAGTTTTCTATCAAAAGTTCCAGAGTTCGATGCAAACGAACAAAAATATTTGCATTTTCTGCATGTAATATCCGTAGAGTCTGCATGGCCATTGCCTTCTACAATACCTCTCTACCCCTTGAACCCATTTGTCTTTCAATCTTCTTTCCATTATTATTATTATTATTATTATTATTATTATTATTATCATTATCATTATCATTATTACAGAGCTTCCGAAAATGGCCTTTCCGATTTAGAACATATGTAACTTTCGTTTAATGAAACTCAAATACTTGAAATTTATACCGATAGAAAGAGAAAATCAGGAAGTTTTGTTTAATACATCGCATGTGATAAGACTGCTGCATAATATAATTTGTCCATTGCTGAGATAAAATGGCTTCTATGAAAGACAAAAAGAACTTTTTTTATTTTTCATGTTAATCAGTCAATTATTTCTTATTAGTGTCCAGAGATAATTTCAAACAAGATTTGGTGCAGAACTACCCAGTGGGTCTACAATTCGCAAGTGATACTTTGATTTTAAGGCAAGGGGATGCATTTATAAGAGTAAATCAACCGGACTCCTACCAGTAAGCAAGGAAACAGTTGAGAGTCTCCGTTAAAGTTTCTCACGAAGTCCGCGAAAATCTACCATCAGAGCCAGCAGGCAGTTGCAAATACCGAAGTCGACTGTATCAGAGAAGAGCTAAACAACAGACTACCAAATGAATTCGGCGTGCTGGTCGTAACGACCGTGAACTTCTTCGTTGTCTCTACGTTCTCCAGGCCTGGCATCCCTTGATTTTTTCATGTGGGGGTACGTGCCACCTTTCCACAGACCATACTTGATCTACGGGCGCGCATCGCAAGAATCATCGCATCAGTCGATCGTAATACACTTGAACGTAGCTGAGAGAAAATCGACAGCAGGCTTGAAGTGTGCTATTTTATCAGGGGGCTCACATTGAACATTTTTAAGGTAAGGTACTAAAACTTTACGAGTTTCTTTCTATTAGTACTAGTTTTATGTATATGAGTTTCATTAAACCTAAGTTACATGTTTTCGAACCGCAAAGCTCATTTATGGAAGCCTTGTATCATAATCATCATCGTCATCGTCATCAGACATTTCTGGTAGTGTGAAAGAGAAGGCCTCATGACCTTAAATAAATAAATAAACTATATAAGAATTAAACGTATTTCACTCATACATTTCAATTAAAACTGGTGACTCCCATTTTATTGTTCGCCCAGATCGATTCTTTCTGTTCTTGCCCGGCAATATAAGGTTTTATTGAGATGTATCGAAGTACATATGATATTTCCGTGCAGGAATTCTGCGTTATCATATGATGGTGAAGGCTCGGTGGAGCGGAGAAAAATTCTCTCCGGCACCGGTATTCGAACCCGGATTTTCAGCTCTACGTGCTGACGCTCTATCCACTAAGCCACACTTGATTCCAATTCCGATGCCGGATTGAATCCTTTCAGTTTAAACTCCACCTCTTAGTTTCCCTTAGTCACTCGTAATGAGTGCACCTCTGCACATTAGTGTGTTGGACATTGTGCCACTGTCACACATCTGTGACACAGTGCATGAGGGTTGGCAACTAAATGGAAATTAAGAGGTGGAGCTTAAACTGAGAGGATTCAATCGGGCATCGGAATTGGAATCCGGTGTGGCTTAGTGGATAGAGCATCAGCACGTAGAGCTGAAAACCCGGGTTAGAATGCCGGTGCCGGAGAGAATTTTTCTCCGCTCCGCGATCCTTCATCATATAATATAAGAATTTCTTTAGGCCTGATGAAATGGTCGGTTTCGGTAATATAATTGCGATAAGTTCTTCTTTACTGTCATGTCCTTATGTCGATCTATCAACCACTGAATAAATTGATCAAGAAGTCGGCTTACAACAGTACCAGACATATCTCTTTACGTAAGATGTCGGTGAAACGTCTAAAATCGGTCGGTTAAACGGTTAATTAGAGGCACAGACCAACCAACCAATCAATTATGAAGTACATGTATTTTTAACTGTAGGGGAAGGTGTTGTACTTTGGGTCAGTTGTACCTTGGGTCATTCATCATTTTTCTGCTATCTGTGTTTTGAAAAATTAAATATTACAATCAAGTTACATATTTGTACACAAGAGTCCTCTCACAAAGCTTGGTGATCTTCGGATACAGTGGTTTGCTTTCTTTGTGAAGAAATTTGTTTTTGATCTCAGAAAGTATTTTATTTGTAGTGTGTTCTTAATTTTTTTTACGGGGCTGTGTTATAATTCAAGACATTTCCAATAGTAAGATAAGATCTTTGTTTCTTTCTTGTTCGAATGGTATATTAGGTTATTGTTAGAATATAACCTAACTTTTGAAACATGATGTTCAGTTCACAATGAGCAGTAGTTGTACCTCGGTCCACTTGAAGCGTTGTACCTTGGGTCCACCCAAGGTACAATATTGAACTGATGATGAGCAGAAGTGTACAAATCATCATAAATTATTAGTTAATTTAATACTAACGGACACACCAGAAAAAGAAGAAATTGAAAGAAGTAGACTAAAAAAGAAAAACCCAGTACCGGTAAAGAAAACAAAGAGGCAGCTTTCAGAGAAGAAACTTCAGAAGAAGAACAAGGCATTGATGAATTAATATTACAGGATTTCAGTGATGATGACCTAACAACTTTGCTGGAAAAAGAGAATGCTGATGACGATGATGATGGAAACTCTGAAGAAGGCATAAGAGAAGGAAATTATACACTTGTCCGTTTTGCTGGAAAGAAGAAAGTTTCACATTACATAGCAAAAGTGTTGAGTGTTGATGAAGAAGAGTGTGAAGTCCAATTTCTGAAAAAAACTTCCTGACTCCAACAAGTTTGTTATGGCGAAAGATGATGAATATAGTGTGCCTTTAAGTGGCATAGTCATGAAGCTACCACCTCCCTACCAACAAGATTAATCTAAGAGACGAACTTCCCAACTACAATTCGCAGTTGATTTCAGTAGTTATGATGTTAAGTAGATCGATTTTGTGTTTATCTGCTTAAAATGCATTATTGCATGAACATGTTGCAAAGGAATTATATCTTTAATTTGTTTCCTATTATATTCCAGAAGTTTCGTGTTTTTAGATAATATGTACACTTTGCAGTCATATTTATGTTTATCCACAATTTGTATTCTTGTTTATTTTCTTGTAGGCTAAATTTATAATGTGACCCAAGGTAAAACATCGGGTGACCCAAGGTACAACCTCATGTTGTACCTTGGTCCATTATACTTGTATACATTTAATTGAATATAAAAATTATCAGAGTAATTAAATTCGTAAATAAAGATTACCAATGATATCTCAAAGAGTAGCTTCATCTTAATTTATAATTTGGACAACCTAATAATCATAATATGGTAAAAATGGAAACTAAATGTAAAAATGACCCAAGGTACAACATCTTTCCTTATATTTAATTTTCCAACCCCTTATCCTGGCTTTATCGATTTTTTTAATCGGTCATTCTCCGTGAACTGTTACAATCCTCAAACAGATTAATATAACAGGCTGTAGATGAAAATGGGAACTAAATTGTAAACCAAAACTGAATTATTTGAGATGTAAATACATTAATGTAAGCCTGAGAACTTAAGTAGGTGATATCAAAACAATAAAGACGAAATACTTGTCACAAGAATTTCAGTCACGTCGGTGTACAAATCTATTACTTTATATAAACACCGCTAGAATGCAGACGAGTGACTATTCACGCCTTGGTTAGCTTTCATTATTGTTTAATATACAGGCAAGATAATTCCTATTGAAGTACTAGATTTTGATTTTGCTAAGATCATTCTGTCGCATTTGTGGACATGTGAGTTCCCTAAATATTACATAAATAGTTAATTTTTCATATTTAATAAGTAGAGTAAGCGGGTTTAGACATTACTTGAAAAGAGAAAAATTTATGACTTCAAAATTACTGGATTCACGGAATGTTTTAAGTAAATTTATCACATCCGTGTACATTACGTCCATTGACAGAAGTCCACAGAAGTAACGGTTAAACAACTAACGTGACTAAAAACTAATTTTAATAAATTTGAAATTTATTGAAATTATGGATTATTATTGAGGTAGACTTACGAACAAACAAATATAGAGTTTAAATATAAACACCTGTATTCTAGTGTCACCCAAATGAGTAAACTCATGTTTGGGAGAAATTTATATATTTACGAATAAACAAGTATAGACCTTAAATATAAACACCTGTATTCTAGTGTCACCCATATGAGTAAACTGTTTGGGGGAAATTTATAGATTTACGAAGAAAAAAATACAGAGATTAAATATAAACACCTGTATTCTAGTGTAACCCATATGAGTAAACTAATGTTTGGGGGAAATTTATAGATTTATGAAGAAACAAATATAGAGATTAAATATAAACACCTCTATTCTAGTGTCACCCATATGAGTAAACTCATGTTTGGGGAAAATGTAGCATTGCTATTATTAAAACTATTATCTAGTATTGCTATTATTATAACTAATTATTTGGTATTAGTATTATAACTATGGCTAAAACAAAAAATTTACAGGTATTAATTGATAATTAATTAAAAAAATTATTTACAGAAGGTATATTTCAGAGTAATCGTGTAAAATAAATAATATATAATTCTTTTTTTAAATTTGTCACTGATGAATTTTGTTAGTTTAGTTTTCTTTTAAATATAATTGTATAATTTAGCAGAAAACTAGAGCTGTGTTTTAAACCAGCAGTTGTGAAATGTTAATGCATTTTAATACTGTTTCTTATTGGATAAATTTTTATCTTATTCGTAGACTGAAATATTTAGAAAATGAGAAAGGCGGACGAAAGAAGAAAATGTAAAACGTTGAGCATGAGAAGGGCTACTGTCACGTACGTAGTCACGCGAAATATTTAAAAAGCATTTAATACTAAAATACCGAAATTTCATCTAGACAAATAATGTAGTTTAATAAAGTTAGTGGAGATTAAAGAAAAAACACAGACATAATTTTTATCCTAGTTGTAAATTTAATTAAAAATTTACTTTCAAAATGTATTTTTTTCTGGAGAATGACCCAAATCCCCATGTCTGCTTGTTACATTTCACTCTTATTTTAGTTCTTAACTGCATGAATTTAATTTAATTTTTGCTACAACGTTAATCATTCTAAAATCTTTGTGGCTATCACATGCACAAAAGTTTGTTTCTTGTTCGCAGCAGTCAAGCCCAGCCTTCACTCCAACGACGAGCAGCACAACGAGCAACACCGAGACGTGGGCATGCTGGAACCAACATCCCCCACTCTCACAAACGAGACACCACCAGAACTCCTTGGATCGAGAAGGAAGCCTTGACACTCCAGAACTGGCGTGCTCTCTGAGTTCTTCTCAACAAGGATCTTTCGACCAGGACGACAGTCTTGGAATTCTCCCACTGGAGCCGACCTCTCCCCAGAACCGGCATCAACAAAAGTCTTTCGAACAAGAGTCGAACATTGAAATTTTGACGCTTGATCAATTAAGTCCATTCGGTTGCTCGCAATTACGACTGCAGCAGAACTCTTTTGACCAAGACTCAACTCTTGGCATTCTCGCAATCGATCAATTAAGTCCATTCTGCTGCTCGCAAGTGCGACCCCAACAAAATTCCTTTGAGCAAGAGATTCTGGCTCTGGACCCAAACTGTGCCTTCAGCTCGACTCAGTCTCGGAATTCTCTTGATCAGGATGAGAACTCTGGAGTGCTGACGCCGGAACGTACGTGCTCCCAGAACTCTTCTCAGCCTCGATACCAGCCCCAGCACCTCGCACAGGAGTTCAGCAAGCAGAGCTCCTTCGAGCTGGACGAGAGTCTCGGAATTCTCACGCCTGACCAAATGGTGGACTTCACAGTGTGCGCCGAGAGTCCCAGTGTGGGCCGCACGCCATCGTTCGAAGACATGGCAGTCTTTCTTCTTGGCGAGTACAAGACCGAACGAGTTGAGGATATGCTGCCAGACAGATTGTCTTCTGAATCGGACGGACCCTCGTCGAACTATCCTTCTTCAGAATTTGCTCATTTCCCTGTGGATGTCACAGAGAACTCTTTGAAGGTATCGGATGAGACGCAGAGTACGGAGAAATTTCTAATTTCCAAGGTAGAAAACGTGTCGCTGCAGGAACTGGAGTTGCTGAGCAACGATGTGACGCCGGATCAGCAGCGCTGTGTGCCCAACCAGGTGTTGGAGCTCAACATGTGCTGCGTGTCGGAGGAACTGAGCGACAATATCTGTCCTGGGGTGTCCAAGTCCAGCGACGGGGAATTCACGCCGGCGAGCATCAGAGTCGGGCAAGACATCTCGGACCGCACGCTCTCGCCCGAGGATCTCCCTATGGACGCTCCTTTCCAAGAGGTGATAGGAGAGATACTCCAGAAAGCTGAAATGACCTCTGAGAGCGGCCACGATACGGCGGGAGTCTCTGGTGAGAAAATTTTTGCATCTCTGTACTATGAAAACTGTTAGTTAAACAATTATAACGTCGGTTTCTCACGCTGGGGAATAAGAAAGAATTCAAACCTCGTGTATTCTAGATGGAATTTGTTGTAAACAAAGCTAGAGTTGGGACAGGTTTCGATCGCGGTACTCCGGTGTCCCTAGCAATATTTCAACTTTCTCCACTCATTTTCATGCGTAGAATTAAATAGAAGAGCAAAAGTTATAATGTCACCGTGATGTACTCACGGATTTGTTCGTTAACGGCAGTCTCAATTGTTACTCATTCGTGAAAGATATGATAAACTCGTCTCATTAGATTTAGGGATATATGATTGAATTAATTTTCTCAAGCAGGCTGGTTTTTCTACCAACGCTGTCTACTACAATCTCCGTTTTATCATCATCATCATCATCATCATCATCATCATCATCATCATCATCATCATCATCATCATCATCATCATCTCGAAAAGCAGAGTGTCTCTTGTGTCTTCGTGACACCAAATCGATCGTCAGTCGTAATGGATATTCTGGCGGCATGTTTACAGATTTTTTTTATTTTCCTTGGTTATTTAACGACGCTGTATCAACTACAAGGTTATTTAGCGTCGATGGGATTGGTGATAGCGATATGATATTTGGCGAGATGAGACCGAGGACTCGCCATAGATTACCTAACATTTGCCTTATGGTTGGGGAAAACCTCGGAAAAAACCCAACCAGGTAATCAGCCCAAGCGGGAATCGAACCCGCGCCCGAACGCAACTCCGGATCGGCAAGCGAGCGCCTTAGCCGACTGAGCTACGCCGGTGGCTATATTTAAAGATTGGTAGATGACTGTGTTTCGGATGAATTATCCTAATATAAAATAATAGATCTAGTAATTCCAAATCAAATGGTACGGTATCAGTCTTCTTCGAAATATTCATTTATACATTCATGCCATGGTGCAAAAACAATCATTGTTTCAGACCTGCTCATTAATTCAATAATCAAAGGAGACAAGGGAAGAGAAACCTCTTGGATCTGTCACCAAGAATTTTTCTCCAAGACTTGGTAGAGCCACGGTCGTAACTTAGGCGGTAGCGAATAGAACTCGAGATCTGAGACTGCGTTTGGACGTGTGTTCGAATCCCTTGTGGTCTGATTATCCGGTTGAGTTTTTGGACGTTCTACCAGTGCAATGCGAATGTCAGGCAATCTCATTGGGAATTATGAGACTTATTTCGCCAAATACTATCTTGCTACTACCAATTATCCATAAAAGGAGTCGACCTGGTTGGCAAGTTGGTATAGCGCTGGCCTTCTATGCCTAAGGTTGCGGGTTCGATTCCTGGCCAGGTCGATGGCATTTAAGTGTGCTTAAATGCGACAGGCTCATGTCAGTAGATTTACTGGCATGTAAAAGAACTCCTGGGGGACAAAATTCCGGCACATCTGGCGACGCTGATATAACCTCTGCAGTCGCGAGCGTCGTTAAATAAAACATAACATTTAACATCCATAAAAGGCCTTCTGGCTGCTTTGAATTCGGAGTAGAGAAAAGAAAGACTTGGTAACGGATTCAACAGTTAAGTTGCACTTCGTTTCCATTCCATATTTAGGAACCGATACATAGCTCCGAAAACTTGATGTGTTGAATCTGTGACACGGTGCAAGAACACAAAAAATCATCCGTCGTTAAAAACTGTGAAAGTCTTAATACACGTTCAACATCTCATTAATTTTAATATCGGTATACATTTTGGTATCCTGACGGCATTTCATATTTTCCTCAGATTGGTTCCATCCATCCATATGGCAGTAACTATAATATATCACGCGAACACCGGTTTGGTTAATACTTTTCTACGGTGATAATCAATATTGAAATGCAGAGTGAGGGTGGAGTGATGAAGAAAGGTGTAGAATCCCGAGAAAGATCATCAATAACCTTACTTTGTCCACAATAAATACTATTCTCCCACCACTGTATTCGAACCCGGGTTCGTAGTCATCGTAGGCCAGTGGTCTGCCAACTGAGCTACCAAGGCGGCAAGACGTACACTTAGTTTCTTACTTTCATACATTTTAAAAGAATTCTGCCACCCAGCACTGGTTGGACATACGATCTGCCAGCTCTGTAGCGGATCTATTCAGATAGCGGCAGAATATTCACACTGACAAACTCTATAAAAATATCGTTATAGAATCATCCTCTTTCAACCAGGTCTAGGGCTGCGATGAATTTTAAAGAATAGTAATAACCTTAGCTTCTGAAGGAGAGAAGTGGAGGTGGAGCTGTGGATTCCGTGTCGTAAAAGAACTCTGCTCGTGTTGGCCATTTCTCTTCCACGTTAAATTTTTACGCGGAATACCTCTCAAGTTGAAAGCGTCGTTAAATAAAACGTTGCTAATATGCTTTTTTTTTCTGGACAAAAAGGTGGTGTAAAATTTATTGGCGGGAACGGGGAGATGATTAAGCTTACTCCCAATCCACCGGGAAATTCAAGGTCTAAAAGGAATTTAGAAAAAAAAAATCCTATTAAAAACCTAATCAACCCTTGTTTATTTTCACATCTTGATTCACCTTTCAGATGAAATATAAATTAAATCCATGTTAGTACCTATAAACTGACTCAATTTGGTCTGACAAAATAATAAATTGGTTTGTAACGAAGGCATTCACTAAACTATATAGCAGTGCCTAAAGTACTGTATTAAGATTTTCCAAATCACAGTAATTTCTTCAGTATTTTCTACTTTTCTTTTACACTCTTCCTTTGCGACGTTGTTGCAGCATGACTGCATTGACTGCATTTTAGCAATCAAGATTTAACATGCTTGTTAGGGATGAAGCTGTTCAAAGGAGGCCAAGCAATCCAGTAAGAAACAGGCTCCTCATGGCGTTAACTAGCAGGGATTATATCGGTGGAGAAACATTGAAATTGAGTTGGGAGAAACGTCACAGTATATTGACGGTGCAAAATTCGAACATTTCTGTACCTAGAAGGCAAAATGTTATGTAATTTCTTGCAGTTTTTCCAAAAGATAACGAGCCACAGAAAATCTAGGCTAAATTAAATTTATATATCTCCCCACCATTCGTGAGCTGCCACAAGGGACAAAGAGTACTTAACCATAGAAATTTTTACAAGTTCATGAAAAACCATTGATTTTGTTTTAACAATGAAATTCCTACAAGTACGTAACTGCAAATAATTTTTTTGAGATTAGTGAAAATATATCTATTTTTAGAAAGGTAAGTGTTACAAAAAAAGTAAAGAATGCTACTGAACTTAGTTTGATTTCGAATATAGGTGATTCTTCAGGAGAGCAATTGATCCTTTCAATGCAACTAAGGTTACAATCGGAATAATAGATGTAGGTATTCCAAGCCTCTTAAACACATCTTTCATTAAGAGAATAGCGGTACATCTTGCTCCAACCAGAAGTCCGATTACTACCAAACCCCCGCTGACCCATCACAATAAGCTAGTGAACTCTCTTAAACCGAGTCGCAGGATACGATTCTTTTTCAGTACATTGTATTTTCGTATCGAAACTTTCGTCTTTTCGTTGTAGTTTGTCTAGTAAATTCTGTTCATTAGTGTTACTGGTTATTGTTTAACTGCACAATGGACAAGTACAGGCATAAGTCGGGAGCTGAAAAGCACAAGGAGAGACAGAACAAATTGGAAGATATTAATATGGATACTAGACTGCGTGAAAAATATTATGAAGATATTAACAAAGAGGTCAGTGATGAGCCGAAATATTTAAAATCAATTCATGCCTCTAATTTAGGGCCAACCTCGCTGAAACCTATGAATCTCCTGAGTAGTCTGAGGGAATTAAAACTGGATACTTTATTTCCAAATATTTGTATAACCATTAGAATATTCGATGCAATTCCTGTGACAGTTTCTGATGCTGAATGATCCTTCAGCAAAATGAAGGAAATAAAAAAAATGTATTCAGATAAACAATGTGTCAAGAACGACTGAGTAACCTGGCTCCTTAGTCTGGAGAGCGATCTTGCTAGGTCTTTAAATTTTGGTGACATTGATGATTTTGCATCAATTAAGTCAAGGATGTTGATGTTGGACTGCAAGTTAGAAAATACAGGTGTTTAAAATAATGTTTTATGAATATAATATATTGCGCTAATGTGAAGTTTTGCTAAAAGTTTTCAACGTAATAAAAGTGTATATTTTTAAGTTCGTATCTGTGTATGGGGATATCTTTTATTTATTTTGCACATAATTATTATGGTTAGAATAACTGGTAACTTGTAATTGTTACTTTTTTCAACGGATGTCCGAGTACAGTATTGCATAGGGGCCCATAAATTCTGTCGGCGGCCCTGAGTAGACCTATCTATAGTGGAGAGAATGTGTATATTTTCAGTAATGCTCCGCATCTCATTAAACTTCTAAGAAACCATTTCTTGGTTTCTGGATTTTCAATTCGAGGGAAAATGCTGATGATGTGTGCTCTTATAGAGATAACAGAGAAAACTAGATCTTCAGAAATAAACTTTGGCTGTAAAGTTACTGAACTGCATTTGAACGTGAAAAATATTCAAAGTTATGTTTTCATACGAGATAATGCAGGGACCATATAAATCTGAAAACTGAGAGGAATTGCCCTCTTTCACGAAGTTGTGAATGATTGGTTCGATATTTTTAACTCTAAAGTGCCAAGAATTGATTCTAGAATAGAATGGTGGCTGACGGACTAGAACCGGAAACCCAAAATAAAATTCTTGTCGATAAGAGTTCAATAGTGAAAAAAATATGTCTAAAAACATATTTTACTCTCTCAAGACGGGATACTCATGATTATTAAGTCTGTAAGGATGCTCTTCGAAGATAGAATTTATTAAGATATCAAACAGACTAAATAAAGACATCCTAAAAGGAGTTTTCAGCGCCATGAAATACAATGGAGGACTGCATGGTCGATCATCGCAGCTGGAACTTCAATAAAGGTTAGGAAATTACCTACTTGGAAGAAATGATGAACTTGTGTCTTCAGCAACAAATATAGAAGATACAAGCGACAGTGGTGATATCACAGTTACAGAAACTAATTCCCAATCACTCAGTTCCCTACCTGGCAGTGATGATAGCAATGGTGAGGAAACGATCACAAGGATCATACTTCGTGATTTAACAGTGTCACTGTAACTCCAGAATGTAATGAAATCACAGATATTGAACACGACGGTTTGGAAAGTGTCGGCCGGTTTTATCGTCAATAAGTTCAGAAATAAATACTCGAGTTGGGAGTAGTCACAGAAAATTTGGGGCATACTTACGTCAATCAGTTGTCAGGGGAACGACTGTATAAACTATCCGTAGAATTTTTGGAAAGCCTCTCGCGATTGTTGAACATTTTTCAAAGAAATGATCTCGCATGAGCACAATGTTATGAAATTTCTACTTCAGAGTCGATTAATGTTAATGGTCCTGAAGATATATAAAAAGATTCAGAATTATATTTTTCGCCATTAAAAGACAATACAGACTCAATGAAACAAAAGATGTAAAAGAAAATAAAAAAAAAATACTAACTTAAAAGTCATAAACAATGCTGCAAAATATTTCTTATATCTCTTTCATGACCGTAGCATGCATTAAAACAAGTAACATTGTTAAATTAGATAATTGTTAATTTAACTCTTAAAGAAATATAAACTAAAGTGAATAGTAGACTAGTAAATCTATAGGTGCAGCCTACATCTTGATTACACAACTTTTAACACTTTATCACTTCGGAATATGTTTTATATGTCTTTCTCGAGTTAAACTTTTACCGTATCTGGTTAACATGTTTCAGCCTGTTATGGGCCATCTTCAGAACTGGTTGACGCTGGTCTTGGCGCCTTTTGTTTGTGTTTCCTGTGTTTCATTTCAAACACGTTACAAAGAACGCATCACAGCCATAACAAAACTATAAAACACTTACATATATGCAGAACACATCAGAAATGCTAATCACACCTACAAAGACATAAACACAGACATGGCAGTTCTACACATGCAACCAAAAAAGCAGAAACGAAACACACTAGAACAATACGAAATATATAGATACAGAAAAACACATCCAAATGAAATTCTCAACACACAACTCAATTTCAGAACACACACACTCTTTGACTCCACGTTACACTACACAAACACACCCTCACAGGAAAAACACAGAAAAGGCGCCAATACCAGCACCAATCAGTTCTGAAGCTGGCCCATAACAGGCTGAAACATGTTAAGCAGTTACGGTAAAATTTAACACGAGAAAGACATATAATATATATTCCGTAGTTTTATTTTCTATTTTTTTTATTTTATTGGGTTATTTTACGACTCTGTATCAACATCTAGGTATTCCGTAGTAAATCTAGTGTGAAGTTGAATATTTTGTGCATATTATAGTATAACAAGTATATTTGTATCCTTGAACATTATGGATTTTGTCAGCTTTGACGTGGAATTCCTCTACATAACTTTAAGTAGTCCTAATTATATTTATATTACTTTACATATGATAGAAGTGTGTAATGTTAAGATTCTATTCAATGTCGCTGATAAAAAATTTAAACTCTCATAATTTATTATATGCTTACTAATCAGACTTTTTTTATTCATATTTATCTAAGGAAGTCGGGTATGTTAATTCGTACATTGAGATGATTGAATGGAGAGCTATGAATGTTCAATAACCTATCTGTAATTGTCGTATTGTGATACATATCCATGTGAAATGGATGGCCGCCCAAGAGGAAGAAATACTAGGCGTTGCACATGGCGAAAGCTACACACTTGTTTATCGTAGCTGACATAATCAGTCTGCAAATATTTAACTTCTCACTTGATTAGTTCAGGCTGAGATTATCGTTTCATTCAGTCACAGCCAACAATTACAAATCAGTAGTCTATATAGCAACGTTTAATTTTTTAAGTGTTCCTTTATCAGTTTAGGATGGTTTAGTTTAAAATTATAAATTTTCAATGTCTAGCACTGCTTAATGTTTGTTACTTTGTTGGAATGTTTTCCTATGACGATAACGATTTGTACTTGACGTCTGAAATAGATAAGACCACTTGCTGTCCATTACTCAGGAGCAGACGGGCGAAGGAGTGTGACCTTTTTGACTGTAGGTGCTGATTATAATAAACATAACTCAGATAAGCATCCCAGCAACCAGGTTATTATTGTTATTACTCATGCCGAAAACATTAGTGACAGTATGTGTATGGAAATTAATGGATACTAATCTCAGACCTTCAGCCTGTCAGGCAGGCGGTCCGGGTTCGAATCCCGGTCAGGTAGCAGTTGGTGTTTTTCTCGGGGTTCTCCCGTTTTTCTCCATATTAGGCATTTACATCATTCCGTCACCATTTCTCCATTTCGTTATCATTCCGTAGCATTCTCCGATCGCCGGCTGTCGACGCACGGAGGGTGCTAGCCTAGCTAGGGTGTACGAGTGGGGTTGCCTGCTCGAAACCTGGGTACACAGAGAAACTTAGTGTGGTCAGCCGGTGTGGGTTTGGGAATGCTCCACTAGAGAGTTAGCGCAATAGACCTTAACAGGTCGCAGTGCTGGGCCATAGTGATCCCCTCCGTAAATTCCATTCAAATGGATACTAATTATTTTAATAATGTACCTAATAATAATTTCTTAATCAGGTACATATTAAAATTAATAGCTTAGCTTTTCACTTCCTAAACACAAAAGCAATCAATGGCCAGTAAGTGGTGAAGTCTGCACTTGTTACTAAAGGGTATCACCATTACGTTACATAATAATAATAATAATAATAATAATAATAATAATGATAATAACAACAACAGTGAACTTTCCCCTTCTGTTTCATCCCGCAACAAATAATAATACTCGCACATCTAGAGCAAGAGAATAGGTCACGTGGACCATTTCGTGATGTGCATGTGCTTATTGTTGTCGCCAAACTTACACGACCTCACTCACATCGCTCTGCTGACTCGTGCCTTACCCAAAACATAATAAATCATACGGTGCATGCCTGTTAGTTATGCAGCGTTGTCACATTATGACTCTGAATTAGCTCAGCTGCTAGACTGAGGCAAGTACGATGTTTTTTAACATAGAAGTTAGTAGTTGTCTCTTGCGACAAGATAAGCTGACCTCTCTACTCGAGCTGAGGACGTTCTATGTTTGGCAACGCTGTTATAAAGCAATTCAGTTATCGGACGCGGCCAACTGAATAACATAAACATCGAGAGCATGTTGACGTGACTTCTTTGACTTCTTTCCTCTGAGCTGGGGTCGTCTAAGTTTTGCTAGTACAATACAGTGGCTTGTGCATATTGAAAGCGGTCATCTCTCTCTCTCTCTCTCTCTCTCTCTCTCTCGCCTGTTCTTCGGCTGATTCCAATAATAACGGTTTAATTAAAGTTTTGTAGCACATATTTTTTAACAACGCTCTTCTGAGTTTCGATAAATACATTATCGCTATATTGTTTGTTTTTTTTTTATTTCAGTGGAATAGGAATTAGGGCTTATGATTTTATAATTTGTTTAGTATCTTAAAAAGTCGCTTTTTATTGTAAAATTGTTGAAGACCTTAGAATATCCAGGATAAACATTTGATTTCTTGAAAGTAATGATATGATATAGGGAGCAATGAATAGCATTCAATATGGGTTTATTTTCTGTTTAGAATATGTGTGTTTGTAAATTAATTGAATTAATTTGCTTCAAGATTACTGTCGGAAGTAGATACGATCTAAAGCTGCCTCTCTTGTAATAAAATGATTTGCAAAATAAAAATGTTTCCCCACCTTTAAAAATAAACAACCGGTATATTTTTTTTTTTTCAATAGTTCCAGTTCAAATGAATATAAAATGTTATTTTGCACGTTCACAAAGCCACTTTTATAATATTAGTTACATGCCACCACAGACAGATTCCACTCACACCTTACCTACATGCATGGTTAACTCCTCTTCTCCATCGAAAATGAGGAGCCATTTTTCTCTCAAATGCGACACAGTACTTCTCCTCTGTGTTGATATATCAGTTAAATGACTATAAGTGACATGAGGGACTATCTTAAGCGACCATGATTTAGCTTACAACATTAAAAAAAATTAATTTACCCGTACAGTTGGAGCATCTACCTTCTCAGAGTACGCAGATTTTCTCTTGTCATTCACCATTCTCCATTATGGCCATATTATTTTACTATTTTTCAGAAACTGCTGTAGTTGACGATGGACGATTAATAATAATAATAATAATAATAATAATAATAATAGGCTTATAATAATAGGCTAATAATAATAAGATAGTATTTTGTCGAATACCCCGCGCACTTTTTTTCGGAATTATGGAAGTAAAAATACGGGTGCGCGGTTTGTTCGAAATGAAGTTGACAACATTACCTGATTTCCCTCCCACGCAACTCCTAAGGTGGTGGTAGCGCATACCATTATCTTCCTACGTGAATATTTCAATTTCTAACATGATTAAATCGCGTTTGGATTAGCAGTACATGTGTCAGAATTAAATTCAAGTATAATGAGTAGTGTATAGTTTGTACGCCTTACATTTTTAAAGGTATGAGATTGCATTCCTTTATTGCAGCGAAAAAGTTCAAATTGTCAAAGAAGCGGAGGAACATGGAAATCATGACGTATGCTACTGGGTGAACAGTATAGAGCAGAACAGGTTTCACGGCGCGGAGATGGGGGACTCAAGGCCGCGCGAGGCCGTGAAACCTGTTCTGCTCTATACTGTTCACAAAAATATTAATGTTGCAGGATATCGTGTAAAGGGCTGATTAAGCGAGACAACTGAATGCGTGTAGTGTGTGCGCATAAGATGAATTTGAAATACGTTCTGTTCCAGGACAAAATTGATTTATTGTTAACTGTATAGTGTCTGTGTTTAATTGTTTTTAATTTGTAGTGAATGTATTTGTTGAAAGTTTTATTTTTGTAATTTTTTGGGCGTTTCAAAAGTGGGGTGCGCGGCTTATTCGAGGCGTGGAGTATTTTTATTTAACCTGGTAGAGTTAAGGCCACAGGGCCTTCTATAACACTCAATCAGAAGTAAAACTTCGACATAAAGGACATTACAAATATACCAAATATAATAAAATGAAAAACAATAAGTCATTGTAAATGAGACCTATATAACATATAGAAAGAAAGAGGAAACCTGATAAGTGGCACGAGTTCTCATATAGTAGAACATGACAGACATTATAGGAAAACATAATGAAACAAAAATAAAAAAAATTAAATATCACTTTAATATCTAAATGTAGAGGACACATACAACATTTGTCATAACAGTAAGTTTAACAACTCGTCATGACATAATTGTCTAACTTGTATTTAAAAGATTTCAAGGTTCGGCAGTTCTTGAATTCAGATGACAGAGAGTTGCAGTGACGAGAAGTAGCAACAGTGAAGGATGAGATGCTGTATATTTTCCTTGACTAGGAAGAGTTTTCACACCAGCTCTGTGTGCAGGTGCGACGTCTGCGGGGCCCTCGTCGCGATCTTCAGCCGCCCCTCCCGCCCCCAGCAGCTTCGTGACCAGCGTCACCAGCATCACGAGCCTGGACAATGGTTACCAGGGCGACGGGGAGTGGAGTCGGCCGGCCAGCAGAGGCGCGGACCACTCGCCCACCAGCCAACGCGTGCTCAAGCTGAAGACGTCCGCCGCTGCAGCCGATCCCATGACGGACTCTGACTTCTTCACCGAGAGCGACGCCGACATGCACGATGAGCTGGCGGCGGGCTCCGGGCGCGGGGACCGCAGGGCGCAGGTCATCGACGGCACGCTCTACGGAGCCAACTTGCACGCTGGCGGCGCCGTCCTGCTAGGTGAGTCCTTGTCCAGTGGGATCCTGATCCATAACATCAGGTCCAAATGGACCTACGAAGTAAAATATGTCGTTGTACTACTGGTACTTCATTAAAAATAGATCACGTTGTCATCGCTGCTCTGAAAAAGCTTGTGGTACCTTAGAGAAGAGCTGGTTACCCTTGCTTTCTCTTATAAGTATCAATAGATACTAAAGCCAAAATGATTAAAGCTCTCCAAATGATGATAACAAGAACTACTGAGATAGTCGAGTGGAAGAAGTGGATGGCATCTTAGAGAAAAATTAGGATTATTTATGTCGGACAACACTGAGGTTTTTCGTCATACTATTTCGTTTTGTTTCAAAATTCACAGAATCAGGTCATGAACTCTAGACTTCCGATGGAAACCCCATTGCCACGTAAAAGTGAATCAGGTGCATTAATTCCACTTTAGCGGTACGGCAGAACGCGGAGTTGTCCTGATCGAGGAATACAATCGATTACACACTCAGTATGAAGAGCAAAAACAATTTATTCTGCAGTTTGTCACAGATTACTGGAGGAAATATTCAGAATTTGCGAAGGGAAGACTTTCCATAAACAGTCAAATTAATATGCCACTTTGTCAGTATTTTTACGTTCATCATGTGAAAATTTATCACTGAAGTTACAAACTATAAATTTTATTGTGATATGCAAGGTAAAGTTGTCTAATTCCGTGATACGTTTTTTGTCACTGAATGTCACGGAACTGGGTCTCTTACTAGGAAGTTCACCGTTGTCTCAAAAGTAGGCTTAAGGTGCACCCTTTCGAGAAAGATGTCTGACGCTATGGTCGAACGGCAAAGCTTTGATTGAATTCAATTTTTAAAAAGTATCATGGGATTAGGGCTTTCACGGAAATAGGCAATTATAACCTACTGCATGCAAATTTCATGTTCAAAACTTTGGTAGCAGCTTCTAAATTCAATCTAAAATTTACCTAATTTTGGGATGTTTTTTTTTTTTAAATATTTGAATAAGATAGACTGGTGTCCCATTAAAATAAAACTTTTGGTTTTCTTCCAATTATAAGGACCACCTTATTGTACAGTATATTGTGAATTGTGCTTTTATTACGTCATTGGACACGCAGCCAATGAGAGGCGCGATATATTTACAATAGTAGTTGCTGTCTGATAGCACCTCAATCCGTCTTTTCCGGAATATTGTAAAAGACTTAGTTAAGGCTGGTTCACAATAAACCGGAAACGGAAACGACGAGAACGAGAACAGAAATAATGTTAAAATAAGTGTCACAGTTGGTATAGCGCTGGTCTTCTGTGTCCGAGGTTGCGGGTTCGATCCCGACCCAGATCGATGGCATTTAAGTGTGCTTAAATGCGACAGGCTCATGTCCCTAGATTTAGTGGCATGTAAAAGAACTCCTGCGGGACAAAATTCCGGTACACCGGCGACGCTGATATAACTTCGGCAGTTGGGAGCGTCGTTAAATAAAACATAATTTTATTTTATTCGGCCATGTCAACAACCTGTTAATAAAGTCTTACAAGAATCACATTACATCTGTCTCACAGAACGCTTTAAATCTGGATGTCAACTATTGAAAGCGAATGCACGGGTTGTTTAATTTTCGAGAATAAGTCACAATCACAAGGGTCCATGTTTGGTGAATTTGCTGGGTTTTCGTGTAATTCACAATTCCATATTCTTAATACTGATCAGTCCTCTGATTGAGGTTGTGGCTGATATGTACATCTATTAATCATTCAGTACATCTCACTTGTCGATATGTGTCAGAGGAAGTTGTTTGTATTAATCTGAAGTCTGACTAGTGTAATATGTAGCTAGTCGGAAATGTATGCAATGGAGGGGGAAAGGAGTTGGCCATCCTACTCCATTATCTCCTGGCCTAGTTGCCTCATAAGTAGTGCTTTGTTGGTATCACTTATGAGGTTCAGACCTGTCTTCGGACAGTTGATTAAACAACAACTGTACTGATCACTGTGGCGGCTACATGATAGCGAACATTATCATTTACCACAACAGACCTCTCCTCAATGGCCTGTGATCGTTTACGACGCAATACTAGACGCAAATGATGTTCCAAGTAATTAAAGTAATAAGCTATATCGTTTACCGCTGCGGTCTATGGTTAGTATGTCCGATCGTGAAACGAGAGGGCCTGGTTGAGACAATTTTCCTGGTGGAGGTTTTCCCTCAACCCATTAAGAAAAAATGCTGGGTAACTTTCGGCGCTGGACCCTGGACTCATTTCGCTAGCATTATCACCTTCATCTCACTCAAACGCTAGATAACCATAAGAGTTGATAAAGCATCCTAAAAAAAAAACAAAAAATGAGCTATAAGCTATTTATATTGTGTGAGCAAGTATACTATGTAGAAGAATTATGCCTTCTCCTCGTAACACTGAATAATTATTACTTTCAAAATATCCTGCATTGCGCTGTATCTTCCTGGGTGTGGTGATTTTGGGTATCGCCATTCACTTGATGTCGTTTTACTGCAGCTCAGACTGATATGAACCTAATCATGTTTCATCCACTGAGATAATGCAACGAAGAAAGGCACATTCACAGGATTTTTGTCTGATTGTTTTAGAAGGTTCCTTGTTAGGATGACTGCAAAAGAATTCTCGCGACGCCCATATTCTGATGATTTGTTGATCAGTTCGTGTTATCTTAACATTTAAAATCCATTTTTTTTGTGGACGTTGACGTGTGTTTTAGTCGTATATTCCATATCGCACGGACAGTGACATACTTATATCTTATCTACGTGGCTAGGTAAGTGTGACAGTTTGAAATCTCACAAAGATGAGTATAAATATGTGCTGTGTTAACTTGCGTTCAATGTAATTATAAGAGGTAATAGTAGTCCTGAGTGATGTAATGGCTAACATGCTTACCGTTCACACCTGTGGAGTAACGGTTAGCCCGTCTGGCCGCAAAAACCAGGTGGCCCGGGTCCGACTTATGGTCGGGGCAAGTTACCTGGTTGAGGTTTTTTCTGGGGTTTTCTCCTCAACGCAATATAAGCGAAGGCTGGGTAACTTTCGATGCTGGACCCCGGACTCATTTCACCGGCATTATCACCTTCATCTCATTCAGACGCTAAATAACCTAAGATGTTCATAAAGCGTCATAAAATAAGCTACTTAAAAAAACATGCTTACCCGAGGTTGGCGGGTTCGATCCCGAAAGAGTACAGTGTATTTTTTAGGTAGAGGAAGTGCTAAATATAGCTTCCATCGGATGTGAAAGTAAATTCGTTGGCCACACGTATATTTTTTGCGTGTAAATAATTTCTTTCTTCATATATTAAACTTTTTGAAGTCGTTCTGAATGATTAATCAGAAGACACTCATAATGGATTTTTTTCCATACTTGCAAAAAGAGTTAAAAATACAAGAACACTTCGCAATGTTCCGATTTACTTTCGCATTCAGTTGAGAAAAAAACGTGGTCGGAGAAGATGAAGTATCTCACATCTTGTGGTTGTTGCAAATGTATTTCCTTTTCTATTCAAAGTCTAAGAAGGTTCATCCAGCCACCTTTATAGCTCAACTGGCAGAACGCTGGCTTATGACGACTGCAGGCTATGGTTCAAATCTTTGTGCTATTGGGATATATTTGTAGTGAACAATGCTAACGTTCTTGAGGTTTTCCTTGGAGTTCTCTCGCTTCCCTCCATCACTCCACCGTCACCCTATATTTCAATTTTTTCTTCCATTTCCACCAGGTTATCTTTCAATATTTCTGCTCTTCTCTTCTAGCAATGGCTTATGTGTTATCCACTTCTGAGTTGGGGTGCCTGAAAGGCGGAGTTATATTATCCCGATGATATGGTAGGATGGCCATGTATGATTTTGTGTTCGAGAAGAGGTCTTAAATCTAAACTTAACCTAAATTCCAGACCGTGGATAACACAGGAACAATACCCTTTAACAAAAACGTCTGTGTTCTGATCGGGAGTCGAACCCGGAACCTCACGACCTGTAGCCAGAAAAATCCAGGCGACCCGGGTTCCATCCTTGACCAGATCTGGGTAGAATTTACGGTGGACAAAATAAATGTTTCACAGTATACAGGGTTGTTTCTTATCTCTGATAACGAATTTGAATGACATCATGTGCGTCAGGAGTCACGCGACAGCTGAACTGTGGCGCGAGGTGACAGACCAGTAGTGAGAGATCTCATAGTCATTGTGCACGGCGACTCACTGCAGAAATTCCCAAGAAAATCGAGTATTTTTGTGAGGGGTACATGCCAAGTACAGTTAAGTGAAAATAAAAGAAGCTTACAATAAACGAGGTTTCGTTATTTCCAAGAAAGACATCTTCTGTGTACTTAATAAGATTGATAAAGCTCGAATGGAATTAATTTGTATCATCTAGTGGGGTGCGGCGACTTGTGACGGGAGGTGGATTTACTTACTTTTTCCACTCTGGAATTAATTCCATCCGAGCTTTGCCAGTCTTATTAGGTACACACAAGATTCCTTTCTTGGAAATAACGAAACAACTTTTTTTTTGTTTGCAGACTCCTATGATTTTCAAGTAACTGTACTTGGCATCGGAAAGGTTTCTAATGTATCCCTCCCAAAAAGGCTCGATTTTCTTGGGCATTGGTGCTGTGAGACACCGTTCACTCTCACTATGAAATCACTAACTACTGATCTATCACCTCTGACCACAGTTCAGTTGTCGTGTGACTCCTGACGCACATGACATCATTCAAAAATCATTATCAGAGATCGGAAACAACTCTGTAGTCGGCTAGAGAGAAGTACAAACTTGTAACCCCTTCAGTTTTGATGTGATTGTCATTTGAATTTGATACTTGGCAAAATGCTCATATGGCCTAGCGTCCAGCGCTGGGTTAAGCCGTGCCGGCTCCTTGTAAAGCCAAGCCAAGTCGAGCCAAATACATTACACGTATAGCGAGTATTTGATTCGATTTTTTTTAACTAGTCATATTTTAAACAGACATCAATTTGTGTACTGCTAACAAAATTTAGGTTGCTATTCATTCGGTATTGTGTGCGTGTTACATAAGTTGATGTGTTGGTTCATTTCTAATGCTTATTTCCTGCTGCGCGTCCTTCATTTGAGAACAGCAGGATAAAGAGCATTGCCCATGACCATGTTGTCGCCAATGGTCGTGTACTGTAGTTATCATGCATGAAGTTACGTCAGAGGTTCGCGGATTTACGAGTATTCTCGACCGAAGAGACGGACTTTAAGGACTCTTAAAATAAAATTCTCAGGGAATGAAATAAAGTTGCGCAGCTTATATCCTATATTTACAGTGCAAACAATGATTTTGCCGCTGAACAAGAGGGCTTCAGACAAAATTAGTGGTCATTTATTATCAACGTCAAAATCATAACAACTAAACGTCTGTAATTTATCACTGCGGTAGTTAATTTCGCTTTACGTGTAACCTAACCTCATAGATGGGAATTTTCAAACTGCCAGACTAGCAGGTTTTAAGGAAGTCTTCCTATTACAACTACACATCACACAATATAATCTTCTAGTGAGGAAGGAGTATGATTAGATCATGATCATTCAAGCCTAAAGAATGGGTCTTCAACTCATACACACCACAAAAATGGACAAGGGAGATAACTAAGTAGTCGAAAAATTTAAGGCTTTACATAAACCAGTAGTTCTTGTCACTTGGACATAGCGAAATATTCGTGAACGTTCGTTACCGAGCAATAATATCCATTATGTGTGTGTGTGTCTAATGCCTACCTACTTCACTTTGCGAGATTCGGGTTCCGCATACTTTGACCCATTTTCAAGTTGCACACCACTTCGGCGGACCACGTTATGCATGATGTGTATCTGTGAAGAGTTACGTCATGTAGCCTACTAGGGTGAGTGCATGTTTAAGTTTTCGTGTAAGTGTAGTGTAGGGAATGGGTGAGGATGATGATGAAGGTGAGGAAAGGAAAAGGGCAAACCCGGTGCCGGCACGTAGCCTACTCCTGTCGAATAGCATCAAGGGGGTCGCCAGGCTTAACGTCCCTAACCGACGGACGAATCACTATCAACAGTGACATATGCCTTCTCTTCATATGCACTCCGAAGAGATTTGGGATTTAACCCAGGCATATTGGTGCACATATTATAAAACTAAAATTAAAAGAGAAAGGAGACGAAATCAACATTCAGACAATTAAGGATAGCAGTGATTATCTGATCATGTAGTAGGTTGCTAATACTACCAACAAATGCAGACCGCTAACGGCGTATGTGCACGAGGATAAATTTTCAAACCGCTGAAATTTTGTTAAAATGAGATAAACGTTCAAATGAACACAGAATTTCATACACAAAGGAATTAAATACGTTACGTTACTTATTTCCAGTTCATTTCTGTTTCTTTTACAACATATATTTTTTTTTAGTTTCAAAATACTCCTTAGCTTCATACCATGTCATGATATTAAATTTTTAAATAGATGTACGAGAATTGCCGACTTTCTAATTCGTTCTCATTTTTCATTATATTTAAACATTAATTAATGATATATGTAAGTTGTTTCTTTACTGTAGCGTGGGCCATAAGTCACGTTGCACCCATCCCTAATCTATTTCACAATTAACTAAAACTAACGACTCATATACATATACCTTATTTATTCAGAAGGTCTGTGTGTGCACCGTCGTTATCATGACATTACTGAATACGACGCCATATTCGACGAGAGGTTTAAAATATTAAAATATAAATATTGAAAATGTTAAAATATTAAAAATATTAAGATGTTAAAAATATTAAAATATTACAGGGGTAACGTGACTCACTGTCTTTCCTGTACAGCGTTTATTACAAAGCACAACAGTTCAACACCACGGTCCGCAATCAAAACATTGGATCCCCCGGCGCCGCGTACCGCACTATCAACAGCAAGCCACACCCAGATACCCCTATAAATGATGACACGAAACTAATCGTAGCACCAGCAGATATTATTAACAACATTCTATTAATCAGTCACTACGCCAACCCGTGGAAAGAGGCTTATGTGATTCTCTTTCCAAAATCCGGCAAGAATAAGACTAATCCAGGAAACTATAGGTCCATTAGTCTCCTCAGTTCTCTCTGCAAACTGACGGAGCGGCTTATCTATAGACGCCTCGCAACAATAGTTTAACCCCAAATCGGAAATTAACAGTTTGGATTTTACCCTGGCCGTTCCACTACACCCCAAGTCCTTCGGATGACAGGAAGACCCCAGCTGGGGATTCAGTACTGGGCGAGCCGCAGCTGCAGCGTACCTTGCCCTCGATTTTTGACAAAGTCTGGACCGAGGAACTCCTGGTCAGGCTATTAGATATGGGAGTACCAGATGAAAAAATGGTTTATTTAACGTCGCTCGCAACTGCGGAGTGTCACCGGTGTGCCGGAATTTTGTCTCGCAGTAGTTCTTTTACATGCCAGATGACACACTTAAATGTCACCGACCTGGGCCGGGTTCGAACTCGCAACCTCGGACACAGAAGACCAGCATTCTACTGACTGCGGCACCCAGGCCGACTAACAGAGCATACATTCAAAACCCGCATAGAAAATACAGTAGATTTTACTCCACGTCTCGCCAAATTCAAGCAGGAACCCCCAGGGATCTGTTTTTGGACCCCTACTTTTTAGTGCATATACTAATGATCTCCCCTTCCGATATATCCGCGGTAAGGGAAGTCATCTGTATAATTATGCAGATGATACTATACTCATTGATATGACAAAACCACAATATTGGCATCCTGTAGTTTACAGATGATCTTGGACCACCTGCAACCGTGGTTTCGAGATTGGAAGATCAAGGTCAATGTTGGTAAGTGACAGACCCAGATCTTTTCATTAAGACCTAGGCTCGATAGGCCACTACCACCCACACTCTTTGGACAAGAAATTCCGTGGATGAAAAAAATTAAATATTTAGGGATAGTCATGCACTCTGGTCTTACGTTCCATGACCACATGCTAGACACTGTTAAAAAGGCCAAAGGATAATTGTTAAACTCTATATTATCCTAGCGGCCTTTACACGTGATGATTTGCGGGTAGAACATAGGATGTATAAGACCCTCATTCGAACAATCCTAACATATGCTCAGGCTTCGAGACTTCGGACCCAATAGAACAGTTCAGTGGGATATCCGTATAACGGCGTACTGAGTAAAGTGGTAAACTGTACAGTGGTGGGGGTACTGTAGAATGAATGCCAACAAATACGCAAAAGAAAACGCTTTGGATTTGAAGGTTCTGACGAATAATTTGGTTTTCATACCAACTGTGTCTGAAACTATTACACGGTTAGAGAAGTCAGAGCAAGGGATGCCGGAAACCCTCAAATTAATTTAGAAAATGATGCAGAGAATTAATGAGACATCAAGTACACCGGTTACTGAACGTGTAAAACAGAAATGGAAATCAATTTTATGTAAAAATAACGGATATGGAACATTGTGTAACATAAACAGAAAATTATTGGACACAGAGTCACCCGAAAATAAAGGACTGTCTCTTAGAGACTGCAATGATGTTAGGTTTATTCGTTTTGCTCCTATCACGTCATGCGACGTAGAACGCAGCTTTCTACAGTACAAACTTTGGCAGATAACCGAAAAAGATTTACGTTTGAGACACTGAAAGTGTATCTTGAAGTACATTGCAATTCGGTACTGTAACTGCACTTCCTAAAGACGACCAATAGGATAAATGAAAGAATTAAAATTGCTACATGCTTATTTCCACCATTAACACTGTGTATAATTAAATACAAATGCTTATAAAAGACACGAGAATAAATGCTTTTCACATTCTTTTGACATTATCATTGTGTAATGTATATTTACTTTCAGAATGTACATATGTGTGTTTCCCCATACTACCGTTCTCTACTCTAAATAGCAGCGTTGTTACCACAACACATCTCTATCTACCTACAGCGAGTCAACAACGTATAGTGCAGGCACAGTAAATTTATTGTATCGGGTCCAAAGTCCCGAAGCCTGCATATGCTGCACCTGCATGGGGACATGCAGCAACTTCCTACGTCTTCAAGCTCTCTCGGGTTACTCCGAGGCTGAAGTTTCATGATAAACTAAATTTACAGACAGTTGAAGAGTTCAGTGCTCGATTGTCCACGGGGCTGTAAGCGGCTGCACGACTGAATTCAAACCCCCCTGATCTCCGGACTTGGTCGGTATAATGCTAGGGAGCGGAGGAGGCGGCAAATCGGCCCATTGGACATTATTGTAAGACAGGAAGATAGGGAAGCTGACATGATTCCCAGACTTGTTTGATCCTCTTGGTTTAAGTTATGGTGCACACTGTCATTGGCATGTTAAAACAACCAGGATCCTTCCCAAGCCAGGGAAATTAACGGGGCTGGACTCTGTGCATGACTCCCCGACATCCAGCATTAAGAGTGATATTATCAGCAATTGATGTACTCAATTGTCAGAACGGTAGTAACAATCATATCTTCCCCCGATCTCTTACATAGCCAGGACTCTTCCATACCAAACCTGATTCCACCAATGAGTTTTTAATAATGCAATTCGTCTTTCTTTTTCGGCAAATCGTTCACATTTAATAGTCGAATCTAATGGGTCAATTGGCTCGATCTCCTAAATTGACATCACTCATCCTGCCTGTGATTTTCCCGTAGTATCCCTAAGACGTTTAGACACACTTCGGGATGAGCCCTTGAAGAAATGATACACGGACCTATCATACCTCCCCCTCAATATCCATTTCGAGTTAAAATATTCATCGTACATTTATCTTTCGCGTGAGGAGCTTTGGCGGACTCGGCCTTCTTAAACTAATAGCCTTCGAAGATGGGGCGCTTTCTGCTTTGGCCTGGGATGGGGCGTCGTTGTGGTTGTTGTGGTTAGCGGTTGCTACTGTGATGAGTGATATTCCCTGGCTTGGTTAAATTCCATGCCAACTATCGTTTTAATAGTCTACTGTCTATTCGGCTTTTATCCCTGCAAAAATAATTCAAGCCCATTCTGTGACAGTGTGAACGGAGTGAGACAAATGGCTTTTGGCTAGGAACTCGTATATAAGTTACTATCAGTCCCAAGAGCCCTTGCAAGGACGCGATAAATTTATCTTGTACCTTTTTAATTACTTTTCCTCCCTTCCCCTTCGTTCAGATCAGTTCAGTTCGATCAGAGCACCAGTTGTCCTGGCACACTGAGGAGATCACTAAGCCCTTGAGTGCTTCACCACTGATGATTTCTACCGCAGCTGTAGACGAAACGTCTGGTCGTAACAATGCCATTAGGCCATGACCTATTACCAGGATAACTCTCACCCCAAGAGGAAGGTAGAAAATATGAAAGATTGGAGAATGCTGAGTTTCCAGTGAAAGACCTACCCTTGAGCAGAATGCTATGGATGAATGAATCCATACTTCATACACAAGCTGATGACGTGTTCCTTATACTCGTATGTAATTCTTATGATCAGCACTCTAATTTTGTTTACAGGAGTCATTTATTAGGAATTCGTGTGCAATGACGTGGCAATGCCAGAAGCTTATTCAGCGACACATACCAAATCAAAGCACACTTGAAAATGTGTAGCTTGAATTTCGATACGGTGCTGATTTGTTTTTCTGGACATAAACACTTCGAAACACTTGCAGAAGGAATTCACTAGATAAGGTTCAACTTGAACAGTGAGACACTGCGTGGACTTGTAGCACGAGTAAGTTACAGTAACAGTGAATACTAATGCGAAGGCAGTACATTTTACAGTTTTAAATTTCGCTTGACATAGTTTACATGCAATACTATACAATAGGATACGATATAAAGTGCGTGCATAAAGTGGCCATACTGTACAGTAATCATTCAGTAGAGCAGTGATATTCAATTTATGGTACGCGTACCCTGGGTGTAAACGGTGTTGTCTCAAGAGGTACGCATCCCATTGATTACGTATGTAATAATTCTGTATGTATGTGTGTATGTGTATTTATTCACACTACAAATGGGTATATACCCGGTGGCAGTAGTAACTAATTACATTCAATAACGACAATTAATAATAAACACAATTAATAAAAATACAATTAATAACTAATACTAATACTAATACTAATAATAATAATAATAATAATAATAATAATATTAATAATAATAATAATAATAATAATGATAATATAACAGGTAAAATCCTAAATTAAATTTTTAAATTTAAATTATGGTTTATTTAATGACGCTCGCAACTGCAGAGGTTATATCAGCGTCGCCGTTGTGCAGGAGTTCTTTTACATGCCAATAAATCTACTGACATGAGCCTGTCGCATTTAAACACACTTAAATGCCATCGACCTCGGTCGGGATCGAACCCGCAACCTCGAGCATAGAAGCCCAGCGCTATACCAGCTACGCTACCGAGGGCGACTCCTAAATTAAATGAAGCACGAGCGCTTAAAATAACATTTAAAATAAATCTGATTTGGACCTTAACCCTAAGTTCGAACTAAAACCCACAAGTATGATATGTTCATACCTGCACAAGTACCTTTCAGCACTACACTCATTTCGCTGAGAACTCACTCATTGTACTGGAACTACGACACATTTCACTGATTCTATCCTGATTTCACTAACACTTCAAAAACATTTCACTGTTCAAATACTTTGCACTGCCACTATAAACTTTAAAGCTCCACTGACAGAAACACACTTCACTTACACAACACACTTCATTCTTCACTGACACAACACACTTCTTCACTGATACAACACTTCAATAACAAAATATCAATTACACCCTTTAAATAGTGCGTATAAATATACTACCGTCTAATAATAAAGTCCTTAAGCCTATTTTTAAATACATTTTTGGTTATTGGTAAAGCATTTACTAAGTCTGCAGGTAAAGCATTCCAATCCCTGATAGTAGGATTGAGAAAAAAAAACTTTCCAGTGTCCGTCCTCTGTCTGACATATTTTATTATAGCCTACCTGTTGATAATTGAGGCACTCAGAAGCAAAGTAATACAAGTGACATTTAGTAAGTTCTGAGATAAGTGACTTTGAAGTTGAAACGGAAATTAAAAAATCTGTTACAGGACTATGTTGCTGTAAATTTACAGTTGTATATGTTGGTACCTATATTTTTTAACTTCTGAATAGAAATTATCTATTCTAAAACAGTTTAGGTAAAATAGGGTCCTAAAGTCACTTGTATTATTTTGCCACGAAAATATTTTTGTGGAAAAGTAACATAAGTGCAAGGGTTTTCAGTATTTTTATATTATTTAAAACAAGAACAAGGACATTGCTTACAACACTGAAACATTTCTGTCTTAACAGCACTTGAGCTTTCTTATTATCATATTATAACAAAAAATGTGCCTGTATAACCGAAAGAATCAATCAATCTTCTTTAGGTGTCCAGTTGTTTGCAGACAACATAAAGTCAACTATAGTCCACTGTAGTATTTTCAGTTCTTCTTTTTCATAGTAAATTAGGGGTATTTTGATCGGTGTTCATTATAGACGTCTGTTGCTACTAGCCAGAGGTGGGGTGTAGTCAATATATACTGCAGAGATGTGTCTTCTGCAAATGATACTGATGATTTTAATTTACTTCTTTTGTGGTTTATGGATGGACAGTATAGAAGAATGTGTTCCAGATCTTCATCATGATTATTACACCACATACAAGTAGGAGTATCAGAAAGGTGAAATCGGTGTAGGTACAATTATGTGACAATGTGATCTGTTCTGACTCTTGTTAAAAGTGTTTGAACATGTCTGGGCAAGTTTTTGTAAATTTCCAGGTCATTCGGTTTCTTTTTAACCGACTCTAAAATTTTTCCTTTGCCAGAAGAGAACCAATTGTTGATCCATAAGTTTATAAAATGAAACTTTATTGAAGTAAAGGCATTGAATAGAGATATCACTTGAAGAGGTCTTGGTTGTAAATATGTTGCCTGTTTCGCAACGTTATCGACTTTCTCGTTTCCAGGTAGACCACAATGATTAGGTATCCATTGAAATTTTATTTTCTTCTGGAGTTCTTTTAGTTCACTTAGTTGTTTCTGAATTGGAATAATTCTATTTGCGTATAGGTGTGGTACATATTTAATTATATTAAATATAGCCCCCTTGGAATCGATAAATATTCAAATAGATCTTTCAGAAATTTGAATAACACACTAAAGAGCAGCATCAATAGCTATCAATTCAGTGTCAAGACTGGAGGAGGCTGAACATGGTATGAAGTAATTTTCTTGATATTTTGGAATATAATACCCTGCTCCTGATGTACCATCATCAGGGTTTAGAGATTCATCTGTATAAATTTGAAGGTAATCCTTATATGAGCTGCAGAGTAGTTCCATGGCATTTAACTTAAGTATGTATGAAGGATCATTTTTTTAATGATTTCGTGGAATTTGTAGGCAATGTTCTGGAATTATCCATTTTCATGGAGGAATTTCATTTACAACTGGAGTTTTAGCAATGAGTGTGTCTGTGATATAGACTGGTATTTCTTCTTTGCTTATTTTGTAAAAATTACATACGATATTATCTGACAGTTTGAAGGACATCTGAGATCTGGATGAGGCTTGCAATTTTAAATGTATTTTTAGATCCTTTTTTAATACATATCGTCTGATTGGTTGAATATTATATTCAATTTCTAGGGCAACAGTTGAGTGGTTTTTGGTACTCCGAAGAAAGAGGGCTAAGAAATTTCAAATTTTAGATGAAATTCAGCCTTAGTCGGTGTTCATTACGTCGCTAGCTAATGAAGTCACATCTCTCTCTGCTGAAACATCTATGTTTGTGTCATGAAGTGCATCTGTAGTGCTCCTACCGCGAATATTCCTTCAACTTCCTCTTCCATGCACTTTTCCACGTCGACAGTCCTTATTATAGGCTCATCCTCATGCTTCAGGTCATCAAAGAAAGAGTGGTGTATGAGTGGGATGAATTTCATTAGCTATTGCAAGTTGCTCCACTTAGGAAAAGTTATCCTTATTGGATCACTGTATAGTTGGTCCAGCTCAATATGTCCAGGTCTTCCACGAAGATGTAATATATTACCTCTCTCCATTATGGCAAAGGAATTAGTCATACACAGAAGAAACGCAACAACAATATGTAAACAACGCATTTGTATTAGTTTGCCTCTCGGTCAAAACTCTGTATGCATTGTAATATAAGTGTAAGGCCAACATGGAGCAGTAATGACTGTAACTGCACTTATATTACTTTTTCTCTGAACAGAAGTGACGTTAAAGATTTAGAATATATACTTATCTTACTTTTTAAAAAAATGTCACTTATATTACTTTGCTTCTGAGTGCCTCAATTACTGTATTATATTATAGTTTTATTTGCAATATCGACGACTCCTGTTTTGCCTTGCTCGAATACCATTTTACCTAAATCATTACTGTTATTATTGCATCAGTAAGTACTGCATAATAATAATAATAATAATAATAATAATAATAATAATAATAATAATAATAATTATTTATTTTAGTATAACATCAATCATAGTCTTTTGTTATTATTTATTGCATTGCAGTTTGGGGGTACAAATATATTTTGGAGGAACGCTAGCAAAAAAAATTGAATACTGGAGATGAACGAAACTAACTGCCGCTCTCGCATTTGTTGCATTTGTCTTTAGGGTCTCGTCTCGTCTCGTCATTCTCGTGCGCTTCGAGTCTCGCTCATCATTCTCGAAATAGCATTTGGTCGGCGTGGAAAGATTTCGTAACTTTCAATAACATACATCATTGAAATAAATAACATAAATGTTTAAATGAGACAAAACAGAACAGTATCTTAGTTATCAAAATGTTCTGGTCTTTTGTATGATATTACCTATGGTTATATAAATAAAAAAAAATCTGAAATAAATTTGCATTTCTAAGAAACCGAACATAACGTTAATATATTTTTACTTGAGATTGCAACACTTGATCTCAAACATATGAAAAGAAAATTCCTAAAATAAAGAGTGGGAAACGGATTATTATACACTGAACAGTAGAGATGATTTTTTCAAATAGGCTATTTGAGTGTTTATACAAATATAACAGTTGCCAAAGTAGATAAAAGTTCAGTCAGGTATAAACAACTGTGGCGATTCAAGGCTGCTTGACGTTCGGAACTTCGGGAGTGATCAATCTCGACGTCTCGAAACACTCTCAAGTAGTCTCTACGTCAACGACGCGACGTATACAACATTGTCGTGCGGGTTTTCTGCTTTGAGGGTGCTGTCAGTATGGCTTTCTCGATCGTTGCTCATCTCTATTGAATACCACTGCAACAGAGTACAGCTGAGAGAATCAAGATTGTGGGAGAAAAATGAAGAAATTTTGAAAGCATATCGGGAATAGGAAAGGAAGAAAGAATCTTCGCTGACATACACTTCAAACAATATTCAGAAAGTTGTTTGCGAACATATCAAGAAGATTCTTGTCTCAAGCTTACAAACAAAACGTGCTTACACTAACTGCATATTAGCTATGTAACAGTTACAATATTAAGAACCATTCTTTCAGATGTGACAAAATGAACGTGATATTGGTTTTGGTGCTGGTGCTGCTGCTGATGATGATGATGATGATGATCATTATATTATTATTAGTAGTAGTAGTGGTAGTGGCAGTAGTTTCTTACTATAAGATAGTTGCATAAATTATTTGGCCTAGTTTGCTCATTTTTCTTTCGGAATTATGCTCATTATCTTTGTAGAATTGTCATTTATTTAACAGTGCTGTTATAAACTATGAAGTTGGCTAACGTCGTTCTAATTGTTGATAACGAGGTAATATTTCCGTAAATGTGTCCGAGTATTCATCGTCGGATTATCAGACGTTCGCTTTAATCTGATAATCAATAGGACCCAGCCTTGAGTCGAGAGTCTTAACTCAGTATCGTATGAGCTACGCTTGTGACTTGTGTAGATGTTCATATTTTATTGGTGAATCTGTTTTTACGCAGACCTATGTTATTTTTGTACCTCAACTGGATTATTATCTGTTGAAGGAACTATTCCGTAAATAAATAAAAACAAAAAGAAAACGCAAAATACATAAATCTGGCGCATGCATTTGTTATAAATTATAAATGCACTTTTTGATTGCAGGATTGTATTCTTTTATATGAAAGTTTAATATTATAACTAACTAATGCTCGGTCACGGTCGCCCAGACGCTATTCTGAAGTTAGCTGCATACAGTGTATGTACAGTAATGCTACGGATCCCTCTCTCCATAGATCAGTATTTTCGCGGGCCCCTTCAAATACGTTAGTGGAATGATGAGTAGGTTGGATTTTGGGTTAAGAGGGCTCATACAGTAACGGTCCTGCCGATTGTAAACGTTCACAAAATTTTAAATATTTCACAGATGATTTAATGGATCTTTCTCATTTTTGTACACAAATAAGTGGTATTTGGGCCACCCATTTGACATTAACAAATTTATAATTATAATAGTTCATTATTTTTGTTCACAAAATTTAAAGGAAATAATTTGCTATTATTTTTCAAACTACAAACGTGATATCTCTTGAACTAATTGTCCAAATTGTTTAAAATTTTCAGGATATCTGTAGCCATTCAAACTGTAGAGGATGAACCAGTTTCATATAGATATAATCATAATTTCAGAAATTTTAAGTAAATAATGTAAAATAAAAATTGACTTTTTTGCTTATGACAAAATAAAAAAATGTAGTTCATAAACTTTGTAACGTAGGCAGCTCACTGTGGCCCATCCTCTAACACTGTATTTCTGGAGTCAGAAAAAAAAGAAACTTAGAATCTGACAAGTGGTTGGGAAGATACTATATTTTCCTCCTATGTAGCAGCAAATTATTTCCTTTAAAGTGAATAAAAATTATAAATTAATTCGATAATTATAAATTTGTTAATGCCAAATGAGAGGCTCAGATACCACTTATTTGTATACAAAAAATGAGAAAAATCAACTGAATTATCTCTGAGTTATTAAAAATTTTGTAAAAGGTTTACAATCTACAGCACCGCTACTGTGTGATCCCTCTTAATATTAAGTAAAATGAGTGGTAATATTTCTGTTATATTTTGCAAAATTGAGTTAAAGTTGACAGACTATCTGAATTTAAAAATAAAACGTAAATAATATAATACTGTCCTGAAAAAAAGTGGATGGCTTTCATTAACACGTTACAGCAGGGTTGGTTTTAAAAATGGTAAAGCAAAACAATACTATAATTTCAGTTCAATCTTTTTTATAATATTCGGGCAGCTGTAAGAAAATTATTAATTTTGAATTAGTTTTATCAACGATGCCTAACGAAAAATGTGCTACTGAAAAATAAATCAAGTTTCCTTACTTCATTGAGAATGATGGAACTGTTTTCTTTGTGCTTAAAATGTCTTTATATTTTAAAATCAATGTTAGTTATCTTTAATCTCAAGTCTGCCGCCGCATTTACTCAGTTCTGATAGAGGAAAGATCGGAAAAATCTGCTCACAAAAGTTAACTGAATTAAATGTTTCAAGGTTCGTTCTGAGAGTTCTTTATGTTCCGCATAAACTTTCAGCAAAAGGTGACATTCATTTAAACGTTTTTCAAACAGTGTTACACGTTCTTTCTCCTTTTCGGTAAGATTGTGTGTTTCTATGCTGATAAAAGGAATTTGAATACTTATTAGGAAAGAAAAATAATATGAGTTCATCGTCATTCATATTAAAATTTATACAAATAAATGTTTCTGGTTATTGTGTTTAAACTGTTTAATAAATTTAATGCTAGACCATGCCGAAAATGTACTAATTATACACCTGGTAGCAGTCCTTTAATGCATGTCATTAAAGTACACCTACTCATTAAAGTACAGGTCTTCAGCCAATGACAACTCAGCTTACATGTGTTCAGCCAATGACAAGTCAGCTTTGTACCGTTATAAAACCTCAAGTATCGATTATTCTCGGATATGCAATCGAAAGAGAATTAGCGAAAAGTCACGGAGGCTGGAAATCCAATACTGTCGCAGAAGGTTATGTTCTGTTACTATAATAATTAGCGTTAATTGTAAATAATATTCAAATAAATTCAATTTTTCATCTCGTTTTTCAATGTCGAATTCAATAATCAAGGTTATAATATTATAATATTATCAAGTTTAACGGGACTACGTCAAGGTCAGTGACATTATTGTTCTTCGGAAAAAATCAATACTTTCGCGTCTGCGCACATCTCACAATTCACGACCTAGAACAAGGTCACTTCCGATCTTGTCAGATACAAATAAAATGTATACATCTGAATACGGTAATTTCAAGTTAGAAATATGGTCGAGCATAAAAAGTCGTATGAAACTCGCCTATAATGGTAATTAAGAAGCTCGTATGAAAATTATGAAACTCGCTTGCGCTCGTTTCATAAATATCCATACTCGATTCTTAATTACTATCATTATAGGCTCGTTGCATAATGTACTATAACACACAAAGCCCGCCGAAGAGAATCGAGCGAATTTATCAGTTGTACCTACAACGGTCAATGCGCTTGAGACATTACTGTGACACAAAAAATTCTTCTTACAGTCTCACACTATTTAATGACTAGGGCGCGTATTTTAGCATATTTACATATTTTATTCATTAGTTGCAAATCATATGTTACTATTATATGTAAATGCATTTCAACTTATTTGTAACCAAAGGTCAAGATTTTATAGTGCATATATATTATTATTATTATTATTATTATTATTATTATTATTATTATTATTATTATTATTATTATTATTTGTTTCAATCTATTTCAAATTGTTATTTTTCACTGTAACAACAATGATTCATTAAGCCTTAAGGCATTTACTGTATATTTATTGTATCATGGTACTCTTTGTCAATGGCAACGTGTAGTGGTTACAGGAAGAAATAAATGAAATGAGTTAATGCGCATTTCAGCTTTTAGCGCATATAAAAGCATATTTTGTTAGTGTTTAAACCAAGATTAAGAATATGATAAATAGGAAAAATGTAATATAGAAGAAACTCAGCCATTGAAACACATTACAGGAGTTATATTTTGTATAGGCCTATTGCAATCTGACAACATGCAGACAGTGCACTGTTATTTTGGACAAATCCTTGGCAATCGGCAAAGCACTCAATTAATTAAGTGCATCACTGACTCTGTGCAAATTTACAATGTTGGGATGTTATGATGGATGAAAGTTGTATCCCGCTTCACTATGTTACGTCAACACGTACCGTTCTATTCTGTCGAAGAGGGATAAGGTGAGAGTAGTAGCAGTACTCTTTCTACAAATGCGTTGATTGCAAGTACAGTCGAGTGAAAAATGCAGTGTTTAAATTTACAAATATATTTCTTGTGGATTACTAGCTTACATAAAGTACAAGATTGCACAAAATATTAGTTACATAGACGAGTGTGCGTTTGTTCATTCTATAATGCATTTTGTATTATAGTAGGTAGCAATAAATATAATAGAATGCAATATATTTGCACTTTATACACACAAGATGTGACGTTCTACAACATGTTTGCATATACAGAATGTTTAAAAAATACTCGGAAAATTTCAGGATTAGATTCTACACATGTAGAGGATTAAAAAATGTTACCTAAATAATAATTGAGAAAGAAATGAGTTCAAGAAGGAGGAAGCAAAAGTAGGAAAAATCTGTATGCGTAATATGAAAAAGAAAAAAAAAAGGGTAATTAGAGAGCAGATGTCCTTAGCTTTTCATTTCCCATACAAATCACCACAAACATTTGGGAAAACCCTAAGAGGAATTCACACTTCACTTCCTGCAGGTCCATGCAAAAGAAAAGTTGTCCTGAAAAAGCTTATTGTGTGGAAAATGAGGAGCAAACAAAAAACTAAGAGAGTGAACTGCTTCACTCCATATGAGAAGACACTAAAAAATTGGTACAAGACTTTTATCAACACGAATATAAAGTTAACTGCTTGTGTATACCCCTATCTAATTATGGAAGATGGTGAGAATGAACTTGAAAACACGTTTCCTCAAGTTAAGTCCATACACGGAATAAAGGCATGCCACAGTGTAGTTTTGTTTTATTTTAGTTTATTTTACGACGCTTTATCAACATCTTAGGTTATTTAGCGTCTGAATGAAATGAACGTGATAATTCCGGTGAAATGAGTCTGGGGTCCGGCACCGAAAATTACCCAGCATTTGCTCATATTGGGTTGAGGGAAAACCTCGGAAAAACCTCAACCAGGTAACTTACCCCGACCGGGAATCAAAGCAGGGCCACCTGGTTTCGCGGCAAGACGCGCTAACCGTTACTTCACAGGTGTGGACCCACAGTGTAGTAAAAGTAGGACATCTTTACATTAACCTCTACAGGAATACAGGAGATGAGGAGGCAGTTGCAACAGATGTGAAACTGTTGTATGATTCTGGCCGTGGGAGTGTCTGTTCCCGTATGGATATTAAGTATTATCTAATAATTGATTAAGTATTCATTGTAAAAACTTGCAGATATGAAATCTTAGATGGGATATGTAATGCTATTCTTCTTACTCAGTAGTAAAACTTGTTCAGTAAATGCGTATTAAGTTACATTTGTGCATGTTACTTTCTGTTACGTTAGTCTCACACATGTATTGACATATATTCAGATACTGGGTGATCTATTCATAATTGAAATATGAAACGAAGCTTATCGAAAACACATTATTAATTGTGCAATTTATAGTTTTACTTTGTTAACAACCAAATCACAGAAAAATTGTTTAGTTTATGTCTCTATTTTCAGACAGTAATAAAAATGTTACGTTTGTCACACTACCAAAAATGAGTATTGTATAAATGGAGTTGACATTTAAAACGTTCTTTTTAATTCCATCAATAGAGCTTTATGTACTAAATAATATGGCACTAATATAAAAATACTAGCATTTATTATGTTTCATGTATGTATCCACAATTTACATACGATTGTTACGTTAGTCACTGTGAAATATCCCATACATAATCGATTAATTGGATTTCTTACTTACAAAGTGAACATGTCAAGCATTATACACTCACAACAATATAGACTCTGTGTAGATATATGAGATAAAGGATTATTACTGTGTAATTTTCCAGGCCATCAACACCAAAGGTGTCCCAGTTTCACGGCCTCCATTAACGAAGAGATGGAATCCAGTGGCGTGTACTCGGACCTGGAAAGACGACCCGAAGACCCAGCCTCCGATGGAAAGGAGTTCCAGGTCGAGGAGAGAGGTCCTGTCGAGGCAGACTTCTCTCCTGACGGATCAACGAAGACAGTGTCCTCACACTCTGAGCAGAGTCAGGTGAAAGACTCTGATCCTGCCTTCACTATCATCCCACAAACTGGGTCTGAGACTACAAAGGACTTGCCGGTCGCCATGGACACGAATGAGTTTGAAGAGACCTTAGTAGTTGAGAACAACTCGAAGAACCACCAGGCTGTGATTGTCGTGAACCAGATGGCGGTGGCAACAGATGCTGAAAATGTTTGCTTAGAAAGGCAGTCACAACACAAGACAGAAGTGACTGCTCCGGCTGGAAACAAGCCAGCAACCCAGGCCGCCTCGGCAAACAGTAAGTCGTCCAAGGAGGAGGGCCACCATACGCTCAAAAAGTACAAGATGCCAAAGAGGAACGTAGTGTCCAAGATTAAGGCCATGATAGAGTCGCCAGCTAGCACGACGAGGGGCGGAGGCAGCGCGAGTACTGAAGACGAAAATCAGGAGAACAGGCGGCCCTCGAGGTCACCGTCCAAGTCCCTGCGGAAGAACGGCGGGCGCTGGGATGCCGTGATGAACAAGATTGCCCAGGGCCAGGCGGAGCAGAAGATGAAGACACGCAGCTTGAAGGAGGTGAAGAGCAAGGTGTTCGCTAACCTGACGCCTTCCTCCTCCCAGCCGAGCCGCAACGGCGACCGCACGCGCAAGACGAGCTCCAGCAGTCTGGGAGCCTCGGCCCTCAAGGAGAACTCGCCTCTCAAGGCAAAGAGGTACGTGGTCATCTCTAAAATATATTGTGCTGTGTTCCGCTGCTGTTATACCTCAGCAGAACGGTAACGATGCATCGCGCCCGGGAACAAAATTGAATTAACTCGCTTTGCGTCTAGTTGGTCCTTCAATAAGAGTCCATCATAGATGCAAACTTACATGAAAGCTAGGAACAATCCAGGAAATGAAACCATTCATAATACATTCACGTATACGGATATAATCACATAAATGTTATAATATTAGCAGCTCAATGCTTTTATGTCCTAATTCAAGTGAAAGTCAATAAGACGAAGACAAGAGTTAGGCACCCACTCAGTAATAGAAAATTGATAGTCGGACCTGGCAAAGAGAAATCTATTATTGTATTTTCTTTGTTCTTTACTGTTAAATATAAGAGGAACTAAGAAGCATTGCAAAATCTACAGTGTCATCAAATGATTACCATGATTTCAGGCTGTTACTGCTTTCCACTGATGTCACAGATTTCTGATTTTCCTTTGTAAGTGAGATGGTGCACTCTTTAAAGTTTCCGTGGCTATGTGCTTCAATTCCCAATTGAGCGCTGTAGTTACTGAATATGTGAAATGGCTTCACTACAAGAAAAGACGCACCGCGTGCTGTACAAATTTCATTAATGATCCCTGCGAGAGGATTATGGTCCTTCCGCGGTAAGAGGAGAGGGTAAGCTAGTAACTCAGCGCCTCTGAAGGAGCAGGTAAATGGGGATGGTGTCATAGGGCGACTGGGACAAATAAGGCCCAGTCATTGGCCGACCGATCCCGTGTCGGAGATTGGTTGTAAGAATGGGGGAAAAACACTCATGTCTTGTTCGGAATTTCTCCTGAAATGCGACCACACATAGCCACAAAAACTTTAAAGAGTGCACAATCTCACTTACAAAGGAAAATCAGAAATCAGTGACATCAAGTGATATCAGTGGAAAGCAATAATAGTCTGAAATCAGGGTACTCATTTCGAGACACTCTGTACTTGCAAAATTAGAATTAGCGTCCAAAATTTCTGACGCAGAATAAAAACAAAATTAATGGCCTATGCTACAACATACAATCTACTCTATTCGTCTCCACAGTATGTCCTATCAATAAAGAACAGCGCTAAAAAAGCCAACGGAATTGATTGTTACATGCTACACGTCCCTCATTGAGAAAGATTACTAATTTTTCTCTTATGTGTATCCAGGCTTTTATTTTTGCGTTTAAATTTGTATTCTGAAGGCAGCTTTACATCCACAAAATTTGAATTCATACTAAAGAGTCAACAAACCATAGCATGTCTTCCTTTCACCCTCTTACCAGGAGTGATCTATAATTTTCTCCGGACTAGATTTGGCAGAGGTGGAACACGGCATAAAAATACTTACACCTAAGTACTATTCGTAAAATACAATTAGCTAATAACACACATTCACGACGTGAAGTTGAGATATGTCCAGTATCCTAAAATTATTGTTTCTCTTAATAAAATTGTGTAATTTGAAGAAAATGGTTTAGTCTGCAATGAATGTCTGTATAATACACAAAGTGGTTACAACTGATGTGTTAGGACAGTCATGTCAATTGATGCCCATAGGAGCAAGCGCGTGCTTTAGAGCTCAGGAGAGCCTGATCACTTTACAGCGGAAAGGAAAGAGACAGACGAAAAAGGTAGTATATGTCGCTTGTTCGAGCTATATTCAGGGATGGCCAGCACTGATTCAATAGCTAAAGGGAAGAGAACTTGCTAAAACTGTATCCATGTTAATTTTTAGATTTGTCTGAGAAGTCTAAGTGCATTATGAGAATGTAAGTTTCAATTTTAATGCTCATTTTTCACAAGATTTTCAGAAATAAGCCTATTTATTTAGTATTCTTACAGGTACTGAAACAATGTTTTCTTAAATGTAATATAGGGGAGAGTCGGGTAGTATCGGACATCGGGTAGTATCGGACAGTGCGTTTCTTTAATCTACCACCATATGGTAGTACCTAAATGACATGGTTACGTTTCTCTATGCGACATCACAGAAACGTAATCATGTCAATCAGGTACTATCATCGTGTGGTAGATGAAAGAAACTCACTGTCCGATATTACCCGATGTCCGATACTACCCGACTCTTCCCTACCGTATTACTGAAGATAGTGTATTACAAATTTTGAAAGTATTCCCATGGAAAATTAATGTTTGTAAGGAAATGAATTAACAAATCAACTACTGTTACATCATACGCAAAATATATGTGCCCATATGTTGTAAAAATGTCAGCTCAATAGCTTCAGCAGATATGGAGAAAATAACTTAATATTCTAATGATAGGAAGTTGCACCAATATCACCTTAAAAGCATAATGCGATAAGAGTTTTGTTATGGAATATTAGTTACACTTAAAAGATACGCGGTACTTAGGTAACTTTTCTTTGTACTATAATATTGTTTTGATTAGTTCATTGATTGCTTTTATAAGGCTAAAGATACCATCAATACTCAATCTCTTTTTTTTTTTTTTTCTGGATATCACTTTCTTTATGAATGATGTGTTTCATTCGCTTAGAGTAGTACAGTTTAAGGTACTATAGAATTTAACTCTTTATTACGTTAACTCTTTATTATGTTATTAATGTTTAAAACACAACTGCAATATTAAGAAATTGGTGTAAATACTTTTGTTTGACAGATAATATAGACAATATCAAATAGAAAGAAGCCATGTAAAAATAACGATATAAAATTTCACGTTCCGTTTGAAGTTTGTGCACCACTGTTTTCTTAATCCAACAGGCTGCTTATTCCTCCTTCCTTAAGTAGGACAATATCAAATAGAAAGAAGCCATGTAAAAATAACGACATAAAATTTCACGTTCCGTTTGAAGTTTGTGCACCACTGTTTTCTTAATCCGGCAGGCTGCTTATTCCTCCTTCCATAAGTAGCGCTTGATGCCCGCGCACGACGTCAAGGTCAGAAAAATGCGCTTGCTTTGACATCACTGTGTTAGGACGTTGAAATATGTGACAAAACCAAAATTGACAATGGAGAATGACAAACTAGGTAGAGGAACCTAACCAAGCTGTTACAGAGGCGATATAGTGACGATATAAATGAGGAAGTAATGGCGAATCCTTTAGAAGAGGTGTAGATTGCCATTTTTATTACCAGCGAAAGTCCAATCTATACCCCTTCGACACAGTGACATTTACCTCTGGGATGTCAAAAATAAAATCTTCCAGATGTTGGAAGAGTTGGCATCAATCTGCTGGTAAAGTTTCTCTCTGACATACACACCATAATACTGTATGCTTCAATTGGAGGTGGGATTTACCTGACTTCCTGGTATCAGTGGCAACGTTTTCGGTTATAATTCTTATGCCCGGTTTCTGGTACATCTTTTAACTCTGTTACTTAACTGCGCTTATAAATTTAACTGCACTGACAACTTTAATGAGTTTCTTGAAAGTTAAATGTAGATTTATCAGCGCTTGTAACTAAAAGTTGAGGTAACTACAAATTCAGTATCTATTGTCGTCCATAGATTTCTCCACTAGTATTTTGTTAGTAATTTCCTTAGTTATTTATAGTTACTCTTGTTTGCAGAAGTGTTCAGTAGTAATATGGCTGATGGATACACAGTGAGCTCTGTACTCGTAGGTACAGGGCTTTTTAACTAAAGAACCGTATGATAAACGATAGTGTACATGTACACTTCCATCTCACTCGTAATATGATTAATTATTGCTATTTGGCGTGGTCATTGAGGTAAATAATACTAGTGGAGAGAGGGTTAGATGTAAATTTTACTACAAAACTGCAACCGTAATCAGCTGTGCTGGCTATGGTAGCCATACCAGTCATGGAAAAATATTTTACATTCGTTCATAGGAATGTTTTCATGTGTTCAAATTGACTTTTCGTAGCCCGAAATACCAGTGACATTGGTAAAACACCCAAGAATAAAATATTCCTTGACTGACATAGAATCTGAAGTTGATGACGAAAATTAAGCTTGAGGTATTCGAAATTGTATTTGCAAACACTCATTATTATCCTAATGTGTCGGCCACCGTCGTGGCTCAGTCGGTTAAGGCGCTTGCCTGTCAGTTTGAAGTTGCGCCTGAATGGGTTTTTTTCCGAGACTTTCCCCAACCGTAAGGTGAATCCCAGGTAATCTTTGGCGAATCCTCGGCCTCATCTCGCCAAATATCATCTCGCTATCACCAATCTCATCGACGCTAAATAACCTTGTAGTTGATACAGCGTCGTTAAATAACCAACTAAAAACTTATTATCCTAATATGTCATGGAAAGTAGAACATTTACCTTAAGGTCCGTAAAAAAAACGCCAAATTGTTTAAACTATACCGATAATATACTAAATTAATTTATTGTAGTCTATATTATTATTTAATATTAGTTATTATACTGTAGTTTACGAAACAGTAGTGCAGTAGCGCCGCATGTCGGTATTTGTTCGAATCAATACTAACAGCCAGGTAATTACAGGTCGAGGCATGGTTATCAGTTAAAGCAGTCATAACTATAAAGATGACGATAATATTGTTGTTTCGGAAACTCATTTCAAACATATCAGCACATTAAATCGTAGATATCTCTGTATGTACAGGTAAAACCGGGCACTAACCGAGACGATTTCAGTTCCTGAACTGCTTGTAATGACTCTACCAGCCTTGAAAGTTTGCAACAAGATCACTGAATCAGTCTTCGTGCACGCTCATATAAAAAATTATTCTTGATCATCTGGTTATGTAGTACTCAGTGCTCCAGATTACCTGATCTCTTCCGATTTTCTTTTATTTTTATTTCCCTCTTCTTTAAAAAGAATAAATTGAAAATGATCCCCTGATTTTATGACAAAAATTGACCTGAAGTATGCGTCACACATAGTACACAAAATTAACACTATCCAACATGCAAAACCTGGATGTAACGAATATAGGAACTGTCGTTGCAATAACGTTAATAATTACAAAGATCATGAGGTGAGCATGCAGCAGTCACGTGAGATGAGAGGTAAAATATAGTGTTGATCCAAAGCGCAAAATAATTAGTCCATTTCTTACGTAGGCTTATACTAGACCCCGGAACAAGCAGGAATTGATATCTTCAGAAGCAGTGATGAATTTAAGGGATGTTCCTTCCCCCCGGATTCAAGAATTCCCCCCCTCAAGAGATTTCAGACTATTTTTAGTTTAAAATTTACTTTTATACACTATTTTATTTCAACTTGTTATGGCTTTTCAGGTACAGTAGAGCGTCTTGTTAGGCACAGTGAAAACGTAACATGTGGGGGGAGGATGAGCCGTATGATAAACTCGAGGGATGCACAAGGTTTTAGTTACAACATTTATGGCGGAGCATTAATTGAAATTATATTTTCCAAAAACATACAAAACAAAAGAACACAAATTGAACCCGGGCAAGAGACCAACATGCTGACCCCTACACTACAGAGTTGGTCAACTATTAATTTGCCATAAATGTTATAGAAATCATTCTATTGGAGGTATAGCCAGTCTTACATTAATATATTCTTTCTGAAGACATTTTTCAGAGTATGATACAATTCATCGAAGCTGGGAAATGTCATTTTGAAGTTGATTAAAAAAATTGATTCTTTCTTGCGCAACTAGTTAACACATAAAAAGTTCCTTGTAATAAAGGACTGCTGACTATTGGATGAACTCAATGTCTTCATCAATAATTGCATTTCGAGTACACTAGTATTGCACGGTGATTTGCATCTATGGCGACTGTCCACCTCAAATCCTTCCGTCCGTCTTTCATCCGCTCGCGTGGGCTCAGAATAGTGCTACTGCCGCATAGCTGCCGTCCGCAGACATTACGTGTGAACCGGGCCTACATATGGATCGTATGCGGAGACTAAGAGGATGGCTGAAAATAGGAAAGACTGGAGAAAACTGGGTTTTCAGTGAAAGATCTGCTCTTGGGCAGAATTAATTAATTCTACAGAAGGCTTTATTTTCAATTTATTCATAATAACTTCGCATGTTCCTTTTTTATTATAATTTATATAGACGATTTTCGAAAGATTTTGTAGTTGAATCTTCTGCAAAACGTATGCATCTAAATGCATAGAATTTTATTAATCCTTTCTATTAACATATATTCCGTATTTCTCATTACTATAATCACTCGTACATGTACAAAATTAATACTGGTTTGAAGTCACAAATCACGCGAATTGCAATACTAATCTATCATCATAATCATAATCATCATCATCATCATCATCATCATTCTTGCATGTATTGGGCCTCTAGTGACCCGTTACGGCCTTTTACCAAGGTCTACCCAAGGATATCTTGCCCACAGGACATTTGGCGTGGAATTCTAGATCGAAACATTGTGTTTATATGTGACTTAGAATTTTACTTGTAATTTTGTAGGTATTCTATGATTGGTTCCATCTATAGTTTCTAATCTAATGAAAAAAAATATATATATATTTTACCCAATAATAATCAATTGAATTAAATACAGATAATAAATATATAGTTGTTGTTTAGTCAACTGTCCGAAGATAAGCCTGAACCTCTCAAGTGATACCAAGAAGGCACCACTTGTGACGCAACTAGCTTAGGAGATAATGGGGTAGGGTGACCAGTTCCTTTTCCTCTCTATTGCTTACATCGCCGACTAGTTACATATTACACTAGTCAGATTTCAGATGCATACAAGCAATAATTGTTCTTCCTCTAACACATATCGTAAAGTAAGATGTACTGCCTGATAATAGATGTACATATCAGCCAGAGCCTCAATCAGAGGACAATATATAGTTGATGTTATTTAAAGAAATTATCTAAAGTAAATAATGTCATTTCTTGCTTAATGGCGCAATCTTCCTTGTATAACACAAAGAGGATACAAATTTAGTTTGACAGTGTTGTGCCGATATGAAACGTACCTCCTCTTTGAGATAATCGACCGCTATTTGCAGAGTGATATCGCCTATCACATAAATAATCGGTCCCTCTCTGACATGGAGTTTGTAATAGACTCTACTGCTGCTCATCATTCAAGTTGGTTATACGTGACTAAACTCCCGTATTCATAGACATTCTTAGCGCGGGCTTCCGGTGGATGATCGGCGAACTAACATTTTTCGTATTCATAAACCAGTGTTAGCGATATGATAATGATATGATATGAATCCTGTACAAGTAACCAGTCGATTGGCGGGGCTAGTTTAGCACGCTCGTAGCGTGGGCTAGCGAAATGTCTATGAATAGCACCCATAATGTTCTACTTTAGTCAACTGTCCGAAGACAGGCTTCAACCTCTTAAGTGACACACATAAGGCATCACTTGTGAAGCAACTAAGCTAGAATGTAGTACTACAGTATATTATACTATACTAAATTATACTATGCTATACTATAATATACTATACCATATACTGTGTTATATACTATACTACACACTATACTATATACTATACACTAAACAGGGTGATTTTAAAGATATTTTAATTATTATTTATTGTAATAAATCTAGTGGATTAAGGTGAGTTTCATAAGTACTACCCCATCCTAATATTCCATATTGGGTTATATACTGAAATAGGACAAGGTAAACTGTACGTAGTACATCTATTGTAAGTATAAAAAGGATGAAGAGGAGGTGAGGATAACGTTTTCGTTGACTCGGTCCAAATCGTCGTTAGAAATTGATGAAATTTCGTGACGAATATTTCTTTTAATTATTCCGCAAGAGCTCATTGTGACCTGTGATTCTACGCTGCTTTATTTTAAATTCTTCGAGGCAAGACTATTTACAGATTATGTACGGCCAGCCCGCTCCCCCGACACAAATTCTTGTGATTCATCTGTGGAGAAAGTTAAAATATACGTGAATAAGTCAAAACCAGCACACAGAGGAGTAGTTCCTCCTATGTACAGGGACAGCATTTTATTTTTACTAACATTTCTAATATTAACCTGGCTATACCTTTGGAATAACGGTTGAGAACCCCTTCCGCCTTCCATGAATACCCCCTTCCACGACTGGAGTTCGATGATACTGGCATAAAATACAAACAAATCACTTTACTAGATATAGGAGGGAAGATTTATTTATTTATTGGGTTATTTTACGACGCCATATCAACATCTAAGGTTATTTAGTATCTGAATGAAATGTAGGTGACAGTGCCGGTGAAATGAGTCCGGGGTCCAGCACCGAAAGTTACCCAGCATTTGCTCGTATTGGGTTGAGGGAAAACCCCGGAAAAAACCTCAACCAGGTAACGTGCCCCGATTTCGCGGCCAGACGCACTGGTTGTTACTCCACAGGTGTGGACTATAGGAGGGAAGAAAAGTAGTTCATCCATTTGCGTAAACTAGGAAATTACGCGATTTTGAATTTCAGAATTTTCATTAGGAATTTTGTTTAATCAAAATACAGTACTGTATTAACAATAAGTGTTTTTACTGACGAACTGAGCTATGCATTCGGACGTATTCATTATACAGTGTATATTATACTGTCTACAGCACATTAAGGTACAATACAGAGAATGAAGTTGAAAAATAATCATAATATGGATATTCAAACACATTTTTGAAAATAGTGGCCGTTCATTTCGATACAGGCTTTGTGACTTTTGTGTATATTATCGCACTATAGACTATTGTACCTAATTCCAATTAGCATTGTCGTCCTTCGTACCCGTAACTCATGTTGAAATAATTCTGTACCTACTCTATAAAAGAGTACCTTACGTACTGTAAATTCAATCTTCACTTCTGCCCGACCAGAAAAGATAAAATTACTCTACTGTCCGTCCAAGTGGTTTTGTCGCAGGGTCGTAGAAAGGGGGGAAATCACGTGACAGTTAATTACTTAACGAAACCCTTTTATTTAAGTTATTTTAAACAGTTGCATAATATTACTTAGACGTCCAGTTTCTAACAGAAATTAATGTTTTCATAAAGGAGCTAAGACAGCCCAGCCACTAGCATTTACAGAGGGACGAGCAGAAGCGGATGAGGGAAACCGGGATGCGACGTAGGCAAACGGACGACAGTACCTGTGCGAAAATATGATTCAATATTGAAAGCTCTTTCGTCACTGGAAAACGCGAACATATTTCTGGAACGTACTATACTCATTAACTCAGTACTGTTTACTATGACCGTAAGGCGACTTTCACTGCATACGCGGCCTTGATTCTGTATGAAGGACGGTTGGAAGCTTACGAGGGGGGGGAGTGGGAGTGAAGTACATTACATATATTTGATATAATTTCAATGTATTTCTTATATTATTATGTCTTGTATTATTATTTTGATATTCATATATTTGATTATTTAAATTAAACATTTAAATAATTATTTTAGTGTAGGCTTAAACTTGTAATACTACTTTTTCATTATTCAATGTAAACTCCACTCCCGGCCACAAGCTTTTGCTTCATCGGAAGCGCCAACTAAAAGTGTACCATTATTATTGTTCAAATAAATTATTATTATTGTTATTATTATTATTATTATTATTATTATTATTATTATTATTATTATTATTATTATTTAAAAATAAAAAAATTCTGGTACAATAAAAATTGAAGTAAGATTAAAATGATGTCGCTGTATTTGTGAAAAATGACACATTTCTACTTAGACTGGTCTATTTGTTAGTGGGGTTTAAAATGGGCGCATCAGTTACTATGGCTATTTGCGCCCTTAGCCTATCTAAAATTCATAACAAAATCAAAAACATATGCAGTACGACAAGCTGAACTCTTGGAAATTATTTTAATTGTACAAATGCAGTTCCGAGATTTTTATCGAGTACTGGGCTTGACAGGGTGATTTAGTTTTTTATTGACCCGTTTTACTTATCCTCCGGACCCTTTACATCCGGAGGTTACATTTGTTATTTAGTATATATATTTTTAACGAACTTGACATTCGGACCTTTTATATCCGAGTATTTTAGAAATGCGCCAGATAAGTCATTTCTGGTGGCATTTGTTTTATTATTTTATTGTTTCTTTTTAAATACTATCTAGGGTCTGAGTACTGCTCACTTTGATGATTTTTATGCATCACGTTGTTGAAACTCCATTTGTGTACCTCGTTTTAACAGTGACAACGCTTTTTAGTTCTTTTAAACATTCTGATTATTGTATTGTGTTTCTGTTTTGTAAATGATTTTAGATTAGGGCGCAAATAGCCATAGTAGCTGACGCGCCATTTTTAAACCCCAGTCACCCACAACAAGCGAAATGCTAAAAAGAACTAAAAAGCGTTGTCACAGACTGCTCTATTTATAAGCGAGACATTTTACTCTTTAGGTTGTAAAAATGATTATCGTTTGCAATGCAGATAACTGAGGTTTTCCTTCTTATTCGGATGCACAGTAAACGATTACTTCAGTTGTGAACTGCAAGTAGAAATGCCATTGGCAAATTTTAAGAGATTGAGTTGTTGCAAAACGCATAAAAGTACACTAAGAACATGTCATTTTCATGACACCGATTTGTTTTAACGCTCGCATTGGTTGTTTCCAGTCGCAGGGCTCGCACTAGGGCGTCCTCGACGTCGCTGTCGCAACAGCAGCAGTCTCCAGGCAACGGGGCGGCCCCAGGACGCGTGTCGTCGCCTAACAGCTCCCCGCACAGCTCCATCAGCGACGTGAGTGTCAACCAGAGCCAAGTGGGGAAGGCATCCACCAAATCCTCGTCCTCGCTGCGTAAGTACCACCCCTTGCTCTACGGTAGACTCTTATGTTATGCACAAAGCTCGGAACTTGGGGACTTGTGCCTTTGTGGCTAAGCGACTGGACTTCCATGTCAACAATTCCCGCTTCCAGCACGGAGGTACAGTCAGGTCTGCTATAAAAGTAGTTTCTGGCTGTAACAACGTATTGATAGTATTATGGTAGGTTGAAACACGTAATTTTTGTATAATGAAAATAAACACGAGAAATATATCAAATTTACTGTTCTGCTCTATACATTTTATTACAGTGTATGACTACGTACATTCGAAGATTTTCGAACCCATAACTTCTTCGCCTGTTAGTTAAACATGATTTGAAACGAGAAAAACTTATTTCCACTTCACATGAAGTGACGGGAAGAAACTTAAAATACTGAATATTTTTCACTGTTACTGTTTTCTATTCGATTTTCAGCAGTTGCTAGCTGATCTCGTATCTGAGAAAGATAAGCATATCCCAAATTTTTCTCGAAAACAGTTTCCAATTTGTGTGTCACTACTAGGGCAGGTCCCTCTGCGATTTGTTCCATGGCTGTGGACAAATTTTCCACCGATTTAAGGGACTGCAATGTCTTTCACCGTTTCCAACCTCTAGTTTATGTGTGGCACAATTTACAAAATATAAACTTTCCATTCGAAGAAAATAACGTATCTCCTCCGAAGTCCTCCACGAAATTCTGTACCTGAAATTAAAAAAAAAAAAAAATGTATTTTCAAACTTCTATAATACCCATTCGAATAACACGTATATTCTAATTCCTTAAACAAACGTTTTCCTGCAATTCTCTGAATGTCATTGGCTTCGTCATGACACAGTTCCCTCGTCCGTCTTCTTATCGTTCGATGTGACCACTTTCTTAGTACATACAACTGGCCCTGAGCACTTGCAGCGTGAACATTGTGTACAGTACGACAGTAACGAAATTACCTGTAACCTTATTCATGCACACGACACACGTCCCTAAGTTCCGAGCTTTAGTTATGCAGCACATCACTATAGCCTATAGAGTGACATCAGTTGTAGTCTCCTTGACATATTTACTTATATGTTTTCAATTTACAGTACTTGTGGATTTTATAATCAAATTGTTTTGTTTCAAGCCAGCGTAAGAAATTATAGCATTCTTTCATCAATCAATTAATGATTCAAACAATCGACAATAATCCTGCATCAGCCACATTGTTTGGTGATCAATCAGGCGGAACAATTTCTTATGTGAATAAAATATGCAGTTTATACAACTTATAGGTAATTTCGTTACTGTCGTTTATAGAACTGATTTTATTCTTGCAATTACTTATTAATGTTTAATTTACTTGAATTGTGTCGTTTCAAATCGTCTGTTTTAATCCTCCGTCAGCGATATTACTTAAGAATCAGTTAAAGGAATTTATTGCGTTAAGAGAATAGTTTATACAGGGTGTAATGGGTATAAGTGCCATTATTTTAACTGATGATTGTTCATGTCATAAGGAAGAAAAAATGCACTAACAATTTTTTTCTAATTGCAATATTTAACTAATTATTAAAGTTTACAATATTAGGCATTTGGAAACGTTGTTGGATGAAGAGGAGGGGGTTTACAAGTACACAGTGCAGCTCAAGCGGAATACAGACGTACTGGTACAAAACAGATGCTCTATTCTAATGCAGGGGCGGACCGTTGTTTACACAAAACGAACAGCCAATACAAACTTTCAATCTCATTAATAAAACTTTATGGTAAATTTCCATTTTATTTAACAATATTGGGAATATTAGTCCATTTTTTATTTACGTCTAAAAATAAACAGTAATGGTTTACTGCACAAAATCACAAGAATTTTTTTTAAATGCAACATTTTAATCTCTCCCGCTCCCATAAAGCAGTATAATTTTAAAAGTAATTTCTGTTTGTATGATTTTCTAAACGAGGTAAGAAACTCCTAGTTTCTAATAAATAATCGTTGAGAAACCGCTACAAAAGTTCGCCGATTAGGTAACCTTCATTGCGGAAAACATTGACTTTACATCTTCTTGCCTCACTTGAATTACGACGACTTTCTCCATAAATTAATAACATATGATATTCCTAAACTGTGAATGACATTTTAAGTTGTTTATCGAATACCTGGTACCGAACTGTCATCCGCTCGGCAGTAGACCTATGGACAGGGAGTTTGAACTCAGCAGACATGTACGTAGCCTACGTCTGTGCAGAGTACTGCCTGCTGAACTCGTTGCCACTTCTTTCACGCCAGAATATTAACAAATTTAATCATGCAATTTTATTTAATTTCACGAAAACGTAATAGAACACACAAATATGTATTTAAACTAATATTAACTCTTTGCTAGATATACCTACTGATGTTACTGTTTACATAATTTACTAACGATATAAGCAGTATAACGCGAATAAAATAAGAGAAGACTTTTTTTCTAGGAAAACTATCAAGTTTTGACCCTATGTTGTATGGACATCTTTTGTTCCTGTAGACCGTCCACGACGACTGTGAAAAGGACGGCACTTATTCCCCTTACACCCTTAATAACTTGTAACTTTTGCTACTGTGACTCGTAAATTCAATTTTCCTTTTATAATTTCATTTTAATTTAAATCATATTGTTGATATCCTCACTCGTTAGTTTCAATTATGCTCTAGAGCTATTTATTTTGTCAAATAAATAATTTATACAACTGGAATATTTTGTTACTATCATCTGGAGATCCGATTTTATTTTTAAATTCCATAATTACTTAAATTGTGTTCCTGAAATTCTCACTCATTAGTTTTAATCTTGGTCAGTGTTATTCATTAGGAACGGACAGAACTATAAAATGTAATATACTCGTATGAACTAAATCATTTATATAACTTGTAATTTTCAATACTGTTATGTAAGATCTATTTTTCTTTTTACAATTTCATAGAATATTAAGCCTTTATTTCTTTAAATTGCGATAATGTTCCTAATCGTGATTTTAATCCTGGGTCAGCAATACTGATTGATGATCGGTCAAAGAGTCATTATATAAACAAAATAATTTATGTAACTTGTAACTTTTGTTATTATCATGTGTAAATATACCTTTCGTTTTATAATTTAACATTAACTTCGAATGTTTGTTGATTATCTCAAATATTAGTTTTAATCGTGCATCAGCGATATTGTTTCATGAAGAATCAGACACTGCGATATAATATGTGATGAAAATAGTTTACAGAACTTGTAATTTTGCTATTATCATATATATGGTCTCATTTCCTTTTATAATTTTATACTACACTTTTATATACAGGGTTGCTTCCGATCTCTGATATCGAATTTGAATGACATCATGTGCGTCAGAAGTGACACGAGAGCTGAACTGTGGCGCAAGGTGACAGACGAGTAGTGAGTGATCTCATGGTCAGAGTGTACGGCGACTCACAGCAGAAATTACGAAGAAAATCGAGCCTTTTTGGGAGGGGTACATAACAACCCTTTCCGATGCCGAGTACAGTTAAGTGAAAATAAAAGAAGCCTGCAATAAACGAGGTTTCGTTATTTCCAAGAAAGGCATCTTCTGTGTACTTAATAAGATTGGTGAAGCTCGAATGGAATTAGGCTAATTTGTATCATCTCGTGGATTGCGGCGACTTGTGACGGGGGGGGGGTGGATTTTCTTCCTTTTTCCACTCTGGAATTAATCCCATCCGAGCTTTGCCAGTCTTATTAGGTACACACAAGATGCCTAATATATGTAATATGTATTTATTTATTCTGGCGAAGTTAAGGCTATCAGGCCTTCTCTTCCACTTAGCCAGAAACAAAAGAAGCTGATACAATTTTACAGACTAATATTTAAAGAACATTAATAAAAATTTATATAGTTATTCAAGCACAAGTCGAGTAAAATAATGAAAACATACAAAATAATAATTACAAAATAATATAAGGCTAGAAGTTACACTCAATGAATATGCAAGCGATAAGTGAACCAATATTACAAATTACAAGAATAATAAATTCAAATGTAAATTATAACTATCTGTGATTTTCACGTAATTGTACTTGGCATCGAAAGGGTTGTTATGTACCCCTCCCAAAAAGGCTCGATTTTCTTGGGCATTGCTACTGTGATACACCGTGTACTCTGACTATGAAATCACTCACTACTGGTCTGTCACCTCTCGCCGCAATTCAGCTGTCGGTGTGATTCCTGACGCACATGACATCATTCAAATTTGTTATCAGAGATCGGAAACAACTCTGTATTTCATGTTGTTGATGCTTTAATTTTTGCTCCGTTTCTCGGAAATGAATTTAACTGTTTATATTACGTCATACACTTAGTTCCCGATATTACAATGTTACTAGGTGATATTAAGTCAGAATAAGAATTCAACAAAATGTTAATATTGTAGTATCTAAGTATAATTTCTGAAATGATAATGGAGATGCAGTAAAGTTATTGTGCAATGTTTTTTTATTAAAAATTTACATAAAAAGATAAATTTATATGGACCGTCAGGAGTTATCAATCCATATTGGATCATGTAATGCGAAAAATAAAATTGTAGCCTTCAATTGGTAGGAGATGAAAGAATAAATGAAGTGAAGGAAGAACTACTCATACTGTTATTAATTTGTTGATCAAGTCACTGTTGATAATATATAATATGGAATATATCATGTTATATTTAGTTAATGATGTTATCTATGTGATTATAATGCAAAGCAATTAGTAATGAGTGTATTAAACTTACAGGCATCTATTTCGAGAATATTAAAAAAAAAGACAAGTAAATGAAATCATTTGCTGCATTTAGTTATGTAATTAGAAATACATTTTTTCTGTGATAGTGCTTAAAGTTGCATTTTAACCACAGTTATAAATGTGTAAAGTGAGCCTTTAAAACAGTAGTGCGTAAAAAAGTAATCACTTTACGCACTGGCATAGAAAATGCAATATTCAATGTACAAACTCTATACAGTAAGAAATTAATGTATTAACTCGATCTTTCATGACGTAAATATTACAGGTAACAAAAATAAGCAACAAATTTAATATTTATATTTACATTTAACCCGTATTGTTACGCTGAAGTTACATACGTAGTAATCACTCTTTGCATTGCTTCAGGGATCTGAAGTAACTTCACTTCTCATCAGTCTAATATGCCATGATCTATGGTTACTTACATGTTTTTCAGAAACGTGTCCAGAATGCTGTATTAAAGTCAATAACTTACTAATAAGAATTTTTAGAAAAGACTCTACTGGTAATTCTAATTAGAAGGCACATAGGCTATTAAGTACATTATATAAATTGCGTAATTAGTATATTTTATTTATTCTCTAACAAACTCTTTGTTGATCATGGACGATTTAGACGGCCATGAAATTGTGAAAATAAAATAAAAGGCTGCCGTTCCATGGATACTTTGATTCTGGGTTTAGAGACTATGAAATCGTGATCATATAATCCCTCTAACTTGAAATTTTTATTTAATGTAAATTTGTGGTGTCGTACAAAAGCACTGTTTGATACACATTCGTAAAGTTATCTTTTTGGCTCTTGTGCAAAATAGTCAACTTTTACGAAATTGTATCATAATTCTTATAAAAAGAAATTTACATACAGAGTCTGATATTATCAATTCATAATATATTTTGATAATTCTGGAAGAGAAATAAGTGCTACGAGTAACAAAATCAAAAACACATGTTTGAGGTGTGAGAAAATTTTTATAGAAGTCCAATATTTGTATTTATTGGTAAACAGTAATTAATAAAATCAGTCTTCTTCGCTCTCTGTCAATTTTATTCGTCCCCAAAAATGAATAACGACATGAAAGGTACGAGAGTAGGTGATATATGACATAAAACAAAACTCGACAATAACTGTTAAAAAGAAAATGCAAGAACATTTTCTTTTGCGGTTTTTAAAAATAGTTGGAACGACATTATGTATTTTAGTTCATGAAGGGTCTTTTGAAGATAGCTGATTTTATGTGCAGACATTTATTTAATGAAGGTATCCAACATTATACCGATATTATTTAATTATTTATCATAGTTGCAGTAATACTTACCGATACAATTACTGTTGAGTTCTTGTTAATATAATTATAGCGTATGTCAAGGACTTATTGACATTCCTGGATATAAGGTAGATTGTTCTCTGTCTGCGGAGTGTCTTCACACCCCTAGCATGATATTCTCAAGTCAGTATCTGTAGTGAATTCCCGTAATATAAGGTCCACAATTCTTACAAAACGACGGAATGCTTATCCATTTAATCTGACGCTTTAAAGTAAAATGTTGTCCGTCACAAGTCAGTTACGTGAACTTTCTCGACTATGGGGGCTGTGGCTCTATTCCCGAGAGATGTGTAATAGGCAAAACAAGGAATGGACATTTTTTTTTTTCATTCAGAGTCCCTTATCATCTCCAATCCGGAGTTACCGATAAATCATCTAATCGACTTTGAAAAGTCCCTAAGGATGTGAATTTACGATAAAAATTATAATTGAATACAGGAAATTACGTAATCAGCGACAATAATTCTCTCATTTTTAGAGCAAATAGCGCAGCGCAACCATACGCGTAGGCCTCTATACGATGAATAAGCAATTTCAGAAATTGAGGGAGTAGGCATTGTTGGCCATTTAAAAATATGATCCCAACCTAAAGTCAGTATGTAGGCCTACACAATTTTATGTATTCAGAGGAACATCATATCAGTGATATTATCTGAACTTTGTACATGCCAGCAGTCGCGTCATGCGAAACGCAGATTGTGCTAACAGGAATTCAAGGCCAGATTGTAATTACTAAAACAAATAATATTGATCATAACACGCTTTATTAGTTTGTACACTTATACCTTACAAGTAGCCTACATACTTTCATGTAGTCAAGGACAACATAGATTCAATAGATTCGTTCATACGTTTCCTTTATTTCCTTTTTTATCAGTCTTATATTTTAAGTTTCGTGTTGTTTGCCGTCTGTGCCTTTTTCCTTTTTGTTACTATGTCGCTTAAATTTCTTTCTTTCTTTCTTTCTTTCTTTCTTTCTTTCTCGTTCTCTTTCTCTCTTTCTTTCTTTCTTTCCTACGTCTTGCCTTCTTTCTTTCCTTTCGTATTTCCTTCTTTCTCTCTCTTTCCTTTCTTTTTCTTTCTTTCCTTCTTTCTTTCTTTCTCTCTTTCCTTCTTTCTTTTTCTATGATAGTGTGTAAAGTTACATTTTACCCGCTGTTGTCATTGCCTAAATTGAGCCTTTAAAACACTAGTGCCTAAAAAGTAAGTAATCACTTTAGGCACTGCCAAAGAAAATGCAATATTCATTGTACAGCCGTCAAAAGAAAAAGTGGCCGCTCTCCACAAACTAAGTTCCTTTCGGGTATTTCCGCTACAATTCGGGGACAGGCGATGTTACATGTTGTTGGACCACGTTGCCTGATACAGTTATAATTAAAGCATTCTCCATGTTAATGTTGTAGCATAATGGTAGCGTTTCGGGCTGGTATTCGTGAGGTAGTGCGTTCAAACACAACTTCATGCTTTTTATGTTTTTTTTTTAAGAGAGAGAAAAATATAATTGCCCCTATCTATTTTATGACTGTTTTAGTAATTAACATCAGGTTCATGAATGTATTTAGCCATGACTTTATCACTATTTATTATGACATTATGGCTGCAAATTTAAAGAAAGAACGATTATATTCTCAACAAAAATGTCTTTCGTGGCATAAACAAAACAAACTTACTGGCGTCTGTCTTAGAAAATTCAAACAATTGAAGTTCAAAAGCAAAACAAAAAGCCACCATTTTTTAGTCCATCTTCCTCTCATCTCGATCACATCTTGCAGTCGAGTGGGCATGGAATCGACTAGTCTTTTCATTTCTCAGCCTCGGCATCCCAAGCATTCTGGACGAGCTTTCACAAATCATCAGGACATCTTGGAGGGGGATTGGAACAATTTTTCCGCATATGCTTCTTTACTTGTGCCCCCGTAGCTCATTCGGACGAACGTCGGCATTTAGACTTTACTCTGGTTAAGTGAAGTGTCAACTAACTATGTTTAAGTAATCGGTGATTATGGATGGTGCACAGAAATTACATTTTAGCCATGGTTACTGTTTACCCTTTCTTTCGTAAACTATGATTGCTGTGTTTTTAACCGAGGTTGGTGCACTTCGCCAATAGTAGTGCTAATTCAAATATGACCATTTTTTAGTTGTGCCACTGGTCTTATTTCGAAACAAACACCGTTTTCATATTAAATGCACTGCTAGAGGACAAAGGAGCGTCTGTCACTCCCTCACTCCCAGATAGCTTTGCCAACTTTCAAAAACAAAATTATCGAATTGTCTAAAATTATCGGATTTTTCACAGAATTATCGCAACATGCAATATTAATAACAATGGCAAACTTCAAAACCTCACACAATACTGAATAAACTTTCAATCACTTCTCACGCAGAAGAAGCACCAACGACAGGTACGAACAGACTACTGTGATTAACTGATAAGCAATCTATAATGCAAGCTTACTACTGGCTGGGGAAGAATACGGACTTTTCCGTCAGGATCGTGACAGAAAGCGGGACAAATTTGAAACGTTTATCCGGAGAGTACCAAAAGAAAAGAATAAATTTAAATGTGTTACATTAATACAGTGTTTTCCAACCTTTTTTGACTGACGACACACCTTACTGAACGCCCACTATATCGCGACACACTTATTTGTTTTTATTAATAACTAGCCGTACCCATGCGCTCCGCTGCACTCGTTAGAAATAAATATAAAGTAATTACATAATTAAAATACGGTAGGACATTTGGTCCAGCGAACATTCGTGTTTGATAGAAGGATAAATCGTTTAGTATGTTAGGCCTACTTAATTTAAATTGTATTTTAAAAAAATAAAATGCAACCATTTTGATCCAGAGACCACTCATTTGGTGCAATGACAATTCCTTTAACATGTTTCTTAATTGTTATTGCCTGCAACCATAGTTTAATGAAGATTGACATATCATTTAGTTTTAATGTGTATACTTTATATTACTTGCTATATGTTTCCATTTAATTATGGTAATAACTTAATTTTAACCCTAGTTTTTTACGTCTTTTGTAAATGGAGCTTGGCCCACCATGGTTCTGAACCCTTCAAATAACTTAAATAGTGATACAGCATATATAGTGATATGTAATTATATTTCTTTCTTTCGAAAATGTAAGAATTCACGATCTCCTATGTACCATTGCCATGGAATGAATAAATGTGTTATTCTTCCTACTCAAAAAAAAATTATACTTTGCACAAGGAGTTATTGCAGGAACAACAACGCTATAATCTGAGGCGGTGGTGAAAATGTATTGTATTGTTATTTTAAGAGTCTTGTATATCCTTAAATATCAGTCCTATCAAAATTTTGCAAAGAATAAAACTTATCGGAAATAATTTGTAAAGAAACTTTTGTTATTTAACATTTTTCACAGAAAGCAATAATAAGCGAGATAATTTGATTTATTTAATTCAGGTTCCTTTAAATAAAGTAGTTGAATGCCACATAGCCTAAAATCTAAGTTACAACGAACTTAATTTATATTTTAATTTTCATCGAAATCCGTTCAGCCATTATCGTGTGAAAAGGTAACAAACATCCAGACAGACAGATATACATACAAAAATTTCAAAAAAGCGATTTCCGGTTTCAGGATGGTTAATTACACATGTTACGACCAATTATTTTTGGAAAAACGAAAATTGCCAGAAAATTTTCGGCTACAGATTTATTATTAGTATAGATAATATAATAAAAACCAGTGCTTTTCTTCTGGAGAAAAAGGTGGTGGAACTCTATGTAGAATATTTTATAGCGATCGGGGAGATGATTACTGTTCGCTGCACGGAATTTCTCTTTCTAAGCTCCTTTTCGTCCGACTAAGGCTTTCAAGGTGTAAGCGGAATTTAAAGAAAAATTATATTAAACCATAGTTATTCACGCTAATTTCGGTTTTATGATGAAAAATGCAAGAAAAAGGTGCCGAAACGTCGTTCAAGCGCATTTCGGCAGAAAAAAAAGCACTGATAACAACTTCTTTGTAATGTCGGACATCCAGTGTTATAGATAGGTCTACGTTAATACGCTATCGAATATTCTTAAAAAAAAGGCAGCAACTTGAGTGACATTAGTCATTAGAAAAAAAAACAAAGTTTTGTGTTAAAAATCCCAACCTATCTATGCTGGATGCCCGATAAAAGATTTTTATTATCGTTTTTTAAAACTCACCAATTTAAATTAATGTGAAGTCTGCGCTTGGTGGGTTGCACAGAGTTTCCCTACACGTGTCCTTATGGTCGACAGACCAACAAGTAAATCATCCTCAAGATGCAGCAGTCTGTTCCATTGTGTAGATTTCACTATTTTCATTCTAGAAAGTACTGATTCACACAAGTATGATGTTGAAAACGGCAGTTATAAATATTTTTTTTTAGTTTACTTCGGCACCATCGACTGATTTGACAAAACATTTCCGCATATAAGACACTCGAGATTTTGTTTATATTCATCATCGCCACGCCACGTAAAACCATATTGCAAATATTCATAACTATATTTACAAAATCCAGTACGTTTTTGTGAACCCTGAAGGGAATTTTCGCTCACATTATTTGAATTAGCACTGCTGTCATCTAACCCAGAACTTGATTCAGATTGCCTTTTTCGAATTAAACATTTGTCTATGATAAACTCTAAAAAAAAAAGCAATTTTGATAAAAAAAAGTCGCACTATCACTTCTAACAAAAATCTCCAGATTTTAATGCGTATTTATTATTATTCAATTTAATAATAATAATAATAATAATAATAATAATAATAATAATAATAATAATTATTATTATTATTATTATTATTATTATTATTATTAGGCCTATTATTGTTATTATTATTATTATTATTATTATTATTATTATTATTATTATTATTATTATTATTATTATTATTATTATAAAATAAGTGCTATAGCGCACAAGTTTAACTTTCACAGAAGCTAGTCAATAAAGCTATCGTTTCTGCACAATGTAAGACATTCAATTTTATACCCATGCAATTAGTATTGATAAGAAACATGTAATTTAAAAATCACTCACTCAAATTAGCAGCTTCTCTGGATCATCTCCATCTGACCTTCTAACGCAGGAATATAATGCTGTGACTGTGGGGTCCACGGTGTCCTAGCCTGGACACCTTAATTTCTGTACGTAGTCAAGGTACATATTTCCTCCAAAATCTCTCGTGGTACTTGATAATTCTTGCAATACTTGTTCGCACGACCCAGACCTGCCCATATTGTCAGAATTTTATTGCATTCATTAAACCCATCCGATTTCGTAGACTTCTCGACATTCATCATACTAAATATTATCTCCACTTGAGCATTAAACCAAGAAAGCGCAATAAGAACAACCAACTCTTGGAAAGGATTTATATCAGATGCGTCCCTATAGCTGGCTACTTCACTCAAGAATTCAATTATGTTTGTCTTTAAGTCGCACTTCACGTAGCCATTTTTTTACGAAATCGTTGCTGATACTGAGGCCACATATCTCAATTATTTATGGATAAATAGCACAGAGAAAGGTTTAACGATATTGTACTGGTATATTTATAAAACGTGTAATAGTCAACACTGTCACGGTATACGTCTTACACAACTAATACTCTTATTTAATCCGTCTATATTCTGTAATCTCTATATACTACAGTCATTGTTGTCACGTGAAGTACTAGTGCACTACGACAGCAGATGTTAGATTTTTAACGTTTGAATAGAATGCCGCCGCACTTGCATTTTATTATTGTCCGATTGTTAGAATCGACCGGTATTAAACTTGCAAAAACAACAATAACTTTAATATGAATTTCATTTCAGTAACATTAAAAATTAAAAACCGCTAGTATTCCCGCTACGCGGGATAATACAATTTTACGCGCAAGATGGTTATCCAGAAAAGCTAGATTTAGCGGGAAAACCGCTGAATTGGCAACACTGCTGACGATTCTAAACTCTGTTTATTACTAAGTGGGAAGAGTAAACGAATTATTAAGCATTGTTGCAGTGTTCACTTCATTTGAATTATCGCAAGGCAGAAAAATTAAACTGAGCATTGTGGCAGGTGTTCATGTTTCGTTGGTAAAGTCTGTCTCAAAATAAAATGTAGTACCATATAAAAGAATTCGTTGTAAATAAAAAAAAATGCGTTGTAAAGAGTCTTTCTGGATGGCATTAAATTTATTTTTCAATTTCAAAATCCCTGCCATTAATATGATAATTTCTTACCATGCAAAGTAAAATGGAATGAATTCTGAGGAATGATACCATTAACGAATTATTGCATTATCCTATAAGTGTTATCGCATATAGCATTACGGTTAAAAATATCGCATAACGCTTATCTATCGCATGGTTAGCAACGCAGCTCCCTGATAAAAATTCTGATATTTCTTGCGCCACACCGCATTGAAGATGTGCTTGCTGTTGATGCTGCCCTCTAATATCGATACTATGAAGTACATAGCTTCAGCGATTCAATCGTCGCAGGTTCGTCGGTATAGAAGTTGAGAATGTTTCAAGAAACGACCACCGAGTATACTGGCGCTGATAACATTCGGTCAGCTGTTCATTGCGAGCGTAAAATTTGAGTGTTGACAGTCAATGTACATAGAGAGCGTTGACAGTAGTCTCTCTTCACTCGTCGGTGCGGGTTGCGTTTTGTTTAGTATGTACATTGCATATGTAACACGGTCGTATATACAAAAACTATTTAAATTGACTGAGAGAGAATTTGGTCATTATCAGAATCAGAAACTGAAATGCAAGTGGGGTACTTCTTGCTTTTCTAACTTGTAAAAGTGGGTTTTATTGTCGAATATTTCGTGCAACGTATTTTAAATGTCATTTATAATAATAATAATAATAATAATAATAATAATAATAATAATAATAATAATAATAATAATAATAATATAAATAACAATAAAATGAACTCTAATATTATTATTATTATTATTATTATTATTATTATTATTATTATCGTCATCGTCATACTGCTGCAGCCGTATTCTTAACTATTTTATTTTATTCAAATTATGTGTTATTAGGTACTTCAGATAAACGAGTATACAAATTATTTAAAAAATAACGGTTTTTCATAAATATTCACATAATCATGAACATCGGAATCTGCAGTTTACACAAGAAGTCAGGACACTACTTAAATCGTTGAAAGTTCTTTAAAAGGGAAGACGTACAGTACTTAACATATTGAAACATAATTTAATTCACAAAAGAATTTAATATTCATATTACACATTTAGAAATAATTCACAGTTAACGTAATAATAATAATAATAATAATAATAATAATAATAACAATAAAATGAAAACCTATAGTTTTCCTTGTACCATCCAGCCAAATGAAATAATGATGAATTATGAAGTCCAATATTATCATGGGATAAAGCTGAAATAATGGATTTCTGGATAAAATCAATAGTGAGATCAAGCATTGTACTTGATGACCTACTTACTGAACAGGTAAGAAACTTAGGTTGTTAATTAAATATGAACAATGATAGAGAACAAGATATAAATTTGAAATTATCTAAATTTCAAATGATGTGCGGTACTATCCATCGAATCATGTGCACCGCTGTAGAGTAACGGTTAGCAATCTGGCCGTGATACGAGCGGGTCAGGATTCAAATCCTGGTAGTAACATGTTGAGATTTTTCTAGGTTTTCCCTCAACCAATCGAAGCAGAATTGCAGGATAACTTTCGACGTTGGTATCGGATTCATTTTACCATCGTAATTACACTTCCTCTCTTTCGTCGTGGTCGTCGCCATCATCATCATCATCATCATCACCACCTCCGTTTCTTTCCAAGGTTTTCGCGCTTGCTTCGATGTAGAGTCGGTTGCAGGTCGCTGCCGAACTTGGATCCCGTGGTTATGTGGTCATTTGTTGTTATTGGTAGCGCTGTAGCACTATGCACCGTGCACTCTTCACTGGGCTCAGTAATTCGTGGGGCCTGGGTTGTGGGACCGTGGTGAAGGCCTGTGTACAAAGATAAGGGGCATGTAAACTGTAGGGGAGTTCAGTGGCGGCGCGCAGGGGGATCTCTAGCGCGCGGAGCTTTAGGGCATACACACTATTCCATCCCGGGTAGTACAGTGAGCCCACCCGATCGGCCTGCGTGCGAGAACAGTTCCAGTCCGTGCCCTCCCCAAAAGGGGGAATAATAGTCAGTCATCGAATCTTGAAGAACAAAACAAGAAGGGAAACTAGAATGAACAATGACTGCACCCATTCTATTCTGTGGTTCCGAAATATCAGCAGTAATACAGAAAATTCTATTACAGTAAGTAATGTAATTAACTTCATTGGGCTGTTGTTTGAGACATTTCAAACAAGAAAAGTTTAATATAGTTTTGCTCGTTTTTGCTTTTTTTCGAGATAAAAAATGAAGAGTACAGAAAAAAACAATGAAAATCACAAATCTCTCAAAGATGATATTATCTAATTCAGTATATTAGTGAAAAATGTATGCATTTTTCTTATCAAAACTGGTAAAGGAGAATTATCACCACGGATACAGTCATCCTTTCCTACTTTTTCATTAGAAATAGCAATAAATTTTGCAGTAATATACTGCACCATTAAGAAAATTGTGACTTTGATTGTTTTCTCCTGTACTCTTCAAATGTTTTGTATGAAACATTTCATAGCGTATTTTGGAAAAGTATTCATTTAATTCCCAATATGCTCAATTCATTTAAGAGAGCTGTGTATTATGATAATAAATGATAGAACGAATTTTAGTTTTGTCCTTTGAATGTGCAGAAATTTGATCTGAACAAATGTAACACAGTAAAATCCCATTGCAGAACGAAAAATTACATTTGTTGGGATCAATGATAGCGAGATGAGTCTGAATTTTCTCCACGGGATTACATGATATTATCCTTAAGGTTGCAGAAAACCTCTGAAAAACCAAACCAGTTATAATCCGAAGCGCGATTGAAACCCACGTTCGAGCGCAGCGCGCAGCTTGAGTCCAACACTCTACTGTCTGATCTACGCCGGTGGCTAATGGATGGATAATAAGTGGACATTTCAGACACATGACCCTCATATCTTTGTGGACTAAATACATGTATGATTGGTTCGTTTCGATCATATCATGATAATTATTGTTTGACCTTGATCTTCAACTCGGTAACAATATAGGTGTTAAATTGTTTCTTTTACAACGGCTCGTGGAATGATGGAAAATGTAAAGAAGAAGAGTTCTCAAGTCAGATGTGACAACAGTCTGGCAGATGTGTAGTTTTATTGCTAGAGTCGACGACAATACAAATAGTGAAGTAGAGAATTTAAATTATCAAAAGACAATAATGACCTTAGCCGTTGGTTACTGTAAGCATGACACCAAAGAAATCCTCTTTACTTCACTAACAATATTCTTTGCACGGTTCTCAATCCCACACCACATGCTTCTGCAATCGTTTCTTGTGCGTTGGCAATGCTGCAGCCAGCATCAAGATGGCCAGCAGCGTTCTGCTCGTCAACGTTTTTAAAATAATTATACACCGTAAACACTATTTTCCGCGCCTGCCTTTGCAATACTTGTATTTTTACAGTCTCTTCTTCCATTTATTTATCTTACACACACTCAGTAAATGTCAGTTTATTTATTCAATGTATTGAAATACTCACACTTGAACAAACGAACTCGTGAAGTACTTGTTACAGACTGGTTTTTACTGTACAAGCTTGTGACGTCACATACCAGAAATGCTGCGGCGCATATGGCAGCCGACCACCTTCCGAAATGCCGGCTAGTCTAGGAACGTTTAAAAGTTGGGTCGGTGCACAGGTATCTCCGTACCATTGATGCTATAATATTCCTAAAAAGAGCCAAGCGGTTAGACAATAATCGCTACATCTGCAGTTACACGAGCTGCCAGTTCTTCTACAGTATCTGCCGGGGACTCATAAGTCAGACGCACCTTTCTTCTCAGAAAATAATCCACACATCTCGATCGGGCTATCGAGGTGGCCAAAGTACTGTTGTCACGCCAAGAGATGGCAGCGAAATATTCCGGGCGGGGCGGGAGAATACTGGGAATACTACGATGAACGATGGTTTTCGCCATGGTTTTCCCCTTGCCTCCCTAGAATTTTTATTTGCCTTCTCGTGGAGTGACAACAGTACAGGCTCACCCCTGCCACTCCAATGATGCTGAAATGTTAAATTTACATATAAGCGCTCCTATCGGGAAAATGACGTACGTGCCGAATTATCATTCATTCATTCATTTAATGTTCTGCCCAAGGGCAGGTCTTTCACTGCAGCTTTCTCCAATCTTTCCTATTTTCTGCCTTCCTCTGTGTTTCCTCATATGATCCATATATCTTAATGTCTTCTGTGATCTGATATCTGCTTCTACCCCGAACTCTTCTCCTGTTCACCATTCCTTCCTGTGTATTCTTACCGTGGAAAGACTCATCATGCCATGTTTGCAATTTTTCTTAGGAAATATAAATGCGGTAACTTCCCGTTGCTTTCCGCACATCACTCTCTCTTTCGCATCTTAAAAAGATCCCAGGAGACCCCAGCGTGGAGGTGAGGAGAGTGGATTTGACTAATTATGCCCTCCGGACTTCACCGAAATTCACCACAAGGGTTAAATATCAGTTATATCAGGGATCTTGACCCGATCAGAGACCAGGAAATCCCAATTAGCCTTTGCCACACTCCGAATTATCATTACATAAAAATCTTCTTCACCTCCATCGTCCCTAAGCCGTTATATAATACTGGAAAAAAAAAAAAAAACTGCTTTATCTTCAGTCGTTGACCGGAGCCTTGAACTAGCGTGAAGCAGACGGGATAGCCCTGTGATCAATACTCTCACTGTGGAAATCCCCGTTTTGATTTACTGAATAAAATACGGTCGGCTGATGTTTGTTCAACGAGTGCTTGCTTCTCAATTTATGTGTTATAATTATAAATATTAGACAGTTACTGATTGTGAACATGTGCAGTATCCTCTAACAAAATCAGTTAGTGCACCTCCAGTCGTAACTGAGTTTATGACTAATCCATACTCTTGCGAAGTCACTACATGCGACTGAAAACTTCATCCTCTTCATACCCAATTATTTTCCTTGGAATAAAGTTGTTCGATGTGAGGCCCTTTGGAGAGTATGAATCTACTTCGAACTCAGGCATGGTTGAAGACGGACTCGACAGTTTTTTTTTTTTCAGATCTCCTTAATGTAAAGTGATAGGCCTATTCTTTGGCAATGTAGCCATTTAATTGTGCATATAATCCTAAATGCGTTTTTCGATTAAAAATATGTTTCATGCTTTAGTTTGTTTTATTTTATTTTCGTGCTATTATAAATACTTACTTACTTACTGGCTTTTAAGGAACCCGGAGGTTCATTGCCGCCCTCACATAAGCCCTCCATTGGTCCCTATCCTGAGCAAGATTAATCCAGTCTCTATCATCATATCCCACCTCTCTCAAATCCATTTTAATATTATCTTCCCATCTACGTCTCGGCCTCCCCAAAGGTCTTTTTCCCCTCCAGCCTCCCAACTAATACTCTATATGAATTTCTGGATTCGCCCATACGTGCTACATGCCCTGCCCATCTCAAACGTCTGGATTTAATGTTCCTAATTATGTCAGGTGAAAAATACAATGCGTGCAGTTTTGCGTTGTGTAACTTTCTTCATTCTCCTGTAACTTCATCCCTCCTAGCCCCAAATATTTTCCTAAGAACCTTATTCTCAAACACTCTTAACCTATGTTCCTCTCTCAAAGTGAGAGTCCAAATTTCACAACCATAAAGAACAACCGGTAATATAACTGTTTTATAAAGTCTAACTTTCAGATTTCTTGACAGTAGCCTGGATGATAAAAGCTTCTTAACCGAATAATAACAGGCATTTCCCATATTTATTCTGTGTTTAATTTCCTCCCGAGTATAATTTTTATTTGTTACTGTTGCTCCCAGTTATTTGAATTTTTCCACCTCTTCAAAAAATACATTTCCAATTTTTATATTTCCATTTCGTACAACATTCTCGTCACGACACACAATCATATACTTTGTCTTTTCGGGATTTACTTCCAAACCTATCTCTTTCCTTGATTCAATCAAAATTCCCGTGTTTTCCCTAATCGTTTGTGGATTTTCTCTAATATATTCACATCATCCGCATAGACAAGAAGCTGATGTAACCCGTTCAATTCCAAACCCTCTCTGTTATCCTGGACTTTCCTAATGGCATACTCTAGAGCAAAGTTAAAGAGTAAACAACTGCTAGACACTATAGAAATATTTACACGGATTTATTGTAGCCTATGTAAGTTGTCAATATTGAAGTTCCTTTGATTTCCTGCTACATTCCACTTGAAATTATTTCTACCACAGTTGTAATTAGTTTGAAGCTGGGAGACTGGATAGGATGTAGCTCAACTGTCTTGAAGTAAAGTACATTTTTGGCATAGTACTCGTACGGTATTTATAATTGAACATGACGCATCAGACCAAATCTTTCCGTTGGATTTTTCTGTATCTATACAGGGTGAAAGTAATGTAACTGTGCAAATTTTAACAGCTTATTCCTGGGATAGAATGCAACAAATAATTCTAAAGTATATTAGTCCGAAATGAATAGGCTATTAAAAAATCCTCTAAATCTTAACACTGTTTTTCTCGATAAGTACTAGCTATACGTTTCTGATTTTTATTCTTATCATTACAGAAACTGATAAATTATTTATTCCTTTGTAGTTTTCTTGTAAATTTCCTGCCATTAGGAAATGTGACAGCCCTACTGCAGTGACTAAGGGATGGAATGTTGCTATTCATGCTGAGTGTGTGTTTTTTTCTTCTGTGAGCCGGCGATAAGCTGTTACCAAACTGTGCAAACTTTCAGCCTAATTATCTAATTTTTTAGTTGGTTATTTAACGACGCTGTATCAACTGCTAGGTTATTTAGCGTCGATAAGATTGGTGATAGCGAGATGGTATTTGGCGAGATGAGGCCGAGGATTCGCCATAGATTACCTGGCATCCACCTTACAGTTGGGGTAAACCTCGGAAAGATCAGCCCAAGCGGGGATCGAACCCACGCCCGGTGCAACTTCAGACCGGCAGGCAAGCGCCTTAACCGACTGAGCCACGCCGATGGCTAATTATCTAGTTAACCATGCACTTAATTATAAAACAAATAATAGATTTTATTCATTTTAATGTATTCTACTATCCCCTTCAATCTTCAGTCACATATATCACTTCCATTCTGTACATATGAAGAGATATGATCGAGTCAACATAAGTTTAGTGTTCCAAAAGCGGTCTTTTATTTTACTAGAACTTCTAACAGCTATTCATTTTATATTAAAAGGTTCGATGTGAGAGTGTAGGGTAGACCAGGGTAATTGTAAACAAATGCTGTGAGATATACAAAACTGTTAATAAAATAATTTTAATTCGGAGAATATTTAAATTAACATGTTGGCTAACCTACAAAACAGTTTGGCGCCAAATAGGAGTAATTGCTTAGTTGTGAACGAATGTTTTGTAAGAGTCTACAAAAAAGTTGAGAAAGAATTTTGCTTCACCTTCATTTTTGGCATTGTAAGTAAACGTACTGTGTTATTTTTTTTAGAATATGTTGTTTTTATGAGTAATGTCTAGTAGTTAACATTTATTACAATGGTTTTGAGATGTCCCATAACCTCAGTTCATTAAATTATGACGCGTTTACATTTGCCCCATAGTTTTAATTGCTTAGGGTAATTGTAAACATGTTTTACTATGGTTACATTTCGTACTTATCAGTAATCAAAGCGAACCCACCCAACTACACTGTAGAGGATTTAGAAAGGGTTGTCACAGATATGAAAAATGGTAACTACAGTTATCGTGAAGCTCAGGAGATGTACGGAGTTCCTATGTCCGTCATATATTATAGGTTAAAGGGACGAAATGTACTAGTGACCAAAATTAGATTTGTAAGGAGTACAGCTCTTTCTTCTGAAACAGAACAAAACATATTCAGTGTCTTACAGCCCGTGCGAAAATTGGTGTTTACAATTACCCCTCCCTCTCAAAGGGGTAAATGTAAACAGGTGGGGTAAATATAAACTAGCAATTAAAAGATGGAAAAAGTCAACCTTATTATTTTAAACCCATTTTCAGGGAAAAGAAAGATTAAAAAATAACACAATGTTTCTTTGTCATGCTTAACATTACTGAGGTTCTGTAATGTTGAAATATATTTGAAATCAGTGAAAAGTGTTTACAATTACCCTGGTTTACCCTACATTTGTCATCAAATTTACCAGGTGGCCCGGGTTCAATTCCCGGTCGGGGCAAGTTACCTGGTTGAGGTTTTTTCCGGGGTTTTCCCTCAACCCAACATGAGCAAATGCTGGGTAACTTTCGGTGTTGGACCCCGGACTCATTTCACCGGCATTATCACCTTCATCTCATTCAGACGCTAAATAACGTAAGCTGTTGATAAAGCGTCGTAAAATAATCTACTATAATAAAAAGTCATCAAATTTTGGTTGTACATTTTTATAGATCTACTAATGTCCCCTCACTCTTCCATTTCTTTTCCTACATTATCATATGGCGTCAAATACAATATGTAGGCCTACGTATAAGCAACTGTTAATCGAGACATTGTCGAGACGTACTCCAGATATCGTTGGTTTATTTTCCAAGTCTCGTAAGTCCAATTTTTTCCGAATGTTGAAATCTGCGTATATTTTCAAAATTCTTCCATTGACAACACATCGCAAGCCTCCAAATGTTTCAATACTTCATGAATAGCGATTGCGTAACAGTTGTAAGCTGGGATATGAAGATAATAAGAAGTTATCTTCCTCTCCAGTGCAATTTTCTCAAACGCAATTACGAGTTTTTAAAAGTAAACCAACGATATGTTGATGATGCCTCAGGTATTAGGAAATATATTTTAAACATGGGATAGCATTAGAGAGCAGTGCAGGAGTACCCTCAAGTTTTCTACTCAGCCGATAATGCGCAATAGCATGGTAAGAAAGGACAAACGCAAGGTTATTGGGTTCATGCAATACCTATAGGAGTTAAATTTCCTAATGGGTTTGCCAATCAGTACGTTATAAACTTTTTGTGATCACGTGATTTAAATGGATGTTCCGTGATTTATTATACAGCAGCGAATGTTTATGTTCGTCATGTTCTCACTAATTCCCCCCGATACGTTTAGAGAAGGTTTGCGGAAAATCTTCCAAATGTCAAGGTTTGCTGTCGTCATACAGTTCGCAATCCTGTTTAAAAATTAAGAGGGACTGGAAGTGTGCAAGACAAAAACGTAGGAGACGACGAACCTTCGATCGAGGAAAACCCGAATCGATGAACATTTCGTAGAGAGCGTTTTTTTAAACTATATATTGGTATTGTAATTTAATTGTAATAACAACTGGTAATAGTAAATTATAGATTAGTCGAGAGATACTTTTGCGACTGTCTTTAAGGTCGAAAGTCAGTAGCTGATAACTCAGCTGCTGATTGTGAAAGTAGGCTTATATACTGCTTTTTAGATTCGGAAGTAAAACCGGTGTACTATACAACCGCCGTGAAAGCTAAATCTCATAATCCAGTCTTGTTTCAGCTAATTCCGTTTAATACGTGATCACATATAACAGATGATTTTCAAGACAACTTCTTATCAAGTTCACTATGCTGCCATGTAGCGACTGCATAAGAAATCACGTTATAACCCTGATGAAATTGCATGAGGTGATATCTTACAGCTGAACTTCCATCTAGCGGTCGTTATCAAAAAATTAATTTTCGACAGTGGAGATTCTAGTGCAGTGGTCGTCAGCACTCGCTGAAATGGGCTACGGGTAAGCAGTACATGGCAACATGCACCCTCGTGCAGGAGGAAACATACCCACCACCAGCCACGAATGCATGCTGGTGCTGTAAGAGACTTGCGGGTAAGGGACGCTAACCCGAGAGTGCAGTGTTCTGATGACCTCTGATCTAGACTAATTTATTGTAACATAATTGTAAGCTTACAAAATCTAATTCAATCTATATAATATCTTTATTATAAACTTTTAACACTGTATCACTTCGGAATATGTATGGTAAGACTTTCCTGTCTTAAATTTCAACGTACCTCGTTTAAATGTTTCGACCTATTTATGGGCCATCTTCAGAACTGGTCGTTGTTGGTCTAGGCGCCACTTGTTCTGCTTCCTGTGAGGGTGTGTTCCTGTGGTATAGTGTAGTCAAAGAGTGTGTGTATGTTTTTAAGTTGAGTTGTGTGTTGATAATTTCGTTGGGGTGTGTTTTTGTGTGTCTGTATATTTCATATTGTTCTAGTGTGTTTAGTTTCTGGATTTTTGGTTGGATGTGTAGTATTTCCATGTCTGTGATACAGAACAAATAACACTCTATAAAATATCTCAACACACAAACAACACAAACAAACAAACAAATGCAACCTCACAGGCGTATACAAACTCAAATGTAACACCTGCAACAACTTCTACATAGGACAGACAGGCAGATCGTTTCAAACACGTTACAAAGAACACATCACAGCCATAACAAAATTACAAAACACTTCCACATATGCAGAACACATCACAAATGCTAACCACACACACAGAGACATCAACACAGACATGGAAATACTACACATCCAACCAAAAATCCAGAAACTAAACACACTAGAACAATATGAAATATACAGACACACAAAAATACACCCCAACGAAATTCTCAACACATAACTCAACTTAAAAACACACACACTCTTTGACTCTACACTATACCACAGGAACACACCCTCACAGGAAACAGAACAAGTGGCGCCAAGACCAACAACGACCAGTTCTGAAGATGACCCATAAATAGGTCGAAACATGAAAACGAGGTACGTTGAAATTTAACACAGGAAAGTCTTACCATACATATTCCGAATGTAATATGTTATTTAACGACGATTTCAAGTGCATAGGTTCCCAGCATCGGCGTTCAACGTGGCCGAGAAGTGACAGACACGTTTTGCTTGGAACCCTTTATCAGGGGCAGGGTGTTTTTACGTGCCGTAAACCTACGACAAGGTAGCCACAACTTTAGTTTCCTCCTGGAGGAAGCCTGCTATGGATTTTCTCACTTAATAATGCATCGCTCTCTGCCGGGATTGAATGCTCGAATCTGTAATCGATCAGCTGATATGGTTACCGCATAGAACTCGAATAATGTGATAGTTTTTAATATTATCTAATTCAGTATGATACACAGTGCCTGTAAATTAAAATACGGAAGAAACTATGATCCACAAATAACTGAAAGCATAGGAAAACGTAACTCTAAAACACTTCACAATTGACGGTATATTTCGATATATTAGCTATCTTTACAGTGCTGCCAAACACCGCCATTGGATTGGATGAGCTGGAGTTGCTCTCCTGATCATACTCAATGTTGCTTTTTTATGGGGTTGTGTGAAGGACAACTAATTTGTGCCGTCCATGTCACTGGGTATTGGTGAATTGAAGTTGAGAATTACAAGAGCTATGGAGACAATTGGAAAGAACATGTTAGAAAGATTATGGGTTGAGTTGAATTAAAGATTCATCAATGAAACTCACATTGAGCATCTTTAGGGTATTTTCAACTTTGTGTTTGTCCTTCAACTGACGCTAGCAACAACTGTATAGCTGTAATACCTTGGTGTAACAAATTAAAAGTGTATCAATCATTTATGTTTGGCTGGATCACTGGCTAAGAATAAACTGCCTACTGAAGGATGCACTGGAAGGTGAACGGAAGAAAAGTTCAGAGTAGAAGAAATCAGATGATAGACAACATTAAGATATATAGATCATATGAGGAGACTAAAAGGAAGGCAGAAAATAGAAAGGATCGGAGAATGTTGGGTTCGCTCAACAACAAATTTTTACTTTTTGTCTTGCTCCGAAATATTTTTTTATTTTAGTAGGTTATTTTACGACGCTTTATCAACATCTTAGGTTATTTAGCGTCTGAATAAGATGAAGGTGATGATGCCGGTGAAATGAGTCCGGGTTCAGCACCGATAGTTACCTAGCATTTGCTCGTATTGGGTTGAGGGAAAACCCCGAAAAAATGCTCCGAAATAAAAATAGGTGATTATTACTAATATGTGTGCCCTAAATCTGAATTCAAAGTCCAAATTGTCCCATCTCGTACCATTTTCCAGGGAAAATGAATTGAATTTTGAAATGAAAAACTTACTGTTTTTTTAATTTTTCACTGCTACTGGTAAAATTACAACACACTAGGGATTCAAAATGTCTCATAATACTTGAAAAATGTGTACTGGATACAAAAATGATGTTACATAGTTTAAAACACAACAATAAAAATATTTCATGGGTATAATGAGAAAGATCTTGGAATTTGAACTTACATTTAAAAGAATTTTCTGGATGACTTCTGTTTATAACTAGACCCGGGACTGTCTTTTACAAGGAACCAACAATAGTCTGGAAGTATGCTGGATGATGACCTTCCTTTATATCACCTTTCCATTTCATTTCTTGATTAAATCTTTTCCCATGCTCGTCGCTTACCGCTCCAAAGTTAGGAGGAAAGAAGTCCAAATGAGAATGTAAGAAGTGTATTTTGAGAGACATATTACACCCCAAGGAAATTTGAGCAAACGTCTTTGAATGCGCTCCATGCCATTTTTTCTGTAACGGAAAGATTTCCTCAAACAAAGAATCAGCCATAACTTTGTGAATTTGTGGACCAATGAAACTGTCCACTTTTAAGTTTCCTTGACTCAAAAGGTAAACTTTTCTTTTAAATACTGAAAACCAGACCCTTGTTTGTTCATTGCGTAGACCTCACTTTGAACTGTTCTGAATTTACTGAATAGAAGGGATCAATACCTGTTTATTTATTAGAAGTACAAAGGAACATGCCAACAACCATAAGAAACCGGAAATAAGTTATAATCTTATAAAATACATTAGCTTTCGTTTTGGTTTACAACCCCCAACCCTGGGGAGCGCTTATCGAAAAGCATATATCTTTAAACCCTTACGTGATACGAAGAAAAAAGATGCATTTTCGGATTCAGCGTACAGCAAACCATAAGGGACACATTGTTTTAAGTCGGAGCAAAATTCTTGTTGTTCAGTGGTTTGTAGCGAAAGACTGCGCTTGAGCAGAAAACTAAGTATAAGTAAAATTGTTTGTGTATCTATTTATTTTAGCTACGAGATAAGTGTAGAAGTTTACATTTAAATTGGTCTTGTTATAATAGTGTCACTGCAAGTCACTTTGTCTTGGTTAGAAGCAATAAGAATTACTTCTTTCGCTTTCAGTTAAAAGCCATTTTGCCATTAAGACAAGGTGAGGTATCGGCCCCTGTTACTAGTTTCGTGTTTGAATTTAAATTGCAGTGAAAAGTGGATAAAACCGTCTTCTTGTAAGCTGTCAAGTCCCACTTCATAACTTCGTTGTACTTCATTGAGTTCGTAAGGAAAGTGAACGTAAGGACGCAAATAGTATAGGACGCTGAAGCACTCTTTAAATATCCTACTTCATTCAACTTCTGAGAACAGTTAGGGAAGATCAGTCTCGGCCTTGTATCCGGGAAGTTCAAACTTAGGTCTAGATCGCTTCCTACTGCATTTATCTTATTATCCATATTATTTTTCTTCTTATTTTCAAGATATGATCCTCTTCCTCTGTTCCGTTCCCAGTGAAATAGGACTTAATTCCAAGTAAATTTTGTGTCTCTGATTTCGGTGCCAAGCGGATGAGATTTGCCATTGATCATGAAGTCCACCTATTCAAACTAGATCCAAGATGTATACACGGTGTCCCGCTTAGAGGGTCGAGAAATAAATGCTCACCATTTAAAATCAGATGAAGATGTCGTTGTGATTTACATCTGACAAGATACAGAAACTGTCCAAGTTTATGCACCAATGGTTTGAAAACAGTTTCATGTTCATGCGCATGCGCACTAACGTTTATCATGGAAACAAGCCTGGCTCCATTCAGTAGAACATTCCGTCACTGGACCATTCTTCTTCATCGAGGCGACAGTCACAGGGAATGTGTATCGGACATGTTGCAGAACTTTTGTTGTTGATCAACTCCTCCCAGAATTGGTTTTTCAGCAAAATGGGGCTCCACCCCATTATTATGGAGCAGTGCGTGGCTTCTTGAATGCAAACTTTCCCAATAAGTTTATCGGAAGAGGAGAACCCTTGCCTGGCCACTTAGGTTAACCTACTTGATACAAGTGTTGTGTACCAGCGAGATACAGTTGACACTTTTGAAAAACTGAGACAACGCATTATAAATGCTGCGCTAATCACTCCACAAATGTTATGGAACACTTGACAGAAGATTGATTACCGGTTAGATGTCTTCAGGGTAGCTCGAGACGCACACATCGAGTTGCACTGACCATTCTCCGAAAGTTTTTACATCACGTTATACAAAAAGTTATGTTATAAATCCATTATTTATACTTTAAATTGGCACTTATTTCTCGATCCTACTAAACGGGACACGGTGTATTATTTAATAGACGTTAAAAACTTTACGAAGATTTTCTCTATAAAAATGAAATTAGGAATCTCATATTGTACGCTTGCAACACCTCGCCTCACCAAGAATACTGTTCTATGTCTTCTATCTTTTATAGGATAGTACCGGAAAGGCCTTTGTCGGTCAAAATAGGGAACAAGATTTAGAAGTGGATTGCAGTAAACCTTAAAGCCTCAGTTTGTAAGAAAATTACTCAAAACGAGGAAAGTCAGGAAGGTAACACATACTTTTTCATTACATGTTTTACGTATTTCATATAACACTTCATTTCTTTTATCATACTTCCCATGATTTTACCGTTAATAGGTTTGTTCCAGCACAGTTCAAAATTGATTCTGAACTTCCTGCTCATGCGCAGTAGCTCAATGTGCGTTCCAGCAAGACTAGAACTGATTCCGAACCGATTCTGAACCCTCCAGATCCTAGTTCCAATGTGTTTTATAACTCTTTCGGAACGAGTGAAATTGGTTCTCGATTAAGAGCAGGAACGGGAAATTCTGAATTGCTGACGCATGCGCAGATGGTTTAATCTGAAGTTACGGTTAAAATGCTTTCGAGATTAGGCACGTTAAAATAAAGAAAATAGTCGATCACGAATGAATTGGAAGGTGGCAGCGATATATTTTACGAAGAATTACGTTCGAAAGATGAATATAGTTCTAATATGAGACGAAACTCCAAAGGCCGGGAAAGAAGAGTTCAAGAAACGTTCCAACAACGTAAAATCCCGAATTAGTTCTGAATCATACACAACTGGCGCATGCGTTGAAAGAATTCCGGTATTAGTTCGGAACGCCTTCTGAATTGTTTGCTGGACTAAATCTAATATACATAAATACTCGTATACACAAATAATATGAATTAATCTGATCCAGATTTGAAAATGAAATTTCTTACTATTGGTTACACACACAAAGCGTACTTTATAATATCAAAGGTGCCTGCCTTCATTTACAAATCATACGGTTTAAGTATATCATTACTGTGGAAAACGATATAAACTGCCAAAATTATATAGACAGTACATATCGGTCTATTGAACAAAACGTCTAATGAAATTTTAATTATTTCTTATAATTGTATTTTTAATTTGTAAAAAGGTCGATAGTAATCTAATTATTTGTTTACATTTCGACTGAAGGTGAATGCCATTGCAGAAGACCTTGTGCCCAACACAAACCAATACGCAACAAGTAACAAACGACATTTGAACGTCCGTATCGGTCTAAGTAAATAATGACTGTCTATTCTCTTTTTTTAAGTTAGACTCGCAAAACATTTTATTTTTTTATTTTTTATTTTTTTTTTCTCGCTGTTATTTATACTCGCTTTAACATCTTTGGTCATATCGCGAGTTAATCCTTGGTTGAAATCCGAAGGCCTGTGTACTATTGTTGAGACTGGTTCTATTGTTGTGAACTAGATGGCGACTATATATATCGTATATATTACTGATTTGTTATGAATATGATTTCGGTGATGAATGAGGCCGGTGATTTTCAGGGACGTTGTGGCCTGAATTTCCTGGCACTTGCCTTACGGTTGAGGAAAAACCCTGAAAAACATCAACCCAGAAATTCAACCCAACCGGGAATCGAACCCGGCCCCTCTGCGTAAGAGACCAGCATGCTGACCCCTACATCACAGAGGTGGTCAACATTTTATTGTGAGAAAACTTTGATAATTGAAGCGTCGGCTGGAACAACATTGTAAGTTACAAAATTTTCATTTGGCGTGTTTCCTTGTAATAATGTTGTATGTCATCTTATCTTGCTATACTCTTTGGCTTGCAACTGTCCATCAGTGCAGTACGTGAAGTTTGTCCAGTCAAACGTTTGCTACCCTATAAGAACAACGTTGTACGTGTACACGTTTTTGCAGCTCCTGTAAATTTTACCAAATGTAACTTATAATGTTGTTCCAGCCGACGCTTCAATTATTGAAAAACGTTATTTGACTTTTTCCTTCACTTATTTATATTCTACCCCTAGTATTTTTTGGCAGTTAATATTGTTTACACGTTGTATAATTAATTTTAGCAAATGCAGATAAAATAATTACATAATTATACTAGGATTGTTAGTTTAAAATTTACTGGTATAATTTTTATAGTAACAAAAATCTACATATACAGTAAATATCAGAAGTATATTAGTGCTTTATTGTAGAACCGCGAATAAATCTCCCTCATTTAATTATAGACCTTTCAGGAATTCTTTGAATGACTCACCCACACACAACAAACGTTTTCTGAACTGAGGATAAATTTCTTCTAAGAGCGTGGTCTTCGACTCTTTTAGAACTGGTTGGTTATCGGTGGACTTTGATTCGCAACGAAAAGTAGACATAATTTTGTATAGGCCTATAATAAATTTCTGCAAAAGCATGAGTGGGGACATACTGGGTTGTTCATTTTATTCATCTCTTCATCTTATGCAAGATACAAAGGAAGAAATCGTTAAGGTTTATTTAGAGTTCGCGTTTTTGGTTTGAAATGGAGACCTATTGAATTTCTTACTAAAATTACTGTATTTCATGTGAATGTTAAATATTATGTTTAATTTAAGGACGCTCGCAACTGCAGAGGTTATATCAGCGTCGTCGGTGTGCCGGAATTTTGTCCCGCAGGAGTTCTTTTACATGCCAGTAAATCTACAGACATGAGCCTGTCGCATTTAAGCACACTTAAATGCCATCGATCTGCCGCGGGATCGAACCCGCAACCTTGGGCATAGGTGAGCGCTATACCAACTGAGCCAACCAGACGGACTATTTCATGCGAATCATTTCCAGATGGATCGTAGATACTAAATATAAACAAATAAAGAAAACAAACAACGGAAGTCGTTGTAAGCAGACAGACTACTTTTTTGGTATGAAGGATATTGAAAACGTTTATTTTCACAAAAATCTAGAAATGTATTTGTTTCCAGCACCACAATATCTTTTATTGAGAGAGTAAAAGGGAATCACCGTTGTAAACAATAGACATTTGTTTTATTGTTTTTGAGTCTCACAGTGTTTTATCATTCGTTTAATTACGTAATGAGCCACCAGGGTGGCTCAGTCGGTTAAGGCGCCTGCCTGCTGGTCTGACGTTGCGTTCGGCACGGGTTCGATCCCCGCTTGGGCTGATTACCTGGTTGGGTTTTTTTCGAGCTTTTCCCCAACCGTAATGTGAATGAAAGGCAATCTATGGCGAATCCTCGGCCTCATCTCGCCAAATATCATCTCGCTATCACCAATTTCATCGACGCCAAATAACCTAGTAGTTGATACAGCGTCGTTAAATAACCAACTAAAAAATTAATTACGTAACGAAATTATGTAAGCTATGACTTTTCTTCAGGCGTCCTGTTTACAAGAAGCTTAGGTTTCATACTTTCTATTTATCCTCACACTCAGAAATACGACATTAACAAAATACGCACTTGTATCAATCTCTTCAAGGCATTTCAGTGTCCCACGTCCTATGACGTAGTGTTCCTCCCACCTCGGAACTCCTACAATCAGCATCAAAGTGTGATCACGTCTAGCAAATCTTGATCCTAAGCCAATTGTTTGCTACGCACAGTGCAAGAGTATCCACATCCTCATTGTTGTAATACAAGCAGCTGTAACTAAATCATTCTGCTGACGACCCTTTAACCAAAAGGGAACTGGGTTTGATACTAAACGATTGGTCGCAAATTTATAGGAAGAGTACATCGGTGTGTAAGGTCCGAACTTCTGTCACGGTAACCATTAGACCACCGAGGGCGACATCTGTGTATTTTATGCAATACAGTAATATAATAGTGAAATACAACTTTACACCATGCCATACAGAAATATTAATCGCTTCTGAGTTACGTATCGGTTCTATTATTCAAGGCTGATCTATAGGATTTTACTAGTGATTGTTGCCCCCCTTTTTGAAACCTTTCCTGATAGTGGAACCGATGGTTAGCTAAAAATTAAGGTCATGTTCTCTTGGGGGAATTCTTAAGAATGTATATTTTGCTTCGGTGTGTAGCGCAGCCCCATGGAGTGTGTCGCGAAATTTTGGAATTGGAAAATAAATTTTATGCCATCCAGAAAGTCTCTTTACAACACATTTTTATTTACAACGAAATCTTTGATATGGTATTTTGAGAAAGACTTCGCCAATGAAACGTGAACACCTGCAACAATGCTTAGTAATTCGATTAGGCCTACTGTTCCCACTTAGTAATAAATAGGCGCTACAGTTTAGAATCGTCAGAACATATTGGTCAGTTTCAGTATGAGCGGCTGATATTGAGACTATTTTGTGAAAAGTGCTTTATTTAGATTTTATCATGGACAGAGTTTTAATTCGAAATCAAGCTCTGAGTTAGAATTAGATAACAGCAGTGCTAATTCAAATAATGTGCGTGAAAATTTCCTCCAGGGTTCACAGAAACGTACTGCGTTTCGTAAATATAGTGATGAACACTTGCAATATGGTTTTACATGGCGTGGAGATGAATATAAACAAAATCCCCAGTGTCTTATATGCGAAGATGTTTTGTCAAATCAGTCGATGGTGCCGAATAAACTAAAAAGACATTTATAACTGCCGTTTTCAACGTCCTACTTGTGTGAATCAGTGTTTTCTACCATGAAAATAATGAACTCTAAACAAAGTAACAGACTGCCGCATCTTGAAGATTTACGTATCCTGTGAACCATAAGACCACGTATAGAGAAATTCTGTGCAACCCACCAAGCGCATGACTTCACATTAATTTAAATAGGTGAGTTTTCAAAAACGATTATAAAAATCTTATATCGGACATTCAGCATAGATAGATTGTGATTTTTGACACATACTACGTTTGTTTTTTTTCTAATTCCACTCAAGTTGCTGCTTGTGTTTTTATTTTTTATTTTTTTAAGATTGCGTGTTGACATCGACTTATCTACAAAAGTGGATATCCGACATTACATAGAAGTAATCAGTGCTTTTTTCTGGCGGAACGCGCTGGAACGGCGTTCCGACACTTTGTTTCTTGCATTTTTCATCATGCAAGCGGAATATTTGTGAATAACTACGTTTTTTAATGTAATTTTTCTTTGAATTCCGCTTAGACCTTGAAAGTCTTAGTTGGACGAAAAGGAGGATAAAAACGACAAAATTCACGCGCAGTGAACAGTAATCATCTTCCCGTACGCTATAAAATATTCTACACAGAGTTTCACCACGTTTTCTTCCACAAGAAAATCATTGGTGGTTGTTATTATATTGTTATTAATAAAAGCAAATAAGTGTGTCGCGATATCGTGAGCGTTCAGTAAAGTGTGTCGTCAGTCAAAAAAGGTTGGGAACCACTGCATTATGGTAAGGCGCACTGGACCACACTTGAACGGACTTTACCGGACCTGACTTGAGCCGGTCTGCGCCGCAGCTTACAGATCGGACTGTGGCGTAGTAGACTTCGTAAAGGGAATAATACGACGTGTGCAGCACAGATGTTATTGGTTCTCAGTTCAGAAATCTGAAGATTCTGAATAAGTAATGTACTGTAGAAAAGAAAATACTGTGGTTAAACCCGTACGTATAACAGCGGGAACAGTGTTGAATTCAGATTTTTCTTCCGAGTGGGGGGAATTATACTACACCAGGAGAGAGAAAAAAAAAACACGAAGAATTAAAATCTTACCTAACAATAGAGACCGTCTATGTAAAAGGGAACATAGATATTAAAGAACTATAGCTTTTCTTGGTTCATATTTTTTTAATACTACTAAATATTAATATAGGCATTATCTTAAAAGTGTTAATATTGTTATGTAAAAGACGGTGAATGTGGACTATTCTTTTGTGTAAAATGTTCACGTAAAGCCGGAGTTAGTCGGCCTTGGTAGCGTAGTCGGTATAGCCCTGGCCTTCTGTGCTCGAGTTTGCGGGTTCGATTCCGGCCCAGGTCGATGGCATTTAAGTGTTTTTAAATGCGACAGGCTCATGTCAGTAGATATATTGGCATGTAAAAGAACTTCTGCGGGACAAAATTCCGGCGACGCTGATATAACCACTGCAGTTGCGAGCGTCGTTAAATAAACCATAATTAAAAAAATTAAGCCGGAGTTAAGTATCCTTTTTACAATCTTCTTCTTCTTCTTCTTCTTCTTCCTCTTCCTCACAAGGTTTAGGTATTAGCTTTCTGAGTAATTTTAATTTTCCATGAAGGGGTTATCAGCCATTCTTTTTACATAAACCGCCTAAATTTTAGTAGGCCAACAAGAGTAGACCTAATTACTCACCGATTTGACGATTACATCTTCCAGTAGCTTTCTAAAATTTAAAAAATGCACTGATATAAATAAATCACCTGTTTTTGAAGAGGGTCGTTGTCATTAATAAATGCATTTCACACAGGTTAAGAAAATGCACCACCCCGAGTACGATCGAAATACAACTAATCCACATAACAGAATTGGAAAAGTAATAACTTATTAAATTAAAATGTAATATTGTATAAATATACATATTCAAATATGAAGTCTTGCCTCCTCATTGAATAATCAATGACTATACATAGTCATACAATATAGATACAAAAGGAGGGGAATTCGGCCGGCACCTTGATTCGGGTCTCGGCATAGCTCAGATGGAAAGAGCGCTCAGCGCGCAAAGCTGAGAGGTCCTGGGTTCGATTCCCGGTACCAGAACGAAATTATCTCCAATAATATGTAATATTATATAAATTATATATTTTTATTGTAATGTATTAATTATATTTTTATTATATAGTTTGTCAAAAAAAACTCCGAGAGTGAGATCGTGAAATGCTGGGGAGGAAATCCCTGGCCACTCCCTGAGTTCATCACTGATCGGAAAAGTCATAGCGACTTTCATACTCTGTTGAGACATCTCACTGGATCACAATTAAAAAATTATATGAGAGAAAAATAATTTGACTATGATTATGTCATTCCGTATCTTCACTTTCATGGTCACATTATTATAAGCGTTAACAATTCCAGGCTTCCTAGCAAAATTTTGAAAATCTCTTTCCCTGCCATCATCTATTTTAAAATAAATAACTATTGCCACTGTTAGGGGTTCCTTACAAATAAAAAAAAACATTGCTATTATTTACCTTAATTATTGAACTTTTCAGGATTTTTCACTGTTGTAAACTTTAATTGTCTTTAATTGAACATTGTATATAACGCATTATACAAATTTATTATTATCTGGTATACTTTGTCTACGGGCAATCTCAAAATTTGGGAAAGCAAAAAATAAAAAATATATCAGTGTCTTAAAGAATTAATGATTTCTTACATGTTCCATAAGAAAAATGGGAAAGTTTCTTGCAGAACACCTTTATTTATTTACTATTATTTTTTGCATTGACGTTATTTATTGATATTCAATAATACATATTCGAAGGTACAATATATATATATATATATATATATATATATATATATATATATATATATATATATATATATATATACGGTATAGTCGAATGTATGAAAATTTCACACAAACGAAATTATACTCTTATGCATTAAAAATATGAGAATTACGAGGGATTTCTTTTCATTTCATTTCATTTATTATATTTCATAGATCCTACATTAGCAATGAACCTTTAAGGTGTGGAACAAGTCAAAATTTTACGAGATTACAATTACAATGTTTACAATTTTTACAGTCTTGCAATTTTCTACAATGTTTTACAATTTTTTACAATATTTTGGCGAGATGTAATGAGATGAGGCGAGGCCCGAGAATTCGCCAAAAGATTACCTGGCATTTGCCTCATGGTTAGGGAAAACCTTGGAAAAACCTAACCAGGTAATCAGATCAGAGGGAGTGAAATGAAGTGAGGCCGAGGACTCGCCATAGGCCATCCGGCATCAGTCCCACGGCTAGGGGAAACCTCGGAAGAAACCAAATGCAAGAGTCTCACACGCACCTGCGCGCGCGCGCGCACACACACACACACACACACACACACACACACGTGAGTATTGGCATTAATTTCAGGGGGTTATTCTTTGAGATATTTCAAACAAAAGATTTAATTGACTGAGCATGTTGGGAATTAAATCAATGACTTTCCCAAAGCACGCTATGAAATGTTTAACATGAAACAATTTTATTCTCGAAGGGGAAGCAAAAACGAGCAAAATTGTATTAAACTAAATTGTTTGAATAACCCCCTGAAATAATGACATTACTTACGGTTCACTGCTCATGTGAGAATATAGTCTTTACGCTTCATTCTGCAACACTTATCATCCCAGAAATCCCTGTTAGCGAACTCGATGTGATTTTGTCAGTAGTGCCAACGTTGTGAAATACGACATAATAAACAAATCGTTCCTATTGTTATGCGAATTGCGATTTCTAGACCCGAGAAAGCAAACAATGGTGAGTAGCAATAAATGGCGTACTGTTCGATCATACATCAAGCCACTGCAGCGCTGGTTATAATGGGGGTTTAATCTGATTTGGCTTGAATAAATCTTGATAAATCATGGCACTCGCGATATGGCGTGCTGATTTGATTGGATTGTTCAGTTCTGCATTCCGACAGCCGTGTTCGCTGTGCAGAATATTGCTCCCGACGTGATCGCGATTCTCTTTGTACTGCTCCCTTTTGCCGCAGAGGATTGTACACTTTTGATTGATATAAAACTTGACGTGCATAGAGTCGAGTAATATTATAGACACTAGTTAATGGAATTCCCTTGCTCTGCTTCAGTGGTATTTTAATAAAATAACAGCACACTATAATAATAACAGCGTGCCCCCATTTTACGTGTAGTTGACTGCTGTAGTTTGTTCATATTACTGTCTGAAACGGAAGGAATCGAAGAAACTATCTTCTGCCATTGAGAACGGGTTTGCTTGAAAGAAAACTGAAACCAGTTTTTGTCCTTTCAACATGGTTGATTTACTCAGTAGCCCTTCAGTATGGGCGTACTGGAATTGGTTCCGAAGTCTGTGAATCGGTTCGCAAGTTCGTCCCAGAGCTATACCCGAGTTAGTTCCAAGTTGATTTCATCTGTGTACTTCAATTGGTTCCCGTACTAGACCAAGCCACAAAACATTTCCCTTCCCATTTTATACAGACCTAGAATTGTCAACTACTGTCTACGATAGTAAGTAGGTTAAAAATATTTGTGCTTGGCGGACACGCTGCGTCGAATAACTTCATAATTTTATGTAAAGTTGCAATATCACAAGTGTCGTGGTTATGTTCGACGTTGCATTCCATTATATCTGAATCTGAAAGTTTCACGAAACACTAACATCCTCCTTCAACACAAATATACGAGTATCTTTCCACACCATCAGATAAAGTTTTCTGAAAACCGAACTTCTGATCATTGACCACTAAGAGTTGTTTCCTCTTTTCACTAAGCATAGTAGTCAAATCCATCATTAAGGAGCTCTCCTGTTCTTTCACTGCCACTGCTCTGCTAATCACTGAATACGTATAATCGTTATTTATATTTTAACGTAGATGGAGCATGATCGAATATAGGTAGGTGGTGTTATAGGCAATAACTACCTTATCCCGTTGTTGATATTTGAACACTATCACTACTCTGCTATGTGATTGATAAACATCCCCTGTCCCACACAGCCTTGGAACCTACTCGAGTTGTTGATATTTGAACATGGGAATCTACTCACGTTGTTGATATTGAACATAGGAACCTACTCGCGTTGTTGATATTTGAACATAGGAACCTACTCACGTTGTTATTTGAACATAGGAACCTACTCGCGTTGTTGATATTTGAATATAGGGAACCTACTCACGTTGTTGATATTTGAACAGAGGAACCTACTCTCGTTGTTGATATTTGAATATAGGGAACCTACTCACGTTGTTGATATTTGAACATGGGGAACCTACTCATATTGTTGATATTTGAACATGGGGAACCTACTCACGTTTTTGATATTTTTACATGGGAATCTACTCACGTTTTTGATATTTGAACATGGGGAACATACTCACGTTGTTGATATTTCAATATGGGGAACGTACTCACGTTGTTGATATTTGAACATAGGAACCTACTCGCGTTGTTGATATTTGAATATAGGAAACCTACTCACGCTGTTGATATTTGAACATAGGAACCTACTCGCATTTTTGATATTTGAATATAGGGAACCTACTCACGTTGTTGATATTTGAACATGGGGAACCTACTCACGTTGTTGATATTTGAACATGGGAATCTACTCACGTTTTTTATATTTGAACATGGGAACCTACTCGCGTTGTTGATATTTAAACATAGGGAAACTACTCACGTTGTTGATATTTGAACATGGGGAACCTACTCACGTTGTTGATTTTTGAACATGGGGAACCTACTCACGTTGTTGATTTTTGAACATGGGGAACCTAGTCACGTTGTTGATTTTTGAACATGGGGAACCTAGTCACGTTGTTGATATTTGAACATGGGGAACCTACTCACGTTGTTGATATTTGAACATGGGGAACCTACTCACGTTGTTGATTTTTGAACATGGGGAACCTACTCACGTTGTTGATTTTTGAACATGGGGAACCTAGTCACGTTGTTGATATTTGAACATGGGGAACCTACTCACGTTGTTGATATTTTATTTGGGAACCAACTGAAGAACAGCATTCAGTATTCCAATTCTGAAGCGAAATTGAAATTTTCCAATTTGACGCAGCTACATGTTCCTGCAAAAGATTTTTTGAAATGAGATTTAGAGCCGAATTCATAGTGAACACTTATAAACGAGTGGAATGCTTAAGTTATAGACTAAGTGATAAGTAAGTCACTCAACTGTTTCTGTTTCACAAACAACATTTATAAGCTGTACACTTATACGAGTAACACTTACAGCAGTATGATATATAGCAGCATTGCAGCTTGTGATGTCACTGTCTTTCGGATCTCATAAAAAAGACAAGCATATCAGTTGTTATTAGTGCATTATTGAGTTCACTTTTGTAATAATGTATAAAGATAGAAGATTGGGAAGTGCTTTTTACAAAAGCGAGGAAAAGTTTGAAAAACGAGCAGAGATTTTAACATAAAATTACAGTATATGCCTAAGGAAATCATTTTATAAATCAAGAAGGCTTCCTCTGTAGGATTTAGTATTAAAATACAAAGATATAATAGAAAATAAACAAACTGATAATGTTTGTTCTCGAAAAAAGAAAGATCTCTGGCAGAAAATTTTCTTGAAATACAATGCCAATTCTGAAAATAATTAACAGTAAGCCTTAGTAGTAGGGAAACAGGCACCTTTATCGCATTAATAATTTTTTTACTTTATAACTTGACTATTGAATTTGTTTTATTTTTATATTCTGCGTAGTTTATGTTCCTAAATGTAAAATAAATAAATAAGACAGCTTTGTTTTATTTTGTAAATCATCTCGCGATCACCTCAGCTCTTAACACGACCCCCACTTGGGGAACCACTGCATTAGATGAATCCAGAACCAATTGGGTAAGTAAGTATACGGTCGACATATTTGCTTGAGGTGCTCAAAATTGAAACTGGGTATCAGCAGAGGTCTAGAAGAGGCAGCGACTTAATTGGCATGTACTCGGCAATAGAAACCACCAACCGTTCACACTACATTGTGACCAGTTGCAGAAAATGGGAGCTAAAGACGGATTTTTTTCCTTTTTTTTGTGGTTTCAAAAAGAGGATGAAATACTAAGCATTTAAAAAAATTCATGGTTCTAGGTGCTACAGTTTTTAATACATATTACTTATTGGATGTACTTTTCGAGAAAAATGCAATTAAAGTTTTCACTTGTTTCCTTAGCAACTATAAGAAAGATTTAGGTATTTAAGAAGCACTGTATAAAACTACGTCCTAGTTTAGTATGTAAAGAATGCCTACAAGTAGCGCAAGATGTCAAAACATATAAATGCAGTTTTTACACCGCAGACTCGTTATTTTGTTCTCCTGTAAAATTTCCTTTCACGACTTAAATCCCTTTTCGCATTATTTTCTTAGTATGTGCCCAAGCCTAAATAATGAGCTGAGGAAAAAGACCGTCAGGAGCATAATAACACTTCGTAAATGCAAATCCGACAAACTTTGACACAAAAAAGACAGAATGAACATATTCAAGTCGTCTCATACAAATACCACACACATTTCTATCCAATCCTTAGTACGAGAAGTCTAGTTTCGGAGGTCTTTGCCATTTATTTCTCAAAGGCAATTGATCTAGAATTCTGGATTTATTCCTCTCGAGAGAGGAGTCCATCATCCGGTCTGTGTGTAATGAAGTAGCGTAGTAGCATTGGATTTATTGTGACAAGAGTGTAGTTTTTCGTGGAACTTTTCGAGGGCCAGGGTTCTATTCGGTGAAGACAAAGTTCATGGAGTAATCTTTCTTATCCTTCTGTCTGTCGGACAATCGTTCCTAATAAATTTTCAACAAGTTTTTCCATTTTTAATATAAATTCAATAGGAATTGTGTCATGCAGCGTTGTCGTGTACTCTAAAATAACCACGCCATCATCGATAGGATTAGAGCCGCTAAATGTCAGATATTGATGTTACGTAATAAGGATAATCTTGTGATCTAAGGTTATTACAGCAAATCGTCAGGACACTTCTGAATTTTTTTTAATTTGTTAAAAATGAGACATATATTCTAGTTATACAGGGTGTATCACGAGGTTTTCCCCTGGTTTATTGAGGTGATTCCTAGTGTTATTTGGAACAAAAATTGTAAATACAGTAATGGAGTGACATTCATAATTAAGGAGTTACAACAGATTTTCGAAACACGCCATGGCGTATGTAGCGCTAGACATGTTTGCGCAGGACTAACGATGTGTGGGGGAGGACTGTAATGATAAAACAGCAGTAGATACGCGAAGCGAGTGGTACGTTCCCATAACAAGTACGTTCTTGATACTGTAGTCGGCGTTTACATGTGAAGTTACGAAATGCTACTCGCGCGGTGCACACCCGTGCGAATCTTCAGATGCAGGGAGGAAATTTTGAACATTTGCTTTAAATCCATTCTACATGCAAAAGACTGGTACAAAGTCAAACACTTGTTTATATTCTAACTATGATTTCTATTTTTGTTAGTGACATCCTCAAATAAAATTTTTTTCTGCTTTTTTCAAATTGCTGTAACTCTTTAATTATGAATGTCACCCCATTACTGTATTTATATTTTTTGTTCCAAATAACACCAGGAATCATCTCAATAAACCGGGGGAAAACCTCATGATACCACTGTATATAAATCTTGTTCCACAACTTTTAACACTATACCACACGGAATATGTATTATAGGATGTCTTTCTCGTGTTAAATATTACCGTACCTGGTTAACATGTTTCATCCTATTATGAGCCATATTCAGAACTGGTTGCTGCTGGTCTTGGCGCCTTTTGTTTGTGTTTCCTGTGAGAGTTCCAAAACCTGCATCGACACATATACAAAATACACCCAAAGCTACACTACACATTAGAAAGTGAAAGCAACAAATCCATAAATTTTCTAGACAAAACAATAACAAAAGTCGACAACAAACACATATTCAAAATTTACTGAAAACCTCAACACACATACACAACACATCCAGTCACCCAACACAACACAAACAAGTTGCATTCCGAACAATGGTAGGCCTACACAGACTACTCAACGTACCAATGAGACAACAAGACTACAAAGAAGAGCTAAACACAATCAAATACATAGCACAAGAAAACAGATACAACTCTAACATAACAGACAACATAATAAGAAATACAAAACATAATCACAAAAAGCATAAGAATACAACACAAACACAAGAACACAAATAATATATTACACTAACATACGAAAATAAAAACACACAAAAGATTGCAACCTCATTCAAGAAATTAAATTACAACATCGCACAAAGAAGAAATAATACTCTATAAAAACATCTCAACACACAAACAACACAAACAAAGAAATACAACCACACAGGCGTATACAAACTCAAATGCATCACCTGCAACAACTTCTACGTAGGTCAGACAGGCAAATTATTTCAAACACGTTACAAAGAACACATCACAGTCATAACAAAACTACAAAACACTTCCACATATGCAGAACACATCATGATTGCTAACCATACCTACAGAGACATAAACATAGTCATGGAAATTCTACATATTCAACCAAAAAGCCAGAAACTAAACACGCTAGAACAATACGAAATATATAGACACGCAAAAACACATCCAAATGAAATTCTCAACACACAACTCAATTTCAGAACACACACACTCTTTGACTCCACATTACGCTACACAAACACACCCCCACAGGAAAAATAAACAAAAGGCGTCAAGACCAGCATCAACCAGTTCTGAATATGGCTCATAACAGGCTGAAATATGTTAACCAGGTACGGTAAAATTTAACACGAGAAAGACATATAATACATATTCCTCCTAGTTATATGTAGATAAAATATTTGTTTCACAAAATAAATGCGCTTTGAGTCACGATACTTGCTCTCATTCTTTAATTTCAGTTCCTTTGACAACGTTTATTTCCAAAATGTAATATATGATAACTATTCAAGCTACTTAGTGTTATGAAATAGACCTTTCGCAATGGCCAGAGAAAATTTAATAGCAGAGCTCCTGATTTTGGAGATCTCGTGAGAAAATTTTCTTCCTCAGCAAGACTGGAACCAACGATGATTCCTTATTTATAGTCCAAGATACGACGCATTAGACTACGCAGCTACGGCACGGGAGATATTTTTATAATACCTACATAAAATTAATAATTTACAAGTGACTATATATATCATAATATATCAAATTAATGATCTGCAAGTGACTATATACTATATTTATATAATACCTACATCAAATTAATGATTTATAAGTGACTATACCGGGTGATTCACGAGGAATTACCGCCACTTACGGAGCTTATTTCCGAAAACATTCTGAGCAAAAACTGTTATATAAACATGGATCCTATTCTTAGTATTTTCAGAGTTACACTAATTTCAAACAATATGGTTGTATATTCATGAATATGGTGCAAATTATTGCATTTAATGGCATACAGTAGTTATTCTTTTAGCCGGTTATTTAATGACGTATCAACTAATAAGCTATGTAGCTTCAGTGGAATTAATGACAGTAAGATGGTATTTAACAAATTGAGGCCGAGGTTTTGCCATGGGATCACCTGACATTCGCTTTACAGTTCGGGAAAATGTCGAAAAAGACCCAACTAGATAATCACTCCAAACGGGAATCGAACTTACACCCGAGGGCAGCCTCGGATTAACATGAAAATGTGCCTGTCGCCTGAACTATGCCAGTGACTGACATAATGACATAGTTCTTAGTTCTTATCAACATCTTGTTGTATCTTCATTTCGTAATTCTTTAACATTGTTAAGCTTGGTAATTCATTAAATTCAGATCAATTCACAAAATAATGTTGAACGTAATTTCAAGAAACACAAATACCTCGAGAAACACGTAACTAACACGTTTGGGGGACGCCGGTCTGGAACACCCAGTGGTATGAATTCCCGCAGTCTTGAGCGTCACGGTTGTGTGACCCGCAGCGCGGCGGCCGCCATATGTTGTTCTGAAGAGAGGGCGAGGGAATCGTTATTTATGAATCATATAATTTTGTTTCGTGGGCTTGGCCGATTTCCTCTCATTATCCTAATTAAGCTGCATGCCTGCCACTCGATTGTATTTCACATTTATTAAGTTTCGGGAACTTGAAAGGATTTCTGCTCCCAACGAATTCTTACTCCTCTCGTCCTTGGAATCTCTATATGTAGGCCTACGACGGAGTAAACCCATAGAGACAAGCTACTCAGGTTTTATGAGACAATGAATATCCGGTATTATTCAACGACTATGAAATCTACATTCTTAGCGAAACTTGAAATGTTAGCCCAATGTTAGTACTAACACTAATGCTATTTGTAACACTATAATGCTTTTCACGGCACTTATTGTAGTTCATAGATATTATTTCTTTGTAGTTGTCTGGGCGCATATATTATTTAACTTACTGTAACTAACAGCTAAGTCTTAACTAGAGATAAACAACGAGCGAGAATGCAAGACTAACAGCGCCCGCACGACAGTATTGTCTGTCTTGACTGCTTGCAAGCAAACGTTCAAAACATCGGGACTTCGGGAGTGATCAACTTTCGAACGTCAAGCAGCCTTGAATCGTCACAGTTGTTTATACCAGATTGAACTTTTATCTGTTTTGGCAACTCTTACATATGTATAAACAATCAAGTAGCCTATTTGAAACATCATCTCTACCTTTCAGTGTAGTAATCCTCCGTTCCCCAATCTTTATTTAATTACGAGGCCCTTATTAAAAGACTAGACTTTTTTTTGTATGTTTGAGATTATTACGAGGCCCTTATTAAAAGACTAGACTTTTTTTGTATGTTTGAGATTAAGTATACAATCTCAAGTAAAAAAAAAACGCTTTATTTAACGCTGTGTTTTATGTTATTTAGATTTTCAAATTTATTTGAGAATGTTTTTTTTATTTATATAACCATAGGTAATGTCTGATAATAGAACCAGAACATTTTGATAACTAAGATACTGTCTTTTTTGTCTTTTTGTCTCATTTAAACATTTATAATGCTATTTATTTCAATGATGTATGTTATTAAAAGTTACAAAATCTTTCTAAGCCGACCAAATGCTATTTCGAGAATGTTGAGCGAGATTCGAAGCGCACAAGAATTACGAGACGAGACTCGAAAGACAAGTGCAACGAACACAGAGAGCGAGAGCGGCGATTAGTTTTGTTCATCTCTAGTCTTAACACCACAACTGGGCTACGTTGCTTTAGTGCGAATGAGTCGCGTTGTTCGGGACGCTGAAAATCACAACCTTCAGAAATTAAGGTCCTTTATACACTTGAAGAGATCTCGCTAGCGAGAAATGTGTTGCGAGAAAATTCAAAGATTGATAACACGGATTCAAATGGACGTCCACACACTGAAAGAGATTCTCGTTTGAGGCGAAAACCTCGCGCTAGTTTCTCGCTGAAATCGGTAGTTCAGCGAATTTTTTTGACACATTTATCAAAGTTGTTTGACATTTATATACTCTTTATGACGATTGAATGTAGAAAAAGATAAGTAATATCACAGATGGTGATGAATTGTATTGTTTTTATTGACAATGAAGAAAGATGGCTTATAATTGCAGTCAGAAATTTATCGAACTTGTACGATGTCACCCGTAGGCAGGGCTGGGCAAAATACTGACATCCCAGTATTTCAAATACAAATACAAAATACTTCAAAGAATAGTATTTGAAATACAAATACAAAATACTTTTAAAAAATTAACCAAAATGCATTTGTATTTCAAATACTCAAAATACATTTGTATTTCAAATACCCGATACAATATATAAAGAAATAAGAATATTACCGACTAAAATATTGTATTAACATTAAAATTATTTTTATCTCAAAGTTTTATATAAACACTGTAACTGAACATTCTTCCTTTTCCCAGTCAACAATGAAATTGTACAAAATATTAATAATTACTGCTCCCTTTAAAAAAAAGTCAGTTTCTCAAAAAGTTCATCAGGTAAGGATCCCCTTACTTGGGTTTCAGAACTGCACATTGTTCTTCAAGGTACTAAAACTCAATATCTTTGAAGGTTGGTAATCCCAGTTTTTCACATATACTGTTTATATCATGTTTGAATTGCAATATTTGAGAGATTGAGCCATCAAGAGAATTCCACCGAGTTGGGCAAGGAAACTTTAATGAATGTTTCAAGACATCTGATATAATTTCTGAGGATTTGGGTCTCCTAGACGCATTCCATAATGCTGAACATGTAGCAAGTGTTGGGTGATGGATCCTTGATGCTGTTGGAGATTTCTTTATGGCATTAAGGAAATCAGTTGTGGCAAGAAAACTAAGTGTATGGCTAGCACATCTGAAATGGGTAGGCAAATAAGATAGAAGTTCATTCTTGAAATACAAATCCAAAACTTGAAGGACAAGAAGAAGAAGAAGCAAGTATTTTGAGTATTTGAAATAAAAATACATTAATTTTATGTATTTAAATACAAAATACAAAATACTTTCTAAAATCCTTGCAAATTACAAAATACAAAATACAAATGTATTTCAAATACTGCCCAGCCCTGCCCGTAGGCCTATTTATACGATACACGGGATGAAAACTATAAAGAGACGAAACTTAAAGAAGAAATCCGGAGACAAATATCAGATGATCTGAAAGTAAATAGGGCTATATTTTATTTTGATGAGATTTAATAGTATTAATTATTATAACATTTGAAATAATGTATCTATATTTTTAACGATTTGCATAATTTTAATCAGAGCATAGCAAAGAATCTTCTATCGTATCATGAATGGCAAAAAACTGAGATCTATTCAACCTGAAACAATGCCTAAACGAATCATCATTCAAATCCAAATCAGTGACTGAATCTCGCCCTTATCTTCGTGAGATTCAATGTGATTTCCAGATATTTCTGGCTTTAATTTTAGGCCTACTTTTTCTTTTCATTAACAAAATATGTTCATATAACTCTATTTCCTCATCATCTGAAAATTCAGATTCAACATAGTAGCGTTCGTACATAATTTGTAAAGTACCTACGACAATATACTTACAGGTTATATATTTAAGTACGACAATATACGTAAATACATAACCTGTAATATTTCCCCCAACGAATGATTACCGTAATGACAAAATTACTCTCTGCATGAAGGCAGTGCATAGATAATCATAACGAGGTGTGATCTGTGATAGCGAGAGCTCGCTAAGTGTGTGAAGGAAGGCTCTTCGCCTCTTTCTCGCAACACATTTCTCGCTAGCGAGATCTCTTCAAGTGTGTAACGGGCCTAAGGCGCATGTGAAGAGGTATAATACTGACACTGGTAATATTACGTTGGGGATACTATGTTCTACAAATCAGTTCAGATTCTGGCATTTATAGATATCGATCCGCTTTTGAACTTTAAAAACGTAGCATTGGTCGTCGATTCTCTTTATTATTCAATAAGAAAGACTGTCTCTAAACCATCTCCAGATATGCCGCTCTTTACGAATGAACTTCCATTGACACAATAGTTACAATATTCTGCAATGTGAGAAGAGCCAGTTTTTGAATGGAGGAGGACTTATGTTTCATTGTTACATACTTACATATTTGATTTTATGACATCTTCTGGTTTTGAACGTAGCTTAATTTTGATGTAGCTGAATTTCAGAACATTTATAGGAGACATGCTCGTGTTTACGTTCATTTCGCGTCGTGCTTTATGCATAGGATATGTTAATATTTTTTCAAGAATATTTCATGTTTTTGGGGGGGGGCAGAGAGTATAGATTTTATATTTTGTCAAAATGTTAATGTTTTTCCGAATTTTCGTGATGAGACAGGACTATGGTAGTGATACAGAGGATTATGATGACGTTGAAGAGGAGACAATTATGAGGAGGATGCAATGAAACATGTTGATAATGAGTGTACGGAAGACGATGAGAACGAGACGGAAGGAGGTGATGGAGGCAGAGGTGGAGGATGGCGAAAAAGGGAAAGTTTTAGAAGGCGTGAACGTTGGAGAAGGGAAGCAATGAATACGGTACATAGTCAAATGCTGCTGCATTTTTGATGGTGTCAACCTGTTATAAATAACTAGTGTCGAGGTGTGGAACAGAGAACAGCACGTGTTGTAATAAAATGTTGCACAAATACAGCAAGACAAATCCTTCCTCACACTAGACCACTTGACCTCGAGCCATATAAAATCCTGTCTTCCAAAATAGGAATCGGATGAGCAGCCCCTCCTTGAGATCGAGATATTCCGAAATATCGCCTCAGTCAGGAATGAAATAATAGCAGTGCGACTGTCGGATGTACCGTTGGATATCAAACAGGTGGCGCACAGTTGTCTGTGCCTGTAATTAGGTCTGCAGCCCACGGAGACACTCGAGAACGTCCGTGGCGAGGCCACACGGAGGAAGAATTCGTAAAACGCTGCTCCTACGTGCGAGATACCTTATACAGACCGGCAACGGGATCTGCGCCATTACACATCTCCCAAGATTACAATGGAAAGCACGGGAAGCACTTCCAAAACTGTCAGTTGGGAACTTGGAGGGTCCAAAATCGCAGCTCTTTGTTCCTATTGCACTGTCGATTTAAGGATCATGATTTTATGAATTTACTTCGTTACAGCATCTCATTATGGCAGAGTTAGGGTACAGACCGATTATTTAGTCCTGATAGCTCAGCGACGCAAAAGAGGGGAAGTAATTGGAGGAGTGGGGAGAGTTCCGGAGTAGAGATAAGGGCGAGCAGTCGGTAAAGGCAAGCGAGTGAATAAACCAAACACCCCTTGGCGTAACTAAATGGATTCGTCTGTCCCACGCGCACATCTCTGGCGACTGTCAGGACTAAATAATCGTACTGTACATATACGTTGGACCGACGATAAACGATAAAAGAAGCAGCGATGCTATATCAGAGAGAATTGAAGCATGCATTATCATTGAGGTATGCATATTGGAGTAACGATAACAGCGAAGATACACGATAAAAGCGACGAAAAAGACAAATTCCATTTTCTTCGCTCTTGTCGTTCACATGATCTCTGATTAAGATAATATTCATCTGTATAATGACCGATAGTTATCAATATATCCGAATATTAATCGATTTATTATTATTTCGGCATATTAAATTAATTATCATGGATATTAACAAATTGATCTCTTGTGTATTTATTCGTGATACATTATGTAATCACAAGAAGCAATCACATTACAATGAACTTATACTAGCTTTGGGATGAGAAATGGGTTCAATTTTGTACGTACTTAAGTTATATTAACCTTAAACCTAGCTGCTGATATTTTCTATATATCTTCTTTCATTAAGTGGATGTATAGAATATCTTCTACTGATAAATCAAAATGTTCACTTCCCGCGTACTCGTTGCTCCGATATGAACACTTGATTCTTTGATAATGCCAAAGCGTTGCTAGGTCGTTTCTTTCATCGTTTATCGTTGCTCCAATGCAAGGGAGCGGAGCTTGCCCTAAACGGATATCCGGAATTCTTCTTTTCGCCACGACTTCAAAACTATTCTAGGTATATGAATATTCTAGGCGTACGTAGAACAAAGGCTTAAAGAATTTTAATCTTTAATATCCTTCAAAGCTATAAATAGTTTAAAATGAACTTAGCCTTAAATATTTTTTTTTAGAAAATATTAATAGTGAATGCCTTTTATGTTTGTACGTACGTGCTGGTATGGTTGTTCAAGTTCTGCAGTATTTCCAGATCATTGTATTTACTAGCCTAAATTATTGAAACATAATAAAAAATGAAACAATGTTGGAAAATATAAATAATCCTCTTAGCCACAACTACAGTTATAATTCCGATTATGATAAAATTAACACTTTCTGAATATACATTCGAGTTTTCTTGGGGAAAATAATAATTTCATAACATATCGGCCAGAGTATGGGACCGATGCCCATCCAGCACCATGGCAAATGTGGAAACCTACAGTGAGTGGCGAAACTCGATTTAGTAAGCCAGCTATAACAGGTGTACAGATCATCGTGCTAATCATACGTTACTCTCATACTGGTCACTTCTGTTGGGGCATGTGGACATGAGGGCAACAGTCGACTGATAGGCCTTGGTCCTCCATGGGCTATCGCGCAACGAATATACATATATACAGGGTGTAAGGGCTATACGTACCATTATTTTAATTGATGATTGTTCATGTCATAGGGAAGAAAAAATGTCCTCACAATGTTTTTCTAATTGCAATATTTGACTAATTTTATTAAAGTTTACAATATTAGGGCTTTGGCAACGTTACTGGATGGGGAGGAGGGAGTTTACAAGTACACGGTACAGCTCAAGCGGACACAGACATGTCGGTACAAAACAGATGCTCTGTTCTAATGCAGGGGCGGACCGTTGTTTACATAAAATGAATAGCAAATACAAACTTTCAATCTGATTAATAGAACTTTATGGAAAATTTCCATTTTATTTAATAACACTGGCAATAGTAGTTCATTTTTTATTGTACGTCTACAAAATTAACAATAATAGATTCCTGCACAAAATCACACGAACTTTTTTCAAAGGCAACATTTTAATCTCTCCCGCTTCCATAAAGCAGTACCATTTTTAAAGAAATTTCTGTTTGTGTGATTTTCGAAACGAGATAATGACTCTTAGTTTGTAATAATCGTTGAGAAACTGCTACAAAAGTTCGCTGATTAGGTAACCTTCATTGCAGAAAACATTAACGGCACATCTTGCCTCACTTGAATTACGACGACTTTCTCCATACATTAATAACATAATTATGGTATTCTTAAACTGTGAATGACATTGTAAGTTGTTTATCGAATACCTGGTACCGAACTGTCATCCGCTTGACAGAAGACCTATGGACAGGGAGCTTGAACTCAGCTGACGTCTGTGCAGAGTACTGCCTGCTGAACACGTTGCCACGTCTCTAACGCCAGAATATTAACAAATTTAAGCATGCAATTTTATTTAATTTCACGAAAATGTGATAGAACACAAATATGTATTTAAACTAATATTAAGTCTTTGTTAGATACAACTACTGATGTAGATATTTTATTTTATATTATTATTTATTTAATTTAATTTCACGAAAACTTAATAGAACACACAAATATGTATTTAAATTAATATTAACTCTTTGCTAGATATACCTGCTGATGCAATTGTTTTCGTAATTTTACTAACGATATAAGCAGTATAATGCGAATAAAATTAGAGAAGAAATATTTTTTTCTGGGAAAACTATCAAGGTTTGACCTTATGTTGTACGGACATTTTTTGATCCTGTAGACCGTCCCCGACGACTGTGAAAAGAACACACTTATACCCCTTATATAATCATTCAATCAGTGTTCTGCCCAAGGACAGGTCTTTCACTGCAAACCCACTTTCTACAATCTTTCCTATTTTCTACCGTCCTCTTTGTCTCCTCATATGATCCATATCATAATGTCGTCTACCATGCGATATCTTCTTCTGCCCCGAACTCTTCTCCCGTTCACCATTACTTTCAGTGCACCCTTCAGTAGGCAGTTTCTTCTCAGCGAGTGAGCCAACCAATTCCTTTTCCTCTTCCTGATCAGTTTTAGCATCTTTCTTCACCCACTCTTTCCAACACAGCTTCATTTCTTATTCTGTGTGTCCATTTCACACGTTCCATTCTTCTCTAAATCCACATTTGAAATGCTTTTATTCGCTTCTTTTCACTTCGTCGTAATGTCCACTTTTCTGCCCCATGCCTCACTCCATACAAAGCACTTTTCCAGTTTCATCCTTAGTTCTTTTTCCAGAGGTCGTTACAAGATGCTTATTTTTCTATTAAAAGCTTCCTTTGCCATTGCTGTCCTTCTTTTGACTTCCTGACAGCTCATGTTACTGCTTGCTATAAGTATCTTTGCATCGTATTTTTTTCTCTCCCTCTTTCGTTTTGCTTTAGTATTCATAACAGAACACAAATTTTCTTTTGTGAATGATATACTTTGACTTCTAGGCAGTCCCTGTTTATGGAAGTAATATAATAATAATAATAATAATAATAATAATAATAATAATAATAATAATAATAATGATGATATCCCTTCTTCAAATAAATTCGCAATAGATGAACTTGTGTGCTAAACCTGAAATAACACCGATGATGTTTTGTAAAAAGGGCGTTATCAACAAAATCAGGAGATCTAAAAAAATGTTTAAGATCCATAATTTCATAAAATGTGTTACTTTATCTCAGTATTTTCAGTATTTTATTTTTTAATTTTTCATACATCAAGTATCTTCTGATTGAGGTTCTGGCTGATATGTACCTCTATTATTAGGCAGTAGCCTACATCTCACTTGACGATATGTGTCAGAGGAAGAACAATTGTTTATATGCATCTGAAGTGTGATTGGTGTAACAATCGGCGATGTATGCAATGGAGAGGGAAAGGAACTGGCCACCGTACCCCATTATCTTCTGGCCTAGTTGCCTCATAAGTGGTGCTTTTTGATATCACTTGTGAGGTTCAGACCTGTCTTCGAACAGTTGACCAACAACAACAACATCATAAATAAGGGAAATTAGTCAATTAAAAAGATTTATAACCATTTATTAACGTAAAGCCACAAAATTGTTCATAACGCTCTTCTTGCAAAACACCATCGTCATATTTGCACCAAAATAATTTCTATCTGCCCAATAGTGATGTTCGATCACAGTGTTTGTATTTCATTGTCAGCAACTTTCATAGAAATGTAACATTGTAGTTTATGTCAAAAGTTAATTTCCTTTTCAAATAAGTTCAGTTGAATGATCTTTTAAAGTTCACTTGCTCAAGCAAGGGATGGGAGGGGGCTGTTTGTATGCTTGTCTCGTGCGATATCCTAGCCTACTCAATACTGCTTGACCTCACGGTGTCAGCTAACAGAGAAAAATTCTGCGTTTCCTCTTATTGTTATTCTAAGTGCAGCATGCCTCTCCCGCATAAATTCCAATGAACCAGTTTATGACTGGGGAAGGACACTCCTAGCATTAAAAGGGGAAGTGCAAGATAATGCAGCTCCAACCTCACCATTATCCTGTTCGAAGGCCACACGTTCTGCAGGACACGATTCCTCTGTTCCATTGTGTGCTACATCACACTCGTAGCCTATTACAATAATAATGAAGTATATAGAGAAAGTGAAAGGAGAATATCTATCAATAATCTTCAGTCTTCTGTACAAAAAAAAAATAGAGAGACAATTTAAGATTAACCTGTTGCAAGCATAACGTATGTCTCTTTTCTGCAAGTTGTATCCCTAGCTGCTAACCCAGATCTTTGAAAAACATTTGATGGCAGGATAACAGAAGGGTTTGGAATTGAACGGGTTACATCAGCTTCTTGTCTATGCGGATGACGTGAATATGTTAGGAGAAAATCCACAAACGATTAGGAAAAACACGGGAATTTTACTGGAAGCAAGTAAAGAGATAGGTTTGGAAGTAAATCCCGAAAAGACAAAGTATAGGATTATGTCTCGTGACGAGAATATTGTACGAAATGGAAATATAAAAATTGGAGATTTATCTTTTGAAGAGGTGGAGAAGTTCAAATATCTGGGAGCAACAGTAACAAATATAAATGATACTCGGGAGGAAATTAAACACAGAAAAAAATAGGAAATGCCTGTTATTATTCGGTTGAGAAGCTTTTATCATCCGGTCTGCTCTAAAAAAATCTGAAAGTTAGAATTTATAAAGCAGTTATATCACCGGTTGTTCTTTATGGTTGTGAAACTTGGACCCTCACCTTGAGAGAGGAACATATGTTAAAGGTGTTTGAGAATAAGGTGCTTAGGAAAATATTTAGGGCTAAGATGGATGAAGTTACAGGAGAATGAAGAAAGTTACACAACACAGAACTGCACGCATTGTATTCTTCACCTGACATAATTAGGAACATTAAATCCAGACGTTTGAGATGGGCAGGGCATGTAGCACGTATGGGCGAATCTAGAAATGCATATAGAGTCTTAGTTGGGAGGTCGAAGGGATAAAGACCTTTACGGAGGCCGAGACGTAGATGGGAAGATAATATTAAAATGTATTTGAGGGAGGTGGGATATGATGATAGAGACTGGATTAATCTTGCTCAGGATAGGATCCAATGGCGGGCTTATGTGAGGGCGGCAATGAACCTCCGGGTTCCTTAAAAGCCAATAAATAAGTAAGTAATGTCTTGACGGTGTACTACTAGTTAGAGATGGGATAAACTGTTCTTTTGAAGAAACAGTTTCGACTGCAACTGTTTCACGAACGAAGCTGTTCCAAAAATAACAGTTTCAAATAAACAGTTTCATAAGAATTATGTTTACAACATCAGTGTCAACTGGTCCAAGTGTTGCAAGTGTTTCAACTTCTCATCTGCTTCAGGAGCATGTTTCAAAGCCCTTGAATTGTCTTTAAATCAGCTGTTCAGTGTATTATGACGACGAAAGTCATTTTTCGTAGGTTACTGTTAAGGGTAAATAACTACAATTCAAAATGTATCGATTTTAATAAAAATAACGCATATAATCCTAGGATAGTTTAATAACGATAAGACATTAGTCGATAATATTTCCGCGGCATGTCAATAATTAGCACTATGTTTGGGCACCATGAACATATTCTTCATCAATGGGCGGCTAATAATAATAATAATAATAATAATAATAATAATAATAATAATAATATCAGATTTATTAGGGAATTTTATTCGTACAATTAAATTGCGTTGTCCTACATAGGCTACTGTTGCACCAAGGCACATCGATATTATGTCTTCTTTCGATTAGAGGTCGATGATAGCGCTACACATAGTAAAAACCCAATTGTTATTGATAAAAACTAACTAAGCAAACATAAGTATATATGTACTATTAAAATTGTACGTTAAACTACATAAAAACTGAAAATTAAGATACAATATTGCATACAAATTTATTTTAGTACAGTACATAATTCTTTATAGTACCTGTACTCTATTTTACTTGAAATATCTCGAATAGTGTACGTTGCTTTGAAAAAGCCACGATTTGCTATACAGTATTAATTTTTATATTTTCTTCCAAATCAACCCGGATAATTGGAGTTCTACTGTATTTTGTTTTTTTTTTTTATTTCAGATAGCACGAAAATTAGGAAGTATTTGAAAATTTAAACAAGGAAACATAATTTTTAAATAATACAATTCTTCAAATGAAATAATGCTCTATATTATCAGTAATGTTAGTCAGTATCCAAGCTTCAGACCTGTATCAGCCCTGTTCTAGAGCGAAGTTAAAAAGTAAAGGTAATAGTGCATCTCCTTCCTTTAGCCCACTGTGAATTGGAAAAGCATCTGACAGAAATTGACCTATACGGACTCAACTGTACGTTTTATTGAGACACATATTAATTAATGTAATCGAACTGGTTTCTTCGGAAAACAAACTTCTGTAAGAATATTATATAAAACTTCCCTCTTAACAGAGTCATATGCTCTTTGAAATTTATGAATAACTTATGTACTGTACCCTTATACTCCCATTTTTCTCCAGTATCTGTCGAATACAAAACATCTGATCAATAGTCGATCTATTACGCCTCAAACCACATACGGAATTAATCTTCCCAAAAAAATATTGGACAAAATTTTGTACATCAACAAAAGTGATATTCCTTGGAAAGCCACGCACGAATCACTGAATTGAACTGTGACTGAAGCACTGGTAATTCCGGTTGTCCTAGCTGACTTTAGTTAAAGAGAATGATGCAGGAATGGGGTAAGCACGCGCGGCAAATGCTGTCCATTGCTTGACCTAGATCCGCTATTTCCGCGCTGACAGTAATATGAATGATTACAGGAAGAGTGATGGCGATAATTTAAAGAGAATCAATAAACATTTACAAGAATTAACCTCAAGATGCTATAGGATATAACAGGCCCCTACGTAAAAACTTCACTTATGAAAAGTACAAATAACCTTTTAGCAAGCAACATAATTAAACAATTATCCCAAATAGGAAGTTATTCATATTTTACTACATTTATTTAAAGGAAAAAATAGTTACAGTTAACTTTGTTGTCCAGAACCCACAAAAGGAGCCACAGCTCTCCACACTTTCTTTCGCGTGTTGTGTAGTCTAGAGTGACCTATGGGGAAACGGACGTTTTTCGAATGGCTAATACACAGCGGTTAGTAGTGCTAGGGAGAGGAGGTAGTAGCCATTCGCTGCGGGGTTGTTTACCGTTCAGTTACAATGGAACAGTGGACTGTAGATCATTGCGTTTTCGCGTACGATACCTACGTTCGAAATTGTGATCTGTTATCACAACACAGTGGATCTTTCGTCGCCATTTCAATATCGGTCGAAATGGCATAGTTCCAAGTCTCAATCCGATCCTGAGATGGGTTAACGCTCACAGTGCAACACGAAACTTGCGAAAAAGAAGCCGCCAGGCCCTGCAAGTACTGCGAGGACGCCTGAAAACATCGCCAGAGTGAGAGGGACACTTATCCGGAGCCCAAGTCGATCCGCACGTCAACATGCGCGGGAATTACAGATGATTCGTGAGAAAAATTTTATATTTGGATTTAAAATTCCATCCCTATAAAATGATGGTGGTTCAGCAGCTCAGGGTGAGGAACTACGCAGCCCGAGAACACTTACCTGTGTGTATGCAAGTGGTACGGGAAGAGGATCCAAATGCGATGAAGCTCATTTTAATTTGAGTGGTTCAGTCAACAAACAGAACTTCTGTTACTGGGTCCCCCAAAATCCTCGCAACATCCATGAAAAACCTCTCCACTCTCAGCGTGTGACAATTTGGTGTACGGTTGCCCCATTTGGTGCAATAGGGCCTTTTTTTTTTTTTTTAGAGAATGGCGTAACAGTGACAGTTAACTCAGAGCGTTACGTTCACATGCTGCAAACGTTTTTTCGATCAGAACTGTAGAGACGACACATAAACATGAATAATGTTTATTTTCCAAAGGACTGTGTCACAGCGCATACTGCAAAATGGATCCATGCAAGTTGTGAGAAATATGTTCCCTGGGCACCTCATTTCGCGTTTCGGTGACGTTCCGTGGCTCCCAAGATCACCGGATCTATTCGCTTGTGACCATTTCCTGTGGAGTACTTAAAAGAAAATGTTTATGCCCACATAGCCCGTACATTAATGGAATTGAAAAATGTCATTACAGAAAAGAGACGTTTGATTGACAGACAACTGTTGGCCCAAGTTATGAATGTTTTCTGGCAAAGACTTGAAATCTGCATTCAAGAGAGTGGCCACCACAGTGGTAATTTTTCATACCTAACTATGTATTAGATGGTATATGTTGTTCTTTGTGCTTTTTATTGCAAATCAACTGACTATTGTTCATTTCAAAAACGTCCGTTTCCCATATATCATGCTGTACAATTTGAAACAGATACTGACCTTACACGTGTCTCACACCTATCTAAACTAGGCTGAGGCTTTTGGAGAATAAAACGATTGTTAAATTTGACAAATAAAACGATTGTTATATTTGACAAATAAAACGATTGTTATATTTGACACTAAAATGAGAAATTGGAGTTTATGCGACAAGGTTCTGCAGCTTGCATTATTAACGTAGCAGGCCGGTTAGTCTCTCAGCTACGTACCTTCTGTTATATGATTCGTGCCCATCCCGAATTAATTATTAGAAGTCTTTGAACCTTTATATGAAAAATTTATAACTTAATTAAAGTGAGTATCGTATTCGTAATATGTAATTAAATGTAAACTAAATAAAATAAACTGTTTGAGATGGAAGGTAACCTTCATTGTTATTGTTTAGTCAACTGTCCGAAGACAGGTGTGAACCTCACAAGTGATACCAAATAGGCACCACTTATGAGGCAACTAGGCCAGGAGATAATGGGATAGGGTGGCCAGTTCCTTTCCTCCATTGCATACATCGCCGACTAGCTACATATTACATTAGTCAGACTTCAGATGCATACAAACAATTTATTGTTCTTCCTCTGACACATACCATCAAGTGAGATGTACAGCCTGTTAATAGATGCACATATCAGCCAGAACCTCAATCCGAGGATAGTAACCTTCATAAATGTAATTAAATTCATATTTTATCACTCTTTTTTAATTGGTTATTTTATGACGCTTTATCAACTGCCATAGTTATCTAGCGTCTGAATGAGATGAAGGTGGTAGGGCCTAACGTCAGCGAAATGAATTCAGGGTCCAGCGCCGAAAGTTACCCAGCATTTTCTCTTAATGGATTCATGGAAAACCATAGAAAAAATTTCAACTAGATAACTTGTTTCATCCAGGATTTTAACTCGGTTTTATCACTCTTATTAGCGGTATGCCATACCTGTTCGTTTTCCAGGATTAATATGCGTACCCGGCTCATACCGGCCCACTTCAAGCACTTCCGAGTGATGTAAAGGGTTTGTTGGACAATAGCTCCATTTAGATCAGTTTTTAGTAGGTTATTTTACGAAGCTTTATCAACATCTCATGTTATTTAGCTTCTGAATGAGATGAAGGTGATAATGCCGGTGAAATGAATCCGGGGTCCAGCACCGAAAGTTACCCATCATTTGCTCATACTGGGTTGGAGAAAAACCCCGGAATAAACCTCAACCAGGTAACTTGCCCCGACCGGGAATCGAACCCAGACCACCTAGTTTTGCGGCCAGACGCGCTAACCGTAACTCCACAGGTGTGGACCATTTGGATCAAAATTACATAAATTCTTACTTAACAGATTAATTACTGATTAATATTTGTTACGTATAATGACACTAACATCTGTCCATTCTTATTATTACCATTAATTTCTTTAATAGAATACAAAATCTCTAATGGCAAAATTTAATTACTTTAATATTCTCATTACACGTATCAATATATTTTAGATTTATATTTTGCTTCCTATAACATAGTTCCAGTAAACTTCTTTAAATTAATTCTCATCATTTTAACCAACTAGCTATCTCAACTTAATTATAATTCTTTACGTGTTGCATATAGACTGAATTGAATTACATTAGCTCATAAATTAAGTTATTACTTTTTCTTATAGGTTTTATCTCAACTTAAATAAACATGTACTAGTCGTTAAACTTAACTGAAGAATATTGCTGGAGAATCTTTTAAGTGTATTGTAAATATTCATAATTTAAATATGTATGTAACTATTGTATTGATTAAGGCTGGTTGAGTGGAAGAGAAGGCCTTATGGCCTTAACTCTGCCAGCGAAAATAAAACATTCTATTCTATTCTGATTTGCAGTACGTCTCTCCATACCGCAGAGGCTTCTGGTATACAAAAGAAGAAAAAATATAAAACACGAGAGCGGCCAAAATAGGTAATAGGCTTAGAGTCGTATTAGCAAACTGGCTTTCAATAAAAAAGAAAAGAGGAAGTTAGGAAAAGTATCGATTGTATCGAACGTTAGATTGACACCAGTATTGAATGTGGAGACATTCTGGTTTCGTTTCATCTGTCGTAATTCATTGCGAAGACGTCTGTAATTTGAGGCAGAACAAATGTAAAACAGCATAATTACTCGTTCAGGAAAATCAGCATGTAAGTAGGCTGTGATGAAGGTCGTCAGACATCCAGCCTGCTGCCCCTGACCCAACTCGTCTCGTTATGCAATGGTCCATCACAGCACAGCCGGAATCTGAAGCGAGCACTTGTTTACGTTGCAGGCTCGCCTACGATTACACCAACAGTAGGTTTCACCTGACTTCAATGTCAGGTAAACACGTGCTCTAAACACTCTGTGTTCTGAATACAGCTGTGAACTCGTTAGGCTTGACACCTTCGCAAATTTAAATGCGTTGTAGAGTCATTTTTGTGAACGTGTGGTCGTGGTATGCTACACGTTTCTAGGACGAATAAATGTGGAGCTTTTATCGATAGTATTTTAGTTTACGCTCGTGGTGTAAGAATGATTTTAGCTTATATCAATTAAGGCAACTACTTATTATTGGATTTCGAAATTTTTATGTTTTAACATATTTTTCTCTTGTTCCCTGTTTTTAACCCTTAAATTGGCAAAGTATCCTATAGGATACAACAGGTTAATAGGCTATATGCTATAATTTTAATAGAACAATGGAAAAAAAAATCAGTAGGAAAATTAAAATTTCACAATACTGTAGGCCTAATATTGTACAACAGATAAAATATGAACAAGTTGATAGTGGCTGGGCACTGCTGAAGATGATTTTGATCCATTTCCTCTTGAAGAGCACATTAGGGGCAGAGTGGTGAAGGAGATATTCCAGTCCTGTGGAGATGCTTGGACAAGCAGTCAGTTCACACCTGTGGAGTAACGGTCAGCGCGTCTGGCCGCGAAACCAGGTGGCCCGGGTTCGAATCCCGGTCGGGGCAAGTTACCTGGTTGAGGTTTTTTCCGGGGTTTTCCCTCAACCCAATACGAGCAAATGCTGGGTAACTTTCGGTGCTGGACCCCGGATTCGTTTCACCGGCATTATCACCTTCATTTCACTCAGACGCTAAATAACCTAGATGTTGATACAGCGTCGTAAAATAACCCAATAAAATAAACAAGCAGTCATGGCCTGTAAACAGTCTAAAAATTGCACCTGCATTCTTCCTTGGGTATCCAAGGACGTTTTGGGTTGAGACAGATTTCCGTCTTTTATTTTTGGAAATTTGGAGATGATGATTTGCTATAATTTTGTGGTATTGTGAAGTAATTATTCTTTTTGTTGTATAATAGGATAATTGTGTAGCAGGTTTTGAATAGTACCACAGCCCTTTTTTGGCAAGATAATCAGCAGTATCGTTGCCAGTCAATCCGCAGTGTGCTGGTATCCATTGAAACACTTTTTTTTCTTTAGGTTGTTGAGGTCAAACAGACATTTCCAGCACTCAAGAATTTGTTGACTTTTTGGTGTTAAAGTGGATGTTATAGCTAAAATGGCTGCTTTTGAGTCAGAAAGAATTACTGCTTGCTGGAATTGAGCTATTCTGTAGGTATAGAAGATTTTGAAGTATCGTAGACATGCCTCGACTTCTCCATCAAAATTTGTAGTACCAAATCCAAGGGGTTTGTAAAAGGAGAACAGACGGCATGTAGCTCCAGCACCTGCTCCGATTCGATTTGTTAGCAAGGAGCCGTCAGTAAAAATATGGAGCCATTGTTGTTCTGGGAATCTCGTATGGATTGTTTCTAAGGCTAATGATTTCAGTACGTCTTTCGGAGTGTCATCTTTTTTGACAATTAATATTTGAGGAGAAAAATTCGCTCCGGCGCCGGGGATCGAACCCGGGTCCTTGGTTCTACGTACCAAGCGCTCTGAGCACTGAGCTACGCCGAATTCAATCCACAGCACCGGACCGAATCCTCCTCCTTCAATGTTTCCCTTTGTGACCTGACTCCAAGTTAGGCATATATGAGCCGTTCAGAACAAAAGTGGCGTAAGTCAAAATTGGATAATGAGGTTTAAAGTGACAATTCTGTAAAATACAGCGCAAAGTAGCAATTAATATGTCCTTCTTGCTATCCACTGACTACTAATAGTTTAAATAAATTGAATATTAATTGCTACTTTGCGCTGTATTTTACAGAATGTTTACTTTAACCCTCATTACCCATTTTTTACTTACACCACTTCTGCTCTGAACGGTTCATATGTTTACGTGTATGTCCAATGCCAACTGCCATTATAATAGGAGCGCACTCAGCTGAGTGACTTGTTTGGCCGGGAATCCGCAGTTAAGTGCACAGTAATCTGTACAGACATATACAATGCTAGCTATGAGAATATTATAGATTTATTAATTTGTCCTACAAAATGATATCTGTAATATTAATTGTCAGTATTACATATATCATTCTGTAGGACAAATTAATAAATCTATAATATTCTCATAGTGCATATTAATTGTCAATATTACAGATACTGTATTTTAAGTACAGTAGTGGCATAGGCGCTGACGTCAGAGGTTCAAGGCATTTCCTGCTCCCACAATTTATAGAACCAGGGGCGTCGCCCTCAATAAAATTAATAGCTCCCCCCCAAAAAAGAGGAAAGATTGAAGAGAGATTCCTTATTAAAAAAAAATAATTAACTTGCTTGAAAGATGAACTAGGACATACGCCAAAAATGGTTATTTCAAATCCATAAAAAGGGTCACAGCAATGGTCAAGAGAACTTTTAATAGAAAAATGAACATCTTCTGCGGACCTCTGAAGAAAGAACTAAGGAAGAAACTAGTGAAGTGCCTTGTGTGGAGTGTAGCATTGTATTGGGCAGAAACATAGATATTACGAAGATGTGAAGAGTAGCGAAATGTGGATATGGAGAAGGATGGAGCGTGTGAAATAGACAGAATATGAAACGAAGCTGTGTAGAAAATAATGGGTGAAGAAAGAATGATACAGAAACTAATCAGGAAGAGGAAAAGGAATTGACTGGGTCACTGGTTGAGAAAAGTTGCTTTCTGAAGGATGCACTGGAAGGAATGGTGAACGGGAGAAGAGTTCGGGGCAGAAGAAGATATCAGATGATAGACGACATTAAGATATATGGATTAGCCTATATGCGGAGACTAAGAGGAAGGCAGAAAATAGAAAAAAACTGGAGAAAGCTGGGTTTGCAGTGAAAGACCTGCCATTCCGATTTGGTGAAACGTGTCCCGATTTTGATATAAAAATCCCGACTCCCAATTCGATTCGAGGCGGGGACACAAAAAGTTCTCCCTCAGAAAATTACCATTACTTGTATAATTTTATCGGTACCAGTAACTATCTTCTTTTAGGCCTAAATAATTATATTAAATTCAAAATAATTTTCTTATCAATATAGGTTTGCACAATAGAAACAACTAATACTTTGGCACGTGTAAGCTTTGCGACAGCGAATTCTATGGTGAATATGACATTTATAAACTTTTAAAAAGAGACGTTCATCAGAAATGCATGGCACAAAAAATGAAAAAAAAAACTTGTTTAAAATGCTGAAGTCCAGTGATGAATATGTATATAAACTCTGAAAATGCATACTATATGTTAAATGATGAGTTTGAAGCAGCAGTAATATGTTAACTCACTAATGTGAATTTAGGTATCGTGTTTGTTCCAGCTTGCTATAAAAATATTAATTATCCTCTGTTCCCATCCCTTCATGTTTCAATCTCTTAAGGATTTTAGCACACATTTTGCAATTAGTTTGTCATATGAAAAAAGCGAAGATTTTAATGTATTGGTTGTCTCTTTTATGTTCGAACATTGTAGGACACTAATGGTTACCATAAGATGAAAAATCAGACGATGTGATTTTCTGAAAAATACGTAATGAAATTTTTGAGAAATGATAATTAAAGTTTTCTCAAACTCCTGTGCAGAGTCCTGCCCCCTCCTCAAATAATTTTAAAAAATCGGCGTCTATTGGCCTAAGTTCTATGTCGGTCTAATTTTGAAATAGATTAGGGAAGAGTTGGGTAGTATGGGACATCGGATAATATCGGACAGTGAGTTTCTTTCATTTACCACCAGATGATAGTACCTGAATGACATGGTTACGTTTCTGTGATGTCGCATATAGAAACGTAACCATGTTATTCAGGTACTACCATCTGGTGGTAGATGAAAGAAACTCACTGTCCGATATTACACAACTCTCCCCTATACGAGTCTTACATGTACAACTTTTCAATGACATTTCCACCAGCTGAATGTTTCCTTTTAAGTTAAAACCCGACACGGTATGAAAAATCTTTCTTAGGTACTCGTATATTCTTACACCCACAAAAATCTATGGGAAAATAAGATATATTTGTAAAAAGAAAAATGACTATGATATCTTGTATCCGAACAAAAAACTATCAAGGCTTGTAATGCTCTCATAGACCAGGGTTCGTCTTGTAACTGATTAATACTGTTTGTGGATGTGATTTATTACCGCAGGGCAGACTTCTTGGAATCATGGGCCACGCTTAGTCACCTTTATTTTCCCCATAACGTATACGTGCGTGCTGCAGATTTCAGGCCGGTAGTGGCGAGCAAGATGGGGAGATTAGAAAGAAAGTTTTTATACAATAGTGCAGACCACATTCATGTTGTGTTAGCTGGTAACACAGAACAGTTGATTTATACCGTGAGTAGGTCTGCAGTCTGCTGCAACATTCAGCACTTGACATTTTGACGTCAAATCTGATTTCATTGCAATCCCCTTCGTAGCACAGCACCAGCTCGCGTCTAGGCTGCTCATATTTTGTTACGCATGTAAGCCATCATTACTGAGTCTGTAAATGAGTCTGCTCAGAGCTGTCTGTGATGGTCTGTGTCTCGTTGCTGCTGTTATAATATTGAAATTTCCTATTATAGTCTTTTACATTATATTATACCTGTGCAAAATCAGATTTCAATATTTTGGCGGAAATGCAAGTTTTCGCATCCATCATAACGAAAATGTGGTTTTTGGCATGACATTTGTATATACAGGCCCAAAGGGAAAAACACTGGAGGAGAGGAATTCGATTAGGTGCTGTGGATTGAACTTCGGCGTAGCGCAGCGGTTAGAGGGCTTGGTACGTAGAACCAAGGACCCGGGTTCGATCCCCGGCGCCGGGGCGAAAAGCCAAGCCAAGATACTTATTGTATACCGCAGCAATGTAAGTATATGCTTGTCTTTGGCTCAGTGGTTTGTCTTTCACCGTAGTGATCCGGGTTCGATCCGCGTCCACGTCGTGGTGGAATTTGTGTTGCACAAAACGGATACTGAGGGGTTTTCTGTTTCCTTTCATCATCATCATCATCATCATCATCATCATCATCATCATCATCATCATACAAACGCTTCCCAGTCAGCCTCCAGAACAAATAAAAATGGTTAGACAGATGAAGTTGTAAGATACATTGTGTTTAATGAAGGTAGTTACCGATATAACATTTGAGATCTCGAGAATTATTATTAATAATACAGCGTGTTTTCTCAATTGATATAAGCCCTGTCTTTCGCTCTTGCTATAATGAAATTGTTTCCTCTTGTTATTTTATTAATATTTTGCTATGGTGGTATAGATTTTTAAGTATGGTATGAGGGCAGAATTTTTTTATGCCAGGACGGGATTTCTTAAACAGTTTGAAGGGAATGTAGATTCAAGAAATCTGACAACATTGGTGATATGCAAAAACGAATGCTTTGAAGTAATGATCTCATGTCTCTATTCGCATTGTTGTTTTTTTTTCAGTAGGTTATTTTACGACGCTTTATCAACAGCTCAGGTTATTTAGCGTCTGAATGAGATGAATGTGATAATGCCGGTGAAATGAGTCCGGGGTCCAGCACCGAAAGTTACCCAGCATTTGCTCATATTGGGTTGAGGTAAAACCCCGGAAAAAACCTCAACCAGGTAACTTGCCCCGACCGGGAATCGAACCCGGGCCACCTGGTTTCGCGGCCAGACGCGCTAACCGTTACTCCACAGGTGTGGACTCGAATTGTTGTTATTCAGCTAACAGAATTGCACTCGGATCGATGTCGATGTCTTATGTTCTCAACAGTCTGTTTTCATTCACGTGATGGCGATCTAGATTAAGGAGGTTATTGTTTGATGAAACTAATTAAAATAAATGATCTTACATCCATAGTGGAGCATTTGTAGTTAACGCGACTATAGGCCTAAATTAAATCCATAAGAATAATAAAATATAGTTTATCAAAGCTTGACGATTATATAAGTAGCATGTATTAATACAGAACACGAATAAAATTGAAAGAAATCAAATTACAAAATAAATATCAAAGCATATATCTACATTTTTGTATATTTAGGACTCAAGAACCCAGTACAGATTAACATCTGTATCTTAATAATAATAATAATAATAATAATAATAATAATAATAATAATAATAATCCAGCCTACGCTGTGAACTATGTGCATAATCAGTTTACTTCAAGCCCTATCTTGTATGGTCATATAAATATGAACTTTTGAATATAGGTCTACAAATATTTATTGTGAAGATTTTCTCATTATTCTGCATTAGAAAAGAGATGAAGAAATTTTAATCCGGAACTTCATGCAATAGAATTATAATTAAGAAAGTTAACACAAAGATCTTCAATTAATAAGAAACTATTAATAACATTAACTTGTTATAACATTAAGTACAGTGGACTCTCCTAAGTTCGACAGAACAGAATTGAAAGTTCTGACGAATAAGGGTAGTGGTGTGGCAGGTGAAATGAATACTTATTCTTATTGGTTATCCATCAAAGAATACAGTACTGTACTTGCATTTCCTGCCCGCCCCGAGACTTGTGTATGCGCTTCTAGTGCCACAGTCGGTTTCGACAGTTGCGTCTCACAAACGGCACAATTCTCAAATAGAGAAAGAAGAGTTCATTAATTTAAAATCAGTCATTAAATATGGATGTCCTAATCAATAAAATATTCTGTTCTCCTTCAACAAAAGTATCACTACAAGACACAGGACCAATTTCCATTCAAATGGCAAACCCATTTCTTAGTGCCCATATAAGGCAGTCGAATTATAGGATGTCGAACTTGATTTCTGTCGAACTTAAGAGCTTCCACTGTATTAATAACATTATGGATATAGCCGACTACGAACAGTGTCAGTGTTTGATAATAATTCACAATATTTCGTGAACAACGTTTAAAATATCGCTAAGTACTGCACTAATTAGGCTGTTTGAGACAACCTAGCACAATTCCGTAACTATACTGCACCGACCGCATGTGCAGTAAAGGCTGGTTCACAATAAACTGAGAACGGAAACAACGAGAAAGGAAATATTATTAAAATAAATGTATTTAAATGTAAGCATTCACAATTAATTTTCACGTTCCCGTTCCCGGGCTCTGGTAAGCTTCTCGTGATTGCTCACATTTATATACATTTTAACAATATTTACGTTCTCGTTGTCGTTTCCGTTACTGGTTTATTGTGGACCAGCTGTAACAACTGAAAACCGAGAAGAGGAAAATAAATTTTGACCTAGAGAACATCTGAGAACTCTGCTAAAATAAAGTATTCGAATACTGTGCATTACTCTTCAGATTCATTTATGTGTTAGACACCTGAGGCATTTGTTGTCCCGAATACCTCAGTCAGGTTTTTCATAATTCCTAGTCCTCGTGGCTTGAAGTTGAGCTGCAGGACAGTTACGGCAGCCTCTGTTTACGGAGTTATTTTTCCTCTACTGGGCCATTTATGGATTTGGATGTGATCCAGATTGCGATTTATAGGAGTACGATGGGAGATATCTTACCCTAGCATCCGAAAACATTCGTATTTCCGCTAATGCACTGTCTATATCTGTCAGGGATGGAAATTCTCCCCACTAACATCTACTTTGAAAAATAATTGTTTGCTTTATAGTGTGATATTATTACTGTCTTCATTATCATTACTTTTTTACGTCTTTTTCGGTAGGTTGCAACATTTTAAGGTGTTGCATACCTGTTAGGTGTTTCTGTAGGACAAAAAAGATCAATATTACGTGCTGATTAGAGAGATTATGTATTTTGAGATGAATTTTGAATTGGAATAGTAGGCTATATGGCAAATATTTTTCTTTAATTATTATAAATCACTAACATAAACTTGTTTAAAAATTTATATGCAATATTTTATGTTGGAGAAGAGAGAGAGAGAGAGAGAGAGAGAGAGGTGTAGATGGAGGGGAGAAAGGAGAGATAGCCATACTATCCTTTGGGAAAATATCTTATGTTGTCAGATGTACTTACATTAGTTTACTATTATTATTATTATTATTATTATTATTGTTATTATTATTGTTATTATTATTATTATTATTATTATTGTTATTATTGCTCGGGAAAATATTTATTTCTATGTACTAAAAATCGGGAAAATATGTGACAAAAAAGGAAAAATATTTAATTATGTTTGAATTACTTTATGTGAATATAAACAATACATGCCTACACTATTCACCAGTATAAATTATGCTGTCTCGCCAACTGCTGAAAAATTACAGTACACAGTGAGATTCATCCTCAAGTTGTTCCTCACAGATGACTGACGATTATAGCGGAACACTGTCTTGTACTGGAAAAAAGAGCGCTCCACGTCACAAGAAGTCACTGGAAAATTTATAATAGAGCATATCACTCGCACTCACATCAATATCCTTTCCTTACTGGCCGTCCAACACACACAAAATCTTACACATAGTGTGAAACCCGCTATTTTTCTCAAACAGATTTCTGTATTTTTCTTTTAACACATGTGCTGTAGATCCACTAAGACTATTAAGTTTTTTCTCGACATCACGAACATGCTAATCTGTAGAAGGAAAAAAAATGTTATGTTTTATTTAACGACGCTCGCAACTGCAGAGATTATATCAGCGTCGCCGGATGTGCCGGAATTTTGTCCCGCAGGAGTTCTTTTACATGCCAGTAAATCTACTGACATGAGCCTGTCACATTTAAGCACACTTAAATGCCATCGACCTGGCCCGGGATCGAACCCGCAACCTTGGGCATAGAAGGCCAGCGCTATACCAACTTGCCAACCAGGTCGATCTGACAGAAGGATCCCTCTCGTTTTGTTTATGGTAAGACTGATAATGGGCCCTGGTTTATGATTGTAAACGAAAACAGAGGCAGCTGATGTTTATGAACTTATAATTGCCTTCTAAATCAGCGTTACGATAACTTACAAACCACTCCTAAATGATACATCAATGTTTATGTGTGCAAGTTACAGTACAATTTTTTTAGTGGTGATGGTTCTTATCGTTTGAGGTGAGAGAGCATACTGCAGTTGCACAGGTCCACAAATAGGAAATTCCGAGTAACAGTTGCCAACTGTCACGTCGAAGCAACTCCACTGAATATTCGGTGATGATTAATCTTAAATGGGCTTTTGTCGAAAATTATTTGATGAAATTTTAATTTTTATGTGTTTTTATGTGAATAGTTGAAAATAGATATTTACATTAAACAAATGTGTTTTAATGTGAAATAAAATTTAAAATATATGCTCAGGTAACCTTTTCCGAAACGTAAAACACAATTTACGAGTTTCTATTACAGCGCAAATAAAATATTTATTTACCTAAGAATCCTACCTCTCATTATTATTATTATTATTATTATTATTATTATTATTATTATTATTATTATCATCATTATCATCATCATCATCACCTTATCCGATATCTACAGTATGAAAGCTAGTTTACTCGTAATAAGAGTTTTAGTTCATTTTTTTTACTAGAGGTCTAATGTTAGTTGGGTTAGGTACAGCTTACAGCAGTAAAAGCTTTGGAAATACTTAACATTTTTCCTCCATTACTGTATCTTGTACAAGAATGAAAATGGGATGTATAAAAGTCTGTCCTTCTGCTGTATGAAAAAAAAATATTTTTACGATTAAAAAAAATATATAGGCTATATTTTTTTTTTTTTCCAAAATTTAAAATGTTGGCAGTTCACTGTGCAGTGATGAAGCGTTTCCCTCAAAACTAAAAAACTTGTTAACTTTATCATGTTCTCTCTCTTTTATTTTATTCCTGACTCTCATGTTTACAATATCATGCTCTTTCAACTACATTCCTTAATATATAATATATTTTTTTATTTTGTGTAACAGAAAATACTATATTTGACCATTTTTAAAAGGAATTTATTTTTTATCAGACAATCTATCAAAGGTAGAGAAGTGATCCTGCACGATATTGTAGATATGTCATGTATAATTACACAAAAAAATTCATCACAGAATGTTGGATAGTTTTTTAGTTATGTGGGTAACGCATCATCACTGCACAGTGAACTGAATTTTGAAAAAAAAAAAAAGTAAATAAGTTTTTAAATCGTAAAAAAATATATGTATGTATATATATATATATATATTTTCATATAGCAGAAGGACAGTGTTTTACACATACTGATTTTCATTATTGTATAAGATACAGTAATGGAGGAAAAAAATGTTGAATATTTCCAAAATGTTACTGCTGTAAGCTGTACCTAACCCCTTAAGGCTCAATAAATCTTGTAGGTTTCTGTGATTCCCTCGCGGTCTTCTTCCCCCTAAGTCCTTCTGTCCTGAAGAGGCGGCACCTCAAAATAAACCCAAATATTGTGAAGGAGTGAAGCCAATCTGTAAACACGCACAACCCTCTGTCACAGTAGTTTTCATTACGTCACTTCGCGGTCGGTAGTTTCCCATGCGTCGCGTGAATGGGAGGGGGGGGGGAGGAGAGCGATGCTGCTCTGCTGTCAGTTTACTCAAGACAGTGTCTGTAGTACGTCGTCGGAGGGATCGACTACTGGAGTCTGGCGGTATTGAGCGGCCGCCTCTCGCTGCAACCACCAGTCACACGGAGCACGCCGTGCCGGCTAGAGGTCCGCGCTCAATGGCCCGCTGTTGTCGCTATCGATTCGCGAGCATCTTTCGTGAATGGGCTCGCAATTGTGAGAATAACAAGATGGCGTGAAGGAGGAAGTAGGTTCTGGTCCGCGTGGCGCGTCAGCTGCGGCGATGACAACGTATTTTGACACAGCGTGTGTTTGTGGACGTTGACCGTGCCTTCCGCGTGTTGTGGGTTCGAGTGATAGCCTGTTGTCTGTGCTTCCGGAAATACAATAGTTGTGATGCCATAAACTATAAATAAAGTTAGCAATGCTTACAAATATACACTGGCGAGTATCGGGGGTTCAGAAACAAGAGGCCAGCTGGCGGAGAGCGACCCCTGTCTTCCAGCCCCGACCTATTTCTGGCGTCGCCTCGCTGCGAACCTCCACGACGCCAACGTCGATTCCGATCCCTTGGCGATGATGCATCGTAGTCACACAACATGAGTCGTTGATTGACACAACACAACGATAATAGCCGGATGGGTGGTGGAAGTATGATAAATTGATCAGAATAATTAAAGTGCCTTCCCGATAGATGAGCTGAGCTTCTGCAGGAAGGCGTGTCCCTCACGTAAGGTCATATCGAGCTTCCTTTTCGCGCTGAAAGGAAGTGATATATCGATTTTTGATCACAGCTATCCGCGTGTGAAACGTCTGTCCAGCTTTTTTGCTACTCCTTCTAGCGCTTTTCATACCTAGTGCCTTGTTTACAAGAGGCCTTCTCATTCTGTTGCGAACAACACCCGAAGGACGACCCTTCTCAGCTGTGCTTCAAGAACTTCGTTTTCAATTAGTTTGTGTTTCCAAAGCGGAGAGCTCTTGTGTGTAGTGAGTGATTAAAATTCCTTTCCTGCATATTAGTGGCGTCTACTCTGTGATCGTAATAACAGTTGTGCATTTGAATGAAACAAAACCGCTTTGTGAATCCCTGAGGACATGAAAAGGAGCATCAGCAACAAGGAAGAAAATATGTTACGGTAGTATTGCCAAACAGCACTAAAACCTGTTCGAAGCCGCATCTACATTTGCCTAGCTTTTCTTTTTTATATAAACAAAATTAGCAGACAGGGGGGACTGTACGGAAGCTCGCCACGTGAGCTAGCCGTGTTGTGCCAAGAAACCGCTGCTAGCCAAAACGTGTGAATCGGTCGAGGTCGCCGCGCCGCAACTAGGAACGCGGACAGCGGCTCGCGATGGGTGCCCACGGGTCCAAGGAGAGAATCGCCGGCGCTGGCGGGGTCACTACCCCGGCCAGGATGCGCTTCGCCAGCCTCAAGAGAGGTGAGTCCGAATACTAATGCTGTGACGACGGCGACAAGTTCCGTATTGATTTTGAATGGTAATTGTTCTGCCTCGTCATAACAATAAAATTAACTTCCGTGTCTGATTCTCTTTGTAATTGCATTCACGACTGCAGTTGTCAACATTGTTGTCAGACTGCGGGAATTTTAGATATGGGGCGGGATGGCGGGAGTTTTTTTTTTTTTTTTGCAATAAAAGGTCGAATTCGTGATTTTAGTATTACATGTATTATATATTATTTCGATAATTTTAAAGATACGATGGAAAGGTAAAAAAAGTCATACAATTCCTCGGCCTCATACCTATCACTTAAATATGCCCCTCCACTAACCCACTAACCTTGTCACATACCTCGACTTAATGTCTCTTAGCTTTCCCCTCATTTAACCGATCTAAACTATAGGCCCTAAAGAAGCTTAAATCAAACATTGACCTCTCTCTATCCCATGACATCATATCTTTCCTTCGTATCTTTAAAATTACCATTATCTCTTACAATTCTGTCAGTTATGATATTAGTGTAGTCAGTGCTGTCTTAGCCTACGCACCACCCCTTGTTTTCTCCCTTGAAATATATTTTACTCTTCTCTATCTCTCCGGTTGTCATTTAATGATTTTTTTAATATTAAAGAAGTAATAAAGAAATTGTTGTGCTTTACATTTTAATTGTAGCCTACAAGCTTGATTTAAAGAATACACCATGTAGCCCCAACATTGAGGCACTCTTGTCTCAATGAATCTTGGAGTGTGTATTTGCAGCATTTTTTTGTTTTTAAACCATTATTTTATATAATTCTGGATTCCAGTGCTGCAGATATGAACAATTTTTGTTTATGAACATCAAACAAAATGCATTAGGGATAGCAAGAGATGATCTAAGATCTGTACAGATCGCGCACAAAACTTAGGCACCCATATGCCGTATGATTCCGTACAGACAACATTTTCTTTTTCCCATAAGATTAATTAAAGAAATTGTAAGTTCTCATACGATGTATGGCCCCGTATGGCCTCCATGACAGCACTGAGTGTAGTATAAATTTTCACTTCTAGAAGACATTTTTAGTTATGTATACTGTTTATATTAATACATTTTCTCCTTTGACCGTTTATATAGAGCGATTCTGAATTACAATATTGAACGATCTATCAAGACATTCTGTATGTGTACAAGATTGTATATATATTTTTGTTATTTTACTTCATTATTTAACGACGCTGTACTGAGTTATTCAGCGTCGATGCTGTTTGGCGAAATGAGGCAAGGAGGATTCGCCAGAGATTATGCCTACCTGATATTCACGAGATTGCAGTTGGTAAATCCTAGGAAAAAAAAACAACCAGGTAATCAGCCCAAGTGAGAATCGAACTCCCGTTCGAGCGCAACTCCGGATCAGCAGACAAACGCGCTACCACCTGAGCTACGCCGGTGGCTAAGAATGGATATCGTATGGCCGCTTAGGTGCAAGTACATCTTACTCATGTATTCAATTAAGGGTCACATTACACTTTAATTTTTATTACAGTTCAACTTAAACTATTGTCTCTCTATGTCTGTATAATAGTTGCGGGGGGGGGGGGCACACACGCAGGGTAAGAGAAAGAACAATTTTTGTGAATTAAACATTCGATATGTTCACTGTGAGGAAGGGAAATCAAATTAGTACTAAAGGTAAATGTTAATGTTTGTGCACACTTTTCATTCACAACGAAAAACATTTATGGATGCTGTTTTGTTAATGTCTACTTTGTTTCTACTATTTCATTTAACATAAGAGAAAAACTAAAATGAATGTCTTTTATTTGTTTTATTTTTTTGCATTATTTCCCAAAGAGTTATTGATTTGACATTTTAAAACAATCTGAGGTTCATAGGTATTTTTATAGATACTATGTTAGGAGGGCGGGATTTTTTATGCCAGGACGGAATTTATTACACACTTCGGAGGGAATCTAGGTTCCAAAAGTCTGACAACACTGGCTATCAAGCAGCTGCTACAAAAATCGCATCAGCCTTTTCGTCATGGTTGAGTTCTTTATACTCGAACCACTCCGACATGTGAATGTATATCGAGGGCATCATATCAGAAGGGCGTAACAACAAATGCAGCATTATCGAAATATTTTATGGAACCTATTTATGTTGGAAAACAAACGTTTTAAAATTACAAGGGACATGAGGAAGAACCAAACCATGTGATGTAGAAAAGGACAGGCGAAATTATTTTATATATAAATGACTTTAATGTAAAGTTGCAGTTTTGTCGATACGCCCTTTTGGCATGATGTTCTCGATATGTATTATTTCATTTTATTTAATTTGGTACGTATAGCCCAGCCAAGTTCTGATTACCGACGGCAGGAGCCACAACTACTGAACTCATTGCTTGTAGAGATAGCGGCGACCTATCTCGAGTCTGTAATAAGTTGGTGGGCCTATAACAGAGGTCACTGACTGTATTCACAATGAAATGAGGGATATACATGCATATTCTTGCTCCTATTGTTAATTGAAAATATACATTGAATAGTAATGTAAGGTTTAAATATAGGCTATTGCTAGAAGTTATTTTACCGTTGGAACTCTCGAGCTCTAAAACGCTTTTCATTCAAGGCAGGATAGATATTTTCTTTCCCGTAAGCTTACGTACAATTTTGCTAACTCATAAATTCGGCATAAATGTAATGAGTTGACTCAGAACTCCTTCCAGATCTTCAAGAAAGAAAAGAAGTAAAACTATGTGCAAAAAAGATTTCAGTAAACTCTTTAAGAACTCGAGTATGCAATAATCCATATTTTTAAAATAATTTTCCCTCTATTTAACATGTTTTCATGAACTAAAAAATGGTCATGGAACATTTTCACACTTATATGCGTTAATAACACATGAGAATTGACTTAAAATGTCTATTTTCATCGCTGTCACAAAAAGCTTGTTGACCAGTGCTATTAATAGGACATTTGCCTGATCTCTGTTAAATGTTGTTAGATTGGTGATTACTATTCTAGAGTAGACCTATCATATTATCGTTGTTGTTATTGTTATTATTATTCGTATTTCAAATTTCTGATAAAGCGGCGTAAAATAACAAAATAAAAAATAAATGACGTTTTATGACCGGGAAATAAAGAAAAAAAAACACTGACGAGGATAAATGAGAAAGAAAGCCAAAGAAGCGCTTTCAAATTAGCCACATCACCTTCCTTCCATACATTGTTCACTATCATATTCTTATCTTGCATTTTTTCACATATTTATTTGAAATGGTACCTTTAATAAACTACATTTAAAGCATTTTAGTAGGTACAGTAATGTTGAAATATGCGGACGATATGTCTGTTTCTCTAATTAAGGCTGGGATCGATTTCCTATCCATCTGCCTGACACCGCTGCGTTTGTCAGCTTCTACTATTCTCTCTCGGTTTATGTTGTTAATTTATTAAAAGCGACAACACTGACACAGTAACTGTGCTTCAGTAAATTCAAGTGACGTACCGGTAGGCCTATTTTCAAGGCCTCGCTTGCGAATAGAACTCGGAAATCAATACACAGTTATGTTATGAATTTTAAAATGCCATTGCATATTTCTATATTTTAAGAAAACTGGTTTCCAGCATAGCCTACTATTGCTGTATGTTAAAGTATTGTGTTAGTGTATTAACGTCTTCGAACCAGTAATTTTAAACTTTGACAGGAAAAAATCAACACATTCGTTTATTAAGACATTCAAACTCGTTACATCATACTTTCTTTTGTAGAGATTGAAAATAATTTTGACCTGTTTTAGCAACCATAATAATTTGGAGATCAAACATTTAAAGATTTCTTAAACGCTTAAATTAAATTTAATCATTGTTCGTAATCTCTGGCATTCGTGAAATTAATGATAAAATTTAGAGATGAAATTTCGACGCATCAATTCAGTTGGCTATTGTCAAATGTAGTTTAAATATTGTACAGACCACCTTGAATGCATTGGACTAAAGAAAGTAAATGAATCGGTGAGAATTAAAAGGCACCAAGTTAAGTGATATTTTTTGGTAATGTGAGTCATACATTGTTTCTTTTCTTTTAAAAATAGCCCTATTGATGGTAATAAAAGGAACTACCTACAACAATTGTGTATGGGAGTAGATTACAACCTGTTCTTTAGAGTTAGTGAAGAAAGGAACGAACTGTTGCACTTCGTTCCGTTCAGTTCCAAACGTTGACTTGACACTGGCAATTTTATCTTCAATTTCCATATTAGGTTTAATATTATGTATATTAGTGATAAATATCTTTTAAAGGCTTTAAGTTGATTTTAAACTAATATCCTTCAAAGCTATAAATAAAGATTACATTTCTTTAAGCCCGATGTTGGATTAAGATTTAATTTGGGTGTAGAATTTCATTTGTTTAGGTCTGTTCGACCTTTAAAATCTTACATGATCTGAGTTCAGACCGGCGAGAGCCAGATCGGTTTCTATATATAATTAATTTTATATCTTAGTACGAGAGGATCGCATTTATATTATGAAAAATAAATGAATATGTACCTGCATGGAGTAAAGCTTTTTAGGTACTCTTTCAAAGTTTAATTTGTTAGCTTTTTAAGATTTGTTTGCTCGGTCGCGGGTTCTATCCCGCTTGAGCCGATTACCTGGTTGAGTTTTTTTTTTTTTTTTTTTTTTCCCAACCGTAAGGTGAATGCCAGATAATCTATGGCGAATCCTCGGCCACATCTCGCCAAATACCACCTCGCTATCACCAATCTAATCGACGCTAAATAACCTCGTAGTTGGTACAGCGTCGTTAAATAACAAACTAAAAGAAAAATTGTTTGGAATTACTTAGTACTTTGGAATGGATTCTGAAGAAGCACAGGATCATTTAAGACTTTCCTGGTAAAGGTAAGACTCAAACCGTTTAGAAATTTATAGAAAAACTTTCACAAGATTTCACTTTATACCACAGAAAAGAGTTTTCACTTTTGGTCTCAGGTTGTTTTCCTGGTAGAGGATCTTCGTTCTTTGATTGCGATAGGACATTTGGCCTTACAAAACATGGTGTAATTTTATGTTTGCAAAAGTAAAAATAAATTAATCTGATGTTCTAATTTATTTTCTGATACTTAAGTAGAATTGAAAGGAACTAAGTACAATACATTAATTTATTTCTGTAATGATTGTGATAATGTTAATAATATCTAATCTGTTTAGCATTATGTCCACTTAATATTTCAGAGGTTGCAATTTAATTTAATTTTTGCAAAAATGACAAACTAATCTGAAGTGCCAATTTATTGTCTGGTACTTTCATGCAGAATTGAAAGGAACTAATTGCAATGAATTATTTTTTTCTTTAACTGCAGTAAAATACAAAATTAATATTTACATTAAATTTTTAACATCAGTGACCCATTCTCTACCTCTCTGAAAAATAAAATAAACTTAAACATTAAAAATCTAACTTTCCGTCACTTTTTTTTTCAATTTACTGAAAAACCACACAGAGTGTAATTAGCTCCTTTCACGATTCACGAATTCCAATACAGTTTTCTAATGTAGTATACAAATTGACCCGCACCATAGCAACGTGATCTAAGGCATCATGTCTGGACTTGCGATACGGAATAAGTGCTGGTTCGAGTTCTTATGGGGAAGGAATATTATCATGAAATTTCGGCCAGAGTATGGGGCCGGTGCCCAACCAGCATTGTAATGAATTTGATGAGCTACGGTTAATAGCGAAATCCGGTTTCGAAATCCAACTATAACGGCTGAGAGGTATCATTGTACTGACCACTCACTCGTTATCCTGTACTGCTTGGATGATAGCTGACCTCTGCTGAAGCATGTGGATATGAGGCCAGCAGTAGACTGGTCGGCCTTGGTTCTTTGTGGCCGTTGCACCACGGATTACTTTTAGTACACAAATTATAGGTAGACTATAATTTTTTTTTTCTAGGCTACAATTGAAGATCAAATTTTCGTGCTGAGGTGAAGTATCTGTAGCCTGTAGTATCGACAAAAGCAAGAACTGAATATCGTTTACTAAAAACGAATGTGAGCCATATGCGTAGCTCAGGCGGTAGAGCGTTTGCCTGCTAATCGGAGCTACGCTTGTACGTTGGTTTGATTTCTGCTTAGGCTGATTATTTGGTTAGTGTTTTCTGAGATTGTCCCCAAGCGTAAGGCGAATTTTTGGCATTTATGGCATCAAATGCCATCTTGCTATCACAATAATAATAGAGAACGGGGTTTCATATATCTGAAGTGAAAGACGTGCGTAAGATTTACTGTAATTATTAGATACCGGATTTTACTTCAATACGAAATATGAAATAATTAATTACGATGTTCAAAACTAACTTCCACCAACCAAATTATGTGGTTTTGACTTCCCTTTTTTCCCCTTTTTTTAGTCCATGTTCCCTTTTTTCCCATTTTTTGAAAACATCTCTTATTTTGTCCTTTTTTGACAGAATTTCGCAAACATTTAGATAATTTTTCTATATTTTTACGATAGGCCTGTAACTTTCTGCGCAAGTGAAAATAAATATCGTTCTTCTTCTGATTCCAGATATTGAAAAACTAAAAAAGTGTGCTGATTTAGAGTTCATAATAAAAAAGGAAATTTTCATCTCTGGTTTCAGTTGATGTTGAGCGGTCATTTTCTGTTTATAAAGATATTCTGCATTCAAAGAGGCAGAATCTTACTGAAATATGTGATCAAATACAAAACTTTTCTTATGTTTTGAAGCGATAAATATAAGCTTGTGTGTGCTATATGTATCCATGAATGTGCTGAAGTGTGTTTTCAATTAAAATAGCACCCTTTTGAGGGAGAAATATAGTCCTTTTTTACTATATAAAATACAACATTTTCCTTATGTTGTGAAGAGATAAATGTAAGATTGTGTGTGCCATGTATTTCCATGAATGTGCTGAAGTGTGTTTTGGGGAGTAATATAGTCCTTTTTTTCAAGTCCTTTAATCGGCTATAACTTTCCCTTTTTTGTCCTTTTTTGATGAAAAATTTTTCCTTATAATCCGGTATCTAGTAATTATGTTCTTTAGAACAGTGTGCTTTAAATCACTTTAAGTAATTCGTTATCTCACGAAACCAAATGATTGCGTGCACCGTAACATATAGTAAGAACCTTATGGTGGGGGTAAGTGAGCTAACTTGCTACGAGTAGAAGCGTAGCGAGGAAGGAAAGCTTCTCAGACCATATTCTACTTCCCCTGACGCGAAGGTACGTTTCACGAGATACCGAATGGCTTATAGCTACGTATTTAGAAAGTTTTTTTTTTTTTTTTCCTCAGTGACATGGTTTCGCAGCAGCTCACGAAAAGTAAATGGAAACTTTAACTGCCCTATATATTCAGTATTTTGAAAGGTGGGAGGGAGTTAACTAGACCTTCACACTACTCCGTTTATTCAGAACTCTATTCTCGCAAAGTTTACAGTGCCATGAAATGGATGATAAAGGTGAGGAAATCATTCGTGGGATCTTCTCATTCTGGGACACGATTTTTACATCTCACAAACCTATGACGTAGAATCCTTAGGCTTACTTGTCTTGTAAAGGTTTTACCAGTGTGTTGCGTCCGCACTACAGAATCGGAGCCGTGCTCTGTAATCGGTAGGTAGGACTGCACTCGGGTATTTATTATGATTATAAAACCACTTATGATTGATCGCTGTTACACAGATGTTCGCGTCCTTTGTTTCGGTTGGTCGCATTTGATTGCCGGTTCTGATTTATGATTGCAGTTATTACGTAGACTGGCATAGCTCGTGGGTGGAGTATCCGTACGAACAGAGACGTGTACTGCTTCAGCGGAGATGACTTGAGAAGTTGGATTCATTTATTGTTTGGACAAAAATTTGGTTCACTAATGACTGCAGTTTCAAACCTTAATGGGATCCTGCTAGCATAGCAGTGTGAACAGGGAATTTCATCTCTCAGGTACCTGGTTACACCAGCGTTGTTAGGAAGTCGCCGCTATTTGAACGTATAACCTATTTATAAGATATCACACTTCTAACGAATTACCATACAGTATATTTTAAATCATATATTCAAATATTATGTAAGCAAACAGGCAAAACAGAATAACAGCCTTTTTCGTTGCTAGAACTCTTTTAACATGAAAAGTTTTCAGATTAAAGCTGCGGTTTGTTTACGACGATCATACGCACATCACCGGCGTTTATAAACGCTGGCGATGATCGTCAGGAAGTGGTTTCTTTATCAGCGTACAATAGTGGCAAAAAAAAAAAAAACCGGACCGATCCTTGTAGCTGATTTCAGAGCCTTGTTCACTCCAGAGCACGATAGACTGGTAACTAAGACTTTTGTGGTTCGAATCCTGCCTGGGAAAGAAACTTTTTTTTGTTCCTTATTCAAATTTATTCCCAATACTTTTCGATTGCAGCGATATTTTACTACTTAATTAACTTATTATTCCCAGAACATGAATTTTACCAGCAATCGAAAAGTATTGGGACTAAATTTGAATAAGGAGCAAAAAAAGTTTCCTTCCCAGACAGGATTCGAACCACGAAAGTCTTAGTTACCAGTCTATCGTGCTCTGGAGTGAACAAGGCTCTGAAATCAGCTAAAAGGGTCGTGGCTGTTATAGTAGATAAGGAAAGTTGTCCTGAGATTTTCTTGTGTGAAGCTCCTACGTCTATTAGTAAGAAGGTTTTGTACATTTAAAATGTCCTTTCCACATCGCATGATATCACAGGTGCATGTGAAAACACCACAGCTCTTCTTCAGTGAATTTATCTTCTGTTACAGATTTTTACCATCACCAGACAGCGTTTTGCTAATTTGGCAGATTGTTTTATAACCAGGATTTTTCTTTAATGTCTGACTAAGCCTATCGAATGCAATTTTAGTAATAACGGTAGTTTCTGAAGAGAACAAATTTGAAATTTGATCTATCAGAGAAAGTGAATACTGCAAAGAATTATTTCGAGCCTCCATATGTGTCATAATCTCAGGTAATTTAGAGAAGCGCTTATGAGCATGCTAGATTTTTTCCTCAATGCCATATTCAGAAAAAACATTCATCAGCTATCGCAATGCTAGCTGCGTCTTCTGCATTTAAGGAATCTAACACTGTTTTCACTTCACTGAAATGTTCCGCATAGTACAAGTAATTAGTTAAAGGGGAAAATTATAATTCAATACCACATTCACAAGAAAAATATGTATTTTTGCATTAAAAATTTAAAATGTGCATTTTCCCCAGGAATATGTATTTATATGCATTATTAAACACCGGTCAAATTGTCTGTGAATTTGATACTTACAAAAGTATTTAATTTCCGCATACTTTTAACCCTCCAGTACTCGCGCGCCATACGTTTGTAATCCACGGTTTTTTATTGCGTCATCACATCTCCGCTTTCAATGCTGATAGCGTGAAATTTTCAGTACCTTCCTGTTACAGTTTAGCCGTGATGTCTGGAGTGTTTTGATATAATTATTACTTTTTATGTGTAGCAATATGTATGTTTCTAGAGTTGAAGAGTTCGCGGGAAAAACGATGAATGTCACATTTCTGTTAAGGATTAGATAATGATCTAATTGAGTCTATAACTGCAAGATGTAGTGCTGTTTCTATAGAATATAAAGGAAAGGATGACTGTATTCGTGGTGATAATTCTCCTTTTTACCATTTTTCGTAAGGACAACATTAAATTTCGTAGTGATCCATTGAATTAGATAATGACATCAACCTTAACAAAACTGTGACATTCATCGTATTCCCGCGAACTTTTCAAATGTAATCCGCACCAGTGCTAGCGCCATTTTTTTTAAAGAGGAGATAATGCATGAACATATTTTCGATTTCATTTTTATAAATTGATTTATTCCTGTAAGCCATTCATAAGTCATTTTTACAAGTAGGCCAATTGTTGCAGTGGTTATTTTATCATGTAATATAAATTATTACATGGATATATTAGATAACACAGAACAATGATTTCTCATATGAAACAGACATATACTTGAACCCAGCAGTGACTCAAATTTTAGGAGTAGGAGATAGATAGTGTAGTTTATAATAACTAACAATTAAGTCTATATAATGATAAAGACAGAGTTTTTAATTACATTCTTTGCATCATAATACCACTCCTGTCATATTGGCATTACTGATTTAAATATTAAATTTCAAATATAGTTACACTGTTATATCGCAAACAGTTTAATAGAATCAGTAAAGTAATGTTACTAGATGTGTATATATATATATATATATATATATATATATATATATATATATATATATATGTTGTAAAATTATATATTCATATGTACAAAAGAATTGGTTATCAAAAAAGGAGATGGCTTACTTAATATAATCCGCGCGGGTACTGGTGTCACAAATTATGGCGCGTGTACTGAAGGGTTAAATGTATAAAAAAAGAATATGCATTTCGCATACAAATCTGGGCTCTACTTATCACAATTTTCCACACTCTAAATTGAAAAAGAAAGCTCACATCAAAGCTATCATACGTTTGCATACTGTGATCCTCCAATTAGATCATACATAATGCAAAGCGTGAAATTGTATGTGCACGACCTAAATCATATATCTGACAACATTGGGTCTCACTGCTACTAAATAATAAATTGAGCTCGCAACCCAGGACGCACGCTGGTAAGGGTAAAATAGCAAAGTCCAAGAACTCTCAAATATATTAAATATTTTAAATATTACTTTATATTTAAAAAGTCGTATCCTATACAGTTTCGCATCTGGTAAGTAGTCCCTGTGCTTCTGTCTGATGAAGTCTGACCTTACCTCCATTGTTTTCGATGTTTCAAGTACAGTTCGGCTAATATCCGTTTTGTTTGAAGTTCGGTTTCAGCGGCAACTTGAATATGTTTGTTTGCATTGTAGCTCGGAGAACTCACACGTGTCACTCGCTATACTCCAGATGCACTTAAGTTACGACTCGTGCTCCATTGAACCAGTTAATGACCTCGGGCGCTCGGATATTGAGCATAGGAACATCCTAAGCAGTCTGTGTTTGTTGATTCTTCTTCTGTCGGTCTCGCTCATTGTTGACAACCGCAGCTTCTTAAAATACCGGAGATCAGAAAGCATTCAAATAGCTCTGATTCTACTGTACTTTCCCTTTTAAAATGAAAGGAATAAAAGAAAGAAATCACTGTAATAAAGATGATACATGCTTCCTCATTATACGGTGCGTGTGATTTGCGACAATGTAGTCCATGTAGGCAGGGATATTCCCATTTATTACTCATTTTTATCCGGTATCGCAAGCCAGCGATCGTGCTAAAAATTATGTAATTAAAATACTAGTTATAAAATGTTGCAAAAATGTAGAAATGTATAATTTTTCGTTGTTCTGGGATCTGGACCAGCGTTTTTAACCCTTTTCAATAAGTGACACATTAAAGTTCCAATTTCAACTTCCGCTGCACACTTGTGTAATCCAAGTAAACCATTGGTTCCTAACCGGGGGGGGGGATGATTTTTCTCATAAAAACAAGTGAAATACGATATTTTTTTAGGTTATGATATTTTAACTTTATGATCTGGCAACTCTGCAAATCTGGGTGAGCGTCAGTCATTGCCTTCTTTGCAGCTCTCGCATTTATACACTATTTACTTAATGTTAACTTATGCTGCATTCGCCCAAAGTTGACTATTGTAGATTCACTTTTTTAATACTCTTTTGACTTTTACTTTTCCATTTTTTGCTACGACAGCCTTCACTATCTTAATTTTCTCGCGACACACCTTATTTTTATGGTATGCCGCCTTGTAGATCGAGAAATGAATGTTTATAAAATCCGGAATCAGTCCACAAGCGAATGTTTGTATAATGAAATCTGTGACGTTTCCAATGGCTTTGATTTGTTAGATCCGTAAACGTAATCAACCTAACAACAACCAAGTCGACTGACTAGAAATACAATATTGCTCTTCCTCCCTTCTCCCAGTATGTTTCAATCACTTTTATCCTCCTGTCTCGGATTGCTAAATTTAACATCGGATAGCCTACCCAGCGTATAGATAATTATACAGTATGGACACTTCGCGTCGGTACCATTGCTGTAGCAGGACTGATTTCAGTGACCTTCGCACCAGTTTGAGCGTGAGATTCTGCTTTCTTCCAGGAGTCGGCACTGACATCACACCAGCTAGCAGTTGACACAGCGGAAATATAACGCATACAATTAATACATCAAGGTACATTATGTACTCAAATAAAATTAATTAGACCGATGAAATAATAAATCCGTCATTAACTGTAATGTCTAGACTCTAGAGTTCCTTTATAATGATGACCCCCATCAACAATTGAGACTCGGAATCCAAGAGGGGCCCAATATTTAATCACTTTCAAAATTTATTACTCATGCAAAATAATTAGTAGAAGCTTGTTGCCATGGTTATATGAAAAGATGTAATGGAGATTACTTATGAAACAAAGATAATTAGTCAGAGGCATTTTGTAGCAACAGCAAACATTTTTTTCAATTTCCCAAAAGTTTGATGTAATGGACTTGGACCCCTCTTGGATTTCGGGTCTCAATTAAAATGTGTAATGATTTGATAGCGCTGAAAATGAAAAACGAAACTCCTATGAGAAGTAAAACTATATATACCTATATTATATTGTATACGAATATTAAAACGAATTTGATATATCATTTTATAATATATTATATTATTTTATAATATAATTTATTATAAAATATAACAAATTATTATTACAACTAATTTGCCACTGAGAAATAAGGAAAAGCTGTTGACTTGAATTTATTTGAAGCAAAGCGTTACTGGATTATGCAATAAGGTAGGCGATGTTGGGATCCTGTGTCTCAACTCTATTCTCAATTATTATCTTAGCGTGTGCTCGATTACACTAACCTCTAGCGCTTGAAAGTGGAACTAAACGCCGGTGCACAGAGAAACAAAACACAGGAAAATTCGCTCAGTGTCCATTCTTTGTAATTACTATTCGTCGACCTACCCTACGTGGAGGGACGCCCATATTGTGAAGTGTGCATATTCCCAACAGTTAAATTTTAAACTACCTTTTAAATTAATACAGATTCAAAAGATTGTGCTCAGACTGAAGGAGCTTTATTAGAGTCGAAATATAACATTTTTCGAATAGGAGCCCGTGGTTTCCAAATTAATCCTCAATCAGTACAAACAAGCAACGCCAAGAACTACGTTGCAGATGTTATCATACTTTGCGAGAAGGCATTGAGTCGGGTACAGTGTGAGTTGACTGAGACTTTCATTCTGTTGTCGTACACAAGTACTTGTGTTTACGTCTGCTTGTTACTAGCACGCAGAGACCCAGTGGCTTGTGTGCATAGCAATTGAGTTGAAGGTAAATTGGTGTCTCTGTGGCCAGCCGTTAAATGGAATGGTACACGCTTCCAGAACTCCGAGACAAGCACTTCTTGCAAGTTGCAGCCACTGGAAATGCAAACTGAACACCTGTACTGAGAACAGTATTCGAACAGGTCGCCACCCAGGTCCTAGAACGTTGAAAACCATTCACCAGCGACTCGGTTGCATCCTGTGGGTCGGCCACGTTAGATTCTAACAGTCGTAAACGAAGAGCGGGTTCTTGCACATGTACGGGAACAGTCGTCTACCAGCAAACGTGCCATCGCTCATCACGTGAGGCACTGTGTGTTGAGTCTTGTATGACAACCAGCTGCACCCTTATCACCCACAGAGAGTGCAAAGTTTGACTGTGAAGGATTTCCCACAATTTTATCAATGGATTGTGCGTCGTTTTGAGAATGATCCCAAATCTTGGGCTCACTTGACAGCATCGGATTTAAGAGTGCCACTGGGTTCCTTTCATATTTGGTCCTCCGTACATACATAATAAAAATTGATAAAAATTTACAAAAGTATAGCTCTCGCCAAGCTTAGACGACCTCACTCACACCACTCTGCTGACTCGTGCCTTACCCAAAACATAATAAATCATACAGTAAATGCCTGTTAGTTATGCAGCGTTGTCACATTATGACTCTGAATTAGCCCAGCCGCTGGGCTGAGGCAAGTACGATGTTTTTTTTTTTTTTTAACAGAAATTAGTAGTTATCTCTTGCGGCAAGATAAGCTGACCTCTCTACTCTGGCTGAGGACGTCTATGTTTGGCAACGCTGTTATAAAGCAATTCAGTTATCGGACGCGGCCAACTGCAATATATATGATATCTGAGCATATTCAAACTCCATGGAACTGCTACAGAGAAAACTCTATAAGGCAAGTAACTACAGGGATTGCTGGATTTTAGATTTTAGTGGATTCTTATATGACACCACACCACACAAACATGCAAAGACAATATTAATATTGCTTACAGAATAACAGTGTTTGTAGTTGGGTGTCTCTCTCTCTCTCTCTCTCTGTGATTTGGTCGGTATTCGGGTCGGTTCTGCCAGACTACAAAACAAGCCACACCAGTACTGAGGCCTTGGCGTGCAAAGATAGCACTTACTACACCAGAAGACCTTGGCGAGTATCGAAGTGCAGGTCTGTTCGCACTATCGAAATAAGTTACCTTATACGGAGTAATGGCTAGTCCTTGGGAACTCTCCAACCAGGATATAATGTATCAATGTTGTTTGCAAGATTGCCAGAGGGCGTTACGGTAACAGTCAGTACTAGCAGTTCAGGTCCGATGCTGTCACGATTAAATAATAATTAATGCACTTGTAAGTCTCGGATATGGAGCGTTTGCTTTCCTATTACTGGTACGCAGAAAGTTTGTGGTCCTGCAAAAATCGATTTCGAGCGACTTTAAACATTTTCAGGATCCCTGACATTGCAAATGTGGATTTCTGACGTTTCATCTTTCGATATCTGTATCCGTCTATCTTCGTAGCTCAGGTGTTTGTGGCTGATCGGAATTGCGCTGCGGTTTGGGTTCGATTCCGCTTTAGCTGATTACCTGGTTGAGTTTTTTGCGAGGTTTTCCCTAACCATAAGGCGAATATCAGGTAATCTATGGCGAATCCTCGGCCTCATATCGCCAAATATCACCTCGCTATCGACGCTAAATAACCAGTAGTTGATACGCCGTCGTTAAATAACCAATTAAAAAATCCTTCTGTCTCGAAGAATTTTCTCCTGAGGTATTTAACGAAATTTGTACGTGCTCAGCAATGCATGTTTAATCCTTTCAGGATCGATGCGCTTGAATTATGCACACTTTTATGAAAGAAGCAATAGAATATACAAGATGGTTATGGCGAATCCTCGGTCTCATCTCGCCAAATGTAATCTCGCTATTACCAATTCCATCGACGCTAAAATAACCTCGTAGTTGATACAGCATCGTTAAATAACCAAGTAAAAACAAGATGGCGGTTAGTGTACAGTAGTGGGGAGAAAAAAAGCCGGACCGACCCTTGTAGCTGATTTCAGAGCCTTGTTCACTCCAGAGCACGATAGACTGGTAACTAGGACTTTCGTAGTTCGAATCCTGCCTGGGAAGGAAACTTTTTTTGTTCCTTATTCAAATTTATTCCCAGGCAGGATTCGAACTACGAAAGTCTTAGTTACCAGTCTATCGTGCTCTGGAGTGAACAAGGCTCTGAAATCAGCTACAAGGGTGGGTCCGGTTTTTTTTTTGCCACTACTGTACATGAACTTAAGTTGTTTCCTTCTTCTTCTTTAGTTAAAGCTGTATCACTTTAAAAATAAAAGCGACGCAATCCTAACGTATGATTTTAATATAATAGACATAAATTGAGATATGATTGTATATTACAGCACCATAATACAAGACAAAGAAAAAAACTTATCAGGAAGAAAGAAAATAAGGGAAACATGAAAATATAAAAAGAAAATAAGAAGATGAAATGTAAAAAGAAATATCGGTAAAGAGAAAATGGAAAAGAAAAAGAAAATAAGAGAATAGGATAATGGAAAAAGAAAAAAAATATTAACGAAGATAACTGCAAGAAAAAGAAGATGAGTGAGTGAAAACGAAAAGAAGGAAGTGATAATAGTAGGAAAGAAGAAAAGGAAAAGAGGTAAAGTACAAAATAAAAAAGGACAAAAATATTTGTTACGAACGAACGAGAAAACAAAAAAAAAAAAACGAAAAAGTTCAATGAAGAGAAGAAACAAAAAGGGAGCAGATGAGACAAGAAAGTAAAAACGAGCAAAGAAGAAGAAAATATGACTAGAAACGATGCGTAAAGAAGAAACTGAAAAACAAAAGAATGAGTAAAGAAGACGAACAAAAAAGGAAGAAAGGTAAATGAATAACAAAATGAAAAAAGGACAATGAGCATTGAAGAAGGAAATATATAAAACATGTAAAATAGAAATAAATAAGAAGGCATGGAAGAAACGAGAATGAATATTTACACTAAATACTCCCTACAAAATGGCAACTGAATTGTCTCATGGTTTGTCATGTCGTATCAGAATTTTCGGGCTACTAGCTGATGATAGAATCCCAATTTTCAATGCAAGAAGTACATAAATGTCTGTCACATGTAGGCTGCTGTGCCTATACGGTTTCCGCAGTAACTAGGCCTAAAGGCGACTTTTTAACAATGCAGTCGAAGGAGCTAACATTTCATACCAGATCTTTTTATATGTACATCTTTTTTTTTTTTTTTTTAAATTGGATTGTTTGTTTTCCCTCCTCTTGGGTGGGATGTCTGATGCCATATGCATGAGCAGCAGATGCTGTGCGGCGCATGCATGCCTCGCTTTAGAGTTCGCGGCTTTACTGGTGCGGGTGGGATTTCTGTCTCCATTACAGCCAGGTCACTATCCCTCTATACATGGGCAACGATCATTTACGCCCTATCCAACCCCAACATTATTCGCCCCCTGCTCAACTCTCTTTTTTTGTGATAATGTTGTGAGAAAAAGTCAAGCGGTGTCCTATACACCAGATTTTCCTCCCTGTCTGCTTTACATTGTGTTGGGAGAATGAGGAATTGCAAATTTTATTTACCTAATCTATGCTAGTGAAGTATGTTGGAACTTCTAATCTACGATTCCACATTAACTGTTACTGCTACCACTACCACTATTATCGCCACTGCAACTACTACTACTACTACTACTACTACTACTACTACTACTACTACTACTACTACCAGCAACACAGCTACTACCACTACTATTTACTACTACTACTACTACTACTACTACTGTTACTAATGCTGCTACTGTTGCTCGTACTGTTGCCTTTATTACTGGCATTGTTGCCTCTGTTACTTGTACTTGTCTCTGTTGTTGACACTATTGTCTCTCTTGTTGGCACTGTTACCTTTATTACTGGTACTTTCGCCTCTGTTACTAGTACTGTTGTCTCTGTTACTGTTGGCTGTGTTACTGGTACTGTTGCCTCTATTACTGGTACTGTTGCCTGTGTTACTGGCACTTGCCTCTGTTATTGATACTGTTGCCTCTGTTACTGGTACTGTTGCTTCTACTGCTGGCACTGTTGTCTCTTTCACTAACAAAATTGCCTCTGTTACTCGTACTGTTGCCTCTATTACTGGTACTGTTGCCCGTGTTACTGGCACTTGCCTCTGTTATTGATACTGTTGCCTCTGTTACTGGTACTGTTGCTTCTACTGCTGGCACTGTTGTCTCTTTCACTAACAAAATTGCCTCTGTTACTCGTACTGTTGCCTCTATTACTGGTACTGTTGCCTATGTTACTGGCACTTGCCTCTGTTATTGATACTGTTGCCTCTGTTACTGGTACTGTTGCTTCTACTGCTGGCACTGTTGTCTCTTTCACTAACAAAATTGCCTCTGTTACTCGTACTGTTGCCTCTATTACTGGTACTGTTGCCCGTGTTACTGGCACTTGCCTCTGGTACTGGTACTGTTGCCTCTGTTACTGGTACTGTTGCCTCTGTTACTGGTACTGTTGCCTCTATTGCAGGCACTGTTGTCTCTTTCACTAACAAAGTTGCCTCTGTTACTCGTACTGTTGCCTCTATTACTGGTACTGTTGCCTGTGTTACTGGCACTTGTGTCTGTTACTGGCACTTGCCTCTGTTACTGGTACTGTTGCCTCTGTTACTGGTACTGTTGCCTCTGTTACTGGTACTGTTGCCTCTATTGCTGGCACTGTTGTCTCTTTTACTAACAAAGTTGCCTCTGTTACTCGTACTGTTGCCTCTATTACTGGTACTGTTGCCTCTGTTACTGACATGTTGTCTCTGTTACTGGTATTGTTATCGATATTACTAACACTAGCCTCCGTTACTGATACTGTTGTCTGTGTTACTGATACTGTCGCCTGTGTTACTGGTACTGTTGCATGTGTTATTGGCATTGTTGCCTCTGTTACTGCTATAGTTCCCTCTTTTCTTTTACGCTACCGTTCCGTCTGCTCTTTTACTCTATCGATCCGTCTGTTCCTGCTACCGTTGCTTCTGTTACTGCTACTGTTGCCTCTATGACGTATTTTTTTGTATCACTGGCATTTTCTCCCCTGCCATTGTTACTTTTACGTCTGTTATTGGTACTGTTGCCTCTGTTACTGGTACTATTGACACTGTTAGTGATACTGTTGTCTCTGTTACTGCTGTGTTGATTCAGTTACTGCTTCTTTGCCACTGTTACCTCTATTGTTGCCTCTGCAACTGGTAGTTACTTCTATTAATGCCGATATTACTACTGTTGACTGAATGATTGCTACTATTGCATTATTAATATCTGTTATTGCTGCTTTTGATGTTTGAGCTATTTAGTGTGATCCCTCCTCCTTCTCCTTCTCCTCCTCCTCCTCCTCATCTTTTGGAAAATTTTGAACTAAAATTTCTAATTCAGTAGCTAATCTTCGATCAGTGTCATCAACATTGCGCAGGACCACAGTTTAGAATAATAAAATATAAACGCAAGACATGGACACAGCCTGTTTGAAAGAAGATATTTTATCTATTATTGAGATGCGCTTAAACCTATCATTGAATAGATCATTCTGAAATACTCGTGTCCTTTTATTGGCACAGGACAGCATAGCCCTATAGTGAATTTTCGTTTTTTAAGTTCAGTCCTGGAGTACAGCTTTTGGTAAGGATCTAACAGATAGATTGCCCTTTCCTTGGCTTCCACGGAAGGTGACAGTCGATAGGAAGCGGTGCAACGTTGAAGCTGTGTAAAAGCTATAGATATATCTAACACCACGTTAAACATCGTTAAAGTTTTAAATCATACTTAGAAACAGATGTTGCAATTTATTATTATAGCTCTGAAAGCAAGTAATTAAACTTTTCTGGTGTCGAACATCTTGTTTACGTTCTTTAGCAGTAATAAACGTTCACTTACAGAGAAACTCCTGGATGTGACAGCATGGCACAGAGCCATCGCTTATTACCAGAGACCGGATTTTAAAGGGAAAATTTTTCATCAAAAAAGGACAAAAAAGGGGAAAATTATAATCGTAAAAAAGGACTTCAGAAAGGACTATATTACCACAGTCACGAAGCTGAATACTTAGTAAATATGCATCCATAGATAGTTGCTAACCACTAGGAACGTTATATCCCTTATTACAGACAATGCGAAATAGTACCGGCATAGTCTATTGTTCCTAGCACCCTCACAACTCACGCTTCGTGACTGTATATACTAGACTGTGATATTACTCCCCAAAACGCACTTCAGCACATACATGGAGCACACAATCTTACATTTATCTCTTCACAACATGAGGAAAGTGGTGCACTTGATATAGTAAAAAAAGGACAATATTACTCCCTCAAAAGAGTGCTATTTAATTGAAAACACACTTCAGCACATTCATGGATACACACAGCACACACAAGCATTTATTTATCGCTTCACAACATAAGGAAAGTTTGTATTCGATCATATTCAACATTTCAATATGTTTCAATATGATTCTGCCTCTTTGAATGCAGAATGTCTTTATAAACAGAAAATGACCGCTCAACATCAACTGAAAACCAGAGGTGAAAATTTCCTTTTTATCCTGAACACTATCTAAATCAGCACACTTTATTAGTTTTTCAGTGTCTGCAATCAGAAGAAGAACGATATTTATTTTCGCTTCCTCAGGAAGTTATAGGCCTATCGGAAAAAATATAGGACCAAAATAAGATAATTTTTTTTTAAAAAGGGGAAAAAGGGATTATGGACTAAAAACGGAAAAAAAGGGAAGTCAAAACCACATAATTTGGTCGGTGGAAGATAATTTTGAACATCGTAAATAATTATTTCATGTTTCGTGTTGCGATAAAAAAAGGGATTCCCTTTAAAATCCGGTCTCTACTGATTACAATACAGGATAGACACAACGGCACAGAAACACTCATGAGATGAGTCGCTACTTTCTTGCCTGGAATCAAATTCTGCTAATGTGATTCTGTGACGAACTTTTACCTCTTCTGCATCATATAGTACAAACCTTATTTTATGTGGATCTTAGCTTCCTTTACTAAGGTTAGGTTATAAAACGAGATCAAAAGAGGGGAAGCTACAAATTATTATCCAAATTTCATGTATGTGTGTATTGTTGTGTGACCGTTATGCTGTACTTTCCGCAAAGGTTACATTTGCATATCACGGAGATTAATTGCTATTATAAATAACTAATTATAATTAACATATCGTAAGTGTCTGTCAAGGAAAAAGTTACTTCAGATGTTACTGTAAATATAAGTAGCGAATACATATAAATAGCGTTACGTCAGTTGTTTGCCTTTAAAAATGACTACACCAAGTTGTTTACTCTCTAAAACAGATGCTAATCACGTTGAGTGTACGTAATGTTGGAACTGAAAGCGCGGCGTTGTATTACAAAGAAAGGGAAGCAGGCATCTGTTCATCTCGTTCTCCTAAGCTTATGAGACAGCCTGGCCTATTTCTTTATTGTACCTCACGAATGTATAATAAATATGAATGCGTACCCCGCAGCGCAGCTGCTCTCGGGGGCGTCACGCTGATTTTTGGGGCCAAAGAAAACCAGTATTTGCTTTTTATACTGACGTATACACTGCACATTCTTCAGGAAGGACAATCTGCTGCAGATTTAAATGTATCGTATTATAATATTTAACTTAGTAATGAGCATCAATTATAAGAATGTCTAGGTTAGCTAGCTCCAGCGTTTTTTACGGAATTATTCTGTTGAAAACTGGAATGCGAGTTTGCTTACCATTAAAAACCTGCAGCGTACTACTGCATCGGACATTCTGTCTCGGACAGGACGGTTTTGTCTCAGACCGTCCGATGTGACGTTGATAACATGCATTCTTATGAGACTGCAGCATACTGCATCGGACATTGTCTCGGACAGAACGGTTTTGTCTCAGACCCTCAGATGTGACGTTGATAACACACATTCTTATGAGACTGCAGCATACTGCATCAGACAGAACGGTTTTGTCTCAGACCGTCCGATGTGACGTTGATAACATGCATTCTTATGAGACTGCAGCATACTGCATCGGGCAGGACGGTTTTGTCTCAGACCGTCCGATGTGACGTTGATAACATGCATTCTTATGAGACTGCAGCATACTGCATCGGGCAGGACGGTTTTGTCTCAGACCGTCCGATGTGACGTTGACAACACGCATTCTTATGAGACTGCAGCATACTGCATCGGACATTCTGTCTCGGACAGGACGGTTTTGTCTCAGACCGTCCGATATGACATTGATAACACGCATTCTTATGAGGCTGCTGGATACTGCATCGGACATTCTGTCTCGGAAAGGACGGTTTTGTCTCAGACCGTCCGATGTGACGTTGATAACACGCATTCTTATGAGGCTGCTGGATACTGCATCGGTCATTCTGTCTCGGACAGGACGGTTTTGTCTCAGACCGTCCGATGTGACGTTGATAACACGCATTCTTATGAGTCTGCAGTATACTGCATCGGACATTCGTGGAGTTGATGGGGAACATAACACACTGCCGGAGCATTTATGTTTCTGTGTTTATTCCGAGCCGATTTCAGAGCACAGTGACTTCCGAATATGAGTAATCACATGTTAAATCCATATAAAAATGTGACATTTTGTAAATATACGCTGTTTAAATTTACGTTTCATAAAAAATGTTTAAAGTAATAAAAGTTAGTCATCCTCCAATTAATTTGTCCCAGAAATATAATCTTCTGCAACGGCATTATCATCATTCTTCACTCCTTTACCTCAGATGATTGGCCAAGAAAGTCGTCGCTAAAAGCGTGTGTTGTTTTCAAGAAGAATTCCTCTATTGAACTTCATTTAAATTTAAGACCTTTGATGATAAATCTGCTGAGACTTGTGGAAGTTAATGTATTTTACAATTTTAGTAACAACCCTTTTATGATCCGCACAGAAACCTCTTGTACATACAAGTTAATATGTGTAATTGCCACTTTCTATATCAAGTTCGGCAATTTTCTTGGGGAAGTTACGCTTAATGTCCCTTCCTCTCTGTATTTATTAAAATTATGTGAATAACTACTTTATGAAATTGATTTGTAGATTGTACAATTTATATAATTTTAATTCAACATGTTCTCAAAGATTAGCATATTGTAATAAGGCAGTATGTCTTTCAATTCAATACTATAGAATTCATAACTAGATTAAGTCGTCAACATAGTGTTCATTATAAATAACAAGATGCTTTAATTAAAGCGAAAATGTTAGTTCAAATATAGAAATGTATAGTAAAGTGTAACATTAATGTATTCACCTAATGTGATAAGTAAAGACGGAAATAATGTAAAGAAATTTGTCTCCTGTTAGGAAGGTAACAAATTTTTTCAAGTTTCTTAATTTAATTTTCTAATTTATGTTAGGTTATAAAGGGAGGAGGATATAAAAACCCTTGCACTGCGACCTACAAGTTCTATTGTGCTATCCCATTCTAAGTCATAATCAATAAGTCAAGTGTCTTGGGGCCCCTTCTACTCCTTGCTTTTGCAAATGATCTGCCAGTTAACATCTTGTCCAGGGTTCGATTATTCACGGATGACTGTATCGTATATAGGGAAATAAAAAGTCATGATGATACTACTTTTCTTCAGAATGACCTGAATAGAATAAACGATTGGGCAATGGCCAACAAAATGAAAATAAATTCTCTAAAGAGCAAAGCCATTAGCTTTACAAGAAAAAGAAATAAAATAATCGCATCGTATATGTTAGTGGGTGAAACCATTCCAGAAGTTAACAAATGTAAATACCTAGGAATAACATTTAGCAGCGATCTCGGCTGGGGGAACACGTTACTGACACAGCGGGAAAGGCATGGAGGGCGTTACACTTTGTGATGAGGGTACTAAGCAAAGGCTCTGATAAATCCAAAGAGATTGCATATAAATCACTAGTTCGTCCAGTAATGAAATATGGTGCCGCATGTTGGGATCCTTACAGATTAGAACATATAAAGATACTGGAAAAGATTAAAAAACGGGCTCTCAAGTGTTGTGATAATTCATCATTAAAATGGGACACACTCACGGACCGGAGAACGCGAATTCGATTATGCGCGCTGTTCAAAACATGCAGAGGTGAGTCTGCCTGGAGAGAAATAAAAAAATAGGTTGGAGCCGTCAAATTACTCTTCAAGGAACGACCACTCATATAAATTGAGGGAAAGAAGACAGAGGACGGACACTGGAAAGTTTTCTTTTCTCAATCGTACTATCAGGGACTGGAATGCTTTACCTGCAGACTTACTAAAGGCTTTACCAATAATCAAAAATGTATTTAAAATAGGCTTAAGGACTTTACTAATAGACGGTAGTATATTATACACACTACTAAAAGGTTGTAATTGATATCTTGTTATTTGAAGTGTTCTATCAGTGAGGAAGTGTGTTGTGTCAGTGAAGTGTGTAGTGTCAGTGAAGTCTATTGTGTAACTGAAGTGTGTTGGTGTCAGTGAAGTGGCTGTGCAAAGTATTTGAACAGTGAAATGGTTAGAAGTGTTAGTGAAATCAGGTAGAATCAGTGCAGTGAGTGAGTTTACAGCGAAATAAGTGTAGTACCGAAAGGTACTTGTGCAGGTATGAACCTGCCACACTCTGGGTCTTAGTTCGAACTTAGGGTTAAGATACAAATTAGATTTACTTTAAATGTTATTTTAAGTGACCATGCTTCATTTAATTTAGGATGCTCCTTGTTATTATTATTATTATTATTATTATTATTATTATTTTATTATTTTATTATTACTATTATTATTAATTATTACTATTATTAATTATTGTTTTTATTAGTTGTGTTTATTATTAATTGTCATTATTGAGTGTAATTAGTTACCACTGTCACCGGGTATATACCCATTTGCAGTGTGAATAAACACATACACATACATACAAGTGTCCATAATGAACTGAAATGAACCACTTATTGAGGTAGATGGAAACTGGTCTTATTTTGGGAGTTTATTTCCACAAGCAGTAGCTCTTTAAAGACGGAGTAGCGCGAGCGCCCGTGCACAAATACATGAGTAGCCGTCTCAACCCGACCAAGGCCAGTGGAGTCCTGCAGCCCGGAGCGCCACTTGTACTTCTCGTGTGTTCGTATAGAGTCATCGTGATAGTTCACATTACGCCCGCGTCTCCACTCGCCTCGGTCGAGTTATATCTATATGCATGCACAGTGCGTTCGGAGTTAGAAAATACTATTGGGTATAATTATAGGTGTCTTCTTAGCGGAAATCTCTCTCTTTGTAATATAACTAAAATAAGTTATTGACGTATTTTCTAACATAGGCCTGTATAAAATAACAGAAGTTAATCTATTCCATTTATTCGGTTATTGGAAATAAAAATAAACTAATAACTGCTATAAGTCTGTAAGTATAAAGCGTTTATATTATAAGCAATGCTTAGTTACATGAATTAGATTTACTTCTGTTATTTTATATACGTAAGAAAATACGTAAATAACTTATTTTAGTTATACATTAGTTAGTTGTATTACGATGAGGGGGAAGTATTTGCTAAGAAGACGCCCATATATCAAGTGGTGTTTCTCAACTCCGAACGCTTTACAGTACAAGTTGAGCTTACCGTTTTCCGCTTGGTGTGAAGCTATCCTGATAAGATACAGACGTCTGTAAATCTGACTTTAGTCTGTGTGATATAGGGGGGAGGATTTGAATGTATCAATTTACAGAATGTTTGAAGGGACCGCGAAAGGTAAATACGGGACTGAAGGGACCACATTTTCCGATACGCCACTGGCAACCTTGCTTTCTTGTGCTCCACACCATTGTAATTAGCATGCTACTATTCAAGGCAAACTTATCTAATATTAGGTCCACATATCAGTGCAAGTTTGCATACGATTGTTTTCTCGTCACGCACTGTGTAATGCGAAGCAGAAAGAACAAGTTAAGTTAAAATTTAGAGAAAATTTAACTTATTGAAACATGAGCAACGCAGGTTTATGTGAAGTAAATATAACAATAATTAAAGTAATGAGAAGGGTTAGGATCATAACCAAATTTTTCACCCTTTTCCACATGTGGCACACTGAAGGTGTAATTTAAAATTCCGCAGCACACTCATATAATCTAAACCAGTGTTTCCCAACCGGAGGGATTTTGGGGGTTTTATGAGGGAATATGTTTACTGAATGTTTACTTGTGCCGCGTTCACTGAATGTTGACTTTTGTAGACTCATTTTTTAACTACTCTTTACATTTTTATTTTTGCAGTTTTTTTACTATTTTCATTTTCACGCCGCACACCAGCGGATCATTCGCAGCACACCCTTTGAAAATGGCTGATCATAATATTCACCAGAGGAAACGGTGCATCGTATAACAGTTCCATCAGTTCCGATGAAGTCCACTCGAATTCCTGAGCCAAGATGAAAAATCGTAACTTGTACATCTTCGACATGACGAAATCTTGTACTAAACTTGTTAAGCAACAAATTTACATTCACTAACAGGAGACTTAACCTATGACTGAGGTTCTGGCTGATATGTACATTTAGAGCTCTCTTATTGTATAAGTTTCGTTTAAAACACACTGCGTATATGCTGTAAACAAAAGCCCCTGTATATATGCTAGGTTGTAAACAGTCGTGCGAAATTGTTGCCTACATACAGGTGGATTTCCATCAAGACGCTCTCCAAATTTTAATTCCGTATACATCTATTATTAGGCAGTACATCTCACTTGACTATAATGTCAGAGGAAGGACAATTGTTTGTATACATCTGAAGTCAGATTACAGGGTTGTTTCCAATCTCTGATAACGAATTTGAATGACAGCATGTGCGTCAGGAGTCATACGACACGATGTGACAGACAGGTGAACTGTGGCGCGAGGTGACAGACCAGTAGTGAGTGATCTCATAGTCAGAGTGCACGGCAACTCACAGCAAAAATTCCCAAGAAAATCGAGCTTTTTTTAGGTAGGGGTACATTACGACCCTATCCAATGCAAAGTACAGTTAAGTGAAAACAAAAGAAGGCTGCAATAAACGAGATTTCGTTATTTCCAAGAAAGGCATCTTCTGTGTACTTAATAAGATTGGTAAAGCTCGAATGGAATTAATTTGTATCATCTCGTGGGGTGCGGCGATTTGTGACTGGGGGGGGGGGGTGGATTTGCTTGATTTTTACACTCTGGACTTAATCCCATCCGAGCTTTGCCATGTTGGTATGATTCCTGGCGCACATGACTTCATTCAGATTCGTTATCATAGATCGGAAACAACCCTGTAGTGTAATATGTTACTAGTCAGTGATGTATGCAATGGAGGGGAAAAGTAACTGGCCACCCTACTCCATTCTCTCCTAGCTTAGTTGCCTCATGCGTGATACCTTGTTGGTGTCACTTATGAGGTTCAAATTCGTCTTCGGGAGTTGACTAAACAATAACAAGAAACTACTGATCCAAGTGAAATTTAAAAAGAGAGTTCGTTATAAAACACATTGTTGCTACTCAAACATACGTAGTGGAGATAATTTCCTTAACAACCGTCAGCGAGTGGATTTGAGGAATTTTTTCCATTGTTACAGATATGCTTTACCTTCAGTTCCGCTTTCACTACCATGATGCAAAGTAATCAAATTTGAAAGTAAATTAAATTATGAAATGCACTGTGGAAAATATTGAAAAGTAGCAGAAAAAGGGAAGAAAAGAGGATTATGGACAGTGAGGCGAAATGTGATAAAGATCCCAAAGAGGGTGGAAAAGGTGTTGGAAAATTACCTTCATTCTCATCTGGAGGTAACATTTTACATACTGGTTCCTTTCATAGATCTCGAATTTTTTCCTAAAAAAAGAAATACGCACCTTAAAATCCTAATCCTGGTAATTAGTCAATTGGGTTGGAAGTGTTCTGGAATAAGTCCTAGCTGCACTGTAGTATTGTTCTGACAGGAACGGGGCAAGTGGACGTTTACAAAGTCCCCTTGCTGCCACCGCTTTTGGCCTGCACATACAAACTTGGGCTTTGTTCATGAATAAAATATCTATATATTTTTTTTTTAATTTTAAATAGGCTACAATAAATTCATTTATGGGTCCAATGACTTCATTTCTTCGTCCGATAGAACTCTCATTTAAAGGAATAGTTTAAAAATCTATCGTCAGCGACCGGTTTGAATTCGTGATAGAAAGTCAACCACAGTATCCGTTCGATCAGTGTAGACTACCCATACAAGTTTCTAAAACAAAGCTGTTTTGCTTTTCTTAAACTTAAATTTCTCTTTTTTTGTAATTTCAAAATCTAAGTAAAATTGCCAGCTTTATAGTTATTGTGAGAGGCGATCAATATGTTCATGTCGTCTGTCGGATTTTGATGCAACGGGAAGCTTGGAAGAAAACACTGGAGACTCTCGTACGTCAGAAAGAAGAAACACTGCTCACTCACGCCTGGATTTTACCCATTTCCAACATTTAGGAGATTTCTTTCTATCTATATTGGTTCCAGAGGTAGACATTAATATTTCCAGATCAATTCCTAGTGAAAGTAAGGGCGTCATTTATGACAGCGTGCAGTCTTTATAGTGCCATTGTGATAGTGTTAATGGTCCATAAAGCAAGAGGATGTCTATGAAATATCTGCGACGCGCTCAAGTTTACTGGTTCGATTTGTTATTCACCTTTTAGATGTATTTTTATTACGTGCTTAAAGTGTCCATTGTGGAAGGTTTAGTAATTTAGTCCATGCCTTAAATTCGCTTGACGCATGCGAACTAATCCTGACTACCCGACCAGTATTGCTATTACAACTGCTTAATAGGTGTGCAGAATGTTTGATCGTTCGTGCCACCTGAAAGAAATCCCTTCGTGACAAAAACATATCTCACATAGTTTAGTTGTCTCGGTGGCCTAGTGCTCACCATGCTGACCGTTGGATCCGAGGTTCCTTGGTTCAAACCCTGGATTTAAAGGGCGTTGAAATTCTTGCATAGCTTCCCTTTTGAGGAAAGTAAAGTTTTGGGTCTCTACCATTGATTTACGACACATGAAAGAACTCCGGCTCCCATAAAGGTTTCCAGGCAAAAGTTATCGACTATTTACAAAAATAATTTTAAATTGCCTCTATTTACCGTTTGTGTTCTATTTGCTATTATAAGTTCTGTTATGAAGATTACTGTTCAGTTTAAGCTGAAATTATATTTTGAAATTAGGGATTTTTATTCAGAAAAATAGGAGGTATTTTAGGGACTTTAGTCTGAAGAGATTATCAACACTGGTGAGACGAAATGATATAGATATGATCAGTTAGCAAAATGATCAGCATTGCGATGCAATGAAGTCTTTAGCAGAGAATTCCAACTTACTTTTACATTTTCTGCCATGGAGTTTGGTCGCTACTTCGTAAGGTGCTCCGTTCCCTTTACTTGAAGGACGTAGATCACTTCGGAAAACATGTTGACAGTTTTCGCCTGTGTTTTGATTCGATTCTCGATCTTTCATTACCGTCTCACTCTTGTCATGTGATTGATTGATTATTCGCTTTGACGCTAGCTACCAACCTGCTAATTTTACTTCGGCTGCACCCACGTGAAGATATTGCACAAGGACACATGTAACAGTATGATTTTTAGCTTCCACTTTAATGCTATCTTTTTTGTGTTGTATGTACAATATATACAGGGTGCCTAATAGATTGTCTCTCTCTCTCACGTGGAACTTCTTAGCGATTTATTTTTTAACTTGGAACGTTTTTCTGAGAACCACGCGAGTAAAATTGTGACAAAATTGCAAAATTTCTCCTTGTGGGAATTGCGTCGATGTCACCAGCAATGTATATTTTAATTGAGCAGCTTCATTTGTTCATTCATGGCCAAGGTTGTACTTTCATAACAGCATTTGTCAAATGGATTGCGCAACCTATATTTATTATTATATGTTAGGGAATCAATCCTAATTTGTTTATATATTTTAAGGGGTTATGTGCATCACAGCATTATTGAAAGAAACCACCCAGCCATCCGGGATATCGTCTCGTTTTATTGCATAGGCAATTCCAACAATAACGATGACGTATCATGAATGACTATTTTGATGCTTCTTTATTTTATATATTTATACATGAGATGCCGTGCTAAAAAAAAGTCCCTGTAGATCTGTGATTTCGATATCAGATGGACTTGGAAAAGATTCTTGTGAAACATTTTTAAAAGTGTAAAAGCTTGACAAAATATTAAATTCAATTTTAATTTAATTACAAAAATTATTATTCATACACAAATGGATGTGATTAATAAATACGTGAAGTAAAAGAAAACACAGGAATAATTAATTTAACATAGCTTAATTTTAAAGTCTTTTAATTTTTTTTTTTTTGGTCAACAGTTCGAAGACAGGTCTGAACCTAAAAATTAATACCAATAAGGCACCATTTATGAAGTAACTAAGCTAGGAGATAATAGGGTAGGATGTCCAGTTCCTTTCCCTCTCTATTGCACACATCGTCTGCTAGCTGCACATCACACTAATAAGACTTCAGATGTAGGCCTATACAAACAATTGATCTTCTACTGACAGATATCCTCAAGTGATATTTACTGCCTGATAATATATTATGCACATATTAGCCAGAACTCCAAACAGAGATAAGTCTTTAACTGTGGTATTAATTTCCAAATAAATCCAATTTTCTGTTATGACGTATTATTATTCATAATAATTTCAAACAACCGATTAACTTCATAGGCCTATTGTCTGAATCGCTTCGGCTCGAGACTAGGCCTCATGGAATGAGGAAGTAGTTAACGAGAAGGCTCCGCCTTGTTAAATTTAAATGTGGGGTAACTTATATATTATTTTAATGTACCGAAGTACGTATGATGTTTCCATACAGATATTCTGCGTCATCGTAAGATGAAAGATGAATGGAACGGAGAAAAATTCTTAGTGGATAAAACATCAGCACGTAGAGCTGAAAACCCGGTTTCAAATCCCGGTGCAGGAGAGAATTTTTCTCCATTCCACTCATCTTTCATCTTACGATGACGCAGAATATCTGCATGAAAACATCATAATTATGTACTTCGGTACATTAAAATAAATAATATATATGATATGCGTAAGAAATCACTTGTGATTTAAAGACGGCATGTATTCCGTCGGATCCCGGCCAATCAGTCACTCATATCGAGTGCACCTCCGCACAGATATGGGCATTGTCCTACGTTCATAGGCTACATCTATGACTTAGTGCAGAGGGCAGCCACTAGAGGGAACCCAAGAGGTGGAACTTAAACTGAGAGGATTCGATCAGACACCGGGATGGGAATCCGGTGTGTCTTAGTGGATAAAGCATCAGCACGTAGAGCTGAAAACCCGGGTTCAAATCCCGGTGCCGGAGAGAATTTTTCTCAGTTTCACTCATTTTTCATCTTAAATGTGGGGGTTATGAAGACAAAATAAATTATTCAAATCTCAAACATCCTTACAATCCCAGACATGCTTACAATAACAGTGACGAACAGCGTGAACTTTTCATGCAATTAAAAGGATTCTATGAATCCCCTACCGAATTTTTTCTTTTCCTCCTAATCACCATCATCGTCATCAGCAGCAGCAGCAAGTTCTTAGGCTTCATTGGTGCACTCCACGGTAGCCATCCGTCACCATGCTTGCCATTGCATCCAAGATTAGAAATAATAGTATTAGTAATAATGCTATTTTATTTAACCAAGATTTCAACTGCAGTGATTATTCAAGGAGAACTTGAAAATGTTTATTTCATGAGTATCCCTAATATCTCTCTCCTTACTATTAATTTTTGAAATCATGAAACAATATCTTCTCATACAAAGAAAACTTTACGTATGAAATTTATTTGCTTTAATTTTAAAGGGAAGATCAGTTAAATTTTTACAGATTCCCAGTAGGCCTACTCATGCAGACAAATCTGCCCTTTTCTTAGTTAATCTTAAATTATTTACTTAAGTCACAAGTCACAAAATGACTTCGCTGTAATCTCAATCCGCTTCGGCTGTATGTCTGAGCAGTAGGCCTAATGAACCCAACCAATATAGTTTTCCAGTAAGAAAGTTCAATATAGAAAAGGAGTAGTCCCCACTTACAAATACACTCATATAACTGCCTTATCCAATCCAATCACCTTCCAACGAGAAAAAAAACTGCGACTAAAGAAACCGGGGAAGAACTGTTACATAATATCTGACGACACTTTTAGGAAAAAGATAAAAATGGAAAGTTACAGTTTTATTCTTGTTTAGCAATATAATTCTAAGAAAATATGTAGCTTAATTTTTAAGTAGGCCTATATAAAAACTAAAATTGAAGATGAAATGAAAAAATAATATTTAGTTTTAAAGGGAAAGTCAAGAAGTCCCTAGAAGCAATGAATTTAGAATAAATTATCTCTATATCCCCAAATGGCACATCCCTAGAACTAGGGATAAATCCCTAGGATTGCCAACACTGTGTCTGACATTGAAACATTTTTATTACTTCACACTGAAGATCAAGTCTGTGGACGATAAGTAAAAAATACGAAGTTTATTTTATAAAATTTCAAATTAATTTGTTTTAGTTGTTTTATATGTCAGATGTATAATAATTATCAATATATAAAGCGTGACTGCCATTACATGCTATGTATTTTTTTAAGTAAACTTTTTTTAAATTGCGTTATATTTAACACACAAATAAGATGAATTTCTTCAAATAAACAGTCTTCAGTGGTTGATAGTGTCATAGATTAAAATCAAGAGATTCAGACCCAGCCAGGAGAGGGTTATTAGCGTGACTTTCTTCAGAAGGGAAGTAAAACCGAGAGTTCTGGGTCATTGATTTAGTGTTCGCCCAAGACTTCTTTATCTGGATAAAAGAAAAAATTACCACCGGCCATTTCTCGATAAGTGAGGCTACAACATTCTCCGATGCATGAAGCAGGATAATTTAGATGAGATCTTAACATTGCTGCGAAGAATCTGACAACTTTCCGAATAGCGTTAAAAATTTTTAACGCAGAGAGCTAGAACATACAAGTTCTATGTATCGAGAAGCTTAGAAGAAGCAAAAAGACATAGGCTACAGAGAGTTCGCTTTCACTCAAATATGTGATCTATTCTATCAGTTCCCTTTCAGAGGAGGTGCACGGGATGGGGACTGCCCTCGACGTTTGGGTAGCCCCGCTGTACTACCCGGAATAGAATGATATATACGTCATAAGGGCCCCGCGCTGATTTCTACAGGCCACCCTCGAAGTCCCTTACAGTATAAAGAATCCCTTTACCTTTCCGCACAGTCATTACCGCGGTCCCTCAACCCTGGTCCTACGAGCTACTATCCCCCAGTGTAGAGCGTAGAGACCACGATACATCATGATATGTAGCCATTAGTTGCTGGTGGTAGTACTGAGTCTAAGTTCGATAGCGGCCCGCAGTCGACTCTACATCGGAGCAAACAAGAAATATGGAGAGAGAAAAAAAGTCGGAAATGAAGTGAGTCCGAGGTCCAACGTGAAAAGTTACCTGGTAATACATTCTGCTTCGATTGGTTGAGGAGAAAACCTAGGAAAAAACCTCTAGCAGGTACTTGTCCCAACCAAGATTTGAATCTGGGCCCGCTCGTTAGACGGTCATACATGGCAACCGTTATTTCACAGCGGTGGAAAAAAGTGTGATCAAAAGTCTAAACCAATTTGAAATTAAAGACTAAAAAATTCCTAAATATTATTAAATGTTAGTCGTTTAAGAGAATGGAAACCACCGGCGAGGCGTAGCTGCGAAGTAGTGACTGGAACTTCTGCGTTGGGGCGTGATTCGGAATCCCGCTTAGGTTGATTGCCCGTTTGCATTTTTTCCGAGATTTACTCCAGATGTAAGAAGAAAGACAGGAAATGTGAATGTCAAATTCTCGGTCTCGTCTCGACAAAGTATTATCTTAGCGATTATTAATTCTGTCAATGCTAGGTAGCCTTGCAGTTGATAGAGTGCAACTAAATAACTGATTAAAAACATATTAGAATTTCACTGATCATACGCCTTAAACATGTTTATTGCAACTGTTTCCAGGAAAAGTGATGAGTTTATCACGTTAATTATGTAACGAATTTGTAAAAACGATAATTCTGCTTCGAGAGAGAATTCTGAGAAGTAAAGATGTTACTTATGACCTGGGACAAGCTTTTTTTCTCCTTTTGATATCAGCGCGTGCCGACTACAGAAATTCAGTTCATATTATGTAACACATTCACGTGTTTAAGAACTGAGGCACCAATGATGGCAATCTTCCAAAGTACAGAGTTTTTGCCTTAAGCTCTCTTGGCTTGTTTCAGTGGTAGCACTTAGCTGTATTCACTAGCGTAAAGTAAAAATACGCCCCCTGAGAGTTCATTACTACACTGCGAACTTATGATTTCGCGAACTCGTGATGCTCGTGCGGACTAGATCGAAAGATGACGATTTTCCAATTTCCCTTACATTAAAAAAATTCTCCCCCCCGGCATACATTTTACCTTAACTTTCAACTCATTTCATCTTGTTCAAAGAGATTCACCTACGAACCTTGATCATTCATACGAAGATAGCGAGCTTGATACAACGTTGGAGAGGCCGGATTTCTTAGCCGTGACTTCTTTTCCAATACAGAAACTGTTAGGAATATGTCTATCCAATCCCTCAACTGATGCTCCCTTTCAAAGGGGATTGTTAAGTGCAGAGACCAGGAACAACCGAAGTGTCAGTGGCACTAGGAAGTAGTGATGGGATGTGATTTGAATATCTGTGATTTTGTCTGTGTGATAGTTTTGTCCCTGGTTTCGACTGTGACTATAATTCCAAAATCACAACTCCAAGAAATCGCCATCTCTGCCCGATATGTGACTGATGTAGTATATATGTGACACCTTCAGAGTCCAGATAACTGCAAGTCAGAAGATTCACTTGAAGGACAATACAATTAGGATCTAATTAATTCTCATCCCATTCAAAAGGTAAAAGGTAAACTTTGGCAGCTCTCTGATACTGAAGCCATGCATTTGCTATATTCTTCCACGAATGATGCACTTAATTGTTCGTGAACATTCTTGGACGAATATAGCCTACGTGATAAAAACAGGAGAATAACAGCACAGAGTGTTTTGTTTTCAGTATACACGCCGTGCTAACCACTATTGTTGATATAAGACATGTCACTGGCATATGAATTCATTCACAGAAGAGCGATTAACATAAACATTTGTGGGCTCAGGATGAGAAACATGGATATTCCTCGTAGTTTGTTCAGAGATACGTAGATGCCAATGACATTGATTTCTAGACGACTTGGAAATCTACAGACAGAAAACAGCCTCATAAACGTCAAGAATTATCCGAACACAAAAATCACAATATGACAAAATCGCTATTATCTATCACAGCGATTTTTTCGGAGCTGTCACAGTAACGGCAAAACGCTGTCACATCCCACCTCTAGTAGGAAGTGCATTTATCTTGACTATTACACTTTTACTACGACCAATAAAACGGTACGAAAGGACGTCTTTCAACCAGTCATGGCTGCTTATCGGCCAATTTTATTGCTTCCCTAGCATTTGTTTAATTTTATCGCTTCCCTAGCATTTTCTTGTTTTTATCACTACCCTAGTAATTGTTTCTTTGTTTGCCAAGATTTCAAACTGCAAATTCTTTACGGTACTATAAAACATGCTTTGCGATCGTATTTTGTTTTCCGCATAGATAGTCAACTGAAAATGGCGGCTCCGTTCAAACATTTTGATGAAGGTAACATTAGTGAAATAGAATTTTAGTAAGTCAATTAATACCTATTTTATTGTATTAGAGTACTTTATTTCTTCTAATCTTTATATACTTTCTCCTGTTTTTATCACCTTCCTACCATTTGTTTCTTTGTTTGTCAACATTTCAAACTGCTAATTCTTTACGGTACTATAAAACATGCTTTGCGATCATTATTTGTTTACAGCATAGACAGTCAACTGAAAATGGAGGCTCCGTTCAAACGTTTTGGTGACGCTAACATTAGTGAAATATAATTTCAGTAAGTCAATTAATTAATATTTTATTGTATTAGAGTACTTTATTTTCTTCTAATCTTTATATAGGGTAATGGTTGGTAATATTGTGATACTAATAATATTATAATAGTTTTTTTGAGAATTTTTTACAATTTTACTGAACGAGAGGAATATCGAATTTTTGCGTCAACGTATTAAGGGAATGTTCATGGACAAGTTTTTGCACAAAACCGGTCCTTCTCTTGCTCAGTAAAGTTGTAAATAAACTCTCAAGAAGAACTGTCATAATATTATTAGTATCACAATATTACCAACCTTTACCCTACTTTTTTCTAATCGTGTAATATTCAATTAAATCTCACTCGAGTTTTGATTTTCTCTAGATAAATCAGTACCTGTAGTGAGATTACTGTTGATAATCATATCATCATACGACATGGTTTAATCCTAAATCGTTCATCATGATGAAAACAACAGATAAACAGAAATGTGCAAATAGTTTATTATAAGTAGTTGCGGTATAGACCTAGTTCTAAACGAAAGAGAAAGCAATGGCTCTTTATTCTGAAGCGATTTAGATTGAACTTCTTATATTCCTGGTAACGGATAAATACATTTACAACGTATAAAAGGATTTCTGTACTGTCTTCGAGTTCGTCGATCTTGGAAACTTAAATTTCTGTTCACCGCAAGCAGTGAAATAAGTCCATTCTACACCTCTTTAGAAAACAAAAGTTAATTACGTATTATCTTAAGCACATAGACCTTTTACATAACACGTTTGAATGTACTCGAGATCCTAAAGTGAACCTTGTTACTGGCCCCCCTGGGATACAACACACAATAAAACACGCTTGTCTGCTTTTACAAACTGTGCGCCAGCTCTGAACTGCTATTCTTCTGCATTTGCTGTAGTCGTTCACCTGCTGTTGTATTGTGTAGCGGTACGGTGGAAGAAATTACAAGGAGTCCCACTATTCTGAGCGAACAACACGGGTCGTAGATTACGTGACAGTAAAATTATTACTTGTGGGAGATGTTCTCAAATCGACCATTTTGTTAACAGCGTTTGTGATGTTCGCATCCGCAGCATCGAAGGTGCAACATATTGTCTACGTTACTTTACCAGGCAGGGAAACAGCAAAAAGATCGCAATAATTCGTGTTTAATATTTATTATTATTATTATTACTACAATTTAAACGTTTTATAATATTCAAATACAGTTAATGAAATATTATTGACGTGCCTGTTAGTTTTTCTACTTGTCACGAAGATGATGTCGTACGTAATTTCTCATCCTAGACTACGTTTTAAGCCATTTGCAACAATTCAGCTCTCATATTACGAATAGTAGGCTATTACAATTTTTACTTTATTTTCTTGATACATTATATAAAATACATACATAATAAATTATCTGTGCATGTAAATAAGAAGATAAACTCTCGTTTTCTGGTTACACGCAAAAGACATTCTTTAGGTCTATGTACAAAATAAATTAACTGTAAACGTAAATAAGAAGATAAACTCTCGTTTTCTGGTTACACGCAAAAGACATTCTTTAGGTCTATGTACATAATAAATTAACTGTGCACGCAAATAAGAAGATAAACTCTCGTTTTCTGGTTACATGCAAAAGGCATTGTCTAGGCCTATATACATAATAAATGAAATGTGCACGTAAATAAGAAGATATAGGCCTACTCTCGTTTTCTGGATTATATGCAAAAATCATTCTTTAGGCCTATATACAATAATAAATTAACTGTGCACGTAAATAAGAACATAAACTCTTGTTTTCTGGGTTATGTGCAAAAGGCATTATTAGGCCTATATACATAATAAATTAACTGTGCAAGTGAAGGTAAACTCTCGTTTTCTGGGTTACACGCGAAAGGCATTCTTTAGGCCAATAATAAAAAAAAACATTTATCAACAAAATTATTGTACGTTTTGAGTAGACATAACTGTCTGTTATTAGTTTTTCACAAAGTCACAAAAAACATTTATGCATGCAATGTAATCATTTCTAATGTAATTTTCCTTTTACGAGAATTTGCGTTTGAAGGTGACCTTATTACAAAATACGTTAGTACAGGGGTGGCCAACCTATTTTGAGCTTGAGTCAGTAAATTGATCGAAAGTATTTGAAGGGCAGTTTAACTAAATTTATATTAATAAGTATTTTGAATCTAAGCTAAGGTGCTTCTCTAAACGTTTTAGTAGAATATTTAGATAAGTGTATATTTTAAAAAGTAATTTTTTAAAAATCATCATTATTATCTTTTTTATTTTGAAAGACCGTCACGTAATTACACACTTTTTTTATCACTGACTTGTAATAAAAATACTTCTTACAATATTTAATAAGAACAGTAGGCCTACAATGAATTTCGAAGATCTGCAATATTAATGTGATTTTTGAAGTTGTTTTACATTTAAAAAATGCTCAATAATAGGTGTACTTTCTATGTGCACAGAAAAAATATATTAGCAAGATGTGTATCTATAATAGTTGAACGTAATTTATTCTTAATAATATTCATGGCAGTAAAATTATGGTCACAAATGTATTTGGAGCCAAATCTGCAGACAAGCCTTAGAGCAAGATCGTGAAGTTCAAGGAACCAGCCTATAGGGACATATTTTCCAAAACTCAATCAAATTGTGAGCAGTGAGTGATCCACAATGCACTTTAAATTGAGTACAAAGTCCTGAGTGGTTTTGGCTTTCTATTATTTAAATCTGTAAGGTTGGGAAGTGTTTATGAATCTCAGATTCTGAAATGCAAAATGGGCTTATGAATAAATCTATGTTACGCTTTTCAGATTTGAAAGAGAAAAGTCAAGATGAGAATGCCTTGCACAAAGATGTAACAGCTGCCTGTCCACACCTGTGGAGTAACGGTTAGCGCGTCTGGCAGCGAAACCAGGTGGCCCGGGTTCGATTCCCGGTCGGGGCAAGTTACTTGATTAAGGTTTTATCTGGGGTTTTCCCTCAACCCAGTATGAGTAAATGCTGGGTAACTTTCGGTGCTGGACTACGGACTCATTTCACCTTCATCTCATTCAGACACTAAATAACCTAAGATGTTGATAAAGTGTTGTAAAATAACCTACCAAAATCAAATAAAGTAACAGCTGCTTGTATTTTAAATGATCCAGGATAAAGTCACTGCATTTAAGTAACGTATTATGTTGAATGTTTCCAAATTATGTTACAAAATAATTTAAGCTTTAATTTAAAAGTGTTCTTGAGCTATCGGCGGGCCAATCAAAATATCTCGATGGGCCATTACTTGGCCCGTGATTCAAAAGTTGGTCACCCCTGCGTTAGTGGTTTATAAGATTCTAAGCATATAGCCTACGCTTACATTTCTATTGAAGTCTTATAATACTTCCTTACATGATATGTGTGAATGCCTATAGAATTACTGGGGCCCGGAAATTCTTTAAGAAACGAGTGAAATTTATGACTCGTAACCACAATTTTTAATGAGCTATTTTCACTGCCTGCTGCTTACCGGAATGGGCAGAAACTTAGATCGAATTCGAAAGGAAAAGTGGCAATATTTCTTTATATAACAATCAGTTTCTCGTAGCAAAACGATTTTCATTCTCATTTGGCAGTTTATTCTAATAGAAAATCAGAAAAAAAAAATCAAGTTTTAAATCTTGAAATGGATCGCCATTTTGAGTTTTTGATTAAAATAAACATTCGGTCATTATTTGTATTCCCGGATAAATTGACTTGCAGATATTGAATATTTATAAGATCCTTCAATAGATACAGAGAAATCTCTATACACAGACAGACAGACAGATACACGGCGTGTCTGAAACTACTTTATGGCATTAAGGTATTGAAAAATAGTTTACTTTGACATTTTCGAAATATATCTTTTTGCAGCATATTTCTTTTTGCACTTGAGATAGTGAGAAAGGGGGGAAAAAAACTGGTGCCATAAAGATGACAAATTTATGCGAGTGATATTATAGTCTAAAATTTGTACTATCATCTATAATAAACTGAGATCAGATAAGGTGTGGACAGAAATGACGGAGTTTTCATTATGATACGCTGCTGACGTAATCACGGCGGGGAACGAACAGCGGGCAGTGTAGAGTTACGGTAACACAATCATACAAGTTTCCGTAACTATTTTAAAAGCGTCTTACTTACCAATTTTATTGATGAAGGTGCTCAAACTGGCCGCCTTTGCTGTCCAGACATTTTTGGCACCTCTTTATGGAATGTCCCATAACTCTGTGTACTTCTGGCCGATTAATGCTGTTAATTTTGTGAAGGATATTGCGTTTCACTTCTTCCATGGTGCGTTGGTTTGTCTTGTATACAAAATTTTAATGTACTCCAGAGACAAAAATCGCAGGAGGTTAAGTCGGGGGACCCAGGGGTCCACAAATCCCAACTAATAATTGTGTCCTGCTGAAATACATGTTCAATTTCTCGCATCGAGATATCTGTATGGGCTGTGGCTGAATCTTGTTGAAAGAATGCGAAATCACGCTCTCTGCCGGTTAATTCTGTAAAGAATGGTATGCACATAATTATGTGAGGGAATCAACTGTATTCATAAAAAAAATGGGCCCTGTAATTCTTTATCCGCTCATGGTGCACCGTAAATGATTTTTTTTCGTCATGGAGGGGTACTTCATGAACGATATCAGGTTTCTCAGTACTCCAATAACTATTGTTTTGTGCGTCAACAGCGCATAGTGAAGACCCTGTCATCTCTCTTTACAATAGCTAAGCGTAGACCTATATGCAGTCAGCAACTGCATAGTCATATTAGAATTGAATTTCCTACTTCTAGATTTTACAAGAAATATTTGTTGTAATGACAGAAAATGATTTGACTTTATTGTAAATTGTACTGTTCAGTGTATACATGACAATCATTTTCCACATAGTTGAATAAAATATTAGTTCGTATAGCCTGCAGTACTTTAATAATTTTTAGTGTTCTTTTTCGATTTACAAAAAAAAAAAAAAGTTTTTGTTTAAAAATGATATACATTTTGAATATAGGCATATTAGTGATTTATAATGAGATTCTGAAGGCGTTCCTTTTCTTTTCAAGTAATCAACAGTACAGTTAGTCAGACTGTTGTGAAACTCTCTCTAGATTCACCAGCGTCTATGGGGTCGCCTGTATTGTTAATTCTTTGGGCAGGAGATGCTCTCGCCTAACTGCGTAGTTTTCTGTGCCAGGGGCGTAAAATCTTAGCGTGAAATGGCAACGAGTAGTACAATAATTCTGCATGATTATATTGAAGCTTTTCTTTTAACATAAGTTATCATTTCTATTTAGATACCAACTGCACCATTTAAATAAATTTCCAATAATGTCAGCTTTGACTTGAAGTGAATCTCTATTGTGAATTTGATTTTAATTACGACCCATCAGTTGTTTAGTAAAAGTAATTTTCCTTGTGCTTCATTCCCGGACAAATTGACTTGCACATACTGAATATAAAGTTAGTCCAGTACTCGAGGAGAAATAGCTGTATACTGACAGCGTGTCCAAAACCATATAATGCTGGAAATTGTGTTCTGTAAACAACTCGAAATGAAAGCCATTATTTGCAGCTTCACAATATTTTGTAAGTACTGCGCATAGAAAATAATAAATATTACTCGTCCAAGGCGAGTGAGGGCCTGGCAGATGAGTGCGCTACGAACGATACCGTCATACAGGCTGTACAGTCAGACTACTCGTATAGTCAACTGAAGCACCGTCATATGATGCGACCACACGAAGTAGTTATCTGGATTTCATGGCATCATTTCTGCTTGAACATAAGAAAAAAATCTTGTATTATTAACTTCTGTAAACTCCCATTCGCAATGAAATCGCAAACGTTACCGCAGCGTTAACGCAAGACATAAAGACGTGATACCTACCATTCACAATAAAACATAAGCGTTAACGCTAGAACTTAGCATGGCCTCCTAGAATTAATGTGGAAAGGTTATGTGTATACACTGCCTACTGAATTATCTGATGAACAATTTCCCAGAGTACAGTAGTCTATATATTACGAAACTATGGAAATTGCAATAAATTACATAAGTGACGATGCAGCTGTACAATTTATGTTCATGCAAGTTGCTTCACTTTGTGCCGTTCGTTTCTTGAAGGCCAGAAAATCTAGATGTAGACGATGGTGGGTTCATCCACTGAACCTAAGCAGAATTCAGCAAGGAGACTTCCATAACCTCTTGCGTGAAATGAGAGATACGACCCTCAACAATTTTTATTGTACACGAAGTTGATGTCTGCCCAATTTGTTAAGTTTTGAAATATAAAAGAATTGCAGATGAATTCAGTGGACTTTGAAACCTACCGAATTGTATGGGTGGTATTGATGTTAACATGTCATCCAGGCACCCACCAATTCAGGATGACAATTTTTCAACTATAAAAAGACATTCAATATCGTTCTAATGGTGGTATGTGATGCAAAATAGTTCTTTACCCAAGTTGATGTAGGAGCATACGGATCTCAGACCAATGGTGGAATTTTTATAAATTCACAATTTGGCTACAAATTAAATAACGACTTGCGCCCTTTACCACCTCCAATACCCCTTCGGCAGTTAGGAACTCCTACAGCACATTACTTCGTTGGAGATGAAGCTGTCCTGTCGGGAGGTCATTTGCAAAACATACCTTAAAAATGTAAAAAGGAAAATTTCCTTTTTTTAAGTTTTAAACTGTACCTAACCCCTTAAGAATTGGTACCAGAAATGCTACTTCAAATGCACTAAGTATTGGAGAGACTATTTCAGATTATTTTATCTCATCCTCTGGTGTCATTGATGGACTTGGCAGTGCCATATAAAGAGAATACTGGTAATAAGTATTAGTGAATGTACTCACAACAGCAGATAAACAGTTTAGTTCGCAGAACCGCCGGGCTCTCACTCACCTTGGACGGGTAATATATTTGGTCCCGATATACCCTTTATGACGATATCTAGACACGCTTCTGGCTTGAAAGAAGTAGTAAAACATTTGCATGGCGTTCTGGAAATGTTTAAATAACGACTCCATTCTGAGATTGTAGTGAAACGAGGTGTGAGAGAATTTCCTAAATATTTTGTGTCAGAGTGAGGAAGCACGGCATGGCACTAGAGCCTGCACATCCTGCTGCAGTGCCTCTTTCCGGCGGCATTCCTTATTCATAACAAGTACGGCGAGGGGCGCTGCCTGCCCTTCCCAAACTGAAGTTGAAATAAAGTGCTCAGTCAACATACTCGTACAAGCACAGTGCTAACTTCATACGCGGCTGAGTGCTCGCCTTATGTGGGGAAGGTCTGAGGCTTAACTTCGAGACATATTATAGTTTTTCTCATGTCATCAGAGTCTGGTGCAGTAGGTGCCGTACTTAGTGTCTTTAAAAGAGGTGACTGTATGCAACTGATAATAGTAAATACAGGAAGAGCTGCGATGATAATTCCAAGAAAATATTAGAAAAATTCATTTCAAAATGGAATAGGACAGTGGTTCTCAAAGTGGGGTCCGCTCATTCTGGAGATCCGCGAATATTCTAGATAGGGACAATTTCTTTTTCCTTGAGAAGGATTTTTCTTATTTTTTATATGGCAATAATGTTGGAAGGTCTTTGTTGGTACAACTTATAAATTCGCTCAGTTGTTGTTCGTGTGTTATTAAACAGTGTAAAACTGTAAGAAGGATATTTTGTTTGGTACTAATGACTCTGGCCGTTGTCGGTGTGTTCCCGTATTAAAGTTATTTCACAGTGTAAGACTAAGTTTTAACACAATACCCACAAACATTTTATAAGTTTTGTCTTTAATGGATCGCTGGCTTGAACGTCATCATAATACAGATGAAGATGAACTCGGATATTATTTTCTGGTTCCTAATTCTAACCATATGTGGCTTCAAATTCTCTTTATCATCATGGAGACTCACAATCCCACCGATGATGAGGAAGATGAGTTTGTTGAGTTATTGTGTGACACTACTTGGAAGAACGTTAAGTTTTAAGTGAATGCTAGCTTTTTGTTTTTGGTTGAAAGTTCATGCGGAACATAGAGATCTCTCACAACTTCGGAATACTGAATGCCGTTTTACACGACTTACCTGTGTGAGTAGGCGAAAAATGTGATTTATGTAAAGGGATCCGCAGAACTAGTTTGAGAAGCACTGGCATAGAATATAACATAGGGCCTATCTAAAAACTTCAATTATAAAATTGCAAATAATCTTTAGCATACAACATAACTAACAGAAAGCCATTTATATCTTGCATCTAATTAAAGAATAAGACACTTAAATATGTTATCAGAAACTCACAACAGGAACCACAGTTTTCCACACTTCATTTCGCGTGTTGGATCTATTGTGTAGTCTATTACAATTTCAAACGGATGCTGATCTCTCACGTGTCTCAGAAATCAACAACGTATGAATCATGTCTATCCCGAATTATTAGAAGTTGTATTAAAAATGTGCAACAATTTTATTAAAATTATATAAAGTAGCTTTCATCGTATTCATAACATGTAGGAAGGATGAAGAAAATATTTTCAAAGAATGCCTGAAAGCTATACATAGGTATTAGATTGTGAACCAGATTGTAGGTTGAAAGAAATATTGGCAGGTCAAGAAAGCGATGGAGAGAACGATTATTTTAATTCAAATTCATTAGGCAGAAACAAGACTGGATGGTTTCAAGATTGTGGAGAAGACTGTTGGTGGTTTGTGAGGACAACTGTTGGTGGCTTGCGGAGTCGACCACGGTTGATATTTTGTGGAAACGACGACGGCTGGTGGGTTGTGAAGATGACGACGGCTGGTGGATTGTGGAGACGACGAGGGATGGTGGTATATGGAGAAGACGACGGATGATTGATTGTTGGAGACGTCGACAGATGGTTGATTGTTGGAGGCGTCGACGGTTGGTTGATAGTTGGAGACGACGATTCGTGGACGCTGGAGAGACTATAACTGTTGATGGAAAGTGGGAACAACTGTTATTGAAGGAATCACATTTGAAAAGGTGGATTTTCAATTTTCTCGTAACTTGTCATTTGAAGTTAGGCAAGTTTGGACTGCACCTCTTGAACTGTTACCGGTACCTTTTTTTTTATTCAGTTTGCACTCCTGTGGGGCTTTTGTGTTAATACTAGACATTCACGAATTCCAAAGGTAAGATTCCGGCCTAACGTAATGTGGAGTACCTAACTTTGGATAATACTACAAATAAATTCCTTTACAGGAAAATTTATATTCCTTCCGTAGCGAAAATATTTCAAAAGTCATCTGGCCATCTTCTGTTGGGTCTTTTCTCTATTTGGGCACTTCATTAAAGAGCTCAGTTAGTGAGTTAATAAATGAATCAAATTGAATAATTTATATTTTACTTAACTCGAGTAAATAAAATGAAGACAGAATTATCGAGAAACAAATCTAACGATTCGAAGCAGAAGACTGCATCAAAAACGTAAAGCGGTCAGTTTCAGCATTTTATCTTCAAGACACTGTATTTCCGAGACGGAGCAGACTACAACTGGCTGTCATGATGATATTGTTTATATTTTATTTAGCAACGTTTTGTACTTGATATTTTTTTCATTGTAAGATTTAATATCAAGGCTTGGCTAAGACGAATGTATTTTGAGTAGCCACAGCGTATTTTAAGCTCACTTGAGATATGAGTTATTTGATAAATGAATACCCGTTTTAATATTAGGATTCCAATTAGACACCCTATAGGGTTAGTCACATCTCATGTTGCTTGTCCACAGCTGTTGTGAAAAAAGGTGAAAGTATGAAACAGTTGTATTGAAATACAATAATTATTAATGAAGATATCTAGGATGTTCATAAATAGGAAACTAATGACATCATCATATAGGCCTGTTTGGTGTTTCACAAGTTGTATTAAATTGTTCATAAATCCTAATCACTGCCACCGGCATAGCTCAGGCTGTAGCGCGTTTGTCTACTGGTCAGGAGTTGCGCTCGATCCGACTCCTCCTTGGGCTGATTGATTACCTGGTATGATGTTTTCCGAGGTTTTCCCTAACTGTAAAGCGAATGTTTGGTAATCCTAAGGCGAATTCTTTGCCTTATCTTGCCAAATAGGATTACCGTGTCGCTATCACCAATTCCTTCGACACTTAGGTAAATTAGTACTTGGTTCAAATTTGTTGAATAACAAACTAAACATCGTAATCAAAAGTACCATATACTGTAACTGCTAAGATTGTGCAATAGTGCTTTTTTATTTATTTTTTACTTTAATTTTATTTATTTATTTTTCTTTCTTTTTCTTTCTTTCTTTCTTTCTTTCTTTCTTTCTTTCTTTCTTTCTTTGTTTTTGCAATTTGGGGTTCAGATATTTTCAGATGTTACATCGTTAGCTAATTTATTTTGAATTTTTTAGTAATTTTTCCAGAATTGCATATCATTATTTTATAAATGTCTTTACGATTTCTGGCCCATTATGAATTTTTTTCAATTAAATTTTCAATGTATGATTCTTACAAGGATGCTGTAATGAAGTATCTTATTACTTCAACAACTGTTCAAATTTGACCGCAACTTTTAAAAAATTATATACGGAGATTCTTGAATACAGATGCACGCATAGCAATAATACTTTGTTGTTGTTGTTGTTGAGTCAACTGTCCAAAGACAAGTGATACCAAGAAGGCACCACTTATGAGACAACTAGGCCAGGAGATAATGGGGTAGGGTAGCAAGTTCCTTTCCCCCTCCATTGCAAAAATCGCCAACTAGCTACATAGTACTACCACAGTCTAGTATATACAGTGACGAAGCTCAGTACGTAGTAAATATGCATCCATAGATAGTTGCTAACCACTAGGATCGCTACTATCGCCTCATCACAGACAATGCGAAATAGTACTTGGACAGTCTATTGACTGTAGTACCCTCAACAACTCAAGCTTCGCGACTGTATATAATAGACTCTACACTAACCAGATTTCAGATGTGTATTGTTCTTCCTCTGTTACATATCGTCAAGTGAGATGTACTATCTGATATGTATTTGAAAATACAGCTAAATTACATTTGTCTGAAAAAGAAATGGCTCCATTTCTAGAGTTTAAAATTAGTTCTTTCTACTAAGAATGGATCATGTAGAATATTGTTTTCAAGAATCTGCTAAACAGCGCTAGAGCGCAAGTGTTAATTTAACACTTTTATTCATGTTGACAAGTGAAATATCAGACCGAGAGAAGTAAGATCATTAAAACTGAAATACAACGGCTGTTGTATACCTTCTTCTGGGATGTATAGTTGACTTTTTTATTGATTAATCGCCTTAAGCTTTTTTAAATATATATCCATTAAAACAATTTTAAAGACAAATTATAGGCCTATGTTTTTAAAAGGAATTAGGTAAAGAAAAAACCTGGAGTGTCTTGATAAAGTATGCGGATAGTCATATAGAATCTTGGATATGTTCTGCAGAGCAGACCGCCGTAATGGAATGCGTGGTAACATGACTTCGTACTCCGTTCTTCTCGCCATGAGTTCATTACTCCTGTGCTCCCTTCTTATAACGGCACTGGAGCGCAACCTTGTTCTTTAACCGAGATTTGAAGCCCGTGCCTCAATTTTGTTCATTTAGTATACCAAACTACTCGCACTTTAATATGAAATCGTAGTCGGAAAAAGAAGCTATCGAAACTGAAGGATATGGATAGACTTTCCTTTAAAAAAAGCAGCAGGCCCTAACATTGTCATCAGTAGCAGCAATATCATGAACTTCATTACTGACATTATTATTATTATTATTATTATTATTATTATTATTATTATTATTATTATTATTATTATTATTATTATTATTATTAAATTTAAAATGAAATTATATTAAAAATAAAAAAAAGCTAAAATAACATTTTAGCAACGCTATTGTCAGCAGCGTTATCATAATTAGCATTGTTATACGTAGGCCTACTGTCATCACTAAGGCCCGGGTTTCTAAGCACAATCAAACAGTAAAATAAGCACGAAAAATGACGAAAATAAGCACCAAAATAAGCAAAAACGAATACACGGAAACAGTAAAATAAGCACGAAAAATTTTGAAAATAAGCAAAAACGAATACACGGAAATATGATGATAAATTATTTGTTTCGTAGAACTCTTACCTTATTGAAGGCTGTTGCTGTATACAAGGAAGGTCATTCTGAGACTTTCCTGTGTGAATCTCCTGCGTCTGTCAGTGAAGAATGATTTGTAAAGTGAAAATGACGTCTAGGCACATGTGAAAAGCACCACAGTTCATCTTCGGTGAATTCCTCTTCAGTATCTGATTCTTCACCAGAAAGCTTTTTAGAAATTTGACACAGTGTTTTGTAACTGGAATTTTTCTGTAATACCTGAGTTTGTCGAACGCAATTTTTGCAACCCCATGTGTTTCTGAAGATAATGTTACCGAAATTTCGTCTATCAGAGAAAGTGGATGTTGAAAGGAATTATTTCGAGCTTCCAAGTACTTTAAAATTTCGGGTATTTTGCTTTCTTACGCATTTGACTGAAGTTAATTTTTTATTAACAAAAAAAAGGGGGGGGAATCAGTGATAAATAACGGCTAGGAGAAAATGTGCACTTTTAAAATTACAGTTTTGGGTAAAATATGCTGTTTTAAGTAAAAATCGTAAAATAAGTAAGCAAAAACGTTTTCTTGCGAAATAAGCATTTATAAGTACTAACAAACATAGTTAAAACTGCTTATCTAGGTGTGTCTTACGAAGTATAACCTTTCTGCTTACCTTTAAAAGCGTGGAAAAAATATTCATTTTGCTTAGAAATCCGGGTTTAGTCATCACTCATCATCATCTGCGTTGTTAAAAGCAACATTAATATTATTACCGGCATTATTGTCAACAACTTTATCAGCATATCTTCAGAAACATTATTATTATCATCAGCATATTACCTTATCATAATCATCATCACCAGCAGCAGCATTGTTATTATCACCATCATCGTTTCTTACTACAAAAATTGGACACTCTTGTACATTGGTTCTTATTCCTGTGGGGATATGAACCAACATTACCCATTTTACAAATGACAGACTCTGTAGTTAAGTGACCATCCTGGAACGATCACACATCCAGTTCTTACGAAACATAATTCTCTTCTTCGTATTGATAATTTCGATAAAACACTAAACATTCATGGGTATGGTGTCATCTTGTTAAAGGCTGGTTCACAATAAACCGGAAACGGAAACAATGTTAAAATAAATGCATTTAAATACAATTATTTTAACAATATTTCCGTTCTCGTTCTCGTTGACGTTTCCATTCCCGGTTTATTGTGAACCAGACGTGGGGTAAACTTCTAGTCCTTATGGCACGAAAATCAATTACATCTGTTGGGAATAGAACCCTAGACATTCAAGACTTAAACCACAGCTGTGGACTTTCATAACTTCATCACTGCGTCTCCTTAACGTATCAGTTATTTTTCTGTAGTTCTGATGCAGTTCACAGTAAGCCCTAGACGGAACCTGCGTGACGTGGTGTCAGCATAACGTCTGGTTTCTGACAGAAATTAGCATCAACATCCATATCCTAGTTAAAATTCAAACTCAAGACTGCGGTTTGTACGCCTAGTCAAGGTTGTGCTTGAACTTTGGCGTGTTACCTTGGTTTTTAATTCGTGTTTTTTTGTAAGTGGAAACTTCTTGGCAATAATTTATTCTTGAGTCTCCTATCATTTTACTTCTCACGTCCCCTGTGTCGTTCCCCACGTCTGTGCCATAACGTGTTAAGAGAATTGCTTCATCGTACCGTGTAAACAAGTTAAGTGTGGTAATATTGCGGGCTCTTAGCTTATTGTTTGCCTGCAACTTACGTTCATTATCGGGCATACAATACGTGTTAGCTAACATCGTGTCATCAGCAGACATCTGATGTTCAGGAAAATGCCTACTTCATAAGAATGGAAGTTTTGAGAATACCAAAGATCATAACACGAATAATAATTAAAAATAAAGTAAAAGAACGAGTACTGTAATATCACAGTCTAGTATATATATATATATATATATATATATATATATATATATATATATGTATATATATATATAGTCACAAAGCTTGAGTTTATGAGGGTACTAGGAACGATAGACTGTGCAGGTATTATTTCGCATTATTTGTGATGAGGCGATAGTAGCGATCCTAGTGGTTAGCAACTATCTATGGATGCATATTTACTACGTATTAAGCTTCGTGACTTTATATACTAGACTGTGGTAATATGTAAGTAACCTATTTTTGCCTTCTCATTGCAATGACTATTAAAGAGAAAGTATTATGACGATGCACGAAATATATTTCCGTACATTCAAGGAAATACACGTCTTCAATAACCTTAACACCGAAAGAGTGATGTTGGGCATGTTGTTTGTGTACGACTTCTTCCATCTAAATTAATGATATTCAATATGGTACGCGTACCCATTTCACTGATTACGAATGTAAAAATACTGACATTTATTTTTTTATAATAATAATAATCCGTGGCGCTACAGCCCGTGAAGGGCCTAGACAGACCAGCCGGCTGCTGACCTCACGCCCACATGCCGAAGCAGAGGTGGACGATAATCCAACCAGAATGGAGGTATCGTGTGGTTAGCACGATGATCCTCCCAGCCGTTATAGCTGGTATTCGCAACCGGATTTCGCTACCTATCGTAGCTCCCCAAGTGCATCACGATGCTGGGTGGGCACCGGTCCCATACACTGGCCGAAATTTCATGAGAAAATTTCTTCTCCCATGAGGACTCGAACCAGCGCGCATTCCGTAACGCGAGTCCTAGGCAGGATGCCTTAGACCGCGACGCCACGGCGCGGGACATTTTTTTTATACTTGTTGATAATTATTGCATTATATTGTAGTTTCTTTTACGATTTCAATTGGTCTTTTTTTCCTTGCTTCAATACCAATTTTTACGTAAATCATTACTATTATTATTATTATTATTATTATTATTATTATTATTATTATTATTATTATTATTATTATTATTATTATATCAACGGTTACAGAATAATAATAATAATAATAATAATAATAATAATAATAGTAATAATAATAATAATAATTTATCAATTATAGTCTTTTGTTAATTCTTATATAATTGCAATACAATTTTACAGTACAAATATATTTTGGGGATACGCTAGCAAAAAAAAAAAGAAGAAGAAGAAGAAGAAAAGACTGAATATCACTGTTCTAAATTATTTGAATTCTTATCCGATATGTAAAAAAGATTAAATGCATGTTGCGACAGTCCATGGAGGACCAAGTAGCCTAGAGATGAACGATCATTCAACCAGAGCGGGGGAACACGTGATGACCCTCTCAGCCGTTTTAACCGTCTCAAGAAACCGATTTCGATTCTTACTGTAGCTCCCCAAATTCATCGCGATTTTAGGTGGACACCGGTCGTATACATTGGTCGAGATTTCATGAGAAAATTTCTTCTCAATTCAGTATCGGTAGTCCAAAGTCTTAGATTACGCAGCTACGGCGCGAGACATCCAGTATCTGCTTGATCAAATTAACATGGAATGACGCACATTATTTTTAGTTGGCTATTTAACGACGCTTTTTCAACTGCTATGGTTATCTAGCGTCTGAGTGAGATGAAGGTGATAATGCTAGCGAGATGAGTCCAGGGCCCAACGCCGGAAGTTAAATAATTCGTGGCGCTACAGCCCACGAAGGGCCAAGACCGACCAACCGGCTGCTGGCCTCACAGCCATATGCCGAAACAGAGGTGGACGATCATCGAACCAGAATGGAGGTATCGTGTGGTTAGCACGATGAGCCCCCCCCACCCCAGCCGTTATAGCTTGTTTGCGTAACCGGATTCACTACTTATCGTAGCTCCCCAAGTGCATCACGATGCTGGGTGGGCACCAGTCCCATACACTGGCCGAAATTTCATAAGAAAATTTCTTCCCCCATGAGGACTCGAACCAGCGCGCATTCCGTAACGCGAGTTCCAGGCAGGATGTCTTAGACCACGACGCCACGGCGCGGGACAACGCCGGAAATTACTTAGCATTTTTTTATTAATGGGTTGAGGGAAAACCTCGGAGAAAACTCAACCAGGTAACTTGTCCCAACCAGGATTTGAACCCAAATCCGCTCCTTTTACGATCATGCTTGCTAACCGTTACTCCACCCACAGCTGTAAACACGCAAATTAATACCAGAGCTTTCACAAAAAATTAATATTGGTCTTTGTATAAAATGAAAATGCTAACCACACGATACCTCCATTCTGGTTAAATTATAGTCTCTGCTTCGGCATGTGAACGTGAGGCCAGCAGCCGGCTGGTTGATCTGGGCCCTTCAACGGATTATTATTATGAAATAAAAAACACGAAATGACGATCTACTTAAAAAATCAAACTGTTCTCTTCGTGAAATTTGTGTGTCGCTTAGAATAAATTAAGAAATGAGATTGTGAAGTTAGTATCGGGGGGAGGGGGGAGAAATTATCGTTAGGCTATAGATTATGGTAAGTTAATTCTACTTTTTGTTGTCAGTTCAGTCTTAAGTTCTACCGTTTCCTGCCAGAAGCAGGTAATTTCTACCACTTAATTGTCAATGAATTGCAGAGTTCTAAACCCAGCTGTTACGCATGGGTGAGCCACTGAAGCAAAGTATTGGAGATTTAGAACTAAAGTGAAGAAGAATCTTGGTATCTCTAATATACCGAATGTGTAAAAATTTACGTCCGATTTTCAATTCAAGAAGTGTTATTTGTTTTTTATGAATTAATTAATTTGCTTGTTTGTTTCAACACTAAGGTTACTTTAAACGAACCATACCCATAACCACGACACAGTAGTTCTACTTGCACTCAACAATAGCTTCACAAAATAACAATAATACTACACTAATCCTTGAACCCGCAGTATGCTTGCATGAATAGAAATCGGGCGTAACTTTGTACTCACCCGGTATTTTAACATGCATAACACCTCTAAATACCAGTTAATCCGTGCAATTCGTAAATAACTCTTTCGTACGTAATCCAGGAAGCGAAAGTTAATTTTATTCAGCAGGTACACTGTTTACGTATGCTAGAGTACTGACTGGTGAACGGATAGTAAACTTGAAACCACCGTACCGCATCTTATCGGTCTCCAACATTACAAACCTAGTAATGAGAAAGTATGTACCTAACATCTTCATGACACTTTCTCTCTCTCCCTCCATGAAGATATTTTCATTATTGGGCGCTCTTTCATTATTACCTTCTCGCTTAAGGATTGTATTTGAAGTACAAGACAATATTTGCAAATTTAAATTGAAAAGAACCTGAAATAATAGGGGTAGGTAATTTCTTACGTCCTGTGAACAAGTGAGGAATTTTAAGACGAAATTAATAAGCAGGGAACGGATTTATATGGACTAAAAATATATGAAATATGTAAATATATATGTAGTTATTTTTACCAAAATATGGAATTAAATATGGATTTTTACCAAAATATGGAATTAAATATGGACTTAAAATTATAAAAAAATGACTATGTACGTTAAATATTGGTACATTTTAATCAAACTAAACAAAAAATATAATGGACGTACCTTATCTTCCAATGTAGTTTCAACAAAACACAATTTTTATTGTCTGTTACCATAACAATAGGTTACAAACATTTCTTTCAAGTGCTGAAAAGTGAATCTTCTTCTATTGTCTCTGAGGATAGATTTATACTGACTAAAAGAGCGTTCGACGTCACAAGAAGTAACTGGTACATAATTCAATTTCACAATGTCTGCTGGGGATAAGTCCAAGTTAATCTTCACTGTTGATTCACCACTCATCACAGCAACAACCTTTTGTAGTTCTTCATATCCAGGGTTTTTTGAAAGTACAGTGTCCACCTTAGCTCTTACTGCATCTGCAACTTTACCTCTACCACGATTCAGTTGTTCCACAGTACTATTTATAATTTCAAAACTTTCAGATAGTGAAAGGTGCCTATTTTGGAGACTTTTGAGCGTTTTTATGATGCATGAAAATGTATGCTGAATGTGAGCTAAGTCATTCTTCACACTTATGTCACAGGTAACTGTTTTCGCAGTATCAATTGAGACTGCATCTTCAGAGTCCAATGCAAGGAGAACATTGTTAATAGAGTCTATATGTTCGGCATAATATTCAACTGCTTCTAGCCATGTACCCCATCTAGTTAAAATTGGCTTTGGTGGCAATGGAATTTCAGGGTACATTTCTTTCAACACGTTAACTCTACTGGGAGCTTTGAGAAATACTTTTTTCACTGATGAAATCAACAAATCTACTTTAGGGAAATTGTCTCTGACCACTTCTGCCACACGATGAAATGCATGCGCCACACAAGTAAAATGAGTCAATTTAGGATATACAACAGATAATGCTTGTCCAGCTTTGACCATATAAGGGGCAGCATCGCTAATAAAGAATAACACATTATCGTACATAATACCCTTTGGCCACAGGATACCCATAGCTTCGTTGAACAGTTTAACTATAGTTTTGTTATTGCACTTTTCTAGAACATCACAATGTAAAAGAATTCGTTCAGAATATTGTTCACTTAACAAACCGATAACTACATTACCAACAAGTCTACCTTCTTTGTCGGGAGTCTCATCAATGGAAACCCAAATTGAACTATCTTTAATTTCATCTCTTATCTTCTGTATTGTCTCATCGTAGATGGATGGAGCATACGTCTTCCTAAGTGTTGACTCATCCGGGATTGTATGTTGAGTATATTTTTCAAGGAATTCCCTGAAGACCTTATTCTTTAGTTTGTAGAGAGGAATATCAGCAGAGATGAGAGAACGGCACAGGTCGATGTTAAACTCAGATCTTACATTCGATGTTGTTGGTTGTGTTAAAAACAATTGTCTCTGCTTGGAATTTAGTTGTTTGTTGGCCTGATGTTTACTAGTTGTAATGTGTTGTTGCACCAGGAACTTTTGTGTAGATGATACTGCACACTGACACAAATTACAAAATAATATTTTATTGTCAGTTGATAAACCATCTTCTTTAAATTCTGAAATGTAACTTGTTAGTTTTGATTTTAAATTGACTGAATGACGTACTTTTGGCATATTTACCGTCTTTATAGTATGATTTACAAAACTGAACCTATGTGTACTCTGACTGGCATTTAACTGTTGAGCTGCACAACTGAAGTCTGTTAAAAATTTTAAATTAAATTAATACAGTTTTGTAACTTACTTTCCCATTGTTGATAGGACTGCTAATTTTCAAATAACTCTGATGTTAAAGGGATTACTGAACATGTGTTTAAATCTCTATTGTTGAAATGTATTTTTAAAAGTTAATGGAATTTTGTTTTGTTTTATTGTTAAACCTAATATAATATGGACTGTTTTATATGAAATATGGAAAATATATGGAAATTAACGAAAATATGTACTAAACTCTAAAATATGGAAAAATATGGAAAATAAAAGTAGGATTTTTCAACCCTACACATTGTGAAACATAAAGATAATGCAAAATATAAATTATATTAGCTTTATAAGTAAATATGTATTTACATATAAATCCTTTCCCTGTTAATAAGCAACATTTTTCTCAGAGCGAAGAAGAAATTTAGAGAATTCTTTTCTTGCATATTAAATTGTATGATTTGCATTTTATATTATGACCTCGACATTCAGATACTGAGCAACAAAACTTTGAGTGTTTGACTGCAAAGATTGCTTCATATTAATAAACTCGACCGTCTGAAGTAGAAATTCGAAAACGTTGGAAGTAGGCTATTTGGCCATTTATAGCGGTACTAAGGCAGTAAGATACCCTTTCCTAAGAATTAATCTGAAGACGAACTTGAATTGAACCTTTCAAACCTCGTGTTTTATGTATGTAATAGTAAAAGTCCACTACACACTTTTCTCGTTTAAACCACGTTATTTCTCTCTCATTTAAATGTTATTTTGTTCTCGTTTAGTCAGTTAGGTAATGGAGACCCCTTCAGCATGATCAATTTCACTGATGTTACTGGCTCCTGACTCGGTTGTTTATCTGTAAATTAAAGAGTCCTATCTGTTAATTTATTCATAATGTTTGCGCTCCCGAGGGCTAAAATACTTCGTTCGCTTTCAGCTGTAGAAGGAGAAGATAAACCGTTATGAATAACAACATTGACCAAATCTCATAGGCTACTCCGCAGACTTTACTCTCAGAGGCTTTATCGCTGTTTTCATTTGCCTAGGCATTAGATAATATGATACATTGTTAACTGAACTGCTAGAACGTTAGCTTTTGACATCGTAGACCTGGTTTCAAAACTAAGCAGGAATGGAATTTTTGGCAAACGAAAACCATGTTTGGGCATGTCTTCGCGTGATATATCCCTTGAGATTGCTGTCATTCTACCATTTCAAAACTAGATGGGACTCGTGTTAGGAAGCACTCGTACGTGGGTTCGGATCCCGCTGGGGTTGATGATCTGGTTGGGGTTTTCTTGTTTTCCCAACTCTAACGTAACCCCATGCTGAATCTTCGAATTGTCGTCGCCAAAATAGGCCTAACATTTTGCTGTCACCAACTTTACAGGCACTAAATACTTGTGCAGATGGTCATGTCGTTAAATAACCGATTTCCCTTATTTGTCGTAAATAGAGACGGACATAATATCAAATTTCATGTAAGTTGCTAAAGTAGTTCTGCTAAAGATAAAGATTTTCTTTTTTTCACATTTCATAATGTTTTTGTAAAATTTTCGTTTTCATAATTATTTTCATATTTGTTTCATATTTTGCACAATTTTTTTCTCTCCGTTAATATTTCTATGGCTAACACTGAAGCAGGCTTTCAGATATTATAAGGAGATGTCTTTCAGGAAACACTTGAGAAACCCAAACCACCCATTCTACAAACTCTCCGGTATTCCCAAGAGCAAGCAAAATCCCCAAATTTCCATTTAGAGTTATTAAACTGTAGTGCTGATGAAATAGATAAGCCAAAACAAAATAAGTGGTTCCTATTTCACCTTCGCTCATTCTTTCGAATTAAATGAAAGTCTTTTCAGTGTTACTTTATGGTGTATATATTGTAATATATATAGTGCTTATAAATAGTGTAAAATATTTTAAGGAGAATGATAGGTGAAATTTCTATTTTCTACATTTTTCAAGCTACGTCCTTGATTTTTTGTACACATAATCACGGTGTGATAAATAATGATCTGATGAACTTTTATTTCGGAAGTCAATTAGTCTCTGAGTTATTAAAACATATTTTGAAAAAAAAAATGTATATTTCAAAATGAAATGCGTCGCTTAATTTTTCAATAATATGTTTGAAATTTTTTGCAAGACCAATGGCATATTTAGAAAAACATCACGCATTAGTTTTCCTGTGTCTTCACTACGAAAGGGAAAAATTGTTATAACCACTACATACCTAAAAACAGAAATTTTTCATTGCCACTATAAACATTTAATTTTTTTTATAAAAAAAAAAGTATTCTTTTCATCATAAAATTCATGCACTAGTTTGTTTCACGGTAGGCCTATATAGAACATTCAGTAAACATTTCATGTTCCTATCATCAAAATTGTGAGAGTCTTTACAATTCGAACCTGACGAAATGTGCTGAAAAAAAGTGTGAGAAAACAACTTGTAAAATTGCAGGGAATTGAAGTTCAAGGGTGCAGCCATTTATGTATTGCGTAATTTTTATGCTTTCGAACGCCACAGAGCATTAAAACATTTTTTTACAAGAAAACTAAAATGCGATTTTTAACTGAAAATGACAAGAATTTCACCCGTCACTCCCCTTAAATGGGTTTCAATAATTAATTTTGCTGTCTTACTTCATTTATCCTTTTTTTATAACTCCACGAGTTTTTCATCGTACAAAACTTTATTAACTGACAGAATGTGTAAGTTAATCATATTCCAGAAAATATAGAAACGTTACTTGTGTTATATTGTGATCAGTATAAGAACTCTTTTTTTTTTTCGTTCTCTTCAGTGTAAAAAATGAAGTTACTAGTAGCTAGTTGCTACATTCATGTTAGATTTTGATAATGTTGAAAAGATATTTAATTATGGAGATTTATTGTAATTTATTTGGTAGCGTATTAAATATAGACAAAACGATTAATCTCTAGAGACTTATTTTGTAAATAATGATGTAGACATATTCCAAATGGTTTAGGAGCAGATATATTTTAGCTTTGAATTATTTATTCAATATTTTTCAAAAATTAATTTCATATTTTGATAAAATTTTCTTCATATTGTGCCAGTCTCTAGTCATGACTATATTAGCAGAAATGTTAACTTATTATATTTATTGTAGATGGTCTTAGTCTCTTGTGCAAACTTCTATTTTTCGTTACCTCCTTTGTTTTTATCGACAATTAGCAGAAGAAAACGAAATTTGAAGATAATGTATAATGTGTCTCTAAAGCTGTTGCGTAGAGAGCTGTATTGTATTTACTAAAATTCCATGGTATTCATACATTGCTTCACAGCTATAATATGGAACAAGTCAAAAACTTAATAATATTATAAAGTCTTAATTTATAGTCACAGTCTGGATGAAATATATACAGACGGAGTTTACAATATAGTCTACTAGTACAACACAAAGTTTTAGTATCAATTTCATGAAGCGTTATTGAATGTCATGAATTCACCTACAGAATAGAAGGCGTGAGAAATTAGGTACTTCTTTAATTTGTCCCTAAATAATCTTATGTTTTAAGTTTCATTTTTTTATATCGATAGGGAGGCTATTAAACATTTTTACTGCCATATAACGTACTCCTTTTTGATAGCACGATAGACTTTCCGATGGATTATGAAAATCATTTTTTGACGTGTATTTATGCTATGAACTGTTGAATTAGTTACAAAGTTTTCACGATTACATACGAGGAAGATTATTAATGAAAAGATATATTGACAAGCCGTGGGCATTATTTGCAGTGTTTTGGAAATAGTCCTACACGATTCCCTAGATCTGGCACCTACTATTATTATAATTACTCTTTTTTGTAGTAGGAATTATACAGTTACTATCTGTGGAATTTCCCCAGAATATTATTCCAAAACTCATTACCGAGTGAAGTATGCAAAATTATTGTTTTTAAGGTGTTGCTATTTACTATCTTTTGCTTAGATCTAATAGCAAAACAAGCTGCATTTAGTTTGGGGGTAATTTCTTTAATATGATTTTTCCAATTTAACACATTATCGATTTTTAAGCAAAGAAATTTGGTTGTTGTTGTTGTTGTTTCTAATAGGGATCTGTTTTTAATTATTGCGCTTGAAATTTGCGAGGTTGAATTTGGACAGGATTTAAATTGAATTATGTTAGTTTTGTCATAATTTAATACTAATTTATTATCATTAAATTTCTCAGTACAGGAGAAAACAGTGGCTCTGAAAGTTAAAGGGAAAGTTTCTGGATTGATAGCTCTAATAATATTAGAGGGGCGCAAATAGTTTAAATAAATCTTGCACCATAGCGCACTATCGAGTGCGTGAGATGGAGTACAGCACATGGGGAGGGGAAGGTAAGGGATGGGTGGCTGCTCTGACTAGAGTTATTGCAGTAGCCGTGATGTTGCCAAATGCTTCACATAAACATAACGATTTCCTCTAAAACGGTGAGTGTTAGAAAAAAAAACTTATTTAGATTTTTCAAACTCTCCTCATGATTTATTATCAGTTTCATTTTGGTTCAGAGGTTACCTTCCACTCTGTATATATTTATTAATGGGGATATATAAATAAAGCTCATATTAAATTTGAACTCTCTTCTAAGTGCAATCATACAGTACAAAGACATTCTTGCATATTCGGTCTATTCATCGTGTTGGACAGCCCTGGCGCCACCCCAATTTCAACATAATTCTCGGAAGCGCAACATTACGTGGGCACGGTGGTCTTACTGTACGTAATTTTAGAAGTTACGCCCTGTCAATAATGCAGTTCACAAGCTGGTAAAAGTTCTCGCCGAGCGGTTCCGCTGTCTTCCCCACCTGCCCATAACCTTACACCGCTTTCTCTTCGTGCCTAGAATTCTGAAATAACATCACAGATACAGTCACCTTTAAAAGGTCTTCCTGGTGTATCTATGGATGTCTATAAAGGATACGCCGGGTACGAGATTCCGCGTGTTCTTAACTCTGGTACTGTCAGTAATCAACACGATGCTTCATTTCTGTTTCTATCCTTTCGTTTCCCTTCTCTTTCCTTCCATTCAATCTTGCCAATCTCGCATTCTTCCATTCACTCTTTCTTATTTAGTTATTTGCTTCTTTCTTTCATTCTTTTTTTTACTCTTGCTTATTTTCTTTTCCCCCTCGATTTCTACCTTTTCTCGTTAAATTTCTCTGTCTCTTTTTATCGTTTTATATTCTATTTCCTCGTATCGTCCCTTTTTTTAGTTTTCTTTTTCTTCCTAGTTTTAAATATAGTTTCTACATTTTGTGTTTTCTACTATTTCTCATTTCCTATCTTTTTTGTCATTTTATATTTTTCCCCGTTTCTTTCGTTCTTCTTTCATCTCATACTTCTTCTCTTTTTCCGGTCGTTTTTATATCATAACATATCATATATTATATTATATTACAAAAACTGTATATCCTAAAAAAATTATATACATTATGTAATCATAGATATTAAATTAAAAAAAAAAGAAACAGACAAAAAGGGCATGAAAAAATTATATTATATTATATTATATTATATTATATTATATTATATTATATTATATTATATTAGGCATATATATTATTTCTTTTGTCGTTTTTGACGTTAACTTTTATCACTTATGACTTTTCTTTTTGTATTTTCTAACGTTTTCTTTTGTCATATCTGACGTTTCCTTTTTCATTTCTGTCTTTTGTTTTGTCGTGTCTGGCGATTTATTTTGTCTTTTCTGACACTTTTTAAATGTCGTTCCTGATCTTTTCTAATTGTGGTCTTATTACGCTTTCTTTTGTTCTTTCCTAACATTTTGTTTTGCTGTTTTGTTAAATTTTCTTTGTATTTTTCTGACGTTTTGTTTTGCTGTTTTCTCAACTGTTTTTTGTCGTTTAATGAGATTTTACTATGTAGTTTTATGACATTTTCCTTTATCATTTTCCGACATTTTACTTTGTTGTTTTCCGACATTTTCCTTTATTATTTTCCGACATTTTATTTGGTCCTTTCCGACATTTTCCTTTGTCGTTTTCCAATATTTTCTATCACTACCACTGCTGCTGCCATCACTACTGCTGCTGCTCTCCCTTCTTACCTCTTTCTTGCACGTTAATTGTATGCTTTATTCTCAATCCTCAAATTGAAAATATTCCACTGTGTAGGTATTAATTTCAGTTAAAAAGTACTTACACCTTAATTTTTAATGTCTAAATCTTACGACGTTCTATTCGGAGATGATTATGAAAGAAAATCGGTTATGTAGTATAGATTTCAGCGATTAAATTTGGTCTACAATCGTTTCCTTGCCACTTTATCAATGTTATGTCCCCTTAAATTTTATATTTAAAAATGGAGTGTTATGTAACGGACAACTAATAAATTAGGAAGTCTAATATTCATACGCAGGTGTTGAACTTGCTATGACGTTTACTGGTCGCTTGGTGGGAGTACTAGCGTAGTGACAATTCTTGGTCACGACGACTCGGCACTAATAGCATAGATCATATTGATCTGGGCTAATAGTAAAGGCTGGTTCACAACAAACCGGGAACGGAAACGACAACGAGAACGAGAACGGAAATATTGTTAAAATAAATGTATTTAAATGTGAGCATTCACGATTAACTGTTGTGAATGCTCACATTTAAATACATTTATTTTAACATTATTTCCGTTCTCGTTCTCGTCGTTTCCGTTTTCGGTTTATTGTGAATCAGCCTTAAGTTACAGAAACTTGTTGGAGCTCGCAGCTCGTCACATCTATTCTAGCTCTTGTTTCAGTGCCTCATGCACGATACACATATTTTACAGCTGATCGGCTTCATGGGGGTGATTCTGACAGCATTTCAGAATTTCTTCACAATTTTTCACTTTTCATACCCCATTTCAAACTCTCAAACTCCCTTTCTGCTCCCCGCACAAGATGACTGATCTCCCTCTCCCCAGCCGTGGCTCCCCTTCCACACGACGATATATCTCTCAGCACCCCAGACGAATGGGAGTCTGAATCAAAGAGTCAGCCGCCACAGTCAAGGATGCCACCAAGAATTCTAAATATTCCCTCAGGAATTCTAAGTACTTCTGTAAGTGAGGCTTTGTTTTCTGGCGGTTATGGTGCAATGTCTGCAAAGTGCTTGTGCTGGAAGTATTCCGTGTTTATTTCGCTTTGTGCAATATTTGGTAAAAGAAAGTCAATAAAACTACTATGTCGTCATCTTCGTCATCGTCATAATAATCATCACCCTCTTATGTCGTCAAGAATATCTCCCAAACATCTAACTTGAACTTTTAATTACTATATTATATTATATTATATTATGTTTTTAATTTTTTTGTCTTTATTTTACTTGGTTATTTAACGACGCTGTTATCAACTACGAGGTTATTTAGCGTCGATGGAATTGATGATAGCGAGATGATATTTGGCGAGATGAGGCCGAGAATTCGCCATAGATTACCTGACACTTGCCTTATAGTTGGGAGAAAACCTCGAAAAAACCCCAACCAGGTAATCGGCCCAAGCTGGAATCGAAGCCGCGCCCGAGCGCAACTCTGGATTGGCAGGCAAGCGCCTTAGTCGACTGAGCTAAACCAGTGGCTCTGATGTAAGTTATAGCTATGTTGAAAAACATTGGACACGTACCTGTACTCCATGGGCGATCACAGTTTTTCAAACACTCGTACTTAACACAATGCAGTTCTGTTTTTTTCGCTCTTCCACTCACAATAAAATAAACTACAATGTTCTTTATTGGTTCCATTACGATACAAATGTTTTTTCAGTAGTTAGTATACTACGCACTTGCACAAGGAAAAGAAGTGAATTCTGCATGAGCTGCACAGCGACTAACCCATGCACCCCTTTTTTCCTTACCAATATTAAATGGACTCGCTTGATTTACTATGCATAATGTTATGACCGGCCAAGCTATCTAAACACAGCAGTACTTCGTCTTCATACCTGAAACCTGAGTTTGTTTACCTCTTAGTGCTCAGGAGAGCTCACAGTCAATTACATTGTTTGGTTGATGCTGAGGCAACTTTGCTTTCATGGTAGCAAATTTTCCATCTTTAGTTATGTCACCAGGGCTGTTTTTAACCGAATACTCCAAAGAATTCTGCAGTGCGAGCTGTTCACCTTGTCAAAGTTTGGCTAAACATGCATTTGCGGCAAAATTGCGATGCTGATGACAACGAAATCTTACTGTTCCTGATATGACTGGGAATGTATGTAAGATTAAATACCTTTATAAACCACAGACGTTTTTTCGGGTCTAAGTGACCGTGGGACAATGGTTGACTGGAGGAAGTGTGATCTATATCTGCCTTTTTCAGAAGAAACTCGCAGTATCTGTCGCTTGTTTTCGGATTCATTCCTAGATCTGTTATGCATCGGTTGTATCACGTATGCAGAACATCTCCATCCAGCGTTCCTGCAACGCAAACAATAGCAAGCAGCCTGTGCGTTTGGATTCTGGTGGCGTCCGGCTTCTCCTGGACTTTTGGCGTGCGCGCGTCTCCACGGTTCACGCTCCGCTGCTCGTCCACATCCTCGATCACGACTCTCCCCGTTCTGCATAAGCTTCGTGCTCAATGGCAGCAATCACCGAAGTCGCGGACAGGGTGCATCTCAAATACTTGGACATATTTCGTGTTCATCGCCTTGCACCAAATCAATATGAACAGCATCGCTCCAAATATTATTTCCACCGGTGCAGCGGTGGACGAAATTGAGTTTGATACATTTTCGTAAAGTTTCCAATTCAATCTTCATTCTTCGAAATCTAATCGTTTCAAATAATTTTTGTAAAGCGCGAAATCGAGTGTTTAAAGTGGCTGTTTTCCGAATCATATTCGGTCCTATAAAGTGTGTGGATCAAATCGTATTATGTCCATGTTTCATGTTGAGTTGGAAAAACACCTTCGGAAAAACTCAGAAATGCTGACACATAAAGACTGCCTCTCTATTTCTTTCTTTCGTTTCTTTTGAAAACTTTTCCGGTTTAGAAGCAGTACAGTTTTTCGTCATTTCTGTAAAATATAGTTCCTTGGCCATAATACAATTTGAAACCATATTACGTCTATAGCTGTTGCAAAGCATGGGATATTACTGGATTTTCTTTTTCTTGGTTGCTTTATACCCCAACTTTGGATTGATATTACTACTCATACATTATTATAGCTACAGTATCGCTATTTTTACTAGCATTAGCCACTGACGTAGCTCAGCCCGTAGGTGCATTTACCTGCTGATCTGGAGTTGTGATCGGGCTTGATTCGATTTTTTTCAGATTTACCAAAAATATAAGGACAATTTCAGATAATTACGTTACGAATCCTCGGTCTCATCTCACCAAATATTATTTCGCTATCACTAATTGAATGAACCAAAATAACCCAATAGTTGTTAGGTGTCATTAAATAGCCTACTTAAAAACTACTACTACTACTACTACTACTACTACTACTACTACTACTACTACTACTAATAGTAATAGCATTGCTGCTACTACTCTGTTACATAATTTAGCCAGCCTCGGTGGTGTAATGACTATCATGCTTGCCACTGGATCAGAGACTCTCGGGTTCAAATCCAGCCCAAAGTATTAGGATTTCAGCACGTAAAAAAAAAAACATTTTTCTGAATGAGGATTTCGAATAAAATTTATCGGCCACGAATTTTTCATAGTCTCAATTAAATTGTTAAGTCAGCACAATGAGCAAATATAGGCCTACATTTATCCTGCCTGACATCTAATATCATTAGTATTATTATTATTATTAACTTTATTATTATTATTATTATTATTATTATTATTATTATTATTATTATTATTATTGGTGGTGGTGGTGGTGGTGGTTGTTTTGGTGGTGATTTCATAAGCTATGGTGAGTTTTTGATATTGAAAAATATTAATCATAATTTGTTGCTCTATTATCCAAATCTCGTCAGTGGTCTTTGCCTCCTAGTTTCAGACAACACTTTGAGATTATTTTTGGCGTGCAGGACTTCCTGTCTTGGACCCAGCATGACTCAGGTCTTCTATGCAATGCTATATAGAACATGCCATTATCAATGGGCAAACGTCCATGCCGCCGCAGAATTTCATCGTGGTTTCTACGTAACTTTGATGCTACCTACAATATTTTGTTTATTTATTATTATTTATTTATTTATTTATTTATTTATTTATTTATCTATCTATGTATCTATTTATTTAGTTAGTTTTTTATCTATTTGTATATTTATCTATTTATTTACTTGTTTATCTATTTGTATAGTTTACTTCTGTATTATTTATTTATTTATCTGTTTGTAAACTTACTTATATATATTTATTTATCGTATAATACCACAATATCGTAAAGTTTTCATGTTGGACATATCAGTAGAACCGGCAGTACTAATTATTGTAACAACACTTTCAACTACAAAGGTTATTCATTGTCAAAATGCAACATTCATTCGACAGAGTTTGCTTGATTCGCTCTATCGGAGAAGACGGGTTTGTTTTATGTGCCGCAAATCTACGACACGGATCTCCCAGCTTTACTTTCCTCCCAGTGGAAGTTTCGCTGAGTATTTTACTACCCTTAAAAACATAGCCCTCGGCGGTCCTCGGATCCAACAACTAGTGTGGTATCCGCTACGCTACAAAGAACGACTGAATAGAATAAGCTTACTGAAGCCCAAGCTATATTATTTAAATGATCAAAATGATTAATGATTTCAGAGAAATATGAAGTTCTGCGTACAGTTTTTGAATAACGAAACTGTTTGAAGTTCTTGTTTTGCTTTTGACATAACGGATAAAGCTCTCTTTCCTTCCTCTTCCTTTTAAAACTTGCTATCACAGGCTGAAATGTTCCCCATCTCCCTAAAGCTACGGTTCAAACTTTTATATGCGCCGAAGTGTCTATTGCCAGATCGATATCTGAACATCGAGTTATGAAAACGGTCATCCTCTCGGAGCGGATGTTACATGGTGCTGAGAGCATATTCGGTAGATTTTCTCAGATTCAGTTCCTTAAATTGACTCCGAACTTTGTGTTCTATCATCAGTTTTGTAGAATATTTTAGATTTCTCCGTCAATCCCATTTAACTTCAATTCATCACCTCTGAAAACAGAAGGAAATTGCAGGCATATTTAAACAAATAAATTAATGGAAGCATAGGGAATAGCCATTCTGGTGTAATAATAGTATACCTTCCATGAGTACATGTAAAGTCGTAAATATACCCCGAAGAGCAGATCTCTAGTTCACATTAATTATGATGATCAGAGACCGGAACTTTGGCAGAATACCTTTTTAAATGTGTTAAATCTCTCTTCATTTTGAAAGTAAATCTGTACGAATTATACCTTTGTGATTGAAACGTCACAGTTTTATGTTGCTCTTTTCTGTCTTTTTTGATATAAATGCCTAATTTACAAAATAAATGCTTTTTTGCCTTTATTTGATTATTTATCTATTACTAATTTTATTAATGTATTATTAAAATTGCCTACAGGTATATTTTAATTTATTTCTATAACCGCTACAATGAAAGTGACTTCACTTGTCTTTCAGTCAGTTCATATTATCTTTGCAACAATGAGTGCTGCCGTGCAGAAATGTATAACAGTAAGCGTTTTAATTATTCATCGCTTGTGTTTATTTGGCAAGGCAACAATGAGTGCGGGTCTAACTTATTTTTAACGGTTTTCTTTCAGTTTTCATTGCAACGTTGTTGTAGCTAGCAGCAATATGCCGAAATTCCTTTACGCATTAAATTGCAAAGTTACGTTAATATTTTTGAATCCGACGTATTTTGTACTGACGGTAAAGTACTTACATGCAAAATGTGTGAGGAGTCAGTGAAGTACGAAAAGAAATATTTCATATCAGTACAACCAAACACAAAAATGCACTTTCCAAGGCTACTGGGAAGAAGATTTCTTTGCTTCCAACAGTAACTGCAACATCGAGTCGAAAATCTCAATTTGCATTCGACTTATGTAAAGCTTTTCTTGCTTTCGAAATCCCTTTGTGGAAAGTGTAAGGTGTGGGCCTGGTGCAAGGTTTATGTAATTGCCTTTTATTGCGTATTTTAGCTATTTATAATGCCTTTTTGCCTGCCTATTTTAGCTATTTATGATGCCTTTTTGCCTCCCTATTTTAATGATTCATAATGGCTAAACTTCCGGTCTCTGGTGATGATGATGGTGGTGGTGGTGGTGGTTGTGGTGCTGAAAATGGTGATTATCAGGGAAAGGATTTATATGTAAATACATATTTACTTATAAAGCTAATATAATTTATATTTTGCATTATCTTTATGTTTCACAATGTGTAGGGTTGAAAAATCCTACTTTTATTTTCCATATTTTTCCATATTTTAGAGTTTAGTACATATTTTCGTTAATTTCCATATATTTTCCATATTTCATATAAAACAGTCCATATTATATTAGGTTTAACAATAAAACAAAACAAAATTCCATTAACTTTTAAAAATACATTTCAACAATAGAGATTTAAACACATGTTCAGTAATCCCTTTAACATCAGAGTTATTTGAAAATTAGCAGTCCTATCAACAATGGGAAAGTAAGTTACAAAACTGTATTAATTTAATTTAAAATTTTTAACAGACTTCAGTTGTGCAGCTCAACAGTTAAATGCCAGTCAGAGTACACATAGGTTCAGTTTTGTAAATCATACTATAAAGACGGTAAATATGCCAAAAGTACGTCATTCAGTCAATTTAAAATCAAAACTAACAAGTTACATTTCAGAATTTAAAGAAGATGGTTTATCAACTGACAATAAAATATTATTTTGTAATTTGTGTCAGTGTGCAGTATCATCTACACAAAAGTTCCTGGTGCAACAACACATTACAACTAGTAAACATCAGGCCAACAAACAACTAAATTCCAAGCAGAGACAATTGTTTTTAACACAACCAACAACATCGAATGTAAGATCTGAGTTTAACATCGACCTGTGCCGTTCTCTCATCTCTGCTGATATTCCTCTCTACAAACTAAAGAATAAGGTCTTCAGGGAATTCCTTGAAAAATATACTCAACATACAATCCCGGATGAGTCAACACTTAGGAAGACGTATGCTCCATCCATCTACGATGAGACAATACAGAAGATAAGAGATGAAATTAAAGATAGTTCAATTTGGGTTTCCATTGATGAGACTCCCGACAAAGAAGGTAGACTTGTTGGTAATGTAGTTATCGGTTTGTTAAGTGAACAATATTCTGAACGAATTCTTTTACATTGTGATGTTCTAGAAAAGTGCAATAACAAAACTATAGTTAAACTGTTCAACGAAGCTATGGGTATCCTGTGGCCAAAGGGTATTATGTACGATAATGTGTTATTCTTTATTAGCGATGCTGCCCCTTATATGGTCAAAGCTGGACAAGCATTATCTGTTGTATATCCTAAATTGACTCATTTTACTTGTGTGGCGCATGCATTTCATCGTGTGGCAGAAGTGGTCAGAGACAATTTCCCTAAAGTAGATTTGTTGATTTCATCAGTGAAAAAAGTATTTCTCAAAGCTCCCAGTAGAGTTAACGTGTTGAAAGAAATGTACCCTGAAATTCCATTGCCACCAAAGCCAATTTTAACTAGATGGGGTACATGGCTAGAAGCAGTTGAATATTATGCCGAACATATAGACTCTATTAACAATGTTCTCCTTGCATTGGACTCTGAAGATGCAGTCTCAATTGATACTGCGAAAACAGTTACCTGTGACATAAGTGTGAAGAATGACTTAGCTCACATTCAGCATACATTTTCATGCATCATAAAAACGCTCAAAAGTCTCCAAAATAGGCACCTTTCACTATCTGAAAGTTTTGAAATTATAAATAGTACTGTGGAACAACTGAATCGTGGTAGAGGTAAAGTTGCAGATGCAGTAAGAGCTAAGGTGGACACTGTACTTTCAAAAAACCCTGGATATGAAGAACTACAAAAGGTTGTTGCTGTGATGAGTGGTGAATCAACAGTGAAGATTAACTTGGACTTATCCCCAGCAGACATTGTGAAATTGAATTATGTACCAGTTACTTCTTGTGACGTCGAACGCTCTTTTAGTCAGTATAAATCTATCCTCAGAGACAATAGAAGAAGATTCACTTTTCAGCACTTGAAAGAAATGTTTGTAACCTATTGTTATGGTAACAGACAATAAAAATTGTGTTTTGTTGAAACTACATTGGAAGATAAGGTACGTCCATTATATTTTTTGTTTAGTTTGATTAAAATGTACCAATATTTAACGTACATAGTCATTTTTTTATAATTTTAAGTCCATATTTAATTCCATATTTTGGTAAAAATCCATATTTAATTCCATATTTTGGTAAAAATAACTACATATATATTTACATATTTCATATATTTTTAGTCCATATAAATCCGTTCCCTGGTGATTATATTATTATTATATTATAGCAGTCAAATGTTCCTAAATCTCAGAAGACTATTTAATACTCTTCAAGAACTCCTCTTCTCTCTGGCCCACAACCTCTGAACTTTGAGCTAACGTTACGGAAGTTCCTTGTAAGTTTGTTAGTGTATCTTCTATACACATAACACAGATAACTTGAGGATATAAGCCCATTTACAATGGGTTGAGAACCGTTGTGCTTTGTTAGATGCTCATAATTATCATGTTTTCGTGTGAAAGAATGGAGCCGTATCTCAGTCATCTGATATTCATTCATGCTATACTCTGTTGCTTCTGTATGGAAACAAGGGACAAGTTTCTTCGGTTAGTATTATTTCTTCTCTTCCCGTTGTACTTTCCGCCTCGTCTTATCCTACATCCTCGCCTTGTCCCTTCATCCTCGCCCTGTTTCTTCATTCTCGGCCTTTTTCTTCATCCTCTCCTCGCCTTCTATTTCATTTTCGCCTTGTTTCTTCATCCTCGGCTTTTTTTATTCTAGCTTTAAAATAAATGAAAGTGAAGTACAGCTGCAACCCAGTATGTACAATTTCGGCTAGACAGACATAATGAATCCAACTGAGATGGAAACATTTCAGGTCTAGGGCAATACGATTCTGTTGAAGGAACCTACAGGAAGTTGAGAGTAAATCTCAAGAAACGGTTGATAATCCCAAATTATTCTTCGCAACCGTCAACATCTAAAATCTTCGGAATATGTATTATATATCTTTCTCGTGTTAAATTCTATCGTACCTGGTTAACATGTTTCGGTCTGTTATTGGCCTACTTCAGAACTGGCTGTTGCTGGTCTTGGCGCCTTTTGTTTTGTTTTTCTGTGGGGGTGTGTTTGTGTAGTGTAATGTGGAGTCAAAGTGTGTGTGTGTGTTTGTGTGTGTGTGTGTTTGTGTGTGTGTGTGTGTGTGTGTGTGTGTGTGTGTGTGTGTGTGTGTGTGTGTGTGTGTGTGTGTGTGTGTGTGAAGAAGGTCAATAACAGGCCGAAACATATTAACCAGGTACGATAGAATTTAACACGAGAAAGACATATAATATATACTCCGAAGTGATATAGTGTTAAAAGTTGTGTAATCAAGCTGTATATATCTAAAATCTCTTATAAATAAATAAACGCCGCTTTAAAATGTCAAGCTTATAACAAGGCCACGATTTTTAAAATGATGTACGAATGAATCTATACACATATCTATTTGCACATGACATTAGGAGGGGCTGATGTGGTCAACACCACGCTCCGGCTATTAGAAGTCCATCTAATCTAAAAAGGCGAAGAGAAAATAATCTTAATATATTAATAAAAGAATCGATAAAAAATACCGATCATAACCAAAATAAAGGTATACAGGTGCATACCTATAGCTATACTATACTATGTGTGGATGGTGCAATTACCTGTCGACAGATGCATAGTTTTACTATGTTGCATATTTTTACTTCAAACTACGCAAGGATGGTGCGAGAAATGAAAACATGAAGTACAAGGGGAATACAATACGATAAGGACAAGGATAACAAGGGGAAGACAATGAGAATAAGGAAAACCAGGTTGAGCAAGGCGAATAGAAGGGGGGGGAAAAAGGGGAAAGAAGTGGTTCCATTGGTTCCATTTTTAACATTTTTCTTGCAGTACTTTTTTCAATGGCATTTTTCTCGTACACGGCACATACGTTTCGAGCCGCCTCTGCTCCCTTTGCTCCTTCTACTAGGAAGAGTTCGTCTTTTTTTACTTGACACTCCATCTTTAGTCCACAAATAACATAAGCATTCTTCAATTCCGCAAAATCCAAATAATAATAATAATAATAATAATAATAATAATAATAATAATAATAATATCATCATCATAATCTTTATTAGCCATTAAACAATACTATTATAATCGGCTTCGTCATTATTGAATTACATCAGACAAACAATCATTAAGTATTAAGAAACTCATCTACTGTATGCTATAAAAACTATTTTCAATTAGAAAAGTCCTAACAGAATTATTAAAATTAATAGCTTCTTTTAAGTTAAATTATTACGATGTACCGAAGTGTTTTGGTAATTTGTTGTACAATTTAACATCTAAAAAAACAAAACTATCAAGTGTTTTAGTTAATCTGCAAGCAGGAATTGCCAGGTTAATTCTAGTTCTAGTGTTGTAATTATATATATCTTCAGTTCTTTGGTATATCAAATTATTCAAATGAACATATTTTCCACATTCAAATACACATATTTTACACATTCAAATATATATATAAACTAGGAAGAGTTAATATGGATAATTGTTTAAATAAGGATTTACAAGACTTCCATGGAGAACATCCTAGAATAATGCGAATAGCCCTTTTTTTGTAGAATAAAAATATCTATAGCACCACTACGTTTCCCCATAACATAACCCCATAATTTATAATACTGTGAAAAAAGCATAATATGCACTTAGTACAGTTTTCATTGTGGTATAATGTTTAAATTTTCTTAACATAAAAATTACCTTACTTAACTTTTTAGAATTTTCATTAGTATGATTAACCCAATTCAACTTACTGTCAATATGAAAACCCAGTAATTTCACTACAGTAGAAGTTCAAGATCTCTTTTTAAACTAGAACATATAGTCCTGGTCTTACTTAAATTTAAACTTAGGTCTAATCTATAATTTGCACTGAACCGATACATTAGATTATTCATAATAATAGTACTGGGTCTTCCAAATTTACGGTTTGAAAAACCGTAGCATTATCATCATACATAATCATACGATTGGGCATCCATATAGGTAAATCATTTACAGCTACAATAAAAAGAAAAGGTCAAAGCAACTCTCCAAATAAAAAATACAAATAAAAAACGCTACGAACTTGTCGTTGTTCCTGCAATAACTCCTATGTGACATATCGATTTTCAGATTTTTGCTCTATTAAATAACTTAAATAGTGATACAGGAAATAATAAAATCTCCTATATATAATTATATTTCTTTCTTTGGAAAATTTAAGAATTCAGTCTCATATTTTCTACTGTTATAGAATGAATAAAAGTGTTTTTCTTCCTACTGAACAATTTTATATGTTGCACATAGGAGTTATTGCAGGAACAACGACGGTATGCATCAACCTTATATTCTGTTGTGAAACTAAGGCGAGGGTGAAGAAAGTAGACGAAGATGAAGGGACCAGGCGAGGATGGAGGGATAAGGCGAGAATGAAGGGACCAGGCGGAGGGGAATGAAGGGACAAGACGAGGATGAGAGGATGAAATGACAAGGAGAAGATGAAGGGTGAAGGGCCAAGGCGAGGAAGAAGAAATAGTGCCTACTGCGCTTTCAGGTGTGGCAAAGTGTTATCGGTAGACTGTAAAATCGATAGAATTTGTTATATGAGTTATCTCAGATTTTGGCTACTTTACAATGACATAACTTTGAATTCCCAGACGGATAGAGTGCGCTTCCTATTTTCCACGGAACTTGGCTACCAACATCCTCGTGGAGTCCGCAGTCACAGGATGTCATTACGTGGCGGTTGTGGATATGTGGTCGGCATTAACATAACGCAGTCATACATCATGGCAGATAGCAGACGGTGACAGCTCAACGAAGTGTTTTCTCAATGTAAAGGAAACGTTATGAATATCTTAGGAATCACAGTAGGTCACGAGTTGCGAGGAGAACACAAACAGTAACAGAGATAACTCACTGTCTGACTGATCGAAATAATTACTGTTGTTAGAATTGCGGTCCCATTAAGTTGAACTTGTTAAATTTGTTGAGAGTCATTTTCCCCTCCCCGTTGTCACTATTTCTTCCAACAAACTATACTTACCATTTCTGTTATTTAAAATGTTGCACGCAGGACTCTAGTTATTAAATAATAATGTATTTCGACACTTTATCTTGAAAACAATGAGTGTTTAATGTGCTTAACAGCTCCCAGCCAATAGGAAAATGACTGGTTGTCTCCGACCGACTGGAATTTCTTTTGCCTCACTCTAAACATGCGCCAAATGAATTATAGCGTTTCATTTACAAAATGCAACGATTCCGAGTTTGATTCCCGGTAGGAACTTGAGATTTGTTGTCTCCTGCAAGGACTTTTTTTTCTCTTAAGTTGTACGTTGTTTCAAGCGATATCCTTGCACCGTACTGGCCATATGACGAAAAAGTTCCCTATTTGTGGATGTTTAGTGCTGATTCATAATCCTCAACATGGAAGAAACGGTCCTCAAAATTAAAATACAGAGTGTCCTGCTTAGAGGGATCAAGTAATAAATACTCACCACTTAAAATCAGATGAAGATATCGTTGTGATTTACATCTGGCAAGATAGAGAAACTCTCCAAGTTTGTGCAACAAAGTCTGAAAACAGCTGCATGCGTAACTTTCGTTTGTTTATGCGTAACTTTCGCTTGTTTTGTTGTTAAGGCACTAAAACAAGCCTAGCACCATTTTGTAGGAGAATGCGCTATGGTAAACACCATGTGGACACCACAACAGAAAGTTCAGTGCGTGCTATGACTTGTAGAAAAAAAATCTGTTACCGTGAGTCATTTGAAGATTCTTCTTCGTAGAGGATACAGTCACAGGAAATGTGTATTGGACATGTTGCGGAACTTTGTTGTTGACCAACTTCCTCCAGGATCGCCTTTTCAGCAGAATGGGGCTCCATCCTATTATCATCAACGGATGCGTGAGCTCTTGGATGAAAAATTCCCCGATAGGTAGATCGGATGGCCACCCAGGTCACCCGATCAGATTCCTTGAACTTTTTTTCTGAGGCTTTGTGAAGGCATTGCTAACATTTTGGAGGAACTAAGGCAACGTATTACAAATGCAGCTTTTCTTGTGACTCCACAAATGCTACAGAACACTTGGCGGGAGGTTGAATACCGTTTAGATGTCTGCAGAGCAATTCAAGGCGCACACATCGAGTTACATTGAGCATTCTCCGAAACTCGAAGAGCTTTATAAATTATGTAGAAAGGTATGTTAGTAAACCATTATTTACATTAGAAATTATAACTTATTTTTCGATCCCTCTAAGCGGGACACGGTGTACTGTTGGATTGCTCTTAATTTGTCTCCATAAATAATAAAGGATAGCCGACATTGATGTAGGATATTTTCAGTTGGGAAAGATTGTTGAGAAAGTGAAGATCGGTTTAAACCACGAATTAAAGTTAAACTAGTTTAATTTAAACCAAATATATATTATACTGAATATTTTCTTAGTGGGCCTATACTGCACGTGACTCTGTGTGACTGCAACCTGTGTATATTTTTGTGTGGCTTTACTTTGTTTGTGGAGTGATTTTTCTTTTTATTTCTATTATTGTATTTGTGTTTCTGGTGGTGTGGAAGAGAAGACCTGATGGCCTTAACTACATCAGGATAAATAAATAAATAAATAAGTAAATAAATAAATAAATAAATAAATAAATAAATAATTTGTACACTCTTTTCGCGTCGATATTATTGTTACTGTGCGTATGATTTACACTGGACTTTATTCTTGTTCTATTACAGTGGATTTATCTTTTGTCTTTCATGGTTACAGAATCGTGTTTGTCTGCTGTATTATCCTATATTGTTTTGTGCGAGGGCTTACGCCATCCTTGCCGGATCCAGAGAATCCTGCAGTTAATGAGATTTAAACCCACATATTTATACTAGACGAATTCCTTTGAAATAGACAAGTGGTTATCACTAACTTTCCTTGCTAATTATTCGCTGTGCACTTGTTACCATATTTAATTAAAACTCGAACGACTTGAATCTGCGAACTGCTGATTGACTGGCCTTCATTTAAGATGTTATCATCCGACGGGGAATACTCGCAAGATATTTCAATTTGTGACAAGGTCGGGGAAACTTCTCCGTAATTTGTGAGAAAAAGTTGTCAACCGTCTGTTTTTTCTGTACAAATAAGGGTCAGACTAAGTATGTTATACTCATACATCCAGCTTGTCTTCCGATATCTTTTACCACCCATTCTTTGTACATTCGCGGAAAGATAAAATGACTACCGTAAAGACATCTGCATGGCGGGCATATTATATAGGTGTATCAACATTTTGCATCATACTGTCTTTATAATTTCACTTGCTCTTTTCCCTCCCATAACTCTGTAACAAACCTAAGCCTGTTCTGCTGTTACCTGTTTCTAATTTTGATAATGATATAACTCACGAAACTTTCAAATACACGAATTTAACAACAAATAATTTTCCAGGCGTCTACGATGTTCACGGAACATGCTAACATATACGAACAAAGGTTTGTAGTCGAAGTGTTGTAGTTCAGTGACAATGTTTTACTACAAAGCGGAGGTTCCCGTATTCGATTCCCGCTCATTGCTTGATTTATTTTTATTACAAGTTTGTATTTTAATTTAACATATTAATTTTATCCATGTATTGTGGGTCCTAATCACCACGGCATGGCGCGTCCTCAGGTTGCGGATATAGAGGAGACGGCCTGTATTCAGGCAGGAGATGGATATTTTGAACAGTGCATCTATAGAAATGTAAACAAAATGCATCAAAGTAATTCCAGGAAAGAAACGTACTGGAATGCACTTGCAAGCCTTCTTCAGAAACCAAGCATTTCCGGACTCATGTTGATATAACCATTTTTTCTTCTTTACATATGACGAATTCATACCTGAAGTTCTGTCTACTTTTTTTCGTTTCGCTCAGTATATGCCACAACGCAGAACCGAAAGTTATGAGTTACATAAGTATGAAATTTACTTCTCAACTGTACGGCTTGGCGAGCTATGCGTGTATCTGTGCCGGTAATTCTTTTTCTTGGGGTCTACTGGGTGGAAAGCTCGATGATCTATCCTTCCTAGCTTCCTTACAAGCACGAGATTAGCTAAGTAATAATGAAGCAGAAGGGAATAACATCAGTGCTATCGATTGTACTCTTATATAATGCACAACAAATTTCTGCTTTTCTGAGTGATGTCACTACACCGGAGAAAATCGTGACATCAGTGTCTACGTTTACCACGAGGCGAGAGAAAAGAAGAACTTTCTTCTACAAACGACCTTCATGTTTCAAGACAGAAGAAAAAAGGGAGAAATAAAAGCTGGAGAGTTGTGCGTTCAGCTGGCAAGCCAGAACTTCGAATTCAAATAAAACAGAAACATTCACTTAGATGAACAGCACGGTTCTGAGGAGACACTTGTCGAGCCAACTACAGTGTGTTGGATCCTTTTCGAGGCATAATGAGCAACTTGACGACGTAATTGTCAGATTCTTGTCTGCTTTCTGTTGGCAGCACTGTACCTTCACGAATTATCCTGAATATTGCAACACAGTTCTTTGTTTCATATCTGTCGTAACTCTGGAGAATAAATAAGATAAGGAGAGTGATAATTATGTCGGTATGAATTGAACGGAGTTACGCAATAATAGACCGACCGACAATTTGAAAAAATGAAATATTTGCACAGATCTATTGGTGGGAGGCTAATTTAACTAGGAAAAAATCGAGAATGCGATATTTGAATTTTGCTGCTATTTATAAGCAAAAATTCGTTTATTGCATAAAATTCATTTGTTTATTTTGCTTTGAAATATTAATTCAACTGCTGGTCTCTTATCAAAAATCGGTTAGTCTTTTTTGGTATTATTTGTGCTATTTTTTTTTGTAATAGTATTAATGTTATAATACTTCTTGCATAAAATGTTTTATAAAAAAACATATATTTCAATGGCCAATATCTCGAAACAGGTTTTTGGCGCTTGATCTCTTATTGCGTAACTCCGTCCATTTATGATAATGGAGTAGTTATGGAATAAGTGACAAAATAAACCTAAGCACTCTGACAAAACTTAATGCATAGAATCAAATTCTATAGCCCCTGTTTGGAAACGACCCCGTTCTTTTTTGGCGTAAAATTATCAGCTGATTGAATTTCAGTTTGTGTTTCCTGTCGTGTAATTAGGTCTATACATTGTATTCTATTGGATTATTGACTTACAAGCAAACATTCTCATGGAAGGCAGTTAAAAAAGTTAATTGTTTTTCTTTCATCATGTTAATAATGTCAAAACAAGTTATTATTCAAATTTTGGTCACACGAACGCAATTACAAGGGGCCCCCCCCTCCAGAAAGTAAGTTTCCCTGCGGTAGTTAAAGGAAGAATACACAGTTTTATGGAAAGATTTATTGGAACAGAAACAGCAGTGGTTGCGCTATTTTTCAACATATTCCCCACCAGAATTGAGGCATTTGTCATACCGTGGGATCAACAGAGACGTGCAGACGGCTGACACACACTGGTTCCGATCCCAGACTTCTACGACACAGGGATACAAAAATTGATCCCATGGTACGAAAATGTCTCAATTCCAGTGGAGGATATGTTGAAAAATAGCGCAACAATTGCTGTGTCTGTTTCAATAAATCTTTCCATGAAATAATGCTTTCTTTCTGTAAACGAACCCAAGGAAAATCACTTTCTGGAAGGTGTCATAATTGCGGTCGAGTGGCCAAAATTTGCATAAGCACTTCGTTTGACATTATTAACATGGTGGGAAAAAAATTTAACTTTTCTTGTCTGCGCCCATGAGAATGTTTGCTTGTTAGTATTTTATGTGTATAATTTATTAGAGAGGTTTATAGTGGTTTTGAGTTCACCATATTAAGATAATTTCTTTTTCTAACCTAGTATCATTCATGAAACGAGTGAAAATATTTATCTATAAATAATGATAGGCCTACACGCTTGGAAAGAGTTTTCGCTTAGTACGGTACCGTTCGAAAAGTGACATGGGCAAGCAGCAGTCCGCATGGCGGTGATTCAACACGCCAGATTTTGGCATTACAAGCTCTCGACCATTGCATATGTAGTTTATTGGCTTACCTTATGCAATAATAAATACTGAAGCTGTCGACAATCCTCTCCAATGTAGCCTACATTTCAAATCTTTCGAAAAGATTTCTAGACACACGCTGGATTTCATCTCTATCAATAGAACTGAACCTTACAAGAAGAAAACAATTCTAGCTTATAGCCTATCCTATGTCATAGAACACTGTTTATGTTCCTTTTTATTAACAATTTTTCACTGAATTCTGGATTATTGAATCAGATGGTTGTTGAACGCTAGAATATTTCTACGAAAATGTAGCATGACACGTTTTGTACTATTTCTGCGTAATATAGGCTACGTATCGTAAATAAAAATTCTCTTTTCCAACTGAACTGTACTGAATGGAAGTCATCTGTATACGAATGTTCTAACCGCGATGTCTCTTCACCCTTCTTACATGTTGTACTACGCAACACAAAACGAAATCACTTTTCTGGCGAAGTCTCTGTATAAACTGATCCACTTAATATTAACTTCCCCAACTAATTACAACTGATTGACAAAAGCAAATGAATGAACAGTGAAATTAATGCATAATTTAACATTATTATTCCTGAAGAACGTGATTATTGAATTGATAGCGTGTAATACAATTTAATTAATTGCACAATTATTATTGAATTCACATTTCGTAAAAGTAAACTTCTTTGTTGCACTTCACACTGAGAGAATTGATTGTTTCATTGGTTTATCATTTGTAGGTCTACTCACAATTTGAATCGATGAGATGTAAAAGGAAAACGTCCTGCTTTTTGGTCATATTAAATTGAGATAGCCATTTGGTTCTTTTATTCAGTCACCATCTGTTAGCCGAAAATGGGAAATATTACTTCAATATCAACATTTTAAAATCAGCTGTTAAAATTTCAATGTCATGGAAGAGGAAAATATTCCAGGAATGTGTTTCTTCGTGCATTCATTATTTTTATTTACTTGAGTAGAGTGCACATTTTATTGAAATAAGGAGGGAATTTTTCCTCTGCATTAAAATCGGTGTAGTTATTTATAGTTTGACAACATTACGTTCCTCTTTCTTCTGCTGGATTACATTGTTATACAGATTTATTTCAACTGTAGTTTATGTTGAGTGTGTTACGTAAAGTCAAGTCTGTTTCGCGGATGCACGTAATAGGACTTAATTGGTCGGAGAGTTTACGGAACCTAAAATAGGAAATGAAACTACTGTAAATAATATAGAATGTAGATTTCGATAGTTTTGCATTCATTCTTCCCAAATTATACAGTGTCTATATTGAGTAGTGCAGTTGGAAAGTGCTATCGGCAACCGCTATCATCAGCAACAAACCTTGACGTCATTGTGATGTGTATGTATACACTGACGCTTGCAGTAGTCCTTTATTTTTTGCTCGGCAAACATGTCGTTTTCCCAAGATCAACGAGTTTTCATTGTTGAACATTATTTTTCCAGTAGTTATTACGCACGCGTTGTAGACGAATTTCGTAAGAATTATCCGGATGTGGCAGTGCCTAACAATGAACATTATTTTTCCAGTAGTTATTACGCACGCGTTGTAGACGAATTTCGTAAGAATTATCCGGATGTGGCAATGCCTAACAATTCGACCATAACGAAATTAATCGCCCGTTTTAGGGAATGTGGATCAGCGCTTCTTGACAATGATGAACGTGATTGTTGGTTCCAGCAGGACATTGCCACATGTCACACATCTAGTGAAATCATGCAGTTGTTTGGTGAGCGTATCATTATGGCCCCCACGTTCCCCCGATTTGACGTCCCCAGATTTTTTCCTGTGGGGTTAACTTAAAGGAAGGGTATACAAAAACAGGCCGCACGCTCTGGAGGAACTAAAGAGGAACATAACGGAGATTAACATCAATGTACGCGTGCTCGAAAAAGTGGCAGCGAACATGGTAAAAAGAGTTCGTACATGCATTACTGAATGGGGCTGCCATTTTCAATATATGTTGTGAAAAATGATGTAACTCATGTGAAAACTGATGTAAGTAAACGTAATAAATTCATCTTTATAAATATATGTGAACATATTATTAAGATGTGCGCGACTTTTGGATCGCTCTGTAGATTGCACCAAATGAAATTTTCTGGGTAATTAGGAACCATAAGAATTTTTTCTTCTTATGATTGGAATTGAAGTAAAAATAGCGAAGAAATCAAATGTAAATGGTAATTGGACAATCAGAATTTTCTGGAAGAATGTATATATATAAAAAAAAAAAAACTTCTCAGGAAATTTTCGCATCGCAACACTAGAAATAAACCAAGTACGAGTATAATATAAACCAGTAAAGTGAAGAAGTCAAACTTTAAACAAGCTTCTCTCAACCGTTTTACTGCATTTTCATTGCCACGTGAATTATGTGCAATGAGCCGTCATACAAGCTCCCAGGGGCTACTTGATGGGAATGGGACGGGGATAACAGCGAAGCGTGCCACTGGGTATTGTAAAGTGGTATGTGGAGGATAGATCTTGCCAACTATGATGAAATGAATGAAAGTCAAAAATAGACTACTCTTGTTTTCTATACACATGTTTCTAAGTCGAAGAGACAATAATGATGATCAACTTAAATCCATTAGAATGATAGAACATTTTTATAGGCCCATATTTTGCATATAAATACGTTTCAGGAGCTTTCTTGTACTTTTTCGTTTCTCATGTAGGATGGTCATGCTCGATTTGGAGTGACTTTGTGATATTTTTGGCGGAAAGTTTGCTGTGTGACATATTTTCTCGTAGAACTCTTTCCCCCGTCGTTTCTATTCTACCATTTACTCATTAGGACGTAGTTACCTCGTCATCTTTGAATATTCTCTGTAAGTGAAAGAAGGAATTTACTATAGAATTGCAGTTTCTTTCCAACAACTTGAATAATAGCATTCGTGTATGAAGCATCTTAGGTATTTTCATTTCTGCTTCTTATATCAAATATCGGAAGTGCTGCTTCTACTGTTACTACTACTTCTACGTCTTCTGTTGCTACTACTACTTTTATGTTACTAATTTTAGTGTTATTATTAATGGATAGATATAATACAGGTGGCGGATGAGGGGAAGCCCATGTGGAATATAGGCTCATTGTGCTACCCTAGGAGTTTAACTTTGAAGTGAGTGATTTATGGCCGATAATTTTTTTAAGCCCTCTTATTAAGAGACAGGGTCCTTCTTAAAGATCTACGTAATTCTCCCCTTCAACAAATACACACTTTTACTTTCCTTCTCAGGTAATTCCATCGATGTAAATATCCTAGTTGAGTTTGCTATTGATACGGATTCTACTACTACCCTTGTTATTGATCCAGTTTGTTGTTATCCTTCTATTTGTATATACAATTACTACTGCTATTTTTGTTATAGATAGAATTATTATTGCTATCCTTGTCATAGATAAATTTACAATTGCTAGTATCATATTGTTATAAATGCAATTACTGTTTCTAGCATTTTGTAGATACAATTTCTATTACTGTAGTTGTCACTGATTCAGTTTCTATTGCTGCGATTGTCACTGATGTAGTTTCTATTGCTATAGTTGTTACAGATGCATTTTATGTTGCTGTATTTGTTACTGGTGCACCTTATACACCGTGTCCCGCTTAGAGGGATCGAGAAATAAGTGCTAATTTAAAGTATAAATAATAGTTTTATAATATAACTTTTTGTACAAGTTGATGTGAAAACTCTCCGAGTTTCGGAGAATGGTCAGTGCAACTCGATGTGTGCGCCTCGAACTACCCTGAAGACATCTAAAAGGTACTCAACCTTCTGTCAAGTGTTCCATAACATTTGTGGAGTGATTAGCGCAGCTGCATTTATAATGCGTTGTCTCAGTTTTTCCAAAGTGTCAACTGTATCACGTTGGTACATAACACTTGTCACAAAGCCCCAGAGGAAGGTCAATGGGCGTTAAGTCGGTTGACCTAGGTGGCCAGGCAAGGGTTTTCCTCTTCCGATCAACCTATTGGGAAAGTTTGCATTCAAGAAGCCACGCACTGCTCCATAGTAATGGGATGGAGCCCCATATTGCTGAAAAACCGATTCTGAGAGGAGTTGATCAACAACAAAAGTTCTGCAACATGTCCAGATATACATTCCCTGTGACTGTCGCCTCGATGAAGAAGAATGGTCCAATGACGGAATGTTCTATTGAATGACGCCACGCTTGTTTTTGTAACGACTATAAAAGTTAGTGGACATGCGCAAGAATGCAACTGTTTTTAAATCATTGGTGCATAAACTTGGACAGTTTCTGCATCTTGTCAGATGTAAATCACAACGATATCTTCATCTGATTTTAAATGGTGAGCATTTATTTCTCGATCCCTCTAAGCGGGACACGGTGTATTGTTATAGTTGTTATTGATAAAGTTGTTACTCCTACCTCTTAGTGATTCAGTTTCTATTGCTACTCTTGTTCTTGATGCATTTCCACTGCTCCCGTTGCTATCAATACAATTACTACTATTGTCGTTGTAAGTTACGAAGTTTCTACTGCTAACGTCATTATTGATACAGTTTCCACTGTTACCGTTGTCATTGATTGTAGTTTCCACTGTTACCATTGTCATTGAAGAAGTTTCTACTGCTAACGTTATTATTAATGCAGTTTCAACTGTTACCGTTGGCATTGATTGTAGTTTCCACTGTTACCGTTGTCATTTATGAAGTTTCTACTGCTAACATTATTCATGCAGTTTCCACTGTTACCGTTGTAATTGATTGTAGTTTCCACTGTTACCGTTGTCATTGATGAAGTTTCTACTGCTAACGTTATTATTAATGCAGTTTCAACTGTTACCGTTGGCATTGATTGTAGTTTCCACTGTTACAATTGTCATTGATTGTAGTTTCTACTGCTAACGTTATTATTAATGCAGTTTCAACTGTTACCGTTGGCATTGATTGTAGTTTCCACTGTTACAATTGTCATTGATTGTAGTTTCTACTGCTAACGTTATTATTAATGCAGTTTCAACTGTTACCGTTGGCATTGATGAAGTGTCTACTGCTAACGTTATTATTAGTGCAGTTTCCACTGCTGCGTTATCATTGATGAAGTTTGTATTGATACCGTTGTTATTGATGCGGTTTCTACTGCCATTATTGTTAGATATTAATTTCTACTGCTACTATTTCATTGATACAATTTCTACCTCTGCCGTTGTCGTTGTGTAGTTTCTACTGTTACCATTGTTATTGAAACAGTTTATGTAGCTGCCGTTAGTGATACAGTTTCTATTGATGCTGTTTCTGCTGTTATTACTGATGCTACTACACGTACTGCTGTCGCTATTGCTACTTTTGCTGCTGCTGTCTTCGATTAGTTTTGACCTACCTCCACATCAGGGTTCCTTTTTCTTGACCTCAGTCGACACAATACTGGGTCGGCATGTAAGAAGTGCAGAATATCACAGTGATAGCGATAAACCAAGCAACTTTTATTCATGAATCGAATGTACGACTCTTGTTTCCATTCAAACTTAAACTTGAAATTTGTTCTTAATCTGACTCTTGTTTTTCATGTTATTGTTTTTTGTTCTTATCCGGATCGATTTCTCTTTCTATATGTGTTACAATTTTAGAAACACATAGAGTCGATTTCTAAAACACGGACGGAATCGTGGTTCCAAACCTCGGCTTTTAAACCGCGATCGAGGTCTGAATCCTTATGCAATTTCTAAAACGAAGTCGAGACGCGGCTTGAGGAGAAACCGAGGTTCGTGGGTTTTATATATGGCAACACAGCTTAAAATCGATTTTTATTCTTGTAAACAGTCGATATTAGAAATAAATAAACATCGGGATTAATATTTTTATTGAATTGCAGTTAGTCACATTCTTTTGTTCTCAGCTAAGGTATTATTATATTTTTACTAATTTACAGAAACGTTTAAAGTACTAGCATTACTTAGTATTTAATAGGGAACGGATTTTTAGGTACCAGAATGATATTGCCCAAATAATTAGCACAGATCGAGCGTTTATGTTGTAGTTTACCATTTATTCATAACTACTACCAACATTAACGACCTGAAAACGCGGTTCTAAGGAATTAAAACCTAAATATTAAGTGGATTAAAATTTTGAATTGAAACTAAAATGTAGTATGGTTCTATTTTCACATATACTAGACTAGTACTACGTGGAAAGCCCCAGTAGCATAAAACTTAAAATAAGAAGACAAAATCACGTTTTCTTCATTCTTATAGACCCACATCAATTTCGAGTATTAAATAAAATGTCCAAAACTACTGTAAAGACAAAGAATTTTGTTATATCATCTTATAAAGGTATAATTAATATAAAATATATCTTATTTCCCTGAAAGCAACAAGAAGGTGTAAAAAAATTGTCAACCTGCCGCCTCTTGCATTTCGTTGCAGATTATTATTTAGCATTCTTGTTAAATTTTGCGCTGATTCCTTCAAAAATCAAAATATTCGCCTGAAATTATCGTCGTTATGTAGTTACAAAGGATTATTCCTGTCTCTCATCACTCTAATCCGGGAATTTAAAACCGTAGAGACAAATTTTCCTTTATAATTATCCAGCTGATCTACTATCTCCACATTTTATAGCCTACATGAAGTCATGGTTTTAAACCTAACCCAGCCGTGGTCTCTGCTTTAGATCGTGGTTTCGAGCCATGGCTTAGAAAAATGAAAAAGGCCTCGTTTTATAAATCCAGACGGGGTTTAAAGCAATGGCCGTGGTCTTTGATTTTATTTTATTTTATTGGGTTATTTTACTGCGCTGTATCAACATCTAGGTTATTTAGCGTCTGAATGAAATGAAGGTTATAATGCCGGTGAAATGAGTCCGGGGTCCAGCACCGAAAGTTACCCAGCAGGCCGTGGTCTAGACGTCGCTTTAGAAATCGACACATAGTGTTGCTCTCGTGATTTGACACAAACTTAGCTTCTAGGACAACATAGAGCTTACGCCACGGCTGACGAAAGGTAAGTACACGAACGGTTTGAAGATCCCTGTTGAGAGAAGTAAATAACGCAAAGCACACAGACTTGATTGGAAGTGATAGGGGAAATAATTTTCTATTTCGCGGTCAACACAAAAATGTAATTGCATGCCTGGAGAGCACACACTGTAACGCGAGGCGAGTTAATGAAAGTTTCCATACTCGACGTTCATTACCTCGGCTGCCGCTGGGACCGTCCGTATGGTGCATTGCAGATACATACACATGCTGTCACCATGGTAACGCGGGCATCTCTTCTTTCTAGCCGCACAGTTCTGTATCCTTCGTTTGCGAGAAATATTACAAGCAGTTCATCTTTTTGCAGTAATGTTTCGCAGCGACAAAGACGTTTTAATATTGAATTTTTTCTTTCGAAAGTAGTAAATTGGACTTCTTTCGACTACTGATAAAGTGTAGAAATCAATTGGTTACTAAAAGATTCCTGTTTACTTATTTAGTACAATGCATAGACACTAGAGATGAACAAAACTAACTGCCGCTCTCGCTCGCTGTGTCCGTTGCATTTGTCTTTCGAGTCTCGACTCGTCATTCTCGACATAGCATTTGGTCGGAGTGGAAAAATTTCGTAACTTTGAATAACATACATCATTGAAATAAGTAACATTATAAATGTTTAAGTGAGACAAAAAGACAAAACAGAACAGTACCTTTCTTTCATAAATTCTTGTGTTATTGTTTGTTTTTCTCAGACTGCAGCTTCATGACTTTTCAATTATATTGTATAACATATGTATGTGTTCTTGTATAGCCCCTACATATGAGTTATACTCGTTGGGGCATAATCAATAAATTAAAAAAAAAGTTCTGGTTCTAATACATTATATTATATTACCTATGGTTATAGAAATAAAAAAACAATTCTGAAATAAATTTGCACTTCTAAAACATAACCTTAATATCTTTTAACATGAGATTGTACACTTGATCTTAAACATGTTATGTAATTAAATAAAAACTGGGGAACGGATTATTATGCGCTGAAAGATAGAGATGTTTCAAATAGGCTATTTGATTGTTTATACATATATAACAGTTGTCAATGTAGATAAAAGTCCATGTTTATACATATATAACAGTTGTCAATGTAGATAAAAGTCCAGTCAGGTATAAACAACTGGGGCGACTCAAGGCTGCTTGACTTCGGGAGTCATCAATATCGAGTCCCGGAACACTCGCAACTAGTCTTTACGTCAAGGACGCAACGTAATACAACATTGTCTTGCGGGTTTTCGGCTTTGCGGGCGCTGTTAATCTCGCTTTCTCGATCGTTGTTCATCTCTAATAGACACATTTGGTCCAGGGTATATTTCACTTTCTCATTTATTTTCCAATCCTGAAGAACTAATTCTATGACTTTGTTCTCTCACCCTACGAACCGTGGATAAAACATTATGATGACAGGAAACTACGTTTCAGTACTTTTAAGGAACGTCAAGTTTTCTGCATTCTGTTCAAATGACATGCAGTCTGTCCATTCTCCCGTATAGCGACATCCCTACTAAACTCCCAGATGTCTAGCATGTGCGGAAATGTATTCGGGAAGAATGCAAATATAGTGCAACAAATGTTGCTTCATAAACATAATTGAAACATACGATTTATTGGACGACATATTACATTCGGAACAGGCTGTAACTATTTTCTCATTGATTTTTGTTATAGATATATAAAATTGATCCAGTTGAAACACTGCAGACCGCGATATTATATTCCCCAAAATCTTTGATCAAACTAAGAATATAACATTGCTCGGCAACAACATGTCCATTAAATTATCCAGAACATTAAAAGACTTGTTTATTTGCATGCAGTTGTGTAAAGAATTATATTCTGAACTGGTTGATATACGTAGAGACTGTATATATTCTGAGCTTTGAAAATAATTTTTGCTTTCTTAAGAAAGCTTGTGTAAGACGCTGTAATGTAAATGATTTCTTCAAAGTTTTCTCTCAAAACTATTTTTGAAAGAAGGTACATTTTCTCAAGAAGCATTATAGCTATTATTTTTTAATCTTCCACAATTGTGGAAAAAATAACGGTTATTTTGGGCTTTTTCCGATTGCTAGAGGTGAAGTCCATTATTTTGTTTAGAACGAAACAAACTGTTGCATCAGGAAAGTAATAAAGTTGATAAATAATTAATGCCATTAAATGCAAAAGTACAAAAATATAGATTTGACCAGTAAAACACATTACTTTTTTTCTATCGTGATTGAAATCTCATTTAATGGTTTCTTTTCCGCTATTAAGATTTTATACCAATTGATGGAATATTTTCAGAGGTATTTGTACCTAAATTAGCCTACATGATTTGTATAATTTTAATTTCAAATTTTACTAAGTTTATTTCGTCTGAACTATAAAAGTCTATAAAAATCTTTGTCCTTCTAACTATTGTGGTTTTATGTTACTTTCTAAGACCTGCCTCACGTTAGGTAAACTTATTTAAATGTGATTCAAATACAATACAGTTTGTAGAATCTTGCTAAACATTTATTTTGTTACAAGCCAAGTTTCTGAAGGTAGTTGGCACGGATATCAAATTCCATAGATTTCTCCATCAACAAGTGGGGAAAAAATGTTTAACGTTGTTGAGAATGACAGTCTTCATTCTTATTGTTTGTAAATCGTTAGGATGAGCTAATGCAGCAAAGTCAGGATAGGGGAATTGTTTGACTTAGAAAGTGGAATGTTATGTAAAAATGTGCTTATAGGTAATTTTTTTAATCTTTATCTGAAATAATGTATTTTAATAATTAAAATAAGTATTGTACTTATTATGAGGAGTTCAAGTAATTTAATGACCCATAATTACTGTACATAATTTCCCAAGATCTTATTACTATTAAATACGAGAAAAATTCGTACCGGCACCGGGAATCGAACCCAGGACCTCTCAGCTCTGCACGCTGAGCGCTCTTTACCAACTGAGCCATGCCGGGACACGATCCACGGCACCGGCCGAAACCCTCTCGTAGTACTGTTTTACGGCCTTACTACCTGCATTTGAGACGATACACGTCATATGTATGCAGGAGCGCATATTAAATGACTTTGTGGCCGTATTCATCAGTTTAATGAAAACTGCTAACAGTGTCCCGGCATGGCTCAGTTGGTAAAGAGCGCTCAGCGCGCAGAGCTGAGAGGTCCTGGGTTCGATTCCCGGTGCCGGTACGAATTTTTCTCGTATTTATTAGTAATAATATAACTAACTAGTTAAGACTAGTCGTGTAATATTCAATGAGATGGGCGAGACCTCATTCATATGAATATTTGATTCCCAAGATCTGTTTTCACTTTATTTTTTATTATTGTTATTTTTTTGTAAACATTTTACACATACATTTATTTTAACTACATAAGTTACAAATAATGTAATAATAATAATAATAATAATAATATTTTTAGTAGGTTATTTTGCGACGCTTTATCAATATCTCAGGTTATTTAGCGTCTGAATGAAATGAAGCTGATAATGCCGGTGAAATGAGTTCGGGGTCCAGCACCGATAGTTACCCAGCATTTGCTCATATTGGGTTGAGGGAAACCCCTGTAAAAAACCTCAACCAGGTAACATGCCCCGACTGGGATTCGAACTTGGGCCACCTTGTTTCACGGTCAGACACGCTAACCATTACTCCACAGATGTTAATAATAATAATAATAATAATAATAATAATAATAATAATAATAATAATAAATTTGAGTTCCTTTACACAAAATTTAAAATTACGTAATTTATAAATAGTTTCTCCCAGAAAAGCCAAGACTTGTGCTCGGGAGTGTTCTTGGAAACGTAAAATTAAAAATTATATATATATATATATATATATATATATATATATAAAACACATTAACATAATACAAACATAAAACAGCGTACGTTACAAAATGAAATCAAATTAATTATAATGTAAAAATGCAGGAAATATTCTCGAAAGTTCATTTTTATATTAGATAAAAGTTTGCAAAAATAATTTTTAAATCTAAAATCATTCATTAATGTTAATTGAGGGTAATTAATTCTTAATAAAAGAATTGTATAGTCTTGGACCGAAATTAGAGCTATGCCTCAGACTAGATTCGATATTACTGTACAGTTAGGAGAGCATTTCGCACTCCCAGTAAAATACTGTCTTTGTCAAAAACCACAAAGTAATTTCACAAATTTTTTCCAACGCTGTTTTACTGGTTGGAGGTATGAAATTCTAATAATAAAATACCGTACTAAATTATCAAAGCTTTTGATACCTATTTATTAAAATATTTTATAGCAGTATTTTACTAGGAAATGCGTATCTTTACAAATCACAATTATCGAATTACGAAGCTATTTTACTGAGAATAAGTAGGCTGTAGTAATTTGACGAGTACTTAGTTTTATTTTTGTGGTAATATGTTAATATTATGTAGTGGTAATTCTTTTTTATGTTTAAAACTTTGAGATGTGTTGGCTTCCCTAGGTACTTCAGTTTAAATATAACGAGATGATACCTATTTATTAAAATATTTTATAGCAGTATTTTACTAGGAAATGCGTATCTTTACAAATCACAATTATCGAATTACGAAGCTATTTTACTGAGAATAAGTAGGCTGTAGTAATTTGACGAGTACTTCGTTTTATTTTTGTGGTAATATGTTAATATTATGTAGTGGTAATTCTTTTTTATGTTTAAAACTTTGAGATGTGTTGGCTTCCCTAGGTACTTCAGTTTAAATATAACGAGAAGACGAGTTTAGAGGAAGGATGAAGGAGTGGCAAAGTTCACGGTTCTTGCTCACAGCTTCAAACTAATAATCCTCTGGCATCAATCCGATATTAACTTCTCTGTTGAAAGAAAGTGAAGCGTTTTTCTAAATAAAATAGTAATACCGATTTTCAATTAATTTTTTATCTTCGTCACTTTTAAACTGAGCATCGCATAAAATAACTTTGTTTCCTCGAACCGTTAGTCATTTTGTTATGACCAGACAGCACATTTCTGTTCCCAAATGTACAGAGGATCGAATAGTTTCTTCTGGTAGCTACATTTATTACGTCACGTGGATGTATAAGCAGATACGCATGGGGTCATTAAATAACAATTATGTAATGTATTATAAAATGTCCCTGTAACGTCATATGGCGTGGAAAGAACATTCTCTTAGTTTAAACAAATTTTATGTGATATTCGTAAAAGATTTGCATTTCATAACCTCAGAATATAATATATTTTCGTTCACTGCAACAGGATAGGTTTTGATAAATTAATTATTTGTGTATATTGTGTAAAATGTAAATATTACTAATTTCTATATTGATTTTTGTTATTGTGTCCCTGTAACGTCAGGTGACTTAGGAAGAACATTTTCTTAGCTTAAACAAATTTTTACTGGCAGTTATAGTAAAATATATGAATTTCATAATCTCAGAATATATACATGTTTTTGTTCACCGTAACGGAGTTGATTTCGTTAAATTAATTAACTGTATATATTATATATAGAGTATTATAGTTAATGTATATCATGTTTACTATTATGTTCTACAACACATATTATATATACTAGTTCAGTATTATTATCGATCTAATTATATATCCTGTCATATGTAGGCCTAGCACTAATATTTTGTACAGAGCTAGTTTCGCAATGTTAGTGCGTTTGTATGGTTAAAAATCAGCTGCATATATCATTTCAATTTAGTAGCACGTACAGTTGCCATTCTCCATTATTATTATTATTATTATTATTATTATTATTATTATTATTATTATTATTATTATTATTATTATTATTATTATTATTTACCGAACTAGATTATACATTTCGTAGCGTCCTGACGTAAGCACCTTAGGGTCAGAGTTTCAACCCTAAAATTCCAGGATATACTAACCGTTAACTTTCCTAACTTGTCTGGGAACGAAAATGCGCTCCCTGGTTATGACTGACAATATTTTCTTGCCTTCTGTTCCCATTTGTGGTCAATGAAATGGATCTAGCCGTTTATAAGTATGATCCTCTTTCCTTCTCTCTCCTTTCCACTTTGAGACGAATGTAGATTCAGATTTCGGAACGTCGCGTATTCTGTATTTAGAGAGACGTCCTACCTAAATCTCTTCCCCTTATTAAGCATCATTTTTTTTCTTTCCCTCTCTGAACGATCTTAGTTAATTGAATCTCGCTTCACTTTTCCTGTGACTGCTGTACTACGCTTTCCGAAGGAAGCAAAGCATAACAGAATGAGTATCTGTGAGTCACTTCCTAAAGGATTTTGCGAACATGAACCAATATTAAATATAATGGTTACAGCCCATATATGGCGCTTCTAAAGAGCACTTCAGAAACGGAAATACATTCCATATCCTTGAGAAGTTGTTAAAATTCGCTTATAAGAACATTTCACGAACACGTGCCGAACTGGAAAATTTATTTCTGGACTCCTGCGTGGTGAATGCAAGTGCTGCGAAGTACTTGCACAATTATTTTCAATCACTTCTCAAGGGCAGCGAACCCTGCACAACGCAGTATGGGGCCAATAATCTGCACATTGTATGTGCGTGTGTATGTATGTAGGTACTATTAAATTCATTCACACTGCAAATGAGCAAACATCTCATGGCAGTGGCAACTAATTACACTCATACGAGGTATAGGTCTAATTACAATTAATAATAATAATAATAATAATAATAATAATAATAATAATAGATATGGAAACTAGAGATGAGCTAAACTAACTGCCGCTCTCGCTGACTATGTTCGTTGCAGTTATCTTTCGAGTCTCGTCTCGTAACTCTCGTGCGCTTCGAGTCTCGCTCATCATTCTCGAACTAGCATTTGGCCGGCGTGGAAAGATTTCGTAACTTTGAATAACATATATCATTGAAATAAATAACATTAGAAATGTTTGAGACAAAAAGACAAAACAAAACAATATCATAGTTATCAAAATGTTCTGGTTCTATTTTATCAGATATTACCCAAGGTTATATAAATAGAAAAAAAAAAACAAATCTCAAATAAATTTGCATTTTTAAGGAACATAAAACATAACACTAAATAAAGCGTTAATATTTTTTTGTGCGAGATCGTGCGTATTTGCTTGTTTTCCGCACAAAACCAACCCGCGGTAAGTCTAAAATTCCACATACAGTATTCCCAACCGAACACACATAACAATTTCCCTCTTCTTACCGCTTAAGTGACATATTCATTTTACTGCTTTAGGCTTTTAACATATTATTTTTAGAGACGTTCAATATAGTAATAATTATAAATTGGAAACTTACCACTGCAATTTCACCTAAATTATTGTTTTTAAATATTTGCAAAAATTAAGTAAACTCTACAACTCCACTAAAGTTACTGCATTTCGTGATGCATGTAACATTAAGGAAGCTGTTTGTTTTAAGTTCGCATTTATAGACGGGAGGGGGAAAAAAAGACAGACGTATATCACGGCCTGCTGGAGTATAGTAAACACAGAAAACATTTTAAAGCAACAATGTTGAAGATACATATTTTTGTTTTCCAAAATTGCCATCATTGAACAGAAACCAAGATGGAGATTTCATTGCAACTAATTAGAAATTCCTCTTTCAGGTATGTTATAAACGATCTTCGCACAAAATAATGTACGATACACGAGCGGTACGTTTTCTTTCAATTCTTGGAAATTAAAAAAGCTCAACTACGTTTCGCTTTTTCAAACTTTTCCTCGAACATGAAAACTTCAACATACTGCTCTTGTAACGCATATTACTATTTTTTACTTGAGATTGTAAACTTGATCTCAAATATACGAAAAGAAAAATCCTAGCCTTTTAATAAGGGCCTAGTAATTAAATAAAGATTGGGGAACGGATTATTATACACTGAAAGGTAGAGATGATGTTTCAAATAGGCTATTTGATTATACATATAATAACAGTTGCCAAAACAGCAAAAAGTTCAGTCTGGTCTGTGAGTATAAACAACTGTGAAGATTCAAAGCTACTTTCACGTTGGATACTCGACAATTCCCGAAGTCTTGAAACGCTCACAAGCATCTTCACGTCAGCAATGCGATGTAGTCAATATTGTCGTGCGGGTTTTCGGCTTTGCGGTCGCTGTTAGTCTTGCTTTCTCGATCGTCGTTCAACTCTAATGGAAACCTAAATTAAAAGAAGCGTTCTAAGTAAAGGTGACATCCTACTCGTAAATTAAAGGGAAGTTAGTTTGAAATGAACCTAATTAATTAAAATAAATCTAATTTGTGAAAGATGCTGCAATGTAACATAGGAATTTCTTATCTTACATTTCTTTTCCTGTCGTTTCCCGTCTTTTTTATTCCCCTTTCCTTTCTTTTCTTCGTCTCTTTAATATATTTCTTTACATTCTAATTCTTTGTCACATTATTTTCTCCAAATTTATTTTGTTCTTCAATTTCGTCGTTCTTTATTCTTTAACGCTCTTATTCTTCAAGCTGTTTTCTTCATTTTTTAGTTATTTCTATATTTCCCTCATTTCTTTCCTTCATTTTCTATTTCTTTTCTTAATTTTTCTTCTCTTTTCATTCCCGATTTTTGTCTTTTTTCTTTACTTTGTGTTATTTCCGTTATATTCCCTACATCTCATTTCTTTCGTGCCCCTTCCTTTCGTTTTCCTTACGTTCAGTTTCTCTTTCTTATTTCCCCAATTTAATTATTTCTCATATTTTTTCATTGTTTCACATCTCCTTTTTATTAATTATTTTTTATTTATTCTTTCTTTCTTTCTCTCTTTCTCTCTCTCTTTCTTTCTTCCTTCCTTTCTTTCTTCCTTTCTTTCTTTTTTCTTTCTTTCTTTCTTTCTCTTTTTCTTTCTTTCTCTTTCTCTCTTTCTCTCTCTCTCTTTCTTTCTTTCTTTCTTTCTCTCTCCCTTTCTCTCTTTTTTTGAAAGTTTCTTTTTTCCAACACGTCTGCAGTTAAGACCTAACTTCATTTGTATACCAATAAAATTAGTTACAATTTTAAGGTGTTAATAACAACGCTTGTTAACTTGTGTATTCGGATGGTGTTAAGCAGTGAACTGACTGGGCTTTGTGCTGATCTACATTATACAGCAGAATTTTTATTTAATTTTAGTCGGAAATTTAATCTGTGTAGGAAGATTTCTGAAGTTGCGGTTCTTGATTTTATTCCCCTTCTGGCTATGCATACAAAACGAAAAACAAAATGACACATATTTAAACAAACAGTTCATGGGGGAAATGTATGCATCCTGCATTGAACTCTTTTAAAGTACAGTAAAAACTCTATTATCCATGGTAATGAAGGCGGTGAACTGAACGGTTAATCGAAAAAATCGAATAATCCGTATTATAAAGTATTTTCGTAAATTAAGTTAATAATACTTGTACTTTTGTACTTTTCTGCGTGATCTTGCGTTTAACTTGCAATTTCACTCATTCGAGTTTGGTTGTCAACGATTGGTTTTTAAGGGGCAAGGAAACTCCTTGCAATGCCTGTCAGCGTAAGGATAAGAATAGTAGAGGTCTGAAACTGTAAATTTACATACTTCATACAGTTCATCCTTGATTTTTTATTAAATCGCGCACAGTTGTAACACCAGTCTCGTATTCTGATGCGAGATGAGTCACAGTTTCTCTTTCCCCAAACTACTCAATTATTTGCACTTTTTTCGATACTTAGCACAACACGTTTTCTTTTGACATTTTGGAGTACATTTTATACAGAAGTTGAGTAGACCTTACTGGCATGTAATAACACTCTCGAGAAAAAATACGTACTAATATAACTTAAAGTAGTACGTGATATGTTTCTGTAAGAAAAGAGAGAGAGAGAGAGAGAGAGAGAAAAGCGAGAGACAGTCGAATAATCCGTCAATCGGTTAATAGAGTGACGGATAATCGGGGTTCTACTGTAATGTCTGCAAAACGTAGTCCGCCTGTGTCGTTCGTAACTGAAAAATGGACTGCACTACGGGGAAACGCTGATCAGCTGTTAATGGCGAACGACACGATGGCGGGGTTGCCTTGTAGAAAGGAAATAATTCCTTGCCTGGATATCGCTGCGCGTTTATGCGAAACGATGCATGGTAAAATCACACACCGCTCGAGTCTCTTGTGTCACAAGTTTAAATTAGGGACAATTACGAGATTGCTAATTTGGGCGCGATAGACCAGAAGATCGATCCGCCCGAGTCGACGCGGAGAGGCGCCACTGTCGACGGCATTGCATGCAAACCATAGCGTGCATTGTTCACGTTCTTACGTCTCTGGACTGAGATAGTTGCGCGACCTCAGGTTTCCCTTGTTAGACGCTCGAGAGGTGCAGGTGAATGCCAGGAATATCCACGGACCAGGTGGCTCAGTTGAATTGCATGGCATCACATCCTCAGTGACCAGGCCTTGATAGGTACAATGTGACATCAAACCGCCAGGAACTGGGATGTTCTATTACCCAAACGTCATTGGAGACTAGGGTTCAATTCTTGCGAGTTCACATGGACGAGGACTATTTGGAGCAGCTTCTCTCATGGTACTCCCATTTTCCGCTGCCGACGTTCAACTATTAATCTATTAATGGACAGTATCTTCATTCTCATGCTATGCAGATTCACTCCATATGATAGGCTATACACCACGGGTAATACTGAAAAGGACTAGGTAATCTGCTGTTGAGGATGCTTGATAGGCCTACTAAATTATGTGGATCATACTTCCTGAATTTAGATTAAAATAAAATCCTTTCAGGACCTGTTGCTAGGTTACAGGAAATTGTTCTCTCTTCCTCTTTCTAGATTAGATTTTAAATACAAAACAACTGAAAGTCAATTTCCTTTTGTTCACGAATGACAATGACACACTTTGAAGAGAGAACGTAGGACTTCCATCCCCACTGCCAAAACATAGCAGTGTATGTTCATATATTGTTTATCCTTGCCAGGATTAATTCCCTCTTCACTAAATTTACTTAGAAACGAAATTGTAGTATACAGTATACAGAGAGGCCCATAATTCAACCGACTCAAACACTTTGAGGTAAGTAACTTATGGTCTACGTGGCCTAATTACTGAGCTGTGACGCATTTTTGACATAAGTTATTTTTTACTGATGTCATTATTAAAGGCTTATTGTATAGTTTCGTAACAAGCTGTTTTTTACGGTGATGGGTTGTTAGCCATTATTATTATTATTATTATTATTATTATTATTATTATTATTATTATTATTATTATTATTATTAATATTATTGCTGTTGGGATCATCAGTGCGGTTTTAGGCGTAATAGATCGACTATTGATCAGATTTTTTGTATTCAATAAATATTAGAAAAAAAAATGGGAGTTAAGGGTACAGTACATCAGTTATTCATAGATTTCAAAAATGCATATGAATCGGTAAAGAGATAAATTTTATATAACATTCTTATTGAATTTGGTATTTCCAAGAAACTTGTTCGATCAATTAAAAATGTGTCTCAGTGACTCTTACAGCAGTGTCCGTATAGGCCAGTTTCTCTCTGATTCTTTTCCAATTCACTGCGGACTAAAGCAAGGAGATGCACTATCACCTCTACTTTTTAACTTCGCTCTAGAATGTCATTAGGAAAGTTCAGGATAACGGAGAGGGTTTGGAATTGAAAGGGTTACATTAGCTTCTTGCCTATGTGGATGACGTGAATATGTTAGGAGAAAATCGACAAACGATTAGGGAAAACACGGAAATTTTACTTGAAGCAAGTAAAGCGATACGTTTGAAAGTAAATCCCGGAAATTCAAAGTATATGATTGTCTCGTGACCAGAATATTGTACGATGGAAATATAAAAATTGGAGATTTATCCTTCGAAGGGGTGGAAAAATTCGAATATCTTGGAGCAACATATCTTTCCCCCTTCCTTGCATAAATCGCTGACTAGTAACATCTTTGATGTTTTTAATGGGTTATTTTACGACAATTTATCAACTGCTATGCCTATGTAACATATGAATGAAATGAAGGTGTACTCAACCGAATAATAACACGCATTTCCCATATTTATTCTAAGTTTAATTTCCTCCCGAGTGTATTCAGATAGGTATAATTAAATAAGAAATAGCTTATAGACCTACTTGGTATGAAACATGCATGTAAATATATTGACATTTTAATTAAATTCTTGCGTGTTTAGATTTTTATTAAAATGTCCAAGAGAGGAAATAGCATGGTAGCGACTTCTCAAAGAAAGAAAAAGTAAGTTATACATTTTAAAGTGGTGTTTTGTTTTCGGAATTCGTGCTAATCATTTCACGTGATCACACTACATTTTTAGGTTAGGTCTCGTGAAACGTAATCTCTTTAATTAAAGCAATGAATTTCATGTTACCAGAAAAAATAAATTTTAATATTAGATCATACTAATCCTTATTACCAAGATAATATGAGAGAATTCCAGAAAGAAAATATACTATTTCATAAATTATTGAATCATGTAGAAAACAGCTCGCAACATAAAGATATGTGATAAATAAGTAAGACGTGTTAATTATTGTATTATTATTATTATTATTATTATTATTATTATTATTATTATTATTATTATTATTATTATTATTATTTCAGTACGTAGCATTGTGATTTTTCCCTCTGGTATTAGTTGGCAACACTGAAAAGACGGCCAAATTAGACTTAGGAACTACACTTACGTGATCCTCACCATAGTATTCATTCTCCTCCCTCTTTACGACATGACGTCATGTCATTGCTGCCGGAATACAGTCAAGTAAGCGTTACGTGACCTTGAGTCCGCTTGATTCAGGGGGTGTGTCTAAAATATCGCAGTCTACACGATGTGACCGGATCTGTGTCAGAAAGTCGTAAGCTTGAGTAGCAAATCCTCACTGTATCTTAAATGAATAGACTTGAGCACAATAATGCCTGTGTCTTGAGGAGTATTTTAAGGTTCGGATGTCTTTTTTCTCGCAGTACTTTTTTTCTACATGAAAAGCAGAAACACTTGGCATCGGCACAGATACACGACAATGTAGTATTACATGAATCTAAAGAGAGCAATAACCCTGTCCTGGGTGGTTACAATCTGCTCATTGTTATTATTGTAGCCACAGTGTGTGTGTGACAAGTTTTGAGTTATCGCCAGATCACGGTTTCTATTTCGAGAACGCGACATGTTTTTAATTCAAACGCTTTTTCAGTTGTCTCCAATTTTGTCGAGTTACGTACGTCGGCTGAAATGTGAAGCATGTGGAGGCTCTATTTTACGAGTTCCTTATTTGTCTGTATGTCGCTGCGCCTCCGAAATCTGTTACGTGTACTTAAACAGATTTTTCAAGGGAAAGAAAAAAAAACATTATCGCTTTTAATTCCCTGATTCTCAAAGCTACTTTCGGTGCGATTTCAATCATTACAAGAAAAATGATGAAATTATAGGTACCAAAAGTATAAAGTATCTGAGCGACAAAACTGTACGTATGCATGTGTCTTTTTAATTATATACTGCATATTATATTATATAATTTGGGTATTATTACAAGCGAATTACATTATTTACAATTTTAGAAACTTACAAGACTAATGATAATATTATTTTCATTGTACAAAACGGAAGAGTATAATATATTTTCACTATAGCCCACCTTGTGAGACAGTATACTGTTGATAAAATTTACAAAGTTGTTTACATAGTTACTGTTCATGAGATGGTCTTTCTCTACTTGCCAGTTTTCGGTGCTTACAACAGTACCCATCAGAGTGTCTCTTTTCTTATGTAATATTTTACAAAGATCAATGATCGTCTATTTGGTCGCCGTTAGAACACGGGCAGGTGGAGGTATCTGAAATTTTGCCTCTGTGTAAATATGACGTAATATTTCCATGTCCGGTTACTGTTGTTGTGAATTTTGGGTTCAAGTTAATTTTCATTTTTAGCCTTTCTGCTATTTTTGGAGTGAAGGATTTCGTTATTGCACTGTTCATTGTTTTGTCCCACTCCTTTTGCCATTTATTAACATATTATCACTTATTTCACCGATGACTATTATTACACTTTTGGAATCTTGTTGGAACACACCTCTAGGCCGCTGCTGGTCGCCGCCTCCTTCGCTTGTTTGCCCAATCGTTTCCGTCGATTTCAATATGTGCGCCTTAACCCAGTTAAATTTGATGGGTCAGTTATTTGCATTCTCGTCGCATTTCTCTTTGTATGTATGTATGTATGTATGTATGTATGTATGTATGTATGTATGTATGTATGTATGTATGTATGTATGTATGTATCTATCCATCCCACACCTGTGGAGTAACGGTTAGCGCGTCTGGCCGCATAACCAGGTGGCCCGGGTTCGATTTCCGGTCGGGGCAAGTTACCTGGTTGAGGTTTTTTCCGGGGTTTTCCCTCAACCCAATATGAGCAAATGTTGAATAACTTTCGGTTCTGTGCCTCGGACTCATTTCACCTGCATTATCACCTTCATCTCAGTCACACGCTAAATAGCCTAAGATGTTGATAAAGCGTCGTAAAATAATCTACATTAAAAAATGTATATGTATGTATGTACAGTATGTATGTGGAAATGTCTAAACTGACGAATTTTCATCTAGTGCGTAAAAGCGGCTGTAGAACAGGTCTGCCCCATTTGCTTGTTTTTTTTTTCCCCGTGCCACTCTCATTCCGACTAGCTCATACCGTCGCCTTTGAATAGATTGTAAAATATAGTTGAATGAAAAGAAAGGTGACGGCTAAAAACGATCATTGTTCATTTTTAATCGAAAACGAGTTTGTAGTGTCATTCTATATTTTAATACAGACAGAATGCAAGTATGACTAGGTTTGGCTAAAAGATATCATAGTCTCCTGGTAAAGGGGAAATATACGTTGCTTTTAAGATAGGGATGTAGAGACACAACCTTAAAGTGTACATTCTGACAAACTATCAAAATGTGACTGATCGTTTTTAGCCGTCACCTTTCAAATGTGTTAACATTGCAGACACTCGCAAGGTTTGTTGTTCATAGTGTAAGTTTCTGAACTAACTTGTTTTAATGTAATTTACAGTTCAGTTTACCTGCATGCCCTACTTCTTGCTTATCAACTGTCAGCCACTGGCTCGACTGGCCCTGACGATAAAGAAAACAAGGAAGCAATCAAAACAAGCGGCAATATAAGCTAGTGGTTGCTGACATGGTAACCGTATTTTATTTCTCTCTGATATATTGCCTTATTCGAATAAGTGAGGCACAAGGAACGCCCTTGGTTATTCCTAAGACTAGGATTCATTGTTAGATTAATTGAGATAACAACAAAATCAAGTACGGTAACTCGCTTTATAACTCTGTTCTCACATTTTCGGTATACTAAACCATTGGAATGGAATTTTACAAAATGGGTTATTGCTCGGCACAATAAATGTCGGCTACATTCGTTTAGCTACGAAAAAAAAAATGAAGGAGGAATTATGAACTCGTTTAGATTGCGTGAATGGGTTTCATTCCTAGTATGCAATTTTTAGGTTAGGTAAAGATGGATTTAAACGTTAAATAAATACTACCACAGGCATGATGAGTACACTCTTTCCAGTAATTAGACAAATGAGCGAGACGGACGCAATTCGAGAGAAATGAGAAAATTAATTAACACATCTCTGTCGTCTTCCTTCACCACTCTCCTCCTAATGTGATGTGGACTGTTAATGTCTTGCAAGCAGGTCTATTGTAGACGTTATTTGTGAGGACCTGAACTACATTTTGTTAGATCACGAAATCAGATTTAATTAACAGTGGAGCGTTCACATCGCCCACTCATCTAGTGTGAAAACACTGCATCGCCCTTTGTTCGTTTTTTCTGATTAGCTGGGATTATATTGCGTGATAGCATGCCAAAAACTCATTTTAGAGAACGGAAATTATTTGCTGTTACTCTTGAGGATGGTTTAGTAAGTGTGCAGCATTTCTGGTATCATTGTCCTTCTTAATTACATGTTGCTACCAATCGCGTAATGCTAATACATCCATGTTTAATAAAAAAAACCACAATTTCAAGTCACACAGTTTGTGTGCAATCGATGTGGGTTTCTGGTGTCTTCTCAGCCCACTCGAGTTATGTGGATATAAAGGGAAAATTTAGACGGTGTCGGGTGAAGTTCCTGGGTAGCTCAGTCTTATAGAGCGTTGGCGCGTTCAGCCAAAGGTCCCGGGATCGATACCCGATCCCGGAACACTTTTTTCCTTGAAATTATGGGTTCTTTCTTGTACATGAGCATCACAGAAAATGACGGGAATGCGCACAGTACCCAAGGAAATCCTCCTGCGTGCTGCAAAAAGGTGCCAAATAGACGTACTGTATAAGAAATTCAAAGAACACATCATAAAACGGGCCACAAGTCAAGATACACCGTATGTGACAGAAAGAAAGATATAGAAACAAAAACATTCTGTGATAAATGCATGAAACCCATGTGCCTGAATGAAGCTTAATGAAACATGTCTGCAGTAGCCGCTATGAAAATATGATTGGAGTATTTCATAATACTAGCACAGACGAATGGACAGTTTTATTGTTGTTTTTTGTAGATAAACTTTTTTTTCAATTCTATTAGTGTAAGCATATTGGTTCTATGTAATATTAAAGAATATATTACATTTCTTCCATATTTCAATCTTCAAACTTGAATGTACAGGGACATCTTTTTATTTTTACTTCAATTTTTATTGTACCTGAATTTTTTAATGTACTTCACTCCCATCCCCTCTACTAATAAACTTCCATCCGTTCTCCACACAGAACCAAGGTCGCGTATGCGGTAATAGTAAGCAGTACTACAGTAACTTAGTGAGTATAGTAGTACGTTCCAGAAATATGTTCGCGTTTTCCAGTGACGAAAGAGCACAGGTACTGTCGTCCATTTGCCTACGTCGCATTCCGGTTTCCCCCGCTCGCTTCTGCTCGCCACTCTGTGAAGGCTAGTGGCTGGGCTGTCTTAGCTCTTTTATTAAAACATTAATTTCTATTAGGAATTGGACGTCTACGTAATATTATACAACTGTTTAAAATAACTTAAATAAAAGAGTCTCGTTAAGTAATTAACTGTCACGTGATTTCCCCATTTTTACGACCCTGCTACACAATCATTTGAACGGACAGTATATAGTATGTCTGAGTAATTTTATCTTTTCGGATCGGGCAGAAGTGAAAATTGAATTTACAGTATGTAAGGTACTCTTTTATAGAGTAGGTACAGAATTATTTCAACATGAGTTATTAGTACGAAAGACGAAGCTGGTAATTGGAATTAGGTGCAATAATATATAGTGCGGTAATATGCACAAAAGAACTGAAGCCTGTATCGAAATGAACGGCCACCATTTTCAAAAATGTGTTTAAATATCCATATTATGATTATTTTTCAATTTAACTTCATTCTCTATATTGAACGCTAATGTGCAGTAGATAGTGTAATATATACTACATAATGAATACGTCCGAATGGATAGCTGAATTCGTGAGTAAAAACAGTTATTAATACTGTACTGTATTTTGATTAAACAAAAACCTATAATAAAAATTATCAAACTGAAAATCGCGATATTTCCTAGTTTACGTAAATGGATGAACTACGTTTCTTTCCTCCTATACCTAGTAAAGTGATTAGTTTGTATTTTACGGCAGTATCATCGTACTCCAGTCGTGAAAGGGGGTAGCAAACGGTGTTTCCGGTTCTCAAGCGTTAATCCAAAGGTATAGCCAGGTTAATATTATAAATGTTAGTAAAAATAAAATGATGTCCCTGTAGTAAGGGCGTCTGATAACACCTCACGTTACCATTTATGTTAGGAAATTTCATGTTACCATTCCAGGGTTAACCTGTTTTTCTTTAGAGTCCAAGTTTCACAACCATATAGAACAACCCGATAATATAGCTGTTTTATAAATTGTAACGTTCAGTTTTTTTAGAGCAGACTGCATGACAAAAGCTTCTTAACCGAAGGGATTTCCCTTATTTATTCTACGTTTAATTTCCTTTAGAGTGTCACTTATATATGTTACTGCTTCTCCAAGGTATTTGAATTTTGCACCTTTTTGAAGGATAAATTTCCAATTACTACTACCACCACTACTACTACCATTAATTACTACTACTACAATTACTACTATCACTACTGGTACCACTACCACTACTATCACTACCACTTCTATCATTACTACTGCTAATGCTGCTGTTGGATAGTACCTTAATCCAGCTCTCTCAGAATTATTTTACTATAATTTTAAGGATTTCTCCCTTCTGGGAGCTTGAATATATTCTCGTACAACACAGCGTTTAGAATTGTTTCTTAGGTATTGTGTACAACGCGGCCAGTAAAGATTTGCGTTGTGCTCTGCATCTATTCCTCTTCCCTATTATGCTCCACACGTTTTCTCGTGGTTATTTATTTACGTGGAGCAGGTCACATCTTCAACGTAGCCCAACTCGCTCAATGAAGGGAGCGATAGAGCGGAACGTCTAGTCTGGTACAGGATGTTTGTCACCGGTGCGGATATTTATGTCAAAGACTGTACTTACGTAACGAGTGGACAAATGAACGACCCCAACCCTAAGGAAGACATCCATTAAGTGCGATAGGCTCGGTGTGAATTCTCTTTCACCCATGGTCCTCGGCGTGGGTTTCGTCTTGAACTACGCCCACAGCTATCCTACATGGCAATAAACTGTGTCATCTTATTGCACCCGCGGACGTCACAAATATCTCGTTGTGATACGAGTATAAAGAACTGACCGATTTTCAGAGCGGACGGACGTTGGAGCAGAACTCTCAGAATCCAGGTTTGTTTGTGTCCATCTTCTAATCGTCACATCCACACCCACATAATCTTTTTCATAATACTGATTTTATTATTAGAGCTCGGATTTCTATGACCTAAAAACTCTGGAAATATGGATGCACTTACGCCTGAAAAATATCAAAATATGTCATAAAAAATGAAAATACGACACAAAACTAAATATTGTCTACATATTACACAGAGGGCTCTTTTACTCCCCATTCTACAAAATTGTTTTCTCGTTTGACTGTAGTGGACTGTTCAGCATATAAAAATAGAAGGAAAGAGAGGTGAGAAATATCAACGTCTGTTTTTGCTTGAGTAATTCTTGTACAGATATGTCAACAGGATCACTGACTGTTCATGAATTACTATCTGGCAACAGAGGGGTTGAAATCTCTTAAGTGCAACATGCATGGGAGGGGTGAAGATGTTAAAGGTGTGACCGACTAGCAACAATCTGACATATTCCTAACATTTTTTGTCCTTTGTGTTTTGACAACTTACTGCTGGCGAATCCAGTTACCTTCAAACTTCATTTAACTGCAAAAAGATGTGATATGATATGATACGATATGATATGATACGATATGATATGATATGATATGATATAAATAAATGTTACGTTTTACTAGTATTTAACAACGCTCATAACTACCGAGGTTATATCAGTGTCGCCGGTGTGCGGAATTTTGTCCCGCAGGAGTTCTTTTACATCTCAGTAAATATACTGACATGAGCCTGTCGAATTTAAGCACATTTAAATGTCATGGACCTGGCCCGGGATCGAACCCGCAACCTCGGGCATAGAAGGCCAGCGCTATACCAATTCCGCCAACCAGGCCGACTGATATATGATATGATGTGATGTGATGTGAGATATGATATGATATGATATGATATGATATATGATATGATATGATATGATATGATATGATATGATATGATATGATATGATATGATATGATATGATATGATATGATATGATATGATATGATATGATATGATATGTATTTTGTCAACAATTCTTTACATATTTGTAATGGTGAACCTCACATTTTAGCTAATCACAAAATTCTTATAGGGAAAGGAAATTCAAAATAAATAACTAAACGCTAACAAAGTCTCTTGTCATTATTAGCACAAAAAATGTGAATAACACTTGAAGAACTTTTTAAAACTATTGTAATATGTCCAAAAATATACTTTTCTATCATTTTTGATCAAGGATGACTTAATGCTAGAATATGGTAAAATATGAATTTATATGACCAATGAAATTCATGTCATCGTGTTCAGAAAACCTAGAAATGTGTTTAAATTACCTTAAGTTGGTATTCAGCTTCGTCACCATAAGCTACCCCGATCTCTTGAGCTTCCTCATATTCACCTCTTTCTCCTTATTCAGTTCCAGATCCCTCTCCTTGTTCAGCCACCTCGTCTTGTTCATCTTCGCAGTTTTCACATGATCATTTCGAATCTTCAAATTTGGATTATTTAATTTCATTCCGAACATTTTCTTTGAACCAGAACTGGAAATTCAGACGTGAATTTCCCTAGTCATGCAATCCCACTCATCCCTAGACCAGCTAGAGATCTGGGAATGTTATTATGGATTGATAATGGAATGGAGACGCAGGATGAGGATGATGTTGATGATGCATAACGTGGGGAAAATGGATAATCTCGACTAAACATAACTGCGAAGTTTCTACCATAATATTGTCGCTATGAATTTTTCAACGAAAAATTTCAGATTTCATCGGCACGCAAACCTGGATGCCTTAAATAATGAGAGAAATTCTAAACCACTCAAACATCGTAGAGACTTATACTATCATGTGAAGTAGAACCTTAATCTCCAATATCGCTCCAGATATATTCGTAAATTTTCTGAAGTTCGATTTTACAGCATATCTATGTTATACAGGCTTGTGTGTAACAATATTAGGCTATTATAATACACTACCGAACCGTATATAAACTTAAGGTAACGTCTTCGTTCATTATATTATATACGTTGAATTGCTTACGTAATTCTTGCAGACCACCTCTGATCAGCTCCCACAACTTTCCACCCACGAGACTCAAGTCCCGTACTGTATAGTTCAGTCACTATCGTAAGCAACATCGCACCTTGCGCAGACTCAAGCAAAACAAACCCCCGACTTCCACTCCTATCCCAGATACTGTACACGTACAGTGCAAGGGTTGTCCAAACCTTTAAACTTGTAGCTGTTCATTGCTTTTATCATCAGCCACGGGAAAAGCTGATACATACTTTAACTTTCATTATTATTATTTAATATCCCATATAAATGAAGCACATAATATACATTAAGCCCACTGCTGGACAAAATACGATCTGTTTGCTCGATGAACATACGAGAAGAATCATGAACATTTTTCATTAATATATATTTGGCATTCATGTAAATACAATTACTTTATAACAACATTGAACGTAGTATTGATGGAAAACATAGGTATAAAATAGATCTCTCCTTCTTGCCACTTGTGAGGCTTGTTATGCGTCATATTCAAAAAGCTGTGTCTGCAAACCCATTGAAAATTGGACATATGTTTATAGGAACATTTTTACTCAGAATAGTCTGTTCCATATTACCACTCCGTAAAACTTTTACTGGAAGAAAATCCTAGAGACCCTGTGAGGAGGTTATAAAACATAGTTCTTCCATATGGAACTGTAAGATGCTTTTCATTAACTGCGTATCATAATTTTTATTCATCCACTGTAGGACAGATACCGTGATGGAATTGCATGTAACTATACAACACGTTCAACGATATATTTCGAGTCTGCGCAGAGCGCTATGTCGCTTACGATACTGAATGAACTATACATCCCGGTCGTTGAAGGCGTCTATCTTTTTTCTTAAACTAGGTAAGAAATGAAGTTGAGTAATTCCTGAAATAGTCCGGGTCAGCTAAGAATGAAACCTAACCATTTCCCCCCCGCCCATTACTACATATTATGCTAGTGGATTGTGGTGATTTTCTAGTTTTGTAGGTTGAATTTTCTTTTGCCAACTTCGTTTCGAATTTCGATACTGACAAATACTACAAATGGTAGTGATTTTGTAATTGGTATGTTGGCAGCTGAGTCAAATGTCGGTACTGGAGTTCCATGAAATTAAAATTGTACTAGATTTCTGAACCGGTTACTGGAAGCTAGTGAAATTTGAACATACTAATAATTAATTAATATCAGTTTTAATATTAATACATAATAGTTATTTTATGTGTTGCATTGTGGTTATAATTCAAGACTATAGTCATGTAAGTCTTCGGAGTTAGTACTAATAATTTCATGTGGTCAAACAGAATACATTTTTAGGTTAGGTCTCGTGAATCAATTGTTTAGTCAAACCAATGAATTTCATATTGCTAGACAAAATACCTAACATGTAGATCCCTTTCTCGTATACGAAAATAAGTTACAAATTATTGAATTATTTAGAATAACCTTCCAACATATAGGTAAAGTGGGGAGTATAAAGACGTAAATTGTTAAATTAACTTAGTCTAACTATGATATTAATTTCCAAATTAATCCAATCCTCTATTGTGTCATATTAGTTATTACAATTTTAGAAAACTCATTGGCTACATGTTCATGCGTTAATCGATTCCATTATCAGTTGCTTTGTTGTCTCGAGACGAAAGTATCAGAATTGCATTTAAAATTCCAACATCCTTACAATCCCAGCCATGCTAACAATAACAATCACGAACTACATAACTTTTCACGTAGTTGTAGAGGCTCGATGAATCCCCGATCACATTTTTCACGCTGTATGAAGAGCGACGTTTTGTACTATTGGTGGAATTGTTGATAGCGAGATGGTAATATGGCGAGATAAGCCCATTCGTCATGGATTACCTGACATTCGCCTTACAGGCAGTCCAGGTGGTTGACAATAGATCTTGGAAAAAGGTCCAACGAATGAGTTGCTCTTTCCTTGTTCCTTTTGTGATACAACTGACACCTAGCTCCGAAACTTCGGATGTTTCTTTATCTGATAGGCGTAAAATTCCCAAAAGACTCGTACTATGTTCAACACGATCTTAAATCACAATTGCTCAATTCAATGGAAAGTATATGATACAGGAATAATGCAGTATTCGTTGAATTGTGTAGCAGTTGTATTTCTACTTTCTTACGTCCTGGTAGTTATGGGATGTGTGCTCACAGTAATCACTGAATTTCCACGGATGCATCATTAGAGACCCAGTGATGCTGAACACACCTGTAGTCTGCGCAGCATTCTGCTTGAATCACCTCGCTCTTCCTACATGCACAGTCTGCTGCCCCTTCTCGCTTTGTAACCTCACTTCACGACTTTAAATCGTTAAATTTAGCACGAAAATATATACAATTTAGCATGCCACCAAATTAAAATCTGCCGATATCGGTTATGCAAGGACGCTGTATCAACTGTTGGGATATCTAGTGCCTGTGGAATTGTTGATAACGACACGCTATTTTAGCGACATAAGTCCGACGATTCGCCATGAGAGTACCTTACATTATCCTTAGAGTTGGAAAGGATTCTCGAAAAAGCCAAAGCAAGTAATCAGGCCAATTGGTATTATACAACCCATGTCGAGGTAACCTCCAACCACGGGCCGCTCGCCATACCAAGGCTAATAATAATAATAATAATAATAATAATAATAATAATAATGTAATATTATAATAATATATGATAATAATAATAATATAATATTATAATAATATAATATAATAATAATAATAATATAATAATAATATAATATTATAATAATAATAATAATATAATAATATAATAATATTATAATATAGTAATATAATATTAATATTGATATTAATATATTATTATTATTATTATTATTATTATTATTATTATTATTATTATTATTATTATTATTATTATTCTGGCGAAGTTAAGGCCATCAGGCCTTCTCTTCCACTTAACTAGAAAGAAAAGAAGCTGATACAATTTGCAGTGATACAAGTTAATGATTACAGACTAATATGTAAAGAATACTAATAAAAAAATTTATACAGTCATACAAACACAAGTTGAGTAAAATAATGCAAACATACTAATTAATAGTTACAAAAAATATAGGGCTATAAGTTACACTCAATGAATATGCAAGCGGTAAGTGAACCGATATTACAAATTACAAGAATTACAAATTCAAATGTAAATTATAACTATACAGCACTGAGGAAAATTACATATAAACACACATACAAAGGAGAATTAAACATGAATGAGGAAGAAAGGAAACATTTTCAGAAAAATGAGTAAAATATGTACCAACAGTTTGTACGATTACAATGACGATTTATAATTCCTATGATAAAATTATTACATACAACAATCATGAAAGGATAAAGGAACTGGAAAATTAAATCTAAAGCTAGGAGTTATGTGACTTAGTACTGGTCACATGTTTGAATAATTTACTTTTAAATTGCAATATCGTTCGACAGTTTCTGAGGGAGCTGGGTAAGGAGTTCCAGAAACGAATTGCTGATGCTTTGAAAGAGGAAGAATAGTGAGCTATTTTATGGCAAGGCATAGATAATAAAGGGCCACTTTTAGAACGAGTACCCAGGCTGTGTTATGAGGACAAGAAATTAAAACGCACCGAAAGATAGTTAGGTGAAGAAGAGGCTACTTCTGTTGTCCCGCCATGTCCAAGAGAAACTTATGTACTACAAAAACGGCGTTGAGGCAGATTTTCTCGGGATATCTTCTATCACAGAACCAAGTTTTCATTATAAATTCTTTGATAATCTCTGCATGAAGACATTTCCAATCCTACCAGTATTGTAACATATCTTCTGGTACATAAGACGCGTCAGTAGGACTTTATTAGTCTTTTGGAGTTCACAATAGGCATGAAAAGGAAAAAGTTTTGTTAATGAACCCATACCCGACGGCGCTCCAGTAGCTACATCTCTCATAGCCTTCATGTCGTTAGAAACGTCATTTCCCGTATTATCTTTAGACAACTCTCTTACACGTTTGCATAGTAGGATGCCAGTAGCTACAGTAGGTTGTAAAGTTTATTAGGACCACACTCTTAGTTTATTGCATCTGTTGTAATGATGTATTTCGTGTTAATTACAACTTCATGAAGTTCCGAAAATTGCTTGCCGCGCAGTGCACACATTGTAACACGCACTTTTCACAATCTCGTTCAAAGATTAATTTCGATGTCATCATAAGCGACTAAGATTAACATTAAGTACAATAACAAACCCATGATCTTCCTTTAGATACATTTTGTTTTCACTGCAACTTGATCATGTCCGAAATTACATGCTTCGAATTTGTTCATGTCCCTGTGACATCATGCACCGCCACTTGTAAACAGATTTAATAATTTAGCTAGTATTTTGTCTTTATACAAAAGTTGAAATGGTACTGTCGAAAGTTTTTATAGGATTAAAATTCAATCACGATATTAAAGATAATTAGATATCACACATTCCATAGACTCTAATAATGTGATTAATTTGTCACGATTTCGGCTTGGGAAAGCAGCTGACCCATCCTATATAGGCCCTACGGAAGGAAATGTCAGTATTTCATCTGCAAGTTATTTCGTAACAATACGTTCAAATTATTATGAATCGTATATAAGAAACCTTTGAAACACAACTGCAGGGAGAGCACTCATAAATAGACAACAAATTATTTAAAACCATTCATAAGCAAGCAGCAATTCATTAAACTCGCAAAACTTCGCGCTTGTAATAATGTTGAAAATACCTTCTTCTTGTCGATCGCCATGTTTATTTTGTAAATCATTGCAATTTGATGCGTGTTATGATGGTTGTTGGTTACGACTCATTTCACAAAAATACAACTGTTGGTTAGGTGTGATAATTTGTATGCAATAATTCATTCATTCATACATAGTTGTCTGCACAAGGACAGGTTCTTCACTGCAAACCCAGAATTCTCAAATCTTCCCTCTTTTCCGCCTTCCTCTTCGTCTCCTTATATGATCTATAATATCTTAATGAGCGTATTCCGAATCTCAGCGCTGAGCAATCTGATGGCATCACGGTGAACCGAATTTCAACGATGGCGTCACTGATTCTCCACCGGTGTCGCACCGGTTCCATTAGCTTGCAGAGGTGGTGGCATTATCCATCAGTCGCCATCAGTGAATCTGATTGGTTCTTGTATAGGACGGGAATTAGCAGACGAATGACATCGTGCACTGTTGTGTCATGGCTGTGTGTTCTGCTTTGGTTCTGCTGTATTGTTTGTAATGAGCACAACGTAAAAACAATATGTTAATGGCTTATGAGCGAACATGCCAACGGACCAGTTATTACTACTGGTTCAAGAAATACATTGTTTATGCTTTCTTTTCTTTGAACGAGATGACAGTACAGAAATTTCACAAACTCTTGCTAGCGTAGCACAGACAGCAACTTGTACAGCGACCATGATAGCCATTGAATCTTCCAGCAGTGTTGCTCCTATTTCGCTGCAGCGTGACGTCGTTGATGTCCACCGGTCCGGTGAGATTCGGAATACGCTGAATGTTGTCCATCATCTGATAGGCTACCTTCTTTTGCCCCGAACTTTTTTCCGTTTACCATTCTTTCCAGTACATCCTTCAGTAGGCAATTCTTCTTAGCCAGTGATCTAGACAATTAATTTTTTTCTTCCTGATTGGTTTCAGCATTATTATTTCTTCTCCCACTGCGCCGCACTCGGCCTCTCTCTTTTTCTCTAATCGTCTAAACTTGTTAGTTGGAAAACAAGACAAGTAAATAATAAACTAACCCTGCCATGAATCGTTATGATCAGGAAGGTAATCAGCGTGACGAGGTAGTCAAGTGATAACACACACTCAGCATATAAAACACAACTATTTATTAGAACAAGCAAATAAATACGTAGCACAGAAAATATCTTCTTAACAGTGTAGCGTAGACCAAATCCAGCTAATTACCTTACATAGGTAGGTGCTTCCCCACGCTGGCATCCATCTTGTCATACAACCTTGACATAACCATCACTCAGCACACACATAGCCGTTACATACAAATTGATCACCCCTCAAACGTCACACAACAATGGGTACTTTCGTCGTGAATTCCATACTTTTTAAATTCGTTCGACTGCAATAACTAGATTAAACATAAGCCAAAACCAACTCACTGAACTGATGATATATAGAGGTAGGCTTTTATTTATATCACAGCTAGAAAAACGATCCACCAAAAATACAAATACCGACCAGTCTTTCACCAGAGTTGACTGAACGCAAATCAGTCAGGAAAATGTTAGTAGCTCAAGCTAATAAGTACATCCCAAAACTCGCCGCTAGATTCCACCCGAATATCTTCTGCAATTCACTCGCAGGATCCCATATACCGTGTACTATTCAGCTTCTGATAGAATTATCGAACCCGGTTCGATCCCCGGCCTACGAGCAGCTCGTACCCTTCACAACATCCTCACTTGCCGGCACACAGCCAACTTTAGCGAGTCCTTCCACTAGACTAATAATTCTGCTATGCACTGACAGATTTCCACAACACCGTGGACTATACAGCTCCTGGTAAACTTATCGAACCCAGTTCGATCCCCGGCCTACGTAGCAGCTCGTACCCTGTCACACGTCCAACCTCCACGAGTCCCTCCACTAGACTGATATCTTCAGCTGTGCACTGACAGATTCCCACAACATCGTGTACTATACAGCTCCTGGTAAACTTATCGAACCCAGTTCGATCCCCGGCCTACGTAGCAGCTCGTACCCTGTCACACGTCCAACCTCCACGAGTCCCTCCACTAGACTAACGCTACTATCGAGATGAAACTCTCTTCACAGACCAAATTTAAATCACACCACCGTCTTGACCAATCAGCAAGCGCTATTATAAAATAATGATCGCTCCCCGGATCAAAAAATAATTGGCCCCTCGGACTCAACTCATCATAGGTTATAGGAACAGAAACAGAGCATAAAAAAAAGAAAGCTAAGAGAAAAGCCATCTACGAGAAGTAAGAAGAACTAGATCAGAAAGAAAAAACTACAAGCCAATCTATGATGAGTTAGAATAATTAAAACTAACAGAGAAAAATATAAAGATAGAAAAATCTAAAAGAAATAGAAAGGAAAAGAAAGATGTGCCGAAATATAAACGGCACACCACTCATTCTAGCACCGCTTCATTTCTTATTCTGTTTGTCCATTTCACATGCTCTATCGTTCTTCATATCCACATTTCTAAAGCTCTCAGTCGTTTCTTTTCACTTCATCGTAATGTCTATATTTTTCTGCCCCATACACTGTCATACCCCACACAAAGCACTTTATTAGTCTTTTCCTTAGTTATTTTCCCAGACGTCCGCAGAAGATGCTCCTTTTTCTATTAAAAACTTCCCTTGTCATTGTTGTCCTCCTTTTGATTTTCTGGCAGCAGTTCATGTTACTGCTTGTAGTACATCCCAAGTATTTGAAGCTGTTCACTTGTAAATATGTATACGATAATATTGCTTTCTTCTGTACGGCTCTGATTGGTTGAAATTCAACAGATTCTTACACACCATTTTTGAATTTATGATTGAAATAGTCACTTTAATTATAATATTCTCATCATATTGTCTAATAAATTATCGTTATCTTTGTATTATTGTCACTGTAATAATCATTATTGTTGTAGTTATCATTGTTGTCCTTATGACAATTATCACAGTCTTGTCATTGTAACCATTATTGTTATTATCACAATTGTATCGCTAGTGTTATCGTTATTACAGTAATAAATTATTGCCGTCATTACAAATGTTGTTATTATTATTATTATTATTATTATTATTATTATTATTATTATTATTATTATTATTATTATTATTAGGTGCATTACTTGCATCTCTCCACAGCTGTCGAAGTGTTCAAGAAGTGAAACACATATTTTAAAATTTGCTTTCAATTCAATAGTATAGCCTACTGTATAAATCAGTTTAATATGCCAGTTGTAAACTGAAATAAATTATTCTGATGTTCTGGTCATGGATTCTTTTTTTTCTCATTTCTATTTCCAAAGTATGAACACAGACGCACCTTGCAGCTGCTTTAACTTCACGCCTCACAAAATTGCGTGTTTTCACCTGCTATTTTGCTGTTCTTAGTTTCTTTTGTTCTTTCTTGCTCCGATATTCCACAATTTGGAATTATTCAAGCATTCAATTCACCTACACGTTTGATTGATTTATTTTATAACACATTATTTTATAATCAGTACTGTCGATCTTAAAGAAATTTCTTACGTTAACATTTGTGTTTATTTCTTAGCCTTCGCTCTTCTTAAATTCATATAATTTCACTTTACTTGCTTATTTTTTGTGTAATAGTCTACTTACGCAGAAATATAGAAAAGAAAACTGTTATGTTCAGAATTAAAAACATAGAGGACATAATGGCTAATTAACTTCTGGAGTAGTGGGCCTATTGTCTGTTGATGGGACCGATATACAGAGTGTTAAAAAAGTATCCAATATTTTACGAGGTGATAGTATGCATCAAAGCAAGAAAATAATGTCTAATAAACATGGGTCCTACAACACATACGTTCTGAGATCTGAACACTTGTTCATAGGAGGTGCTCAATGTGACGTCCATTCATGGCAATGCATTTCTCTACCCTACAATAGCAGACTACCAGATAATGAAACTGTAGTTGACACCCCTGACATGGAATAATGATACGTCGCAAGGAATACTGAAAACAAAAGTCTGATTGCGGATATGAGCGGGGTTCAGAGAGATGGTGTTGTGAATTTTCATAATCAGCATGTGTAGGCTGATGAAAATCCCCATGCAGTTGAAGAAACTAGGCATCAGCACTGATTTTCAATCAACGTATGGGCAGGCGTTCTTGGTGATATATTAATAGGGTCATACGTGTTACCACAGAGATTAACTGGGGATCGTTATCAGGACTTTCTTATTAACGTATTAAAACAAATTTCAAAGAATGCGTGATTTCTTATGTCAAAGGGCAGAGGAATGCATTGCCATGAATGGACGTCACATTGAGCACCTCTTATCAGCAAGTGTTCAGATCTCAGAAAATATGTGTTGTAGGGCCCATGTTTATTAGACATTAATTTTTTGTTTTGATGCATACTAGCACCGCCTAAAATATTGGATACTTTTTTAACACCCTGTATAAGAAGCTATCGACTAGGAATTGGTGCCGAGGTAATAAGTTTTGTTTATATTCTGTGTCATGAAATTTGAAGTGCAGAGAACATACAGAAAATATGATAAATCTCGGTTATCTATTACAGCGTCACCCCTGTGTTGCAATTCACTGAATTATTACTTAAAAGCCCGGAACTACGAAGCTTCTAATTTTACGCGTCACGGTCGCGTCTACTGGATGCATTGTGGATGATCTCACTTACTGAAATGCCTCATAGCTTTCATATCAACATTATGCTCACGTTCAAGGCCCCTTTCACAATGCAGACTTCAAAGTGGGCGAAAAGTAACCGCATGTAATTCGTGGGCAGAAGTTTATATCCATTCCACGTGACTTGGATGTATGTCCCTTATCTTGAACTTATCATGTGACGTATCTGCGGTGGGTCTACATCGTGCTGACCACACGGTTAGGAAGGCCTACTATGTGAGAGTCTATGTAGTGTTGGTACAAGGGAAGGACAAGACATCTAAAAGAGATTTTGTATTGTCTATAATAGAAGAAAACATCCATATCCAATCTTTCAGACAAAAATGTTTCTCAGACGGTACTAACTCATCTGTCTCATTTGTTGATTATTGGTTTTTTACTTGGTTATTTAACAACGCTGTATCAACTACGAGGTTATTTGAAGGGTTCAGAACCATGGTGGACCAAGCGCCATTTACTAAAACAGTAGAAAACAAGTATACACATTAAAACTAAATTGTATGTCAATCTTCATTAAACTATGGCATTCACTTAACTTTAACCCTTGCTTTCTCCGTTTTTAATAAATGGCGCTTGGCCCACTATGGCTCTGAACCCTTCATTTAGCTTCGATGGGATTGGTGATAGCGAGATGGTATTTGGCGAGATGAGGTCGAGGATTTGCCATAGATTACCTGACATTCGCCTTACGGTTAGGGAAAACCTCGAGAAAAAACCCAACCAGGTAATCAGCCCAAGCGGAAATCGAATTCGCGCCCGAGCGTAATTTCGGATCGACAGTCAAGCGCCTTAGCCGACTGAGCTACGCCGGTGGCTGGTTTATTGTTCGTAATGCAAAATAATTTCAATGAAATTCGCCTAATGATTCTTAAAGTTGGGCTTCATTGTGTGATTTTAATTTCAAATCACGGTTCATAATTTTTTTTTTATTAAATACTGTTTTATATTCCAGGGTTATATTCTAGGATGAATTTACTCTTTGATATTGAATATGAACAAAATCCAACCAGTAGTTTAAGAGATTTCGAGAACATGTAGTTTTGAGAAAGTCTGGAAATGGAATTTTCACAGCGCCAGAATAATTTCTCTTTTTACACTTCATATAATGAGAGAATGAAAGCAATACATTTGAATTTATTAAAGTCAGTGAAAGAAAGCTAATACTTTCTGACGTCTTACATTCCTATGAAATAAAAATCAGAGTCCTCCTTTATTTGTATTGGTTACTGTGCACGAAATCAAATTCTTCAGCGATAAATAATAGCTCTAGTAGGCCTAAACTACGAGATAGTGTGACATGGGCGTCGTGCGAGCGAGCGAGCGGGCACATGATAACGGTTGTGAATGTTCCATTTCTATGCAGCAGGGTCACTTTACAGAGATGTAGACGTCCTTAAGTTCATGAGGCCACGCTGTTAACAGAACCTGTCTGGAAATGTAGGCAATACCTGTCCACTGAAATCTGTTTTCCGGTTGTAGCAATCCTAATTGAAATGCACCGCGTCTTCTGAGACGTCCATTTTTACCGCTGCGTGGGTTTAACGTGATTGTGCACTCCATCTTATGATTCCACTGCCCACTAACATCAGGCTGTAATGTAAACAAACACATGGCTGGAGAGCGTGTACGAGTATATCGAGCCGGAGTACAAACAGCCCGCATAATTTACTGTCGTAGTCATTACCGTGTTTGTAACATTCATCGTGGCAGTTTAGCCTATATGTCATTCAGTTCCCTCCCCACCCCATTTATATTACATTTGGAAATGAAATTTTACGAGAAACACTGATTTTTTTCTTTAGCTTTCTTGTTGGTTGAACTAAACTTGTTAGTTACCCAGCATTCTCCAGTCTTTCCTGTTTTCTGCCTTTCTCTTAGTCTCCGCATTTGATCCATATATCTTAATGTCGTTTATTATTTGATATATTCTTCTGCCCCGAACTCTTCTCCCGTTCACCATTCCTTCCAGTGCATCATTCAGTAGGCAGTTTCTTGTCAGCCAGTGATCCAGCTATTTTTTTTTCTCTTCCTGATCAGTTTCAGCATCATTCTTTCTTCATCCACTTTTTTCAACACAGCTTCATTCTTATTTTGTGTGTCCACTTCACACGCTCTATTTTTCTTCATATCCACATTTCAAATGCTAGTAGTCGCTTTTCTTCACTTCTTCTTAATGTCCATGTTCCTTACCCATGCAATGCTACACTCCACACAAGACACTTCACTAGTCTTTTTCTTAGTTTTTTCTCCAGAGGTCCGCAGAAGATGCTCCTTTTTCTATTAAAAGCTTCCTTTGCCATTGCTAACCTCCTTTTGGCTTCCTGGCAGCAGCTCATGTTAGTACATCCCATATTATATATCTGTGGTGCCCGGGTAAAGGGGTATAAGTCCAAAAAATCGAAAAATGAGTTACGTACACCACGATGTTCGGAAAGGCATATTCTATAATTGGGTAAAAGGACATAAGTCCATCCGGCTCAGAAAAGTATACATAGAGATGTGAAAAGGGGTATTAATCGCAAAAAGCTAATGTTTGTTTGGGTAAAGGGAGATAAGTATACTTATACCCATTTACACGATTTGGAATTGTACATACATGTTTGGTACTGAACTTATACCCTTTTACACAACTTCTAGATGAAGACACAGTACTTAAAATTTACTGGCAGTTTGGCAAATATACTGTATCACATAGCAAGAATAACAATATTTTTGCATATTTGATGCTGCATATATCATTCGAATAATTCATGTGCGGTACCAATATTATGCAAGATTATGGCATAACAGCTACATTGTTTAATATCGAAGTATCCATTGAGAATTGATGGACAGGTGGTTCATGTATGTAAAAAGTGTTTCTTGGCAACATTTTATGAGACTATCTCTTCCTTCTAAATCGATACTGTGGAAATTCGAAGCCAGTAAGTCGCACAGCCTATGAACAATTATTTCATGAACTGAATCTAAAAATCAAGCATCCCAAAATACTCGTAGATACATATCACACATGTGATACCCTGAAGATGGAGATGGAAAGACAGCAGAACAAGCGTCCCTATTGCAATATCAAGATCTGGCTGATAAAGCATATCTTGCAAAATCTCAAGGCAAAGAATATGCAATCAGTGGGTTATTTTACGATGCTGTATCAATATCTCAGGTTATTTAACATCTGAATGGAATGAAGGTGATAATGCTGGTGAACTGAGTCCGGAGTTCAACACTGATAGTTACCCATCATTTTCTCATATTGAACTCTTGTTTGGAGGAGAGTGAAATTCTCTTTTATCTTGAATTATTATACCTCCAACTGAGTCTTTTAACAATCAGCTGCAATGAGCAAAGAGGCAGTCAAAGTGACTGAAATGAATCAGTCAGGATTGCTTCAATATCACTGGCCTACAGTGATTTTGCTGCTGAACAAAAACAAGTATACCAACCCTAATTCGAGTGCGCTGATTACAGATCTGAAGTCCGTTTTTTCTATCATGTTACAATTTGAAAATAATAACATTTTTAATTTTTACATTTTTAATTACATTTAGATTCATTTTATTTATGTTAATGTGATTTTACTACTGAACAAGCACAAGTATACCAACCCTAATTTGAGTGTTCTGATTATAAATCTGAAGTCTGTTTTTTCTATAACGTCATAATTTTAAAATAATAACATTTCTAATTTTTAATTATGATGTGTGACACTATGCCCAGGTCAAAACTGAGTGTTCTTGAACTCGAAGCTTGGGACACATTTTCACTAGTTCAACTAGGTTTTTAAGAAGTTATCGAGCTGATAATTATGCTGGGCTAATATATGACATGCTTAGAGCATTTCAGAATCTAGGTTGTTGCATGTCTTTAAAAATGCACTTTCTTCATTCACACTTCGACTTTTTTCCATCAAATCTCAGCGCTGTTAAGTGACGAACATAGTGAGAGGTTCCATCAGGACATATCAACGATGGAATCCAGGTATCAGGGTCAATACGGTCCGAGCATGATGGTGATTTCTGCTGGTTCCTACAGCGATCAACCACATGCGGAAAAGCAAAGGTCTGAAGCACTTTTAACAAAGTTTTTAGTGCTTACTACATATTGTAAGTGTATCTATCTTCGTATAAATGTATTTAAAATTATGTAATATAACAATTTACAAAGAATATATAAATTAAGCTCAGTTTATATGTCTGGCTTTGCGATACAGATATTTAATGAATAGTATGATTTAAAATTAATGTTACAGTCCCATAACTCAAAAACCTGACGTGCTGTGATAAATCAGTTTACGCATCTGGAATCAGCGCATCAATGTCAGTGTAGAATACTTGAAATTTCCTCAGTAGTATACAAGAAGTTTTTTGTAGACCAGTGTATTCTGACTTATTCAAAGATGCTCTCGAAATGAAGAAAACCACAGAACAAGGTGAAAGATTTCTCTGGAAAATTGTGAAGTGGTTAAAATTTACAAAGAATGTTGACATGGTATTGTTTAAAGAAACACTTGATACATCAAAAGATTTCAAGACACTGAAGTCAGGCGAAGAGGACAATCACGTAATCTAGTCCAGTTACCTGTTTCATATCAGGGTCCTATACGAATTTCTTGTCAAAAGAAGAAAGATTTATTGGACCTGCTGCTGCTCATTCCAAATATATTTCATTCCTTTTACAATGCACTTCCAGCAACCTCAACAGTACGAGACTCCATCCTGACACAATCGAAGAAGTCGATGAAGATTTGTGATTTTGATAGTGTTAAATAAAGTGCTTATTAGTTCTTATTTCCTATAGTTTGAAAATGTTATCTTATCATTCCTTAGTTACACTGAGGCAGAGACTATTTTGAAAATAACATTTTATTGACATTGAAACGTCTAAAACTATTGGTGTTATGAAGAGTAAAATTTACTTTCTTTTCAAACTTTGCTTAATTTTTTTAATGCAGCTGTTCAGCCATCTTGGAACATTTGTGCAATTTTTAATAGTAATTATGTTTCATAATATGAGCTTTGCGTGTTTATTCTGTAAGAGATATTTTGGGGTAAAAGGAGATAAGTTGTATGTAAGTTTGTGTAAAGGGGGATAAGTTGTCCAAACTTACTATAATATAGAAAATATGATCAAAATATTAAAAAAAAGTAAATGTTCGTAATAGAACTTCGAAAGCATTAAGTGAAGGACAAAATAAAAAGAGTACATTGTGAAAAGAAATACACTGGGATTTACAGATTTGTTGCAAACTTTGTTTTTGCATTTTCTCGAAAGTTAAATTTAAGACTTATACCCCTTTACCTGGGCACCACAGATATTACAGCGTATTCCGAATCTCACTGGACCGATGGATATCAATGATGTCACGCTGCAGCGAAATAGGAACAACACTACTGGAAGGTTCGATGGCTATCATGGCGGCTGTACAAGTTGTTGCATGTGCTACGCTAGCAAGATTTTGTGAAATTTTCATACTGTCATCTCATTCAAAAAAAAAGAGAGCATAAACAATTTATTTCTTGAACGAATAGTAATAACTGGTCCGTTGACATGTTCGCTCATAAGCCATTAACATATATATATATATATATATATATATATATATATATATATATAACATATATATATATATATATATATATATTTACGTTGTGCTCATTACAAACAATACAGCAGAACACATCGCCATGACACACAGTGCACTATTTCAATCGTGTCCCGCCCTATACAAGAACCAATCAGATTCACTGATGGGCTGGGTAACTTTCGGTGCTGGACTTCGGACTCATTTCACCGGAATTATCACCTTCATTTCATTCAGACGCTAACTAACCTAGATGTTGATACAGCGTCGTAAAATAACCCAATAAAATAAAATAAATTCACTGATGGCGGCTGATGGATACTGCCACCATCTCTGCAAGCTGATGGAACCGGTGCGACACCGGTGGAGCATCAGTGACGTCATCGTTGAAATTCGGAACACAGTGATGCCATCAGATTGCTCAGCGCTGAGATTCGGAATAAGCTCTTATAGTCTATTTCTTCTTCCTTTTCTTCTTCTTCTTTTCTTCTTCTTCTTATTATTATTATTATTATTTTTATTATTATTTTACATTCTGATTGACAAGTCATGACTTGTAGTCTTTGGTTGAAGAATATATTCATTTTTTTTTAATATCGTCTGGCATTAGCTTTCGAACTTTAGCAGTATTGAGCAATACGTTATGTGAATTCGAGAATACATTATCATATATTATGATCGTAGAGGCATGAAGGTTGAGAGTGCGGTGGTTGTAAATATATTACGTTTATGAGCAGTCGCAATGTAATGTAGTCATCTTTGTGTTAGCACATGCAAACCTCGCGGCCACAAGTCTTAATATCATTTGTAAAGGAGTGAGTGAGTGGAGAGCTCCAGTGACACCGCCATCTGGCGAGCTGCATTAAAACGAATTTTATGAGTTCTCCGAGCCCCGACTGTAAAGCCTAGCTCTTTTATTTTGTTTGCGGCAGCATGTCAAGAAAATTCTAATTGATAACAATGCGAGACGGTTGTAAATGAATGAATACAATGCATTTTTATTATACACAAGACGAAGCACAGTTGAATTGAAACAGCTAGTCGAGCACATTCATTTTAAGGTCCTTACTGCACGGAGAATATATAGAAATAATTTTATGCTGGAAAATATAAATTTCCATGTTTTCAGGAAAATGGACGTTTTGAGCATGACTGATGCCGAAAATTTGTCGCTGTCTCTCTAAATACAAGGTTTTTTTCCTTCATAAACCGTTTCACGAATTACAATTTATTGCACTTGTTATCTATGGCTTAAATCAGTAGTAGATTATGAATATTACATAATTTTTTCTGTTAGGAGGGAGGGAACTTCCCAAGCACTACGACCTTGAGATCTATTGTTTATCCCCTATATGTGATGAGTTGCGTGCTCATCGATCCTCTTCGCGCACCGACCTAACCACTTGACCCCTTTAACGACCGGTCCCTTCAGCCAACAGAGTCCATGTACCACTCCTGCTTCGCCAACCCCCCTCCAAATCTCCCTCAACGGTCCGAAGTGGAAATCCTCCCCCGAGAAGGTCTGCCCCGGGTTCCGTTGCAGAAGCTATCCATCATCACTTGAATACAATCCACGGAGGCCGGTCGAGAGAGTCAGCAGCTTCAGAGGGCCGCCTGTGGAGTGATCTGAAAACCAGAAGAAGTAACGGGATAATGAATGAAAGGATGATAGGGGAGGAAAGGAAGTGGCGAAGATGAGTGGGATTCCAATCGCCTGATAAAGTTACCTGATATTCATCCATAGGAGTGAAGGAATAAACCCGAAAAAAACCTCACCCAGGCAATTCGTCCCGACCGGGAATCGAATCCGGACCCGCTGGGTTCGAAGTTAGACTCGTTAACCACTGAGCCACAACGGTGGACATTACATAAATTACATTTTTAAATTAAAATCAATGTACAGTTGAAGAGAGCGATCCCAAAATTCTCTCAGTCCATTTGGTAATTTTTTGTTATTTATACATAGGCCTATATATGATTATGTTTGAGCCCTCCATATTTTAAGCTTGTTTTCTTCCAGAACAACGCCAAATCTTGTCTAAAAGTTTGTGTTATTGTACATGTCACTTGAAAATTCGCTCAGTCCGTAGACCGTGGATAAAAAAAAACTAGTCCAGTCCTTTCATAAAAATGGACTTAACGCGTTTTGGGATCACACTTTTCAATTCTGAGAGTAGATTTGGATTAGACCTTTTTATTTTTAGATTGGTCGTTTAATGACGTTGTACTAACTACGAAGTTGTCTAGTATAGGTGGAATTGGTATATTGCCTGGTAGTTGGGGAAATTTCGGAAAAGGCTCAACCAGGTGATCTGCCCAAGCGAGATTCGAAACCACACCCGAGCGCAGCTTCAGATCTAGAGACCAGTTCTTTGCCCCTTAGTTATGACGGTGGGTTATCCACTTTGATGTAAAAAATATCGTCGTTGTTTCTGCAATAACTCCTATGTGACATATTTATCGATTTTCAGATTTCAGTTAAATAGTGATACAGCAAATAATAAAATCTCCTATATGTAGTTATATTTCTTTCTTTCTTTCTTTCTTTCTTTCTTTCTTTCTTTCTTTCTTTCTTTCTTTCTTTCTTTCGAAAATGTAAGAATTCAAAATCTCTTATGTACGGCTGCCATAGGATGAATAAATGTGTTTTTTCTTCCTACTGAAAAATTTTATATTTTGCACATAGGAGTTATTGCAGGAACAATGACGATCGATATAATACTCAAGTTACGAAGAGTGGATCTATCTTTTGTCTTTCGATGGAGAGGGGGACATAGTGAGAGAAAAAATCCAATTCGACTAAATCCACGTGACTGACAGATATGCGAGAACAGAAGGCTAGATATTATAAATGAAAGGACAAATGGCGTAAGTGTGTTCGAAAGAGACTATTCTATAAAAGGAGAGTAACAGGGCAAATTGAACTTAAAATATGCACGAAGGAAGATGGAGAATTTAGAAGGAAGTAAATGCAGGTAGAAAATGAAGTGGAAGAGGATAAAAACGAAACACAGGGGTTGAAAAGGCAGAAAAAACTCAAAGAATATGCTGCTATTTACCAGATCGAGAAAGATTTAACTAACATCAGGCGAAATACTGAACTGTAGATTTTTCTGTAGTTCACTAACTTCACCTTTAATGAGTGGTTGTCAGAGATCAGGAAGGTTTACCTAGGGCAGCTAAGTTTCAGATTTGTTGCTTTTTTCGTTCTGAGATGATTGTATTTACAACATGGAAGTTCTTTTTTTTCTCCCCAGATTGCATGTCATCAATATGCTATGCTGTTTTTTTTTGTCAAGAAGATACAGTTTTGTTCTGTTGGATTTATTATTTTATTCTTACCTAGTTTAGTCGTCTGCTTGTTTCACGTTCACACATTTCATCACATTGACAAGGAATGTTGTAAATTATTCTCTTGTGTCTAGGAACTTTGGTTTGGGTTTATAATGCTGAAGAGATCGTAGCAAAATGTGTTCAATTTTCAAATATAGGCTATGTGATATTGTAAGTTCTTGAGATTTTATTCACTTCCTCAAATTCCATTGATTACTAAGACTATGGTGATTAGCTATTCAGGATTAACCAGTCGTTAGTCTACTGCTTGTTTTGTTGAAAGCAGTATAGATGAATATCTTGGCATAACTTTCGACTGTGAATGCATTGATGAGGGATTCAGTTTCACATTGAAGGTCAGATTGTTTGCTGGAAGTGGTGGTACGTCTATTTCACTTTAAGATGAAGGTATATTTGATAAGATCTTCCAAATGAAAGATTTTAAAGTAATGTCTGTAAAAATTGTAGGTTAATTTACTCATAGCAACTTAATACAGATCAGTAAAAATACTTGTGAAGTTTCTAGCTTGTAGCCATGAGTAAATTTTACTGATGAAAATTGAGGTTATGGTTCAAGTTGTATCAGTTTGATGTGACTATCTTTGTTGTTATTATTTATTTTGTAGCTCTGGTGTAGAAATTAGAGCAGATAGAGAACTTAGTGACGTAGAAGATATAGACACATTGTATGAAAGAATACATTCAGAGCCAAAAATTGTGTTAAGTAAACAGCGGATTTTCGGTCCCTATACAGCGACAAGACGTCACGTCCCTTGGCTTACGGAGGGAGCGTAGCAATGCGTTCAGTGACATCCCTGCAACTGACGTACACTTAACGTTCAGTATCGGGACTGAAAATCCGCTGTCTGGTGATAAGTAACAAAGTTATAGGCCTACAAGTAAATTCCTTTCACTAACTTAGTTGTAGTCTGTCGTACATCTTGTAGAGCAACATGAAGAATAAAGTAAATATATTAAAGAATGAACAAAACTAACTGCCGCTCTCGTTTGTTATGTTCGTTGGATTTATCTTTCGATTTTCGTCTCGTAACTCTCGTGCACTTCGAGTCTTGCTCATCATTCTTGAAATAGCATTTCGTCGGCGTGGAAAGATTTCGTAACTTGGAATAACATACATCACTGAAATAAATAATATTATAAATGTTTAAATGAGACAAAAAGAGAAGAAAGAACAGTGTCTTAGTTATCAAAATATTCTGGTTCTATTATATGATATTACCTATGGTTATACAAATAGAAAAAAAACAGTTCTCAAATAAATTTGCATTTCTAAGAAAAACAAAACATAACGTTAAATAAAGCGTTAATATGTTTTTACTTGAGATTGTACACTTGATCTTAAAGATAGGAAAAGAAAATGCCTAGCCTTTTAATAGGCCTAGTAATTGGGGAACGGATTGTTATACACTGAATGGTAGAGATGTTTCAAATAGGGTACTTGATTGTGTGTGTATATATATATATATATATATATATATATATATATATATATATATATACACACTAGATAAAAGTTCAGTCTGGACAACTATGACGATTGAAGGCTGCTTGACGTTCGGGACTTCGGGAGTGATCAACTCTCGATGTCTTGGAACACCCACAAGCAGTCTTTACGTCAACGACGCGACGTATAGGCCTATAACATTGTCGTGCGGGTTTTCGGCTTTGCGGGCGCTGTTATTCTTGCTTTCTCGATCGTTGTTCAACTCATATTTTTTAACGGCTAATGATAGTCTACTCTGCACATTGAAATCATGAGGTCCATACTGAATAATCGTATGCGAGTAGGTGCCACAAAGCAAACACCAGGTACAAGAATTAGTTGCCAGTACGAACCATAAGACACAAAATAAGCTTCCCAAACCAGCTTAAATCTTGCATTTGAGCAGCCTTTTTCAATCCTTGTGAACCTCAGTCACTGTTGATGAATCCAAATTATTTTCAGGCAAAATTATAATCCACAACAGTTTTACATACAGTTCAGCCTGCACCTTAATCTTTAGGGACATTCCAAGCGGTGTCAGAAGTGAAAATAGCCCGAAGAAAACTTTCCCCGAAGGATGGTCCAGCATTGCTTGTCTGCACGAGATGAGAGTGGCTTAAGCTTAAGAAGTCTCTTTCAGAAGCACAGGGGCTGTTAGAATACGCTTACTGTGCCGTGTAAACAAGCTGTGGTGAGAGTATCACGCACGTGCCTTCTGTTTACAGAGGAGCAAAGCGTTTTCTAAAGGCTCTTGTGCTGCAGTATTGGAGGGAGACATTTCAAACCCAGCGTTACTTATTCATGCACTGCACATTACACAAGCTATATTGCTGCTTCAAGAATATGAATGCAATGTCACTTTTGTGGAATCGTGTTTTGAAATCGCGTATGTGAATGTTGACGAAGTAAACAAAGAAAGGAAGAGTGCTGATATGCGTGTGGACTTGCTACTTAGAGCCACTGAGATATTCAACAAACAGCAAGGAAACTATTTTTTAAAAGAACGCGTTACGTGATATTGGTTGGAAGAAATAAAGCCTGAAAAGTCAATTTCAAACAGTGACGTTTGAGGAAGTGAGAAATTACTGCAGTAGCGTGACTTATTTTTTACTTGGTTATTAAACGACGCTGTATCAACTACGGGGTTATTTAGCGTCGATGAGATTGGTGATAATGAGATGATATTTGGCGAGATGAGGCCGAGGATTCGCCATAGATTACCTGACATTTGCCTTATGGTTGTGGAAAACCTCGAAAAAACCCAACCAGATATCAGCCCAAGCGCTAATCAAACCCGCGCCCTAGCGCAACTCCTGAACACGAGCACGAGCGTGATCTTAAACTAGGAACAGAAAAGATAGAATTCGATTCTATAGCGTAAATTTGTTTAGTGTTATTCGTACAGTATGTTCGCGTTTTCAATACTTAGTCGTCACAACCATTACCACAACCTTAATAATAATAATAATAATAATAATAATAATAATAATAATAATAATAATAATAATAATAATAATAATAATCACGTTCAGTACATCATCCTTATATTCATTTCATTATAATCATATTTACAGTCATTTCACTACAGTATGTTGGTTTTATTTTGTTCATTTCACCACATTTATGCTCACATTCATTACAGTATATTAATCTTTACACCAATTTCACTATATTTGTATTTCCAGTTATTTCACTATATTAGCATTTCAGTCATTCCACTATATTTGTATTTCCAGTCATTTCACTACATAGTACCGTCATTTCCCATAACTATGGTCTTGGAACACAACTAGGGTCCATTCAAATTTTGTAACTTACTCCATAACGTAGTAACTTCCTTTATATATAATTTTACTTTACTGTAGTTTGAAGTCAAGTCACTGCAGCTATCTACGAACTTCTGTATGTTACTTCTACAATGTTCTTTGAATAGTTGTATCGTTGAGCATAGTTGTGTTCCAGGACCATACTTATGGGAAATGACAGTAATGTCTTTTCATTAATTTCATTACATTCGTCTTCACATTCATTAGAGTGTGTTAGAGTTTACAGTTATTCAATTACATTCGTCTTTACATTAGATTTTTCAGTCAGTTCTCTACTCGTATATTTATGTTTGCATTCATTTTACTTGTACTTAATTGTACCTATTTTTAAGAAGGGGGACAAAACCAACTGTGGTAACTTTCGAGGAATATCACTTTTGTTGACGTCGTACAAAATTCTGTCCAATATTCTTTTGAGAAGATTAGCTCCGTACGTAGATGAAATTATTGGGGATCATCAGTGCGGTTTTAGGCGTAATAGATCGACTATTGATCAGATTTTTCGTATTCGACAGATAATGGAGAAAAAATAGGAGTATAAGGGTACAGTACATCAGTTATTCATAGATTTCAAGAAAGCATATGACTCGGTTAAGAGGGAAGTATTATATGATATTCTTATTGAATTTGGTATTCCCAAGAAACTAGTTCGATTAATTAAAATGTGTCTCAGTGAAACATACAGCAGAGTCCGTATAGGTCAGTTTCTATCTGATGCTTTTGCAATTCACTGCGGGCTAAAGCAGGGAGATGCTCTATCACCTTTACTTTTTAACTTCGCTCTAGAATATGCCATTAGGAAAGTTCAGGATAACAGGCAGGGTTTGGAATTGAACGGGTTACATCAGCTTCTTCTCTATGCGGATGACGTGAATATGTTAGGAGAAAATCCACAAACGATTAGGGAAAACACGGAAATTTTACTTGAAGCAAGTAAAGCGATCGGTTTGGAAGTAAATCCCGAAAAGACAAAGTATATGATTATGTCTCGTGACCAGAATATGGTACGAAATGGAAATATAAAAATTGGAGATTTATCCTTCGAAGGGGTGGAAAAATTCAAATATCTTGGAGCAACAGTAGCAAATATAAATCACACTCGGGAGGCAATTAAACGCAGAATAAAAATGGGAAATGCGTGTTATTATTCGGTTGAGAAGCTTTTGTCATCTAGTCTGCTGTCAAAAAATCTGAAAGTTAGAATTTATAAAACAGTTATATTACCGGTTGTTCTGTATAGTTGTGAAACTTGGACTCTCACTTTGAGAGAGGAACATAGGTTAAGGGTGTTTGAGAATAAGGTGCTTAGGAAAATATTTGGGGCTAAGAGGGATGAAGTTACAGGAGAATGGAGAAAGTTACACAACGCAGAACTGCACGCATTGTATTCTTCACCTGACATAATTAGGAACATAAAATCCAGACGTTTGAGATGGGCAGGGCATGTAGCACGTATGGCGAATCAAGAAATGGATATAGAGTGTTAGTTGGGAGACCGGAGGGAAAAAGACCTTCGGGGAGGCCGAGACGTAGATGGGAGGATAATATTAAAATGGATTTGAGGGAGGTGGGATATGGTGATAGAGACTGGATTAATCTTGCACGGGATAGGGACCGATGGCGGGCTTGTGTGAGGGCGGCAATGAACCTTCGGGTTCCTTAAAGGCCGTTTGTAAGTAAGTAAGTATTCATTTTACTTCATTTCACTACATTCGTCTTTACATTCATGTCACTACTTTCGCCTTTACATTCATTTGACTACATTCGTCTTTACATTCATGTCACTACATTCGTCTTTACATTCATTTCACTACATTCGTCTTTACATTCATTTCACTACATTCGTCTTTACATTCATTTCACTACATTCGTCTTTACATTCATGTCACTACATTCGCCTTTACATTCATTTCACTACATACGTCTTTACATTCATTTCACTACATTCGTCTTTATATTCATTTCACTACATTCGTCTTTACATTCATGTCACTACATTCGTCTTTACATTCATGTCACTACATTCGCCTTTACATTCACTTCACTACATTCGTCTTTACATTCATTTCACTACATTCGTCTTTACATTCATTTCACTACATTCGTCTTTACATCCATTTCACTACATTCGTCTTTACATTCATGTCACTAAATTCGTCTTTACATTCATTTCACTACATTCGTCTTTACATTCATGTCACTACATTCGCCTTTACATTCATTTCACTACTTTCGTCTTTACATTCATTTCACTACATTCGTCTTTACATTCATTTCACTACATTCGTCTTTACATTCATGCCACTACATTCGCCTTTACATTCATTTCACTACATTCGACTTTACATTCATGTCACTACATTCGTCTTCACATTCATGTCACTACATTCGTCTTTACATTCATGTCACTGCATTCGCCTTAACATTCATTTCACTACATTCGTCTTTACATTCATTTCACTTCATTCGCCTTTACATTCATTTCACTACATTCGCCTTTATATTCATTTCACCACATTCGTCTTTATATTCATTTTACTACATTCGCCTTTACAGTCATTTCACTACATTCGTCTTTATATTCATTTCGCTACATTCGCCTTTACATTCATTTGACTACATTCGTATTTATATTCATTTCACTACATTCGTATTTATATTCATTTCACTACATTCGCCTTTACATTCATTTCACTACATTCGTATTTATATTCATTTCAATACAATCGTCTTTATATTCATATCATTACATTCGCCTTTACATTCATTCACTACATTCGTATTTATATTCATTTCAATACAATCGTCTTTATATTCATATCACTACATTCGCCTTTACATTCATTTCACTACATTCGTATTTATATTCATTTCAATACAATCGTCTTTATATTCATATCACTACATTCGCCTTTACATTCATTTCACTACATTCGCCTTTACATTCATGTCACTACATTCATCTTTACATTCATGTCACTACATTCGTCTTTACATTCATGTCAATGCATTCGCCTTTACATTGATTTCACTACATTCGTCTTTATATTCATTTCACTACATTCGCCTTTACATTCATTTCACTACATTCGTATTTATATTCATTTCAATACAATCGTCTTTATATTCATTTTACTACATTCGCCTTTATATTCATTTCACTACATTCGTATTTATATTCATTTCATTACATTCGCCTTTACATTCATTTCACTACATTCGTATTTATATTCATTTCAATACAATCGTCTTTATATTCATATCACTTCATTCGCCTTTACATTCATTTCACTACATTCGTCTTTATATTCATTTCACTACATTCGTCTTTATATTCATTTCACTACATTCGCCTTTACATTCATGTCACTACATTCGTCTTTACATTCATTTCACTACATTCGTCTTTACATTCATTTCACTACATTCGTCTTTAAATTCATTTCACTACATTCGTCTTTACATTCATTTCACTATATTCGTCTTTACATTCATGTCACTAAATTCGTCTTTACATTCATTTCACTACATTCGCCTTTGCATTCATGTCACTACATTCGTCTTTACATTCATTTCACTACATTCGTCTTTACATTCATTTCACTACATTCGTCTTTATATTCATGTCACTACATTCGCCTTTACATTCATTTCACTACATTCGCCTTTACATTCATGTCACTACATTCGTCTTTACATTCATGTCACTACATTCGTCTTTACATTCATGTCACTACATTCGTCCTTACATTCATGTCACTGCATTCGCCTTAACATTCATTTCACTACATTCGTCTTTACATTCATTTCACTTCATTCGCCTTTACATTCATTTCACTACATTCGCCTTTATATTCATTTCACCACATTCGTCTTTATATTCATTTTACTACATTCGCCTTTACAGTCATTTAACTACATTCGCCTTTATATTCATTTCGCCACATTCTCCTTTACATTCATTCCACTACATTCGTATTTATATTCATTTCACTACATTCGTATTTATCTTCATTTCACTACATTCGCCTTTACATTCATTTCACTACATTCATATTTATAATCATTTCAATACAATCGTCTTTATATTCATATCATTACATTCGCCTTTACATTCATTTCACTACATTCGTATTTATATTAATTTCAATACAATCGTCTTTATATTCATATCACTACATTCGCCTTTACATTCATTTCACTACATTCGCCTTTACATTCATGTCACTACATTCGTCTTTACATTCATGTCACTACATTCGTCTTTACAATCATGTCACTGCATTCACCTTTACATTGATTTTACTACATTCGTCTTTATATTCATTTCACTACATTCGCCTTTACATTCATTTCACTACATTCGTATTTATATTCATTTCAATACAATCGTCTTTATATTCATATCACTACATTCGCCTTTACATTCATTTCACTACATTCGTCTTTATATTCATTTCACTACATTCGCCTTTACATTCATTTCACTACATTCGTATTTATATTCATTTCAATACAATCGTCTTTATATTCATATCACTACATTCGCCTTTACATTCATTTCACTACATTCGTATTTATATTCATTTCAATACAATCGTCTTTATATTCATATCACTACATTCGCCTTTACATTCATTTCACTACATTCGCTTTTACATTCATGTCACTACATTCGCCTTTACATTCATGTCACTGCATTCGCCTTTACATTGATTTCACTACATTCGTCTTTACATTCGTCTCTATATTCATTTCACTACATTCGCCTTTACATTCATTTCACTACATTCGTATTTATATTCATTTCAATACAGTCGTCTTTATATTCATATCACTACATTCGCCTTTACATTCATTTCACTACATTCGTATTTATATTCATTTCAATACAATCGTCTTTATATTCATATCACTACATTCGCCTTTACATTCATTTCACTACATTCGCCTTTACATTCATGTCAATACATTCGTCTTTACATTCATGTCACTACATTCGTCTTTACATTCATGTCATTGCATTCGCCTTTACATTGATTTCACTACATTCGTCTTTACATTCGTCTTTATATTCATTTCACTACATTCGCCTTTACATTCATTTCACTACATTCGTGTTTATATTCATTTCAATACAATCGTCTTTATATTCATATCACTACATTCGCCTTTACATTCATTTCACTACATTCGCCTTTACATTCATGTCACTACATTCGTCTTTACATTCATGTCACTGCATTCGCCTTTACATTGATTTCACTACATTCGTCTTTACATTCGTCTTTATATTCATTTCACTACATTCGCCTTTACATTCATTTCACTACATTCGTATTTATATTCATTTCAATACAATCGTCTTTATATTCATATCATTACATTCGCCTTTACATTCATTTCACTACATTCGTATTTATATTCATTTCACTACATTCGCCTTTACATTCATTTCACTACATTCGTCTTTATATTCATTTCACTACATTCACCTTTACATTCATTTCACTACATTCGTATTTATATTCATTTCAATACAATCGTCTTTATATTCATATCACTACATTCGCCTTTACATTCATTTCACTACATTCGTATTTATATTCATTTTACTACATTCGTTTTATACTCATTTTGCTACATTCTCCTTTACACTCTTTTTGCTACATTTGCCCTTGCATTAATTTCATTACATTTTCCTTTACATTTATTTCACTACATTCGTCTTTACATTCATCTCACTTCATTCGTCTTTACATTCATGTCACTACATTCGTCTTTATATTCATTTCACCACATTCGTACTTACATTCATTTCACTACATTCGTTTTTATACCCATTTTGCTACATTCACCTTTACACTCTTTTCGCTACATTTTCCCTTACATTAATTTCATTACATTTTCCTTTACATTCATTTCACTACATTCGTCTTTACATTCATGTCACTACATTCGTCTTTACATACATTTCACTACATTCGTCTTAAATGCAATTCACTACATTCGTCTTTACATTCATGTCACTACATTCGTCTTTATATTCATTTCACCACATTCGTCTTTACATTCGCTGCAATCCTCTTTGCATTCATTTCACTACTTTCATCTTTACACTCATTTTAGTATATTAGTTTTTACAGTTATTTCATTACATTAGTCTCTATATTCATTTCACTTTAATGGTATTCAGGTTCATTTCACTATATCCATCTTTACATCCCTTTCGCTGTATCCTTCTTGACATCCATTTGTCTGTATTCAACTTTACATCCATTTCACTGTATTGATCCCCTCATCTATTTCACTAGATTCAGCGTCCACATTTTAGGATAACTTCATTTCTCCCTTTTACCTTGATCAACAGCACAATGACGACATTTATCTTCGTCTTTTTACTAGAAATAATTGTATTGCATGAGCATAATTCTTGGACAAAGTGACTAGTAAGATATCTAGTGAACGTGAATAAAATCCATTATTTTCAAGTGCAATTTTATTACTATACACAAACATACGGCATACTTGAAGCCACATTTTTTTGCTATCAGTGATGCTGAATATGTACCTTTTTGCGCTAAAATCCCTCTAGATATAATATAAAATGTAAATACATATTTAAGCCTACGTAGGCCCCGTATTATTTATAGGTCTACATCAGTGGTCATCAGCATAATGCACCCTCGGGCTAGCGTCCCTTACCCGCGGATAAGACATGCACTGGCGTGCATCCATGGCTGCTGGCGGGTATGCTTTCTCCCTCTCCCTTCTGCACAACTGTGCATATTTCGATAGATTTCTTATCCGTTACCCATTTCAGCGAGTGCTGACGACCACTGGTCTAAACCATAGTACTTTCCCTTATACTCCGTATAATGAGAAATTGAAAAAGAGTAGCTTTAAATACGAGCAGAATGTTAATGTATTTAGCATGCGTTTTTTTAATATAACCGGGAATCTAATTTTTTCGCATGCTTTACATTGACCTTTACTCTTTATGGGAAGAGAACTGAACTCCTCTTACACATTTCATGCTCCAGTGAAAAGTGAAGTTGGTTTCAAGAAATTTACTCACCCCTGGCATACTATGTTGCGGTTGAATACAGATAAATTTTAATGGGTAAACTATGTTAGGACAGTTATGTTTGAAACCTGCAAGACTCAAATGTGTGTTAATATATTAGTTTCATTAATGCAGAATTGCTTCCATTTGAAAAGTGTGTCACGTCTTGATAAATGAGAGCAGTGTCCGTGTTGTGAGGGGTTTTGTTTTATCTCCTTGAAGTAGTGCGTGCATTCATTGCATAGATAGGTCTCATACCTGCACATTACAATTTCCTTCGCTCTGTGCCGCGCCCACTTCCTCACGGAACGAAAATTTACTTGCTTTGTCGGTATGTTGGAGGGGGAGGTGTGGTGGCCCAATTCTCCCATCTTCGAGCTATGTCAAGTAAACATCACGAAATTCTTTTGATGTAAGCCAGCAGCTTCATCTCAATAGTGGTAATATGCTAAGGACTTTCATTTCCCTCAGGTGACGATTCCTTTGGGTTATGACCTACAGAACTGATGGCATCAAATATTTGTAGTTTGTCCGTTTTAAATAAATATAACGTAGACAAAAACTCTTTACTTATATGGCATTCTCAGTGGTGGCCCGGGTTCGATCCCCGGTCAGGCCTGGTTGGAATTTATTGTGGACAAAACAGACGCACCAGAGGGTTTTTTCGGAGTACTCCCGTTTCCATCTCTCATTCCACCAACACACTCCACTTACCCCTTATTTCATTTACAATCTGTAATAGTAAAAATAGGCTGGAGTGATGTGTGGGGATACTGTGAGTTTTCGATGCTGCTCTAGGTTCTAAAGGCTTGGAAATCCGCCTGTCAGCGTCGGATTCACGAATTCCATCCAGCCATCCGTCGGACTTAGACAGTCATCTCATGCAGGTCGTGCAAAACGGCCTAAGTATAAAGATCCATCCCGGATCCAGCCCTCGTGATGATCAATTTACTTACTTACAAATGGCTTTTAAGGAACCCGCAGGTTCATTGCCACCCTCACATAAGCCCGCCATCGGTCTCTATCCTGTGCAAGAGTAATCCAGTCTCTATCATCATATCCCACCTCTCTCAAATCCATTTTAATATTATCCTCCCATCTACGTCTCGGCCTCCCCAAAGGTCTTTTTCTCTCCGGTCTCCCAACTAACACTCTATATCCATTTCTGGATTCGCCCATACGTGCTACATGCCCTGCCCATCTCAAACGTCTGGATTTAATGTTCCTAATTATGTCAGGTGAAGAAAACAATACGTACAGTTCTGCGTTGTGCAACTTTCTCCATTCTCCTGTAACTTCATCCCTCTCAGCCCCAAATATCTTCCTAAGAACCTTATTCTCAAACACCCTTAATCTCTGTTCCTCTTTCAAAGTGGCAGTCTAAGTTTCACGACCATACAGAACAACCAGTAATATAACTGTTTTATAAATTCTAACTTTCAGCTTTTTTTGACAGCAGACTAGATGACAAAAGCTTCTCAACCGAATAATAACAGGCATTCCCCAGATTTATTCTGCGTTTAATTGCCTCCCGAGTGTCATTTATATTTGTTACTGTTGCTCCAAGATATTTGAACTTTTCAACCTCTTCGAAGGACAAATCTCCAATTTTTATGTTTCCATTTCGTACAATATTCTGGTCACAAGACATAATCATACAGTATACTGATGAAAAATTAAGGCAATGAAAAAGTTGTTAAAATAATATGATGATGCTGTACATCTGTCATCATCATGAACTATCGGTGACTCAGGAGAAGACAAGCGCGGAGTGATGAAAAAGGGTAGTTAATAGAGAAAGTTACGACAATAGTGCAATACTTGTACTACTAGTAAGCAAAAATAATGTTTCCGCTTACTAGTAGTACAAGTATTGCACGTGTTGTCATAACGTTATCTATTAATAACCCTTTATAGCTTTCAGAAAGTTAGGCCACTGTTGACCTGTCCCGATCTCAAATCAGATGTCTAGGAATCTCTTCAATGGTCTTCCTTGGTTTCTTGTGCCTGATGTGGTTTAAATTTTAGATAATCTAGGCAATCTATTGCGTGGCATTCTGTTCACATGTTGTATCCATCGTGTTTTATAATTTTGGATTTTGTGGAGGACTGCATATACTCCTAAAAAGTCTGTATTTGTTTTAAAATCATCCCAGTTATAACCTAATGTATTTCTCATATATCTCATTTCTGCTGATGTACATCTAATATCTGTAAATAATGAAAACGTAAAGTATGAATGGAACGAAAATGATGAAAATGTGAAGTATGAAGAACTTGGTGGTAGTGGTGGTGGTGACCTGAATCTTAACTCTTGAGATGATAAGATGCAGAACTTGAATATTCTAACGATGAAGATTATTTGACGCAAGAGCCATCAAATAAAGAAGATCCAAGGCTTGAATATTCAGATGAGGTAAATGCAAAGCTTGAATACTCAGGTGATGAAGATGTAAATCTTGAATATTGAGATTATGCAGGTATGAAGTTTGTACAGGGACATCATTTTATTTTTACGTCAATATTTATTGTACCCGAGTTTTTGAATGTACTTCACTCCCACCCCTTCTACCAATAAACTTCTACCCGTCCTCACACAGAACCGAGACCACATTTGCTGTCAGAGTCGTACGGTCATAGTAAACAGTAGGCTACTGAGTGAGTACATTACGTTCCCGAAATACGGTCACATTTTCCAGTGAAGAAAGAATATTCATTTATTGAATCATAGGTATTTTCGCACATTTACTGTTACGTCGTTTGGTTACGTCGCATCCCGGTTTCTCCCATCTATTTCTGCTGGCCCCTCTGTAAAGGCTAGTGGCTACGTAATATTATACAAAAATGTTTAAAATAATTTAAATAAAAGGAGCTCGTTAAGTAACTGTCACGTGATTTTTCCCCCTTTCTATGATACTGCGACATAACCACTTTGACGGACAATAGATAGCATGTCTGAGTAAATTTATCTGTGCGGATCGGGCAGAAGTGAAGATTGAATTTACGGTACGTAAGATACTCTGCTATAGTATAGGTAGAGAACTATTTCAATATTTCAACATGAGCAGGATTATGTCTCCCCATGTCGCCTGATTTGAGTGCTGTGCATTATTTCTTTTGGAGTTACTGTAAAACAGCTGTGTTTGCTAAACATCCTACAGTGACATCCTAATTAAAGAATTACATTCAAGAAACACTGCATTCAATTTCCGAAGATATGCTTACAGATGTCTTCGATAATATGTACAAAAGAATTGAAACCTGTATCGAAATGAACGGCCACCATTTTCAACATTTGTTTAAATATCCAGATTTTGATTATTTTTCAATTTAATGCACTCTCCATATTGTATGCTAATGTGCTGTACACAGTATACTATACATTGCATAATGGATACGTCCGCCTGGATAGTTCAGTTAGTGAGTAAAAAAACACTTGTTAATACTGTAGTATATTTTGAGTAAATAAAAACTGAACGAAAATTATAAAAATCAAAATCGTAATATTTCCTAGTTTACGTAAATGGATGTACTACTTTTCTTCCGTCCTGTACTTAATAAAGTGATTTGTTTTTATTTTACGCCAGTATAATCAAACTCCGGTCGTGAAAGAGGTAACAAACAGTGTTTCCGATCCTCAACCATTAATTCAAAGGTATAGCCAGGTTAATATTAGAAATATTAGTAAAAATAAAATGACGTCCCAATATATTCATATGATGGAAATGTAAATCTTGAATATTGGTATTATGCAGGTATCAAGTTTGTATAGCCTATTCATATGATGAAGATGTAAATCTTGAATATTCAGAAGATGGAGGTACTAAGCTTGAATATTCAGAAGATAAGAGATGCAAAGTATAATAGAAAATTCAGGTTTATGGAGAATATGATGACGATGACTGTGCAGAGGATGAAAGTGTAGATGATGGAAGATGAGGATGATAACATGATGTTAAAGACAAAGTGATACATAGCAGACTCTTGTAACTGAAAGTTAAGTTGTTCGAACTAAAAGAGAGACACACTCTCACAAGATTCCATGCATGTTGTTTATGTGCAGGTTTTGTAGACACAATTGTTTTTAGTAAGTAGTAAGAGTAGAGCTTTTCTCTTCGGTGATATTCCACGCTAAGCACTTTCGTCGGAATACAGTTGTAGAATCATTGACATTACACGACCTGCACTCTCTTGTATGAGAAACAACAATTGACATGAAATTCGTTTCCGTTTGTTGTTTCATTGTTTCACATGGGAATTTGGAGAAATTGAGACGTTGGCGTGTTGTATTGTGGGAATACCGGCAGATAGGGCGTGGCGGACAGCCCCTGCTATTGATTTGAATCTGAGGTTTCCTAACACTCTTCGAATTACCCCATCAAGTCTTGAGTTGGCACCAAATGACCTCTCATCTGCTGCATACAAAACAGATGGGAGAGGTTACAGTCTCGCAGTGGAGCAAACATTACGGCGGCGTTTAGATCGCCTGAACTCATTCTACGATAATATTAGTTCACTCATACTGTATCTCCCAATGTTTTCTCTTTTCTGTTTTCATAGCGTGATATTTAGACACACTTTCTGTTCTGTCCGAAAGTAATATAGAGCGCCAAATGTCCTACATGTTACTGTTACTTATGTTACACAACCTGTATTGAAAAGCAGTATGTTCGACATCAGCTATATAAAATCGTGGGACGTGCTGAGTTAAAAGTGATTTGCTACAAAACTAGTAACTTGGGTTGAAATAACGCTGTTAACCTTTAACAGGAAATGTTATTTTTATTCCCTTATTGAAATTCGTGTCACCTCAGACACGGACAAGGAATAAAGTCATGTAACTATGAAATTTGCATATGTAATGAAAAATAATGTAACTTCATATGTTATGCAATGTAAATAATAAATAAAATAATGGAAAGATCTGTGAATTTAATATAAAATTGTAGGCTTTATAATTTTTAAAAGTGTCGAACATTTATAGCACTTAAATTTCTGAAAGAGACCAATTTTACACAAAATGAAACACATGGAACACAATTCTAAACGTGTTACATATTTGTATCTGTTGTTCCTGTTTTTTGTCTTCTTTGTTTCGTGGTTCTCTGGTATCTGAGTTATCAAATTGAAGATATAGTTCAAGCATTTGGAATCTTTTTACAGACAGGGCAGGCCTGAATAAAGCTCGTCCAAACTGCCCTTCGAAAATAGTGAACCTACATTTCTTCGTGTCCAGATTTGTAAATGGAACATAACAATAGAAGAAAATGAAGGCTTTTACTACACACATATCAGTATGTTTGCAGCTGGATATTTGAAGGGTTCAGAGCCATAGTGGGCCAAGCGCCATTTATTAAAAATGGAGATAGCCAGGGTTAAAGTTAAGTAAATACTATAGTTTAATGAAAACTGACATATCAATTTTATATTACTTGCTATATGTTTCATTGAATTATGGTAAGCACTTAATTTTAACCCTTGTTTTCTCCGTTTTTAATAAATGGCGCTTGGCTCACTATGGCTCTGAGCCCTTAATTTGTTCAGTATGAATTCTGTTTCTAGCTTCTAACTTCACATTTGTCCATGAAGTAATTTCTTGAACAATTTCATCATCATAAACCAGACATCCCTCTTATTATAGTTTGCCGAAGAACGCGTTGGTTCCTTGGTGGTTCTTTTGACTTCCAAACAAAACTACTTTTTCCGTGTAAATAAGGCCTTCATCGACATCTGAAAGTGGCCAAATTATTTACATTTAAACTTGTGTTCCCACCTGAATTCACATCTTCCTCAAAATCTGACCTATGGTCGTATTCACTTTCATTAGATGAATCTTCTTGGCCAGGAGAAAACGAGGGGTCGATATCAGAATCATCTGAAGAGAATAACTCCTTGTTTATTTGCACTTTCAAAATGTTTTCAATCCTTTTCCAAAGTCAGGATGCGCTGTATTTACAGGCTTCTTCCTGAAGTATAGAAGGAGCATCCATTTCGCCAATGTATAAAATATCCTATGAAATTGAAACTAGTGAGTTCTATAAATTAATTTATTATATTTCATGCTAAAATCATTCAAAGTTAAAAAAGTAATAATTTACCCAAAGAAAAATATCACTTCAGGAAGTACGTGTCTGACATACACGCAATAATACAATAACGGAAATGAGTGGTGCCTGTCATACACTGTAGGTTTTCGGAAAAGCGTTACAAACGTTCACAAAGAGGATACCGCAAAAAGTAATCACACCGTCGCACGTAAAATTAAATAATGAGAAGCTATTTAGGAACACAAGAAATTATTTGAATCGGTTTTGCCAACAGAACACATCTAAAATATATACTGATAAAGACACATTTCCTGTTAAGTGTTAATGAGCCGATTTCTATACGGAATTAACCGTAAGTAATTTCATTAATTTCAGGGATTTGTTCTTTGAGATATTTCAAACAAAATAGTTCCATACAATTTTGCTAGTTTTTGCTTCCTTTTCGAGATAAAAATTGTTTTATGGGAAACATTTCATAGCTTGTAAAATTGTAAAATTTCTTTGTAGAAGGAAAAGTTACATTTGTTCTGATCAAATTTCTACACACTTAAAGGATAAAACTAAAATTCTTTCAATCGCTTATGATAATACACAGCTCTCTTAAATTGACCGAGCATATTGTAAATTAAATAAATGGCTTTCCCAAAACACGCTATGAAATATTTCCCATAAAACAATTTTTATCTCAAAATATCTCAAAGAAAAGTCCTCTTAAATTGACGAAATTACTTACGGTTCACTCTGTAGAAATGTGTTATATTACTAATTTATTAATTCGTAGGCTATCATTAACTATGCTGAAGTATTCACATTCTGCTCCTTCTATCTTGACTCTTGAAAGGCTTCTAAGTAATATACTCTCTTTGTGATCACAATTACGCAAGGCCACCATCTCTCAAATATCAAACAAATAACGGATACACATCTAATCCAACGATACAACGATAAATGTCAAATTTCCTGTCGGGAGTCGAATAATAATAATAATAATAATAATAATGATTTATTTTAGCTGGCAGAGTTAAGGCCGTAAGGCCTTCTCTTCCTTCTTTGAACTTTTAACTAGAAACGCTATCTCTTGAGAGAGCAGAGTTCTGTTCACAAGTAAATAATAATAATAATAATAATAATAATAATAATAATCATAATCATAATAATCATAATCATCATCATCATAATGGTTTATTTAACCTGGCAGAGTTAAGGTCATACGACCTTTTCTAACACTCAACCAGGTGTAAAACTGCGTTACAAAAAAAAGAAACACTACAAATTTACAAAGTACACTACAATTTTACACACAGAACTGAATAAGATGATAATAATAATATAATGTAAACAAGTAGAAATCAGACATAATATATAACATATAGAAAGAAAGGAAAATGCGTAATAAAATGTGAACACCAGGTCAAAATAAATGAAACATACAAAGTATAAAAATATAAGACAATTATTGATAATAATAATAATAATAATAATAATAATAAAATAGTGAATTGCAAAGCATACAATGAACACAATATTTTTAGGTACACATAGTAAGGAAAATTATGATTATATATAGCTCAAGTTATCACATTATAGATATACCATTATCGGGAAATATGAAAACAAAAAGATAAAACAAGTTAAATGTCACTAGAATATAAAAAAAAAAAATGTGAATACGTGGAAACATGCAATACAACAGTTGTCATAATAGTAAGTTAGTTTGGCAATTCGTCATAATATAATTTTCTAACTTGGATTTGAAAGATTTTAATGTTTGGAAACCCTTGACTTCAGGCGGCAGAGAGTTCCAGTGGCGAGAGGTAGCAACAGTGAAGGATGAGGAATACAGAGATGAAGTGTGAAGTGGAATTTCTAGCGTGTTATCGCGTTGTGATCGAGTATTAATATTATGATAGCGAGAGAGAGTATGGAAACGGACGAATAAATAAGAGGGGGATGAAGTGTGCATAATTCGATATAAGTTAAAAGTTCATTATAGTTCATCCATGAGGGAAAAGAACTGGCCACCCTACCCCATTATCTCCTGGCCTAGTTGCCTCATAAGTGGTGCCTTCTTGGTATCACTTATGAGATTCAGACCTGCCTTCGGACAGTTGACTAAACAACAACAGTTCATCCATACTCTATTTCAGTCAGTCCCTTGTCTAACCCATCCAACTCTCAATTTACTCAGCAGTCTCTTCATTTTCCATACACTTACTTAATAATCTTCGCATCTATTCATCAACCTTTTATTATTTAATTAATTATCCCATCCTTCGCTCGTAAATTATAAATTATATTCAGTCATTAATGTATTCATTCACCAAATCTTTTCATTCATTAACCGATATTAATTTATCTGTTCATTCATCTATTCGTTAATTCATTTCGCTCGATTGTGAACCTTTCTGGTATTTTGCTTTCAACCATTCATCCAATTCACTCGTCCACCAAGCATTCACCATGTATTGATCCATCCATCCTTCCATTAATTAACGTATTAATTGCTTCGTTTACTGAGTATTCTTACGTGTAATCATATCTTATAATCTGCTATATTTTTCTTACAAGGTACATTCGCGAAGTGTCTGACTGATAATGGTATAAAATCAAATACGTTGGAAAGTTCAGCTGTAATCAATGTTTATGGTACCAATTGTAGCTGCCCATAGTGCAATTATACAATGTTTATGAGCCTAGATAAATATTGGTATAATGAATACGGAAAGAAACTCATATATAAATAATGATTATTATACTAGTTTTAGCTATCCTTACATATACTTAAACATGTTTGTGAGTGTTGATGTAGAAATACGTTAAGCACAAAATGTAAACGACAATAAGTACATTGGATGAATGATGAATTTCTGCAGTTGAGAGTTGAGCAACTCGAATCTTCAGTGTCCCAGATAACATTGACAAGAGCTTCAAAGACATCACATTCAACTGGAAAAAATAGCTTTCTTCCAGGCATGCTTAATAATGTTAGTGAATATGAGGATAAACACATACAGGTAACAACCACTCCACCTGGTGTAACTTTCCTTGTTCAAGCGTTGGTTGTATAATTTTTTCGTCAATGGAAGAAGTTCACCAAACGTTTTTGTAAGAGAGTTTTACTCGACAACATTGATATTGACCTCCAGAGCCGTAAAGCTATCATCAACCTGCATGTACTTATCCATAATCAGTTCAGTGCTCCCATATTTACTAACATGATTAAGAATGCCTGGAAGAAAGCTACTTTTCCAGTAGAATTTGATGTATTTGAAGATCTTGCCAATGTTATATGGGACACTGAAGATTCGAGTTGCTCAGCTCCCAACTGCAGAAATGTATCATTCATCCAATGTGCTTATTTTCGTTTACATTGATTGTGCTTAACCCAATACCCACAAATATGTTTAAGTATATGTAAAATTAGTAGAATAATGATTATTTATAGATGAGTTTCCTTCCGTATTCATTATTATACCAATATCTATCTAGGCTCATAAACATTGTATAATTACCACTATGGGCAGCTACAGTCGGTACCATAAACATTGATTACAGCTGAACTTTTCATTCTATTTGATTTTACACAATTATCAGTCAGGCACTTCGCGAATGTACCTTGTTAGAATTAATTAAAATATTACCTCCTTTCTAAGCTGGACATAGAGTAGGCCTACCTGTCTGTAAGTTTCAGTTTGAAAGTTAGTTGAATATTCTTGTAACGTTGAATATAAATGCTCGTATCATTCAGAAGTCAGAATATCGCACGCAACCCTCGTGTTGACATCTCGCCAGACAGACTTCACGCACAATCGCAGTCGAGGCGCGGAGCGGCGCTGAATGCTCGTTGCTAGCATTCCACTAATGCGTCCAATAACATCGGCAGCTGATGAAGTTGCTGTCTGATATTGATCAGGAGGAGAAACCATTTGCTGTCATTTCCGGGCGCTGCAAACTCGGTCAGGTTAATGGTCCTCCGATTATAGGCTATAACTCATCCTCATGAAAGCGACAGCGTAATAATATTTTTTTTCTTGGTGAGTTACTTTACGATGCTGTATCAACATCTCAGGTTATTTAGCGTCTGATTGAAATGAAGGTGATAATGCTGATGAAATGAGTCCGGGGTCCAGCACCGAAAGTTACCCAACATTTGCTAGTAATAATAATAATAATAATAATAATAATAATAATAATAATAATAATAATACTGTATCGAGTATTAGGCTTCTGAACTGTTCCAATTACAGATAGTGTCTTATAAGCTAAAAGTTAATGTAATCAGAATCACCGTAACATTCAGTTGTTCGCGTTTTTTTAGTCCCTTTTTGGATCTCTCACAGTTTCATACTATACAGTACATTACGCATGTATAGACGTTACAGGAGACATCTCAGCGTTACAATAAAAAGCCCCTAACCTTTTTGGAGACAGTCACAATTGGAATAAGGTCAAGAAAAGCCTCGGAATTGCATTTTCTTACGAATGACAGTTTATAGACTTTAAGGGTGCTACTCATAGACATTTCGCTAGCCCGCGCTACGAGCGTGCTAAACTAGCCCCGGCTATGGACTGGTTACTTGTACAGGATTCATACCATATCATATCGCTAACACTGGTTTATGAATACGAAAAACGTTAGTTCGCTGATCATCCACCGGAAGCCCGCGCTAAGAATGTCTATGAATACGGCCCTAAGGGTGGTATTCATAGACATTTCGCAGCACGCGCTACGAGCGTACTAAGCTAGCCCCGGCTATCCACTGGTTACTAGTACAGAATTCAAATCATATCCTATCGCTAACACTGGTTTATGAATACGAAAAACACTGATAATCCACCGAAAGCCCGCGCTAAAAATGTCTGTGAATACGGCCCTTAGTCTTTAAATCGGAGAATTACAAAATTATGAAAGAAAAGTTTAGGACATTTCAAATTACAAATCACATTGTTCCTTTTATTAAAATTCTCTCCCTTTTTTCAAGTTTCTAGAAGTTGAGTATTTTGGCAAATGTACAAGAGCGAACAATTCTTCACCCACTCTTTTACTGTCATTTCGTATTCTATGGTAGGTTTTAATAGAAATAGGAGGATCTTCTCCGGACTTCCAGAAAAAGAACTAAGGAAGAGACTAGTGAAGTGCTTTGTGTGGCGTGTGGCATTGTATGGGACATAAACATACATTATGACGAAGTGAAGAGAAGCGATTAGATGCATTTGGACAAGAATGGAACGTACGAAGTGGACAGACAGAATAAGAAATGAAGGTGAGTAAGAAAGAGTGGATGAAGAAAGATTGATGCTGAAATTGATCAGGATCAGGAAGAGGAAAAAGAATTGATTGGGTCACTAGTTGAGAAGAAACTGCCTACTGAAGGATGCACTGGAAGGAATGGTGAACGGGAGAATAGATCGGAGCAGAAGAAGATCTCAGATATAAGAATTATTATATGGATCATATGCGGAGACAAAGAGGAAGGCAGAAAATAGGAAAGATTGGAGTTTGCAGTGAAAGACTTGCCCTGGGGCAGAACACTATGAATGAATGAATGAATGAATGGTAGTCTGCCATAGCTTTACAACTCTAATCATGAAAGTTGTTGGGAGTGCCGGTTACCGCCATCATTGTAGGCATAACAGTGAAGTAGGTACCGTGTTTTGGCGCCAATTTAGTTTATTCTAAATCCATTTGCTCTTTCTGGGATTTGAACTCGGATTCCCGGCTTTGGAATTATGACATTATACTACCCGTTTGTGTAATAAAATTGTGTGCTGTAATGCGTCATTAAATATATTTAATAATAGTGATGACGCATTCTCATTCAGTTTCAGAGACTGAAGGACTGCGGTATTGAATATGGAACATATGCCGACCTTTGTCATGCTTATTTTGGTATTCATTGATCACTGTATTGCAGACATTCTCCGTTATAAACAGTTTGACTTATTGTTGTGTCGTATTGTAAGCACAACGCCACAGAATGAAAAATGATCCATTTATCTGCACATGTTCGGAACAGCAGAGGCGTGCGCTCCACTGTTGACACTGTACATGGAATACAAATAGAACTTTTTGCGAACTCCGGGATCGTGATGTAGTTTGTATTATCTTACATAAGATACATCGCGCTATAAGGATAAACTACTCTGCCATCCCATTTACCACGCCAACTAACAAGAACACCTGAAATCCTGGCGAGTATAACGCGATCACGTTTTCATTATCGACGGAAGAAGAGAGTCTCTTGTTATTATACTTCAACGTAGCACAGTATAACCGTAAGAAATGACTAGTTAAGCTTACCGTACGTCCCGTAAAAAAAAGGGACAGTCCGCTTTTTTGGCCTAGGTATCCGGCGTCACTGTAATTTTTATCGGGACACGTATAAGTTCCATGTTTAATCAGACTTTATTTCATAATGTAAAACTCAATAATTTTTGGCTGATATTTATTTCATAAATTAATTTTGAAATTATTGTTTTGATTTGTATAATATGTTTGCAGATATTTCATTTTGAAATCAACATCATGAATGAACTGTTTGAAGAGTACTGTTAAACAGCGCCTGATCTCGCCAAAAATTGTGTAACTCTAGACTTGTTCCACATCTTAAAGCTTCAGTTCTAATGAAAGATCTATGGAATACAATAAATGGAAATTAAAAAAAAAAAGATAATAAAAAAATGAAAAAAGGTAAGTGCAAGGTACTGTCAAGTAACGAAAATGAATTGACATGAATAAACATTGTTTAAACGCAATAGTGTTCTTTCTTTTGTTAACTTCCTTGTTTCAATCTTACTTCATACGTGAGTGATCCCAGGAGGAATGCACAAACTTACACTTCCCGCCTGGGATCTGCAAGCACGAGTGACGTCACGCGGTGGGTAGAAGCAGTACTGTAATATATGCTCGCGCATGAGCACACTCTGTTTTAAAGAGGTTACGTCCATTTTCGGTTTTCCCCTTAAAAATTTTCTAGAGCTCCTTCAGTGGAGCAGCGTAACCTGGAGTGAGACTAGTGGCCAACAGGCTTGGAGCTCACATATTTAGTTTCTTGCAGCCCCGAACCCCTTGCAAGGACGCGTTTTGCATACCTTTTAAATTTGTCCTCCCAATGCTCCTCTTTCGATTCGAGTCAGGTTCGATTCGAGTCAGGCGGCGAGATCACTTTTACCTTCGTCACTCTTTTACAGACGAAGCTAACGGCCGCTATTCTTTCAGATTCCAGGCGACTAGTGTACTTCATTGCCACACATTTTATTTTTTTCAAACCACTTACATCAAGATCGTTCAAAATAGTCCCCTTGAAATGTCATGGCTGCTTCCTAACATTGTGGTTGCTTTTGGATGAGAGAGTGTTTCCCACTTGTAATCGGTCATATGGCATTCACTGGCTCGGTTACTTACTGTCGAACATTATCGAAGAGAAGCAGCACGCCAGACTAGCTGTAGTCTGTTCTGGCGAATTTTTGGACGCAGTTTCCTACGGGTTATGTCTGCTCATGTCATCAGTATGTCTTCTTCCGAAACATTGGCAACAATTACTTCTGTTGTGAAGTCCGGTGATGATTTCAGTCTTCTAATTCACTAGTTTCGTCTATAGCAATATGACCTTCACAGACACGTCGAGACCATCGGGAAATGATACTAGTGTCTACTGTAGAGTCACCACACACTTCTATCGAAGCGGTTCATAAATTTCCAGCGGCGTACATCCACGTAAAGTTTCTATTTCAGTTAATGATATTTGATCTCAGACAGTGACGTGACCCGACTGTAAGCTGCGGTTTGTTTACGGCGATCATCGCCGGGCGCACATCGCTGGCGATTGTCGCCTGAAGTTGCTAGCAATTAAAATGAATGCGCACGGTTTCTTTACAGCGATGATTGCCAACGTAGATCGTTGGACGCGACGCAGTTCGCTGGAGGTTGCTTCTGAAGCAAATTTAGGACGCACATCGTCGCATACATGTTCAGTAATAGATATTTAGAGAAGACCGTAGAAATATTGAATCGAGCAAAACAAATGAGAAGTGACAGCGATGTACGCTGATAAAGAAACCACTTCCTGACGATCATCGCCAGCGTTTATAATCGCCGGCGATGTGCATCCGGCGATGATAGCAGTAAACAAACCGCAGCTGTACACAAAACAGTTTTTAAGCAATTTAATTGAACTTACACAGAATTGTTCGGAATAACTCTCCTTAGTAACACAATAAATAACAACCATGCACATCCGCCGATATGGGAGAGCATGCGCAATGTGCATTATTTCTGGGATCATTTTTGTATATTTTTCAGTAACTTCAAAATTCTTATAAAAATCGATAGTAAAAGTGTCCCGAACGTTATGAGATATTTATGGTAGACTTGTGAGTGTCTATAAATTTCAGCCCTGGGGTATGCTTTACAAATGTATGAGTAATGACTTAACAACTTACAAATTGAGGTTCCTGTAAAATAGTTGTTTAGTCAACTCTCCGAAGATAGGTCTGAACCTCATAAGTGATACTAATAAAGCACCACTTATGAGGCAGGAGATAATGGAGTAGGGAGGCGAGATATTTCCCTCTCCATTGCATACATTGTCGATTATAGAGGATTCCACCTTAAGAGAAAAGCATTGGGCTTAAGGGTCTTGCCTGGTACACTGTTGCCGCAAGATGCCTCTTTTAAAGGATAGAGTGAGGTAGGCCTATAGAATCTCTGTCTCACTTTCTTCCTAAACGTACAGTGTTCTCGCAAGCTTATCGCACAAGATAGGTACGTCGAATCCGCTCAAGTGATAAAACCTATTAATGCCATAATGATACCTGCAAACATCTTATAAACATTATAACTAGACTTCGGACATTTACACCATAACCAACTTTTAGGCACCTCAACCAGGCTCTAAATCAACCAAAAATGGGAATTTAAATATAGTTTTAGCACGTAAAAACACAATTTCAGGCCGTTAGATATACGATTTTAGGCACCTAAATGTTTTTACGCACTCAAACTACAATAACTATAACGATGCAAATAATTAGTGAATATTAAGTAGGTATTACGCTATACAGTGGTAAGACAGTAGAAGAATTGTGGTTAGAAACTTTATTCCTATCATGTCAAATTATTAATGAATTCATTGGCCTCATTGCTCTCTATGGCTGCTGATACATAGATCTCGATATTACAGTTAAAAACTAATTAGTTTCCGATTAACACATTCATAATTGGCTTTGCATGACATAATGATTATTTAGGTCTAAATTTTCTGTTTTGAGACTTTGCCGTTTGTTGAATCACTTTATAAGCGCAAAATTATTTTTTCGCGCGACACTGCTCTTTTGTATTCCTACTGTCCGCTCAAGTGTTCAATAAAACCTGTTACTTTCCGGGAATTTCTTCATTCCTTCAACCAAACTATTACAGTTTCTTTGAGTCTAAACTTTATCTTCAATTGCTGCACTAAAAATAGGCCTACCTCGCCCGTAACGGAGTGGTTAGCCTCTCTGCCTTCCACTGTTACGTGCAGCACACGTTTTCCGTTTTTAACTGTTAAGAAGCACTTATGATACAGATTTAATATTATATGCAGCACACATTTTCCGTTATTAAATTCACACTATAATCAAGCAAGAACTTAAGTTACATACCTAATGTCTTTATTGTTTTGTTGATAGTTAAATTTCATGCAATGTATGTAATAAACGCAGAAAATGTTCTACGTGTTTTAACAGTGTGAAATCTTAGCCTCAATTGTACCACCCCTACTTGTCTGGTAAGTTCCCTAGCAGGGCTGTTTGGCAAGACAGCGGCTGGCTATTCCACCAATTTAGCTGTTATCCCGTTATTCGCAAATTAAATATATGGTAATTTTAGAAGTGTAATAATATTTTAGTACATGAAATCGATCTAGTTCTCCATGAAATTGTTTTTAGTGAATTAAAGGAAACTAACTAAGTTTCAAATTCTCAAGAAAATACTTATAAATGGCTGATGGAACAGCCCTTCATATGTTCAGTGTTTTTTTTCATAAAGTGAAATCCTCTATAGCAACATATTACACTAGTCAGACTTCAGATGCATACAAACAATAATAATTGTTCTTCCTCTGATACATATCAGAAATTATTGCGACTAGAAAAATGTATATCTACTAAAGTTGATTTAACTCCGAAATATTTAAATGCAAATGAAATTCTTTATGTCTTGTGAAACACAATTATTATGACAAAACCGCGCATTTTAGTGAAATTATTTCTCAACTACGAGGAGTCCTGTCGTGTAATGGACTCGCATCTCCTCCCTCCTACACAAACTCACTAGCGCTCTCTCCTCATAGTGTGAATGAATGGCCGCTTGCTTGCCTTGACACTGACATGGAAACTCCACAACAATTATTGTTTTTGCAGAACCGTAGCTTTACTGCATCACGGTTTATTCTTGTATTGATGGTCAGCATAATCATCCAGCTTGGAATTTCCTCGCGGCATTTTAACCTGTACACGTTGCAGAACTTGGAGATAAGTGAGTGCAACTTCTTCGACGTGTTTGCATTGTATCAGCAAACCTAAACTTGTCCTCTATAAATCCCGAGCATATGTTTCATTAACGACACGTTAAGAATAGGTCTTCCTTATTTGGACGTGGTAAATTTAAATAGAAGCGGACACGTCCCTGACAGTTGCATTTGTAGCTTAAAATAAAGAACTGGGGTTTACTTCGCGTATATATATATATATTAGTCAGTTTACAATGCCTTCTGACATTTTCTGACAGCCAAATATCAATTTACAGTCACTGATAAATGTATCGCACTGCAAGATACCACTCCCCTCTATCTCTCCATAGGTCTTCTCCTAATTGTCTTCTTTCCTTAGCTTCCAGAATGCCCTTTTTTTCATGTTGTCATAGATCTTCCTCTTTTTCTTCTTCTTGATGGGGTCCAATCATATGCCAACCTTGGTAATCTTTCCGTATAACCTGTATTATATTCTGCTGCGTAATCTTTTACTTGTGACATCTCTCTTTAGTAAAGAATACTTAACTGTTTTAAACTGCAGTTATATTTTATTTTCACATTATGTTATCGTAAAATAGCAGTAGTCAGTACGCAATTGTAAGACTGGGAAAATAACAAAATGCATTTCTTGTTGATACTCCAAAATTCGATTTGAAGGACAAAGTCTCTTTTGAATATTTGCTCCTCAATTATACTGTTGCTATTACTGTACTATTACTACCAATACTAGGCCTACTATTGCTGCTACAACGACTATTATTTGACTACTATTATCACTACTACTACTAACATTAACTACTCAGTAATAACCTTCAGTTTTATTCCTCACTATTTGAGCCAATTTGTCTCTTAATATCTACGCTATCCGAAGGTATTGTGAACGACCATTAAATATTGACGAATTTCGGACTTCCTTAGGGATTGGTCGAAGTGACGGAAGATCATTGCTTATTGTTCCATTTCGAAATTATTACAAGAAAGAAAAATCGCTATTTGGGGACAAAAGAACTAACAGTAAGAGTGCTGAGAGAATGTCCTCTATCATATGATAAAAATACATTTTAAATAATTTCTATGACATATTCACCTAATAAATTATTGTTTGCCACTTCTAATTTACAGGTGAGGATTTCGCGTACATTATGAACTGCAGCTGACGTAGAATTTAAGTCGCAGCCTAGAGATCACGTAGCCTACACGATAATCTGACAGACTAGCCTTAACTCGAAAAGCGTTAACACCAAGTTATTAAGAGATCCGTATTGTTTGTTGAACCTTCACTCTCTTTCACATGCAAGTGTTAATAAATGGCCACAACATTACGTATCAGATATTTGACAGTCACACTTTGTATAGAGTAAATTTCATGATGTCAGCAAGAATTTAATGACGCCTTGCACTGTCTAACCTTCTAAGATAGTCCTTTGTTCTATTTCATCCACAATACGCTGTCGTTTTATGTTGGTCCACATTATATGATTATAATATTTTTATTTTCCTTCTACTGTAATATATTTTTATAATTTTGTAGCCCTATCAAAAGTACGGCCTCTGGTTTTGTAACCGAACATTGATCGTATTCGAGTAATCTTTAAAAAATATTATTTTCGGGCAATTTTATTTCAAATTTAATGATTGATTTTCGTTATTTTAACATTTCATTTATGAATTTATGAAGATGTTGAAAAGTATTGCGAACAACCCACAGCATTGTTGGTGGATTAGACTTGAAACTTGTTTCTTGTGAATATTTTATTAGGTCTGGCTATTTGATACATTGTTTCGAAACGAATTAATTTGCAGTTCTTCGTCTCTCAGTCTTGCACAGTATTTTTCTCGACTTGATTGTTAATTTATGCTCTGTATTAAACTTCATAATCCAGCGCCTGCGCCGTGAGTCGTGGCATCATACCTGAACTCGCGTTAAAGGAATGCGCGCTTGTTCGAGTCCTCATGGGGGAAGAAATTTTCTCATGAAATTTCGGCCAGTGTATGGGACCGGCGCCCATTCAGCATAGTATGGAACATCGTGCTAACCACACGATACCTCCGTTCTGGTTGGATGATCGTTCACCTTTGCTGAGACATGTGGACATGAGATCATCAGCCACCTGGTCGGCCTTGGCCCTGTATGGGCTGTCGCCTCACGGATTTAAGTCTCAGTTTTTAATTAAATCCTACATAGGTATACTTGAACGATAGTTTATTCGTCTGTTCTTCTAACAGAATGTGTCAGTGGATGTTTGTGTTCCAAGTACAACAGTGACTGTCTACTGAATCACTGTTTGTATCCAGTGTAATCTGCCGGATTTGTTTTGGAAGGCGGTTTGTGGTTTTCCGAAGTACTGTATTTTAGTCCTCCTATTCTATTCGTGGACTTCCTTCACTTCATCATTCGCCGAAAGTACGCAACAGTATAACTACTTGCTTGTTGATGATTCATTCCTTAAAGCGACATGGCCTGCTGTATCGATCCATATGTTACAAAGTTCTGAAGTTTTTTGGCCGCGTCAACAGGAATCAGGAACTGTGTTCGATAACAATTCTATTGTGAGTCGCAAGCCACAATACTACTGTAGTATTTGCAGGGAGTTACGCAACTCAATTACATAAATGAAATTAGTTTCATAAAAGCGATGCATATCCCTCAATATACAGTCCATGCCAGTGGTCGCCAAAAGCTGTATCGCGACACACGGCCCTGCCTCTTCTTACCTCTTCTGCACTGTCATTCACTGCAATACCTGAATTATACCCACTCCACTCCTCTCTATTTTTTCATTTTTCATTTCATTTATTATATTCCATAGATCTTACATTGGCAATGAAGCTTTAAAATGTGGAACAAGTCAAAATTTTACAAGATTACAATTACACTTTTACAATTATTTTTACAATTTTTACATTTTTTTCAATTTTTACAATTTCATAATTTTGCAATTTTCTACAATTGTTTGGCAAGATATAGTGAGCTGGGGTGAGACCGAGGATTCGCCAGAAGATTACCTGACATTTGCCTTATGTTTGGGGAAAATCTCGGAAAAAAAAAAAACCCAACCAGGTAATGAGACCAAACGGGGTGAAGTGAAGTGAGGCCGAGGACTCGCCATAGACCATCCGGCATCAGTCCCACGGCTGGGGAAAACCTCGGAAGAAACCAATCAATCACACCGAATGGGGGGATCCAACCCAAGCCCGAGCGCAGCTCCGGATCAGCAGGCCAGCGACTCTGCCGACTGAGCTACATTGATGGCTCTGCTAAAAATATACAGTACATAGCCAATCAGATTATTAAATTTACAAACTCAAACGATTATTCATCAGTTGAGCTATAAAATATAATACATAGCAAGTAAGTTAATTCAATTTAAAGGCATAAACAATTCAATCAGTTGAGATATACAGAAATTGATAATACATATCATGCAAATTACTTTAAATTACAAACATAAACAATTCATCAATAGAGCTATACAGATTACTATTCAATTTAAAGCATAGCCTATACAATTCATAAGTCAAACTATACAGACATGTACAATACAAAGTAAACAGATTAATTCAATTTACAAGCATACATTCGTTAAGCTATACAATTTTGTACAATTCATATCAAGTAGATTAATTCAATTTATAATCATAAATAATTCATCAGTTGAGCTATACAGACTACTATTCAATTTATAGTATATACAATTCATCAGTAGAGCTATACAGACTACTATTCATTTTAAAAGCATATAGGCCTACAATTCATCAGCCAAGCTATACAAACATATACAATACATAGTAAATAAATTAATTCAATCTACAAACATATTTTCGTTAAGCTATACAAAATTGTACGATTCATATCGGGTAGATTAATTCAATTTGTAAGCTTAAACAATTCATCAGTTGAACTATACAGACTGCTATTAAATTTACAGCACATGCAATTCATCAGTTAAGCTAAAAAAATATAGAATATATAGTAAACAGATTAAGTCAATATAAAACATAATTTAGATGAGCTATATAAAATTGTACTTCCAAATTAAGTAGAATAATTTATTCAATTCAAAGCAAAAATAATTCTTCAGTTGTGTAGAAGGTGGTAGTGGTGTGCGGGTTGTATTTATATTACGTCACCATTTCATGGTATTTGGTAGCCATTGGTTTACGCATTTTACAAAAATTCAGTTCATCACGTACTGTTGAATTTGCTTGTTCATGGTTTATTTTCTTCAACAACACTTACTTATGGAAATGAAGTTATGTATTGCTCGTCTAAATATGAAGACAGATGACATCTTTCACTGTCCGTAGGGTGAACAGAAGTCTAATATTTCGGGGACGATGTGTCCTGCATTATACATCATATCCAGCAATTCAACTATAAGTATAAATTTATAAACAAATAGATGGATGGATGAGTGGGTGGGTGGATGAATGAATGGATGGATAAGCAGGAAGGCAGGCAGACAGACAGATTGATTGATATATTGATGTATAGTACTCGTATAAGTTCTATTTGTTAGGCGTCTCTACTTTTCAGCATTTGCCTCTAATGCTGTTTCCTCTAGACAGAGAACACTCAGCCAGTTGCGATACGTCTGGAAAAATAACCGAGCTGTCGCGAGAGATGAGAAAATGACTTAAGAAATTGTTAAGAATTGCAGGGTTGGGAAGGAAGCGAGACGTGGCCCTTACAATTTGAACTGTATCTAGCATTCTTCTGAAGAGACCTGGGGAACCGAGAATAATCCAAATCAGGATAGCCGGCCCTGGGAGCGAACTGCTCAGTCCATTCTGACTCCAGAAAAACTTCATTAGTCTTCCAGGGACGGACTTTTAGTGTGAGAGAAAAAGAATTCTACACACACTAATCAGAATAGAACCGGAATGTCACATCGAAGGACATGTAGAAGTTAGGAAAAATATCAGACACTTACAAATACCCACACATTGACGATCATCTAACAAAACGTGTTTTCCTGGGACGCAAATCTGATAAGTACATATTTGTGCATACCTACATTATATAAGTGTGACATTATGAGCTGAGATGACAGCCGATTCAGACGTGAGAGGTCTCTAATAGAATCTTGACGACTGACAATGTTGATTGATGCTCACTTATGCAATCACGTCATCGGAGCTCAAGTAACCATCTAAAACTGCATTGTCCTCCGGTGTGCAAGAACTGTGTGTTGCTTCTGTCGGGATGTGTTGCTGACCTAATTTTAGAAGGAAAAAAAAAAAGACACTTATGGATCCAAAAACTGTTCTACGCTGTAGTAGTTGGTATCAATTCTTAATTTCCTGTCAGTTTAAATATTGCAAGGAAACTCTCCATATTATACGGTCCGAAATTCCTTGAAAGTTTTCGCACTGGTAAATAAGTAAAATGAACTACGAAAACTTAGCTGACAATAATACATAAACATTTGTTTTTAATAACAGCGATAACAGCGTAAAATGCTACGTTCTGATATTAATCTTGTAATCTATTTAACATGATTTAACACAAGCAAAGTCACAACCTACGCTATAGTGTTTGCAGATTGGCGTTAAGTTATAAGTAATAATTAACTTGATTAGTGTATTTTATTAACTGTGTGTTGTACTATAGTTGAATGCTTGTGAAATGCTTCCTCGGCGGTTTAGTGGCTACCGTAGTTATCCTAGGTTCGTGAGTTCAGACTCAATACAGTAAAATGGATTTTAAATGGCTATAACATCTTAGCATGACTTCCTCCGAGAAAGAGTGTTGCGTGTTATAAATTTAAAGCAGGTAAAGAAACCCAGTCCCTTATAGAGGGCTGTAGGTAAAATTTGTTGGTTATTTCTCGCTAGTATGAATTTTGACTTTATTTAAGCTCTAGTTGAAAGCATCGTTAAATACAATACTACTTATATTAACACGTGAGGAACTCACCATCTTCTCTGACTTTTGCAATTCCAGTATTACGAGGTCTACAGGGCTAGAAAGAGAGGAAACGTAAACCCAGTCCCTGATAGAGGGCTCTAGGTAAAATTTGTTGGCTAGTATGAATTTTGACTTTACTTAAGCTCTAGTTGAAAGCATCGTTAAATAAAATGCTACTTATATTAACACGTGAGGAACTCACCATCTTCTCTGTCTATTGCAATTCCAGTATTACGAGGTCTACAGGGCTAGAAAGAGGGGAAACGTAAATGATCACGGAGAGCCTAGTGAAGCACTTGTGTTTCAATATTCCAGGGAAAATGCTACTCGGAGATTTTAGGCTATTTTTGGATCTTTCTTGTGTCTTATGTTTCGTGTTGGCAGCTTTTTTATTGTTTAATTTCTCTCCTTCTGGAAGATTCTCTTAATGGCAATGGAAGTTCTTCAGAATGAGACCACGATTCCAATACATACATGTAAAAAATACTTTACTCAAAAGTTCCTAGGGGGGAAGGATATAGGCCTATTCTCGGACCATTATCTAGTAATATATAGGATAATAATACCAAAGAAGTGGGTGAAATATTGGTCTATTATAAATGTTTATATTTACTCATATATATTCTGGCGTTTTTATTTGGATGTTTCAAATTATTTTTACAGAAGTTTATTTAGTTTCTGGGCCATTATTTGAAAATCATTCTTTCTTTTAAGAACTGGTCATTTGTATGAACTATTGTCTGTAGTGGAATAAAGGTCAAGAAAATTCATTTGTTTCTTTCACCTTAAGATCTAACTCTAGCTGCAAACCGTGATTCATGTTGTGTGCAATTTAGTACATTCGCTTGTATTTCTCTGTTTACAGGATCCTCCAAAAAGCGCGATGTAGGTCGTTCAACCAGTCCACTGAGCGACGGATCAACGAATTCGACGACGTCCCACGTCATGACGCGATCCTCGAGTAACCACCTGCCGCCGCTGAGCCACCACACGAGGCCGCCTGGGCGTAAGTACCTCATCGCACTCGTGCACGACCAAGCTTCATTGCATAGCTTTGCATATCACGCTCATGTCTTCAGCTTAAAACAGGGCCGTGCAAATGCTTGATCATTATCGCTGTGGCCAGCGAGGTTGACGGAATCTTGATTAATGTAGACGCAGAAAATTACTGGATATCCGAAAGTCATATATTTTAATTACCGGTACATATTTTCCAGTAATAACACTAAGATAATTTTATCTCTATGTTCTCAGCGTCGAATATTTTCATTATTCCAATCGTCATATCTGCTGATATCTGCTGAAACTATTTACTGCTTTTTTGTTTCAACAACCGTGTTCATAGTAGCTATCCTTAGCCACATTTAGGTAAATGTAAGTGAAAACCAAAATTAATGTAAATTGTACTGAACGTATATAGGCCTAACATTAAAATTTGTCTCTCTAAAAAGCGAATAACATAATGTATAGTACCTATTTTTTCTTCCTGTTATTATTTTTTTATAATTTTCGTCACCCAATTGGCACTTTAGTATGCATTTCCGTTACGAAGAATTAAGTCCCCAAAATGATCTGGATAGAGCGAGCAGAATAATCTACACGCTTTATTTGCACCTACTTTTTATGCTAGGTAATACACCGTGTCCCCCTTAGAGGGATCGAGAAATAAGTGATAATTTCAAGTGTAAATAATGGTTTATGAACATAACATTTTACATAACTTAATGTAAAAATTCTCCGAGTTCGGAGAATGCTAAATGCAACTCGATGTGTGCCTCTTGAGTTACCCTGCAGACATCTAAACGACGGTATTCAGCCTTCCCTCTAGTGTTCTGTAGCATTTGTGGAGTCACTAGCGCAGCTGCATTTGTGGTACGTTGTCTCAGTTCCTCCAAAGTGTTAGCTCTGCCTTTTTGGTACATAGCATCCTTCACAAAGCCTCAGAAAAAAGGTCCAAGGCGGTCAGATTGGGTGACCTGATTGGCCAGGCAATGGGTCCTCGTCTTCCGATCCACTTATCCATGTACGACGAACACGGCGTAGTACTCGCCTAACAGATTTTTCTTCTAGTATCCATAGCACACACTGAACTTTCTATTGTGGTGTCCACATGTTGACCATGGCGTGTTCTCCTACAAAATGGCGCCAGGCTTGTTTAGCAACAAACAAACGAAAGTTACGCATGCAGATGTTTTCAGACTTCGTTGCGTAAACTCGGACAGTTTCTTTATCTTGTCATATGTAAATCACAACGATATCTTCATCTGGTTTTAAGTAGTGAGCATTTATTTCTCGATCTCTCTAAGCGGAACACTGTGTATTTAGATTGATCATAAGTAGGTAATTATTACTTTAGAAAAATTTTGCATAAATGTGCTACGATTTTCATAAGATTAGTCCATTTCCGTGCCGACTTTTCCATTCAAAAATGGATGATCGCAAAGAAAAAAAAATGTAAAAAATAGTTGACATTCAATCAGATTAAAAATAAATCAAAAATAATAAATGTAATTGAAAATGTAGCACAAAAGTCTTATAGAACTGATAAATTAATAACAAAAAAATGATAACTCGTAGTCGTATACATCAATGAATAATCATTACCACTACTGGTATAGTTGCTTTTGTTCTCTACCTTAAAATAATTGCAAATATCTATCAAAGAAATTGTCAAAGTATTTTTGAGATCAAGGAAATCAATTTTGTGTGATAACCAGGCTTCGGTCCTGGGCACAGAAACGCATGATGTTCAGAACACACGGACAATAGTGTTGTGATGGTCGAGTGGAGTGGGAGATGAAGCGCGCCGTTACTTCGTGTCTCAACATGTAAACAGTCCGTCACAGTACGGCACAAAGTACATTTCATTCTGTAGAGATGCAGTATATACAGTACATTCCTACGTAGACAATAAATGTCTACCATTAAAATATTAACGTGAGTTGTAACCTTCAATCAGGTGTCCCTACGCCGAAGCCTGTTACACGTGCCGCAGCCAAGCACTAATACACACAACAGTAATGCATATTACGGACCCACCTGTGCTGTTGCAGTCACCCCTCCACACGGGTCATGACGTCGTTTATACTCCATGTACTCTAAACTTCATACTGGTTACTCTGTGTGCCTAGGCCGAAGTCTGGTGATAACTTTTAAAGGAAAGACTGTTTTAAATTTAAAATTTATGTTCACAATAGACAAATGAAATTGTGGTAGCCCTATATAATTCTCTTACTTCTTATATTCCATAATCTTTGTAGGCTGAGACATAATAAGAATCGAAGGCACTCCAGCATTTTTCGTATAGCTACCCTTTTTGAACGTGTCTTTGGAAATAAAGAAGCAATGACTATTGGATTGCCTTGTTATCAATGTTGTTAGAAGAAGAGGTTCACAACGATGTAATTAATGTACATGCATTTTAATTTCACAGGTATAAATTTTTGCACTGCCTTGTTTTAAGACGTAAGTGAACATGTACGTAAGAATGTTCCATTACATATAAACAGCAAAATTTCCCGATGTTTAATGTCACACATTTTTCGCTGTTTGTCCGTAAGTACCACTTAACAAACTACAATCTCTTTCCGAACATCATCTTTGATATTCTTAATCTTTGTTGGATGTTAACTATCATCGTATAGTCATCGCCATCGTCGACATCGTGAAGGTAATCATCAGTTAATCATCTTCACTCCCACATCCACTTCCACATCTTCCTAACATACTAACATATACTACCATAACCCTCATTATTGCAGTCACGATTTTCAACTCGTATCGATGGATCGTCAACGAAACTTAAGTTCTGCGATGCTGTATAAGTTTTCTAACTGAAACCACTGATCACATAATATAATATATTGATTAGCTTAATGCACTTCCAAGGCAACTTTTTATAAATTTCACTATGCTCTCATCTAGCGACTGCAAAAGAATGTAATTGCCTGGAGTAATGGCTTGCAGCTATAGGGTGCGGCAATGGGATATGACGATTTTTATAGCCGTGTTGTGGGACACTCAGGACGAATTAAAAGAAAACACATACACTGGAAGTAATCTAGTACGATACAATTTATTAATGTCTGATTACTTTTTAAAAACTGCATTTCTTAAGTAGCCTTCACTGCAACGAATACATTCCTGCAATCTGCTATAAAGTTCTGCATAACTCGCCCCAACAAAACAGGTTCGGTGGCACTAATTTCGTTTCTTATGTTTTGTTTCAGCTGGATGATAGCGCGAGGCTTGTTGCGATACAGCCTACTTTTTAAATAACCCATAGGGAGTAATCAGCGCACACTGCTCATGGTTCAATGAACTGTCTGCGAAACATGTTTCCAGGACGAATAATTTAGCGATTTGTAGACATAGCCTGGCCGCCAAGATCTCCTGACCTGACTGCAGCTGATTACTTCCTATGGGGTTATCTCAAAAGTAGGCTGTATCGCAACAAGCCTTGCACCATCATCCAGCTGAAACAAAACATAAGGAACGAAATTAGTGCCATCGAACCTGTTTTATTGAGGCGAGTTATGAAGAACTTTCATAGCAAATTGCAGGAATGTATTCGTTACCGTGGAGGCTACTTACGAAATGTAGTTTTTAATAAGTAATCAGACATTAATAAATTGCACTGTACTGGATTACGTCCAGTATATGTGTTTTCTTTTAATTCGTCCTGCGTGTCCCACGACAGGGCTATAAAAACCGTCATATCCCACTGCCGCACCCTATATTATTCCATCTAGCGGTCGTTATAAAAAAAATTCATTTTCCACAGTGGAGATCCTAGTGGTTGTTCTCTTTCATGTGTTGCCATTTTTTAACTTGGAAATGACCAATCTGATTATATATATATATATATATATATATATATATATATATATATATATATATATATATGTGTGATCAGGGCTAAAACTCGGGCTCAGATTCTTGTTACTTTGTGTGAAATTTGTAATTACGTAGTGTACAACTTCTTACACTTTTACTTATATAATTTTACATACTTACGTAAGTAAATATAACCCTACATTTATGCAGAATGAATCGTAAGTAATGTCATTAATTTCGTCGTATTTTCTTTGAGATATTTCAGATAAAAAAGTTGAATACAATTTTGTTCGATTTTGCTTCTTTTTCGAGAAAAAGAAATATTTTTTGTATGGAACGTAGCGTATTTTGGGAAAGCCATTGATTTAATTCGCAATATGCTCAATCAGTTTAAGAGAGCAGTGTATTATGGTAACAAATGATTAAAATAATTGTAGTTTTGTCCTTTGAATATCCAGACATTTTAACAGAAGTAATGTAATATTGTAAAATTCCTTTGCAGAACGAAAAGTTAACTTACATTTGTTCGGATTAAATTTCTGCACATTTAAAGGACAAAACTAAAATTCTTTTAATCATTTGTTACCATAATACATTGCTCTATTAAACTGACTGAACATATTGGGAATTATGATATGATATGATATGATATGATATGATATGATATGATATGATATGATATGATATGATATGATATGATATGATATGATATGATATGATATGATATGATATGATATATGATATGATATATAATATATGATATGATATATAATATATGATATGATATGATATATGATATGATATATGATATGATATGATATGATATATGATATGATATGATATGATATGATATATTTATTCATCCATCATATTTCTGTAAGACAGACCTGTTACAATTTTGTATTACTCCAGGTCTGCCTTGCTTTACAATTTTAATCACCTATGTCAAGTCTCATAACCAAAAAGAAGAAACAAAAACAAAACAAAAAAAACACACACACATACATACATACACACTACAAGATCAATTTAATATACCATTACTTTTAACTTTCTCTTCCCATTTCATCTTCACTATCATTAAAAATTTGCCCAATTTATTTAACTCTCTTATATTAGATGTATTACATATTTTCTTATATGCTACATATCTATTCATATTCAGAAATTTATTATTTATCCACTTTTTCCTTGTATTGTCTGTTTCTTGACATTCTAATAATATATGGAACGCATCTTCTCCCATGCCGCAAAGGGGGCAGATATCCTTCTCTATGGTACCCCTCCTGTTTTTCAATTTCCATATTCCTAATCTCCACCAAGCTGAGCCCATCCTCACTTTCTTATTATTTATTCTGACATATTCTCCTTGTTCCCATGACGTTTTAATGTCCTTATAGTTACTTAATATTCTTAATTCCTTGTTATTTTGATATAATTCCTATCTCGTAGTTTCATTACACCTCTCTTTTACGATTTTACAAATTACATTTAAATCCATTACTCCAATTTCCTCCCATAACCATCTTAGACCTAATCCACTCACCTTGTTCATATTCCCAAAGCATCCTATGAAATGTTCATATTAAACAATTTTTTCTCGAAAAGGAAGCAAAAACGTGCAAAATTGTATTAATAATAGGCTACTCTGAAATTAATGACTACTTACGGTTTATGCTGTATACTATACTCGATATGCATAGCCATTGTACTACACATGCACCTTATGTATACCTACCTAATTTTACTTGTCGTATACATTTTATAGACAGCATAGTTTTTGCAGCACGTCTCTTATACTGCACTACACTGCCGCTTAGTTTTACATACCTTGTATCTCGCATATACTTTTGTATGTTTATTAATACATAACGAGTTTTATAATATGCGGTCTTCCAAATTAAGTTGCATCAGTTCATGCGTCGGAGCTGAGTCTCCGACACACACACACACACACACACACACACACACACACACACACACACACACACACAGACACACACACACACACACACGTCCAGAGAAAGAGGTCAAGTAACAGTGACATAGGCCTGTAAACTCGGTTTATTGGATTATTAGTCAAGCACGCTTGGATTGGAGCGTTTTATTTAATGTAGTAACGGAATATGAATTTACGCTATTTGCTTTAGTAAATCCGTGTTGCCAGTAGAGTACACTCAAGCGGCTTTAATTCCTGTATTTGACTCAGATTTCTGCGAATGATTGAACCATTATAACTGTATCTGGATTAGAATCAACAACCATTTTATGATAATTTTAACTACTGTATATTAAATAAAGTTGGACAGCCGGTTGGTTATGTTTGGTCACTTGATTTTGAATTACTCGTTCGCCATTTGGGGGCAGCAATGCATTTCTTCACAGTTTGAGTAATGGTGACTTGTATAAACTCCATATCGAACACCGAACTCCAGAGATATCACTTCATTATTAGATGAGCATATGTAGCTCAAACAGATTTATCGAAAATTCTACATTATAAATATTAACCTGTCCTCAATTATTGTATTCTTATGGATGGGGAAGGGCAATAAAAGTTATATTGTCAGAGGTATCGTATGAAAGCCAGTAAGAGCTCTATTACACCAGACAATCGATTGCATGCAACTGATTTCCAAAGAAGTTGGTTTAAATGGGAGCTATTGCACTTACTGCAATTATTATTTGCACAGGATGAAGAGAAAATTGAGGATGTGGAACATATAAAGAACAGTATCATTGAAGCCTGTGCTAAGGTCACCCCGGAAATGCTACAAAATGTTCTGTCCACATTTTCAATTTTCTCTTCATATATCAAGCTTTTTATGTAACCCCAAACGAAATAATCAAGGGGTGTTAAATCTGAAGACTTGGCCGGCCATTCTACTGGTCCACGTCGACCAATCCAATGTCCAGAGAACTGTGCAGTCTGCTGCAACATTTCTGTGGCTTAACCTACCAGAATGAAGAATGATATCAATTCTTTCCTCTTTCGATAATGTCATCACGAAAATCAAGAAATTTGTTATAGAAAAGCTTCAAATAATCACAACAATGCATTGAAATTCTGACAGGTTAACCAAACAGTAAAGCAGGAAAAATTAATTACCATAATTGCATAAAAGCACCTTTTCCAAATCCTCCTTAGTACCGTACCATGTTACAAAATATCTGTAGATGGAGTAACTAATGTTTGTGTCATTATGACAGTTATCTTTAACTTGAAAACGATTAAAGATATCTCAAAACAGATTGCACCATTGTTTTTCTCAGAACATTTCACATGATTTTGAGTACCTACATGACCCCTTTCCATTTAAAATTTGAAAGTTGCATTCAAAATGGCTACTTTTGAGATAGCTGAGGGCTAGAATCGAATGTGTCACTGGTAGAGCATTTGGTCTTACAAATACTGGTAACACCAATAGTGATCAAAAATCAAGCATATGAAAGATATTTATGTGGTTCCAAACTTTTGATTCACTCTGTAGTATAAATAAAATATTAGCTTTTCTGATGAAATTTTCATTTATTTCCGTAATTAAATAACAAACATACAAACGACTTATAACATCGCCATCGTGGCTTTCTGTTGCCTACAAGATATATCTTGTAAACGGGCTTTCTCACTAGCATCCAATCAGAAAATTCAATTGAAGCGTTTAGCACTACTGCTGGCTGGGCAACAAAGCAAATGGTTTGCCCAGTCTTGCTACCAGAAACTCTTATTTCAGAGTAACATCTTGCTTTAATCCCCTAAAATATTGATCAACAGCTGAACATTGTGTACGGATGACTGGACAACACACAAAACACTTGCTATGGCAATATGGCAATGACAGTGAAGATTTTGTAGCTGCGTAGATATTATTTTTGGACTTATTACATGCTTTACTCATTTTGGTGAATATAACCTCCCGTTAGGGTCTGCAAAAAAAAAAAAAATGACGTCGATTGTAGCACGCGAAAGGAAGAGGAGGAGACAACTGAACCTGGCAAAGGCCCTTGACTACCTAGACTCATATTGGGTAGAGGAATTCTTTTTGAGAACTACTGTTGAAGATTTGGCTAAGATTGTCTACAAACGAGACTTGTTTACAAGCAACTTTTCGAGGCACTTCATTATATGGAAGTCGTTTATCACAGCGCATGCCTCGCTCTATATATCACATTCATATGGAACTTCTTCAAAGGTTACCAAGTGAGCGGTGTTATGTATAATATATAACTGCACGGTCTTACACTCAAATATGTGCGACCGCGTGGGGTCACGGCCATCTGTTCCACTCCTTTCTCTCACTGCAGACTGCATGACTATTCACGACCGCAATAATTAAGCTTGAATATTCAGTCTAGTGTTAGATATAAATCAGGGAAATAGGTTACCGATTGTATTCCACGTATATTTTCTAAGTGTTGGTAGGGGACCTTCGGAAACGAACTGCAACATCATCTGATACTTTGAGGTTGTCACAAGACTCTTCGTTATGTGCCGCTATCTGAGGCATTTAGGAGTCAACATTATTAACTGCTTTTCCAAAGATTTTGAGATATTCAAGGTTAAAGTTAAATACACATAATTAATTCTGTGATGTAGTCAAGAAGAGTAGGCCTTCTGCATTCTGTGGGCTTTTTACTGAACTATGGAGTTAATAACATTGACTACTGAAAATATGGTCAATTTAATACATTGCCAACTTAGAAACTCTGAAATAACCAAAAGTGGAATTAATCATGTTGACTTCTGAACGCCTAATCTATCATAGTGGTGGTGGTAGCGCCAACTTTTTGGAAACATTGGATGGACTCAAACACTTGAGTTATAAACTAAAATAAATAAATCTCATTAATAATAATAATATTATTATTATTAATAATAATAATAATAATAATAATAATAATAATAATAATAATGGTAAATAATAACACGACGAATTATTGGGTAGGCTCGGGGCTCCCAGGCCCATATAAGTTGGCATTATTGACAGTGGCGCTTACTTTTGAAAAAGTGGGCTCAAACACTTAAGTTAATTAGTTCACAAAAAAAATCTCATAATTCCTCACTTTTACGTATCATAATATTAATTTTCGTAATATTACTGTGACTACGGATGTAATATATAATAGCATTAATCAATAATACTAAAAATAACAAATTGAACTAAGAACGGTTTTGAAATGTAAGTAATTAGTACAAGGTCCAAAAATTGTTCCATTTACTTATAGCCTATATCATAATTCAGGTTGTTCGGCCTTATAGGCTTTGACGGTAACAACTTTTGTCAGGTTTACTATGTGGTCATCTAGTTGTTACATAAGGAGTCACGTCATAACTCCCATTTGAATTGCATTAGCGACTGTACTGCCATCTCGTGTTTGTTTACGGCGGACGGGTGGCAATCCTGGCGGTTGTTCTCTTCAAAGTGTTACCGAGTTTAACATAAGGATGAGCAATCTGTTATATATGTTATCTGGGCTTATACGTAACATTCGTTTGTATTTTTTGTGATTACTAATTTTGACTACCAAGTAACTCCTTGTGCGTAGCTGTTCTGCACAATAACTCAGTTTTAGAAATTAAATATAACGTTATAATTATGTCACTTCTTTTTAACTTGGTAACTTAACTTCTTTCTAAATTAAAATATATAATAGAACGTAAACATATCATATTTAGCACCGTGTGTTGCAGATGTTTCTCCTGAATGCACTTACTCATCCTTATAAATTCGTCATAAACATATTTTTAAATCCAGATTTCTTGGACTATCTTTACGTGGTACCTGAATAGCAGTAGGAGAGACGAATAATGTGCACACCAACAATGCATCGTTACATACGAGTATTTAAATAATATAACATGTTAGCTGCTAAATTCAATAAGAAACTCACCATGTATCACGGCAACAGATATAATAATCATAATATTAATAATAATATTAATAATAATAATAATAAACAGTGGACGTCTTTCTTGAAAATTGTATCTTTTAAAGTCAACCCATAATATTAAACAACGTATTTCTAGGAAGTTTTAAAATGTATTTTTTATATTATGGTAGAAATTAATTTGTTAATTTGTTAGTTACACTTACTAAGACTAAATTTTATTGTATTTCTTATCTTGTTACTTGTACTTCATCTTTTATTTGATCATTTCCTCTTCTTTTCACCTGTCTTCTCTTTCCTTCTTTTTTATTTTCATTTCTTTAAGAGCCTGTTGTAGTCGCCGGTGAAGTCCATGCTACAGAAGCGTTTCCGTGCTTCTCTGGAGCTGTGCTAGGCAGTGGGTTCGATTCCAGTTTGGGCTAATTACATGTTTATTTTTTTATCTGTTTGTTTTTTGTTTTTTGCTCGCGAAATATTAGCTCAAACACGTGCCATTTCGTGAAATATCTCTGCTACTGGCCTACGACAATATTACTGTAAGCAGCTGTTGGTTGAGCAGTAGGCTATATTAACCACCATTGTGCTTCAACCATTAAGCATGATATCTTTAAGCAAAAGGGATTTTCTTGTACACATGGAAATACTATTTGTATTGACGGTCAGCATCTTTATCTTTTGACAGGTTCATGTCTCGTTGTAGTGGCAACCAGTAATTTGCTGTCATAATAATATGGATACGATATTTGTAGCAGAATGAATCATAACATACATCGTTATCACGACTGTGCTGTCTGCTTCACTTCCTTTTCCTGCCTTTCATAGAAAATGACTCGATCATCATTACAATGTACAGTAGAGAAGGCAAGACCTGTCCTATGACCTTATCATGTGCCGTGGCTGTATCACCAATGGATTTGGAGGGGAAGATAGGTTTTAATCTGAGATGTACTTCTGTATCGGTAGATTCGTGTAATATTTACCATCATGAAACAAACCCTCTTTTCGATAGTTCATTCTATTCCCTCTCGCATATCTCACACGCCAGGTCTCGTCTCCTCATCTATACCCACACAAATAATACTGTATAGATCAGCGGTGACCAAAACTCTAGCTGCAGTGACTACATGCGACAGACAGTCTATGAAGTAAGGAGGCGGAGGAAAGGTACTTGGCATGAAAACTACAACCAGTAGTGGTTCCTGTACTAACATCTTGATCAATCCAGAGGATAAAAATCTCAAGCTTTGCTGTATCAGTAATGTCACTGCTGTCATCAGAGCCAATGAATAATATACGATTTTTGTTGCTTCTTTTTTTAACCTTCCTCTTGAATATAATCAGGAATTTTCTAAATTCTTCTCTTGATACTTGGTCGAGAAATTCGTAGTTTTTAAAAATTAAAAACTTCTTATGGACAAGTTATTTAAGCTATTTTAATCATTACTCTTTTGAGAAATTCTGTTCTATTAAAACGCTTTAGAGCACGAGATATTTCAAACCCCATTAGGTAGCTGACTTCCTTACATTCATTTATCTCATCTTTCTCTTCCTGGCTATGATTTAAGACATGTCAATTCCTGGCATTTAACAGTTCGTTGGCACATAATTTTGAATCAATTTTTCTAAAATATTATTATTAAATGGATAACTGATAAATAGTTACCCTCATCTAAAGATCAAGGAGATTAAAATTGAGATGAAACCTAATAATTTTATCCTTCTAGAGAGAAGATCTAAAAATATGAATATTCATGCATGTACATAAGAATTATATTAACACATACTAAGTGGTCAGTAATAATAATAATAATAATAATAATAATAATAATAATAATAATAATAATAATACATTATTCAGCGTGGCAATTAATGTTTCAATATACTCCTAATTGAACCGTTGAGCAAAGTAAACATACTACTTTTGTCCGCCAGAACAACAAAAAAATTCTCCTTCTCATTCTTTACGAAACCACCTCTTACTGCTTGTAGGGACAGAGTTTGTAAAGCGACATGATACCACCACTGCTTGCCTTCACTACGTGAATGAAACACACAACAATATACAGGTCTCCTCGTACCCATTTGGATGTCTGTGATTACACGATGTAATCACGACACCCGCTTTGGTCACCGCTGGTTTAGAGCGACCAAGATATAACATTATCGTTGGAAGGAATAGTAGTCTCAGTTGTTATTGCATTCCCGATATTCTTATAAACTGGCTATTGTTAATGTAAGGTTTTTCAAAAGTAAGACATACATATAACCAAAGCCACCGTTTTTGGCGAGTGAAATAAGTAATTGGAACGCTAAGAGCGAGTATCTTATATTTGTCGCAGTCTATTAGCGATAAGCTAACAACTGTGATTGGCAGATTGCTGACGTGACTTGTATCTAGAAGGTGGTACCTATCCCAGCTGAACTGGCAACAGATGCCACTGACTGGGCACTACACAAGTACACACTCCAGAAACGCAAAGTGCGAGTATCTTGCCTTTGCCGTAGTCTGGTGATAAGACCGACGACTATAATTTGCAGATTGCTGACGTGACGTGTAATTTGCGTGTTATCATTCTTAGCTGCACTGGCAACAAATGCTCACTGACTGGGCTTTAAGGATACGCGCCGAAAACTTTGGTGCTGGCTGTACCGGCAGTAAACTACTCATATCTTCACTATTATTATATAGTCTTCAAAATTCGGATACCCGGTATTTACTGCTTCTTTACAGAAGATATTTTAATAAAACTAGTTCACGAATATATTAGTAAATAATTTATAAAATAGATTGTATTTATAAATTAAGATAGTTAATATTTACTTATGGTAGTACGCTCATCACGCAGTACAGCCATTCCGTTGTCACGGATGTTACATTTTAAATATTTTCAAACACTATATAGGCCCTATTGAAAATGAAATGACTTTTGTTGAGTTTTATTATTAGAATCAATTTAAAATATCAGTACCATTTTACAGGAAAAGAGTTGTTGAAGATAAATTATTATTATTGCAGATAATAAAGAAAGGATTCCGTCACGGATGTTACAAGATTTGTGAACTTTTTCATATCTTATTAACAAAAAGTGTAAAATTGAGGTCTCTATCTCAAGCAAGAAGAGATTCATTCTCATAGTATTCCTATGAAAGCTATTCATAACTCATGGCATCCACTAAGTTCACAAAAACATAATCGCTAAATATTTTATAGTTGTTTCTTTTTGTCACGGATGTTACAGATAATGTCCTTCATTTTTCCTGTTTAAACTGTGACACTTCTAAATCATAATATTCACTTGAACTGTAACATTAATTGTTAAAAACCCAAACTACTGAACATAAATGACAGAAAGAATATAGTACAGAGTAAAAAAAGTTCCTTGATCTGGAGCTCTGGAATTAACAGTGCAGACTCTCAAAATATTATCAGGCAGTACACCTCACTTGACGATATGTGTCAGAGGAAGAACAATTGTTAGTATGCATCTGAAGTTTGACTAGTGTAATATGTAGCTAGTCGGCGATGTGTGCAATGGAGGGGGAAAGTAACTAGCCACTCTACCTCTTTATTTCCTGACCTAGTTGTCTCGTTAGTGGTGTCTTGTTAGTATCACTTGTGAGGATCAGGCCTGCCTTCGGACAGTTGACTAAACAACTCTCAAAGTATTTCTTCAACAATAGCTCCGTGAAAAACAAACATTATCAGCTGATCTCTCTATGAGTAAGTGCTGCAACCTTTAGGGAAATAAAACAGTACCGGTACCTATTACCCAACCAAGACCACTTAGATTCTATGCCCAAAAACTTGTAAAATATTTTCCTTTTGAAAATTAAGTATTAGGATATTTAATTTTAGAGCCTTAACTATGTCTTACAGTAACAATAAACAAATATTTCTGAAAAAATACTTTTTAATTAGAATTCCCAGTTTGTCCGGAATGGCTGAATATCGAGTTCCATTGTACTGTTAACGATACAATGAAAATATCTTAACATTAGGTGCGACAAGATGGTTTCGACGAGATTGCAGTTGATAGTTTGGTTTGATTGATTAAAGCTCAGTACATTCTTACATTCCATTGATGCGTTGGTACATGAGCGAAACAGTCTATTCAATTCCATTGGAACTGTGTTAAAATTTTTGTTTGCGAGTTGCATATTTCATATGTGTTCCCATTGCCTATTTTTGGACATTTTTATATAAAACTTCAACTGTAACATCTGTTGCTAAGAAGGTATTCTCTGCGTTCTTGCATCCGAAATCGAGATCTTAAAAATGTACTACATGATTCTGGATTTCTGGAATGAACAGAACTTTATGGACTGACTGTTTAACCATTACGGGCACGAAACCGTCGAAAGGCCGCTGAAAAATGTCCTCTATATTGTTAGCCTAATATTGTGTTGAATAAGTCCAATCCCAGTCTGCAGAGATTAATCCATTTATGTTCACAACTAAAAAAAATACATTAAATATAAATGTAGATAAAAGCACATAATATGACAAAAGATAGAACTTTCCTATTCTATTTCATTCATAAGGTAGGAGCGTGAATGTATAAAATTAGCTGCTTAAATTTTCAGTAAAAATATCACTTCTTACTGTCGTCTATTGACTAGAAGTAATTCGATTTCCGTTATACCTACCTACGTTTAATTATTTGATTTTTCTGTGTCCAAGCTGAAATGCAAAAGAAAGACTCTTCCAGTTCTCGAATTACTGCTAAAATTTACAGTCGAATCTGATTCCTTTGACTGAGCTAAAAAATATCATTATTCAGACAGACAAGCATTTTCATGTACAAACATTACTTACTTTATTAAGCTTATGTATAGTGTTGTATATTGTAATGCGAAGTATTTTATTTCATAATACTATGGCCTACATCTTTTACTTCGTAAATTGTGTACAGTAGTGTAAATAATGTTTCATCAATATAAGCCTTCATTCTTTATGATAGTGTAAATAGTGAAAATAGGGTAGGTTATTTTAGTGTGCATAATGTGAAGGACATTGACTACTTTCAAAAGCCGATTGTCAGAAAGACTGCTTTTCGTCTATAGAATATATTCTTTTTTCAAATATTACTTTCGTAGAATATTTATTTTGAATATATCAATTTTTCTTCATTATGTTAATCATTCCTTCGATCCAAATTGTCTTATTTAACGCTAATTTACAATTGTTTAATTCTTGGTGCTTAGGAAAATATTTGGATCTAAGATGAATGAAGTTACAGGAGAATGGAGAAAGTTACAGTATATAAAGCACAAATGCATACATTTTATTCTTCACTTGACATAATTAGGAACATTGAGAGGGGCAGGGCATGTAGCACGTATCGGCAAATCCAGAAATGCATATAGGGTGTTAGTTGGAAGGCCGGAGGGAATAAGACCTTTGGGGAGGCCGAGACATAGATGGGAGGATAATATTAAAATGAATTTGAGGTATATGGAACATAATGGTAGAGACTGGATTGATCTTGCTTAGGATAGGGACTGATGGCGGACTTATGTCAGGGCGGCAATGAACCTCCGAGTTCCTTAAAAGCAATAAGTAAATATTATTCCATTGTTTCCTATATTGATGGTATTTATATTTGCTATGTATTTTTAGATTGGTTGAATGGAAGAGAAGGCTTTATAGCCAGTACCAGTAAAAATAAATCAAATAAATAAATGGAGAAATAATTTAAATTGTAAAAAAGTTGTCGTAGTGTCAGTCTTCATCACTATAATGCATTTTCAACAATCTTCGAGGTCTAGTTTTGAATCATGAATAGAACATCAACTACAGCACACACAAGATGCAAGTGGTCCCTGATAGTACCTGTGCCACGCGCCAAACATATCGTCATGCCAATATAGTCTATGAGCAGCTAACCTTACCTCTGTACGCCCTGTGGCAGAATACTGTTCCTAATAGTGAGGTGAAGTTTCAGAAGAGGGACTTCGGCAAAGATGTTTGAATCCTAAAACATTACTCATTTTGCGTGTAAATAGTTAACAATCAGTCATAATACCAGAGGGGAAAATATTGCTATACTGGCGCGCATAAGTCCACGGATTTAGACCCAGCCATTTCTTGAGGTGAGTGGTATTATCTCAACAACAGCAGAGATTGGATTCTGGGTTGGAGCGAGAAATGTTCAGAGATGGACTTATGCCAAAGTCAGGGCAGGAGCCACTGGAGACCAAGTTTGATATCACTGATATGATTTGTTCACCAGACTCTGAGGTATTAGGTGCAGATACCCAACCAAATATAACCTTCTTTCTGTAACATTCACGAGCTTGCACCGATGAACGCATAGGGCGAGTCTTGTTTTATAGCCTCCTGTTCTTTCAATATGACGATTGTTAGGGAGCTTTCTGAATCTATTTGTATGGTATATCCGTGTACCTTGAGGTTTAATTTTAACACTTTTTTTATTTTTCCCCATATTCACTCTCGGAAGTTGATTAAAGGCATATCTCCTTCCCAGGAGTGCAGTAAAGTATCCATGTGTGGAAGGACTTCAATAACAACATGTCTCTAGTTAACTGGACAGTTTTCACATAATTTGGCTATAGAATGAGGCGAAACATTTGCGAGTCGGAATGCTCGAGTGTATTCGTATAAATAGTATTGTATCTATTGTGCATAGGAAACCTGGCAACTGCGGCTTTCTTACGAAACAGACGAGTGTGTGTTACTGCAGGACCTCGAGTTCATAGGCCCTAAGTAAATTAATTGGTTACATTAGCTCAGAGGTAAAAATATCCTCTAGGTTGAGAAGTTCGCAATCGCAGCATGGCACGCTAAGTTTAAAATTCTATAATGTCCAATCTGATGATGCAGGGAGAGAGTATTAAAATGGCATTGAACCACTGGGTCAGCTCTGTTCTAATCATGGCTGTACAAAGTAGTGTGGGAAATGAATGTTGAGGCATTTGGTGTTAGGAACTTACTTGTTCTAGAAACGCACGGATTAAAATGTAAAAATAAGAATTTTGATATTTGAGTATTATAGAATCCGTAAATAATATTATGGCAACCATAAAACATTAAATATAGACTATAATGGGACTTTACACATATGTCGATGGTTGATGCCTAACTTTGATGACAGTAAGAATAAAATTGTATGTCTTCAAATAGGCCCAAGTATAGGAAATTACAAGTATGGGCACTTCGCGTCGGTAACTTTAATGTAACAGGACTGATTTCAATGACCTTCAAACCAGCTTGAGCGTGAGATTCTGCTTTTTCCCTAGAGTTGGCGCTGATAGCACACCAGTTAGCAGTCGACACAGCGGAATATGACAGGTACATTATGTACCCAAAATAAATTGGACCGATGAAATAATAAAAACGTCTTTATCTGTAATGTCTAGACTCTAAAGTTCCTTTATAATGAAAGTTGAGACGTTGACCCCATCAACAACTAAAATATGTAATGATTTGATAGCGCTGAAAATGGAAAAACAAAACTCCTATGAGAAGTAAAACGACATCCCTATATATTGTATACAAATATTAAACGAATTTGATACATAATTTTATAATGCATTATATTATTCTGTAATATAATTTATTATATATATATAGAAATTATTATTGCAACTAGTTTATCATTAAATAATGAGAAGCTGTTAACTTGAATTTATTTGAAGCAAAGCGTTACTGGATTATGCAACAAGGTAGGCGATGTTTGGATCCTGTGTCTTATCTCTTATATTCAATTATTATCTTAGCGTGTGCTCGATTACACTAACCTCTAGCGCTTGAAAGTGGAACTAAACGCCGGCGCACAGAGAAACAAAACACAGGAAAATTCGCTCAGTGTCCATTCTATATAACCCCTATTCGCTGATAGGCCTATCTGATTTTTAATATAATCATAGTCATGAATTAAATATCTTAGTTGCTCAGCTGGCAGAGCGCTTCCTGGCGATGGGTGGGGACGCCTTTTGCAGGGATTGTCAGTATACAGAAATTTTCAGCAACCCTAATATCGAGAAAGTGATTTTAGGCATGTCACTGTTTGTCTTTCTGTTAACAGCAATTTCTCATAAACTATCGGACAATTTTTTCTCGCATTCAATATGTATCAGTCAATTTATCCGGAAACTGTTCTCGTGAAGTGTAATTCTTTATTTGAAATACAAAAACGCAAAACGGTGATGAATTCGAAATGTGCAAATTAAGCTTTCAGGAATAACTCCCTGTAAAGTTAATTTGAATAATTTCGAGAGAAAAATTGTTCCGGGGCCGGGTATCGAACCCGGGACCTTTGGTTAAACGTACCAACGCTCTCCCACTGAGCTAACCGGGAACTCTACCCGACACCGATCCAATTTTTCCCTCTATATCCACAGACCTCAAAGTGGGCTGACAACCGTCAAGCAACCAACATTTGAGTGTACACTAACTCTGTGTGACTTTAAATTGTGGTTTTCTGTTACGTACAGTGACGTGTATTATGCAAATTAAGCTTTCAGGAATAACTCCCTGTAAAATTAATTTGAATAATTTCGAGAGAAAAATTGTTCCGGGGCCGGGTATCGAACCCGGGACCTTTGGTTAAACGTACCAACGCTCTCCCGCTGAGCTACCCGGGAACTCTACCCGACACCGATCCAATTTTTCCCTCTATATCCACAGACCTCAAAGTGGGCTGACAACCGTCAAGCAACCAACATTTGAGTGCACACTAACTCTGTGTGACTTTAAATTGTGGTTTTCTGTTACGTACAGTGACGTGTATTATGCAAATTAAGCTTTCAGGAATAACTCCCTGTAAAGTTAATTTGAATAATTTCGAGAGAAAAATTGTTCCGGGACCGGGTATCGAACCCGGGACAACAATTTAAAGTCACACAGAGTTAGTGTGCACTCAAATGTTGGTTGCTTGACGGTTGTCAGCCCACTTTGAGGTCTGTGGATATAGAGGGAAAAATTGGATCGGTGTCGGGTAGAGTTCCCGGGTAGCTCAGTGGGAGAGCGTTGGTACGTTTAACCAAAGGTCCCGGGTTCGATACCCGGCCCCGGAACAATTTTTCTCTCGAAATTATTCAATTCGAAATGTGTTCGAACATTTTTAAATATATAAAACTTTAAAATTCAAAACTTTTAATAAATGTTAAAATGCCTTTAAAAAAAAAGGTAACTTACCTTTCGTAACCCTGGCAGTAGGTCACCAACAGCTGACGAAGGCTAAATCATTACGAAACGGTACTGTCCTGTTACTAAGGATACATAATAGTTTTTTAATATATTGTAGCAGTTTTTAAAATTAAATTTTAAAGCGGTACATTTTAACAATAAGTGTTAGAAAGTGATCTTCAAGAAGATTTTGAAATATTCCTATGCATAAGATGAGAGAAATGCAAAAGAACTCTAGAGTATGTCACTGGATATCAGTATTTCTAAAAATTAACTATTAATATAAAATTAATAAAATTTTAACTTTCGTTGCGAAGTTTGACAACTGATATAAGTTTCCAGACTAATTCAGATATAGTCACAAGTTCAGTGAAGAGTTTCTCATTGTTATAAGACTCGCATCCCTTGTCATAAATACATTTATTATGCGTTCGTCAACCACTGGTACTGCAAGACATAAAACCGATTCTCACCTCATTTGGATGCATATTTAGTAATTTAATTTTATATATTTGCAATAATAATAGCAATAATAGTAATAATAATAATAATAATAATAATAATTATTATTATTATTATTATTATTATTATTATTATTATTATTATTATAGCGATAGTAATAATAATAAATCTACGTGGGAGGCCACTAGCTTATCTTGGACTCGTGATGTAAGGCTGCTCTTCCGTATGGGTTTCAATTCTGTCTGTGGTGATTATCTGGTGATTTTTTCTCAACTGTAATGTCAATGTCAGGTACTCTGAAGGCGAGATCTCAGCCTCATCTCACCATTATTACGTCCACCAACTTTAGATAACCTCGTAGTTAGTACAGCGTCGTTACGAAAATGATTTAAAGATATAATGCTCTGATCCATACTATGCCATGCGGTCCCCTTTATGACAGCTTAAGGCCTTAAGGAGAGACTCCACTGAAAATAATGAACACTTTCCAAAATTGTTTATTGACTATTTCACGTCTTTAGAATGCATGTTTTTATACAACAAATGGATTTAGTTCAATTCTGATTACAAATATGTTTAAAAATGTTTTTAAATTAAGGCTGTAAGGGGGCATGGCATTTAAAGAGTTGTCAAAATTATTTTTTCATCAAAGAATTCTTTTTTACAAATTTATGATTATAAATCTAGTAACTTTTTGTTCAGAAGTTGGCTCCCTGAAGTTGCTAGACGATTGTAGCGGAGGAGAATTTTAATAGGTAGGCCTATGTGTTATATAAATATTCATTTAACTTTCAAATCCATTTTTCCGTAAGTTTATTTTTCTTGATTCTACACCAACTTTTTTTTTTTTTTACAAATATTAATCAAATCTGCAAGTATTTATGAGGTAGCTGCATGTTCCTTTGGCTTTATTTTGTTGGAAATGCTGCTACTTAATTTTATTAATTTTTTTCCTGAATTATAGAAAAAAATAATATATTCAAAATTTCAAAGATATATTGTTAAAGTGAATAAATGAGATTTCATAAAATGAATGCATAGAAATGTTTCTCTGTGTCTTGTGAATGTAACCACAAAAAGGAGGCTTAAAAATTGAGATCTTCTACTAAAACTTGGGTTTGAAAATTATTAAAAAAAATAGAAAAATTAAAATAAAAATCAAAAGCCAAGAACATTTGTGAGTTCAAAATAAACATAGTAAACATGGTCTCAAAATTTGGTTGAAAAAAAGATTAGGAAAGAAGTTATGTTTAATGGAGTTTCCCCTTAATATTTTCTCTGTATCACTGTAGAACGAGATTTGAATGATGCAAAGAGAGTAATCTTTCTCCAACTCCCACTCAAAATATGAGCTCTTGCTGTTTTAGAATGCAAACCATGTTGTGCCGTAAGACCCCAGAATTTATTGACCCAATCTTTTACTTGCAGATGAAAGTAAACCAACTCATTTCTTTCCAAATCGTAAAGTGACACAAAAATAAATGTTTTGCCATGCACTTTAAAAGCATATAACCTGTAATATACGGATATGGATATGTATATAACATCTCTTCATTAATTCAAACATCGTCACGCGTTATGTGGCTACTATACTCCCCATACGCTATCCACATTTTCGGAGGTTGGGAAATTGCAAGCAGACCATGTTGTAAATTTTAATGCATCGACTCATCCACCGAGGCCGGAACTGGTGCGGGAGAGTTTGATGTATGGCGCCGCCTGCACAGTGACTGTGGCGTTAGTGCTGACCTCTCTTGAGTGCTGCTTTCGTTTCAACGCGAGGAATTCCTCGTCCGAAAAGATAAATCAACTATACTGACATTCTGGTTTTGTTTTTAAGGCTTGTAATAACCATACCTTAGTCCTTTTTAGATATTTTTCGATATACTGTTTAAACAAAAGGCTGAACGACTCTAGTTCTCCATCTAAGAGTACCTGCATACTGTACATGTGGAGCGGCGTTAAACCATACTGCATTTTGTGAACGAAGAATAAAATGTATTAACGTAATGTGTTCATGTTGAAGGTGACATCACATCAAAGGAATTATAACAACAGGGGTGCGTCAAGCGATTGTATATCTAAATTACGAATTCCTGACGTTCATTCTGAGCAAGAAATTTTCATGGATAACATGTTAGTAAAATGTTGTTTATTTAACAGAAATCGAAGTAGATTTTCTGCACATCCAGTAAATAAGAAGAAACATTTTTGGAGAATATAATAATTTATGTAAGAATCTATAAGAACAAATTTTTGGCTGCATGAAAAGGAGTGTAGGCCCCATCCATGTTTCATGATGCAGATCTAGTAGTGTTAGGAAGGACTTCCTGTCAAAAAATGGAGAAACTGTCATTTAATACTTACGATGGCAGAATTACTTTCAATTATTGTGCATTAATAAATGTTTTTCTTACCAATTATCTCAGAGTTGACTCTACAAAATATGCAATGAACACTTCATATATTGTTCCTTTCTTTTATTAATAACAAATTAGTAAATTCTAAAGAGCTAAACTGGAGGCTTATGTTTTGTTTATTTTACTCATCGCTTCGTCCCGAAGTTTGTCTAAAATAATTCTGTTACTTTAGGATTTATTTGTTTGATCCCATAAAAGTCTCCTAGCAAATAGGGCGCTAATTAGCTTTTCGCAATCTATACGGTAAATAATATTGATGTTTGTAATGTTGGAATGATTAGAGCATATTTCATTCAAACAGCTGATAATTTATCGCCACATTATAATCCATGGTACTGAACATTAATGGATAATCATGCATGATGAGAGCGACGAAAATGAATTTTAACTTATTTATAAACGTCGCTTTAATCTTCTGTCGTCTTCAACATGAACGCTCCTATAGAAATCCATGCTTCAGTTTCGCCGCTCTTGTCGCGTCATCGCTAGTGTCGATTATTATCGCCACTCAATTCTGTACGTGTACTAAGGCAGAGATACAGAAACACATGGATGGCTGTCAAACCATCTCCGTGGTCATGGCTATAAAGTCGCATCGTACTGTTGTTAGGGATGCGCTACATTTTGCTTTGAGAGGATTTTATTGGAATAGGATTATCTCAGACTGGGAATAGACTTTTGGGTAGGGCTATCCCACCAAATTCTGGAATTTAGCATTACCAAAGTTTTGGAACTACATAGAGGTTCTATTATCAGGCAGATAGTGTCAAATAAGTGATAATACGTCATTTTCAGATTGAAGGTCTACCATCCCCCAAACAAAACAATTTTCAGTTTATTCACGGCCACCTAAACCAATCAGCCGCTCGTTAGATGCTGTTGTTCAACGAAATAACGCACAAGATACCACCGACGTTGGGTATAACTTCAATTGCTGCATGAGCTCTCATTTTTAGTGGAAAAGGCATGCACAATTGAATGCGTTTCGTTCACTCTTGCATGCATTGCTTGAATGCGTAAAAGTTGAAGAAAAAAAGTTGATCCGTGTAGATGTACCTAAGTTATAGCGCTCTACCTCTTTTTCTCCACATTTTGAAGTGGTTCCTCTAGCAGTGTTTCGCAACCGGTGTGCCTCCACAAGGTGAAAAGTGTGACGCGAACTTTTACCTATTATTGTAAGAAATTGATAAAATTAATTTAAATTAAATTAAAATTAAATTGTTTCCATAATTATATGTTTGCATATAGCCCATTCGGTACTTCGTAAAACCTACATATCCGCCGAGTTAGTGACATGTCCAGTGACATCGAAGACATTATGAAGGAGAAAATAAAGAGCAGTCAGAAGTTCTCACTTCAGATCGACGATACTAGTATCACGCATAACTTCTTTTCCACATTCGGTACATTGATGGGGATGTAATTGCAAGTAATTTATTTTTTGCAAAGAATGCCCGACCGAGCTACTGGTGAAGAAATATTTCGTACAACTAATGAATATGTGGTCCGTAATGAATTAACATGGGAGGTTTGCGTTAGTGTTTGTATAGACGGAGCCGCTTCTGTGATAGGGAGAGTGAAAGGATTCGTGGCTAAAGTACGTGAAATAAATCCTAACATACGGAGCGACATTGTCTCATTCACCGCGAAGCCATTGTTGCTAAGAATTTGCCATCTCCTCTGAAAATTGTGATGGACGAAGTAGTAAAAGTCGTGAACTCCATCAAATCGCGGCCTCTATATACGAGGCTTTTTTTTTTTCCGTTTTCGGTCAGGAAGTGGATCAGAGCACATTACACTCCTGCTACATACAGAAGTGCGATGGTTATCACGAGGTAAATTGTTAGCGGGAATGTTTGAACTTAAAGAGGAGGTACTGTACTTGCATTTTTTACTATTGAGGACATGAGTACGCAGATTTATTTGCAGATGATGAATGGGTACCTAAGTTGGCATATTTTTTCGATATTTTCGTACATTTGAATGAGCTTAACAGAGAAATGCAAGGTAGGAACGAAAATATTCTGACTAGTATGAATGGGATTCAAGGATTTGTGAATAAATTGAAGTTGTGAACACAGATTATTCAAAATCGGTGGTTTGAGAAGTTTTCAACTGTATGGCCCCTTGCTGACGGTAATACAGTGTTGGACTTAATTACAGAACATTTAATAATCTTGCAGCAGAAGTTAAAAAATTGTTTTGGAGAGTGTGTTCAAGATTTCGACTGGTTCGTGATCCATTCATTGTGGATTCAAACTACCTTCCGAATAATATACTCGTATAGATTTAAAAGCAGATAGAACACTGACATTAAAACTTCTCGAAGTGCCTTTGGAAAGATTTTGGTTGTCAGTAAGGAATGAATACCCGGGTACCTCCGAGATGGCAATTAATATGTTATTGCCATTTTCAACTACATAATATATGTGTGAATGGGCTTCTCGACGTTAACTGAAATTAAAACATCAGAGGGAGAGACTCAAATTCATCGATGAAGAAATTAGGCTTGCACTGTCAACAATTCCGCCACGGATCAGCCACCTGTGTGGAGCTAAGCAGGCCCAAGTATTATATAGAAAGTATGAGTAGAGTTATTTATTTTAATATTAGTAATAGAAATATGTATTTTCAACAGTAAAGTTCATAAATTGTTAATAAAGCAAGAGTTTATTCTGTTTTATAATAATAATAATAATAATAATAATAATAATAATAATAATAATAAATTTTGATTATATTGAGAGAGTCACATATGTTTTGAGGGGCTTAACATTTTGGTGTGCCATGTTGAGTCTAAGCCCGTCTAGGGTGTGCTGTGAATAGAAAAAGGTTGCGGAACACTGCTCTAGTAGCTACGTTACAGATTTTTTCTTCAAATTTTTTCTGAGTTATATGAGTTTTTAGGCTTTCACGGTGGCCTTGATCAGAATTAGGCTTTTGGTATTTCACCGTGTCCTGGAACTTGACATCTTCAATGTTTCGAAACTACATACAGGTTCCATCATGAGGGCAAATAGGTAAAACTGTTGTGCTTGTTACGTCGTTTGAATTTTATATAGCTCACCACGCCCTCATCGCCTCGTTTCGGTCTTCTCCAACTGTAAGAAAAATTCCAGCTAATCTCATGATAAATTCTCGATCTCATCTCCCCAAAATAACATCTTGTTGTTACAACTTCCACCAATGCCACGCTAAGAAACCCCAGAGCCAAGACATTGCCGCTAAGTAACTTTATTTACAATTGTCCACCCTAATAATAATAATAAAGCATAGGCTAATAAAGAATATCAAATACAGGATATTTTTATTTTTCTGCAGGCTAGTGGATGAATAAAAGTGAAGGAATAACTCGTGTGCTCTAACTGCATGGCAAATAGGTTACTTAAATACTGGTTGAATCTATTTTGGTAGCTCTTTTCTAATTTCCTGCATTTAATCTTTTCTTTACAATAGCTGCACGTGTGTGTCGATCCTATGAGTTTCAACTTTAGTTCTTACGTAAAAATAAGTAATTTGTTTCCGTTTCTGATCTGTGGACAGCATTTCTGCTTTGTATGCATAAAGAAAGCTCAAGTCTATTAGGTCTATGCTCGTTAATGCGAAGGGGTAAATAATTTAACGAGCAAATAACAAACGAAGAGCCGAACACGTTGCGCGCGATACTCATAAAAGCCGACTTTAAAATAACTCGACAGCTTGCGAGATTTCTTTCTTATTGCAAGGCCTTCAGCACAGAAAACAAACTCGAAGCGTTCAGCCAACTTTCATCGGCTTTGGATTCTGCATCGCATGTGTGTGTAACGGAAGTTGCTAGAAAGTCTCACACTTAATTGAAAACAAATATCTGAAGAAACTAATTAAAGTTTAGCTTATCCTGTACTTGAAGTTACGAAGGAGCGTTTCAAAACTTTAATTCCATATAATAACAACTTACGTTTATATAGTAAAATAGTCTATATCTTTTACTTTTTCAATACCTCGACGCTCTGATAGATGTGAGTATCCCATTGAAAAATAATGATTTATGGACCTCGTGCTAAGCAAATAATTTGGTAATATCAGATAGATGTGAAGAATGAACACCACCTAATCCAGGACTGCAATTTTGTGCCACTAACTTAAATAGTCATTCAAAAGGGCTTTAAATTAAATTTATTCTATATAAAAGTCACAGGGAGACTGGGTAACTCAGTAAAGTAAACCAACTGGAAGAGCCCGGGTTTAATCCAGGCGATAACGTGATTTATCTGGTTGCAAAAATTTCCATAACGTCCGCAGCGTCCACTCAACTTGCTATCAAATGGAGTACCGGATCTTTACCGGGATAAAAGACAGTGCGGACCACACTATCTCCTCAAGAGATAATGGAAACATGGAGTTATACGTTCATGTCTTTGACGGCGTGTGAAGGGAACTATCCATTGTTTTTTTCTTTATACGAAGGAGGGTATCCGAAGATTAGCACCGCAGGCCGAGACATATGAGCCTTAACACCCCTTTATTTAGGAATAATCGAATATCAGCCCAGAACAAGGTTGTAACCTTAATTTCTCATAAGTAGACATTTTCGTGAATAATGATCGTTAATGATGCGCTTTGTGTAATGCTTATACTCGTATTAAAATCAGCACACATGTCGGAATGTTAACCTTGTTATAAAGATTAAAATTATGTACAGTTCAATGTGTTTTATTTTTCATTTTCGAAGAATATCGTATTTGCTGATTACAACCTTGTTCTGGGCGGCTATTCAATTGCTGAGTCGAAACGATCGCTTCCTTTGTTGATATTATGATTTCGCTATGTGGTATATCTGTCGATTCAGTCATGTAGGATTAGGGGTCCGATGAAGTCCCATTAAAGTACACTGTAACATGGATGTCCAAACGCCTATAGAACCAGGAGATATTGTTCGTCAAGCATGCTCTGCTAAGGTCACTAACTTTCCATATAAAATAGGGGGGAAAAAAACGTCCACACCTATGGAGTAACGGTCAGCGCGTCTGGCCGTGAAACCAGGTGGCCCGGGTTCGAATCCCGGTCGGGACAAGTTACCTGGTTGAGGTTTTTTCCGGGGTTTTCCCTTAACCCAATACGAGCAAATGCTGGGTAACTTTCGGTGCTGGACCCCGGACTCATTTCACCGGCATTATCACCTTCATTTCATTCAGACGTTAAATAACCTAGATGTTGATATAGCGTCGTAAAATAACCCAATAAAATAAAAAAAATAGGAAAAACGACCTTAAAGAATATGCGCTACGGGTTGCTTACGCCAGGGGTTACCTCGTACGAGTTACAATTGCACACCTATGCTCTATAACATACGTGCACAAACAGCGCTCAGCGAGCGGGAAAGCCGTGTTTCCCGCTCGCCGAAACGGAGAGCAAGATACGTCAGAATGACAGACTTGCTATAGGTAGAGGGAAACGAGTGGAGTGCAGTGTGTAGGCCTATTCTCAGTAACTGTTTCACGTTCTTACTTACTGCTACAGTACAGTATGGAGGAATCTAAAAGACGGAACATACGTAACATTTAACGACTTACAGCTCGAACTTACTGATCTTCAATGTGACCTAAGGGCTAAAGAGCGTTTGAATAATACTACTAGCCTGGTTGAGTTTTACAAGACTTTAATAAACTTTAATAAAGGCAGACATCGAACATCTGTAACATGTTTCATTATGATCAGTAGGCTACTGTTCCTTTCAGCTGCCAACAGCATAAAACCTCGTTTTGATGTACTGAGAAATAAAAATATAACAAAATGATATTGTACATTTAAGTAGCTATAGAATTTCTATTATTTCTGTAAAATAAATATGTCTTTATTAATTAATAATAGTTCAAGATAGTTTCGCATACACTGAACGGGAATTCATTTCATAAACACTCGTACTAGTATTTTCTTTTGTGTATATTTTGTACGAGATCACCCCTTCTTCTAGTCCATCCTTATACAGAGCGCAGCTAATATCTGCATTCCGCTGAGCTGTGAGCCGGCTCGGGGAGCGCAAACCTTGTGCAGGCCTGCTCTACAACTTCCCCTACCAAAAGCGTTCTGTCTCCTTAGACTTATGCTACCTGTACGTCAATCACAATATTACAGAGTTGTTATCTGTTGGATTTACCTACAGTGTGTACCGACTCACAGTGATACATTTTTTGAATTTCCTGGCCAACATTTTCAAAATCTCCAAAACTTGGCCAAAACATCCAAAAAGTCAATCACCACTCCTGAAAAGCTTAAGAATGGATGCAAAGTTGAATAGTTGCAAAAAATCATATTTGGTAGATAAATATTGAATGATAACCATTTATTGAAAAAATTTTGTAATCTCGTTGACATCATTTGAAATAATGAAATTATATAATATTAAAAGAGGAAAAGGAATTGGTTGGATCACTGACTGAGAAGAAACTGCCTTCTGAAGGATACACTGAAAGGAATGGTGAACGGGAGAAGGGTTCGGGGCGGAAGAAGATATCAAATGATAGGTAACATTAAGATAAATGGATCATATGAGGAGACAAAAGAGGAAGGAAGAAAATAGGAAAAACTAGAGATTGCTGGATTTGCAGTGAAAGACCTGTCCTTGGACAGAACATTATGAATGAATTAATATAATATTAAGAACATAATTGAAGTAGACACACTTTCGACGTAACGTAAACAAAATTTACTGTAGTTCTGTATTGACAACAGCTCTCTGTACCTCAGTTATTTCCTTCACTGTGTGATCTAAAGTTGCTTGCAGAATAATAACGAGCTAGGGCAAACCACACTGCGTATTTGGATAATAATTGTAATTATTAGTCGGGTGGTAGCTAGGGGCTGTTTCTTTTCCGGAATAATGAGTTTATAAACATATGCCTTAAAACTTGGCCTGAAATTTTACCGGCTCATACAGGATTGGTAACTTTAAAGTTGTGTGAAGGTTCCCCCTCACCGCGTTTATCACAACATTATTTTTGACCCGTTGCGCGAAAAGGGACCTAAAGTCGTGAAAGGAAAATTTACAGGAGAACAAAATAACGAATTTGCGGTGTAAAAACTGCATTTCTTTGTTTTGACATCTTGCGGAATCTATAGGCTTTTTTACTTACTAAACTAGGACTTAGTTTTACACAATGCTTTTTAAATACCTACATCTATCTTATAGTTGCTAATAAAACAAATGAAAACTTTAATTTCATTTTTCTCGAAAAGTACATAATGTAATATCAATATTCAATAAGTAATACATTAAAAACTATAGCACCTAGAACCATGAATTTTTTTAATGCTCAATATTTCAACCTCTTTTTGAAACCACAAAAAAAATTAAAAATCTGACTTTAGGTCCCATTCCCTGCAACTAGTCACATACTTAGTTTCTGGAAATGGGAATTATTAAATCAAATTATAAATAAATATCACATTAAAGCATTCTACACAAGTCCAGGAACTGAAACAGTGTTAGGGATTTTATTCATCAACACTTACTTTCAGAACTACGGATTCACAACAGAACTTTTTTTTCACTACGTTCAATCAAGAGCATCTGAAGCAGAATGACGTGAATGTTTAGACAAGTGCCCTGACTCTGGATACTGCACCAGAGGGACAAAATAAACAAGATTTGAAAGCCACAATCATCCCCCGTAATTTGAGATAACAGTGAATGCCCACATACGTGTTTCGCTTTTTCGTGTTTTGAACAGGAAATGTGGAAAATGTGCCACTGTGATAGTCGGTGTGGAAAATGTTATTTCTTTAGCTATATTAGCAGCATCAATTTCTCCTGCTGCGAGAAGGCTCATCTGTGATGCATAAGTGAGTTCGGTGGGAGTAACTGTTGCTCGTAAAGTGCCTATTTTTTTGCCTTTTAGACCGTTCACTACTTTTATCAAATTCAAGCACTGGAAACCCGCCTTCTCCTGAGTTTCAGTGACATATATGGTAAAACTAATGGTCTGCTGAAGCCATTGCTGATTCTGTTTTAGAAATCGGTTGAGAGAACTATTTTCCCGTGTCCATGTTAACTTCAAATTGGGTATTAAGTGACACAAGATACTTTTCAGTTATTCGGGTAAGATTGAGGGCGATGAGTCATAACTGCAATCATATTGAAACGGGATGTATAGTTGGCGCCAGGGATTTTGGCAGATGGATTTTCTTAATGTGAACTCGAGAGCGAGTTCCTCACCGCTGCAAGATCGGTTATCTCTGTCGCAGCTGGAATGGGTAGGACATAAGAGTAAACATGCACGCCCGAGTGTTCTATTGAACTCTGGACAGTCACCTCCAAAAATTAAACAAATATTACAGTAATCTATACGTGTCTCTGGTATTCCCGAGTAACTAGTTCGATTAATTAAAATGTGTCTCAATGAAACTTACACCAGAGTCCGTATAGGCCAGTTTTTATCTGATGCTTTTTCAATTCACTGTGGGCTAAAGCAAGGAGATGCACTATCACCTTTACGTTTTAACTTCGCTCTAGAATATGCCATTAGGAAAGTTCAAAATAACAGAGAGGGTTTGGAATTGAACGGGTTACATCAGCTTCTTGTCTATGCGGATGACGTGAATATATTACGAAAAACTCCACAAACGATTAAGGAAAATACGGAAATTTTACTTGAAGCAAATAAAGCGATAGGTTTGGAAGTAAATCCCGAAAAGACAAAGTATATGGTATCTCGTGACCAGAATATTGTACGAAATGGAAATATAATTTTATATATATGGAAATATATATATATATGTATATGGGAATATGTTAATCCTTAGTCACTAGATAAGACTGACTTTTATGAAATACGAACATTAAGAGTTGGAAAATGGGAGGCAGTAATAATCGAAATAATTATACCGCTTTATTTTTTTAACCAGCAGACGTGCAGCCTTTAAATTTAAAACAAAGATTCACTCATAAAATTGGGTTAGACTATTCGTCTCATCTCTCAGAATTGTTTCTAAAATATATAAGGAAAGTAAAAAAATTCAATTTCATGTAGGCTACTCCCTTGAAATAACTGAAGGTTTTTTTTTACTTCCGAGTAGAGAGGAGAGAGAAAGGAGTTGACGATTTTAAAAATTCACTAAAGTATATTTAAGAGAGACGTAAAATTTAAAATGAAGGTTACTCTCTACAATATTAGTTAAACATTCTTAGATTTTTTAAATACCATATCCTAAGGTACTGATGAAAAGGCAGAAGGGAGTAAGAAATCTCATGTCATCCGAGCTCGATGAAAGTCGATATCTGGGGATCTTTGCGATCACAGAATACGAATAAGGTATTATTTTGTTCGACTTTGTCCCTAAAGTGGTGGAGTGGGACAAAAATTGGTGAACAATTAAATAAGATATCTTAGGAGTTTTCGAGACGAAAATTACGAATAATACAATTTGTGCGAATTCAATATGGCAGTTTCAGTACTAATAATTATATTTAAAAATGAAACATCGGATACCGCAAATATACATAAACACAGGTAACACATGTACAGTATTTAAGGGGCTATGTAACACCTTTTGATAGTAGGCCTATATATTTAGTAATATCGAAAGTGTAATTTCTACATATTCTGAATGAATTTTGTGATGGAATTTAGTATAGTCATCAGCCAATACCTCTAGATTAATAAACAACTTTTTAGAATCCATAAAATATAGTATTTATTGTGAATGGTAATTATATTTTTCAATTGGTGCAATTTGTGCAGGGAAAATTAGTTTCTCCGATATTTTGTACGATTTTGAATGTTTTAAAATGCTTTCTTCTCTGTTCTATTCACAATGTGCGTGTGAAGAAATTATTGCCCTTGTAATATCCATTACAATCCTATTTATTATACTCTTATACAAATCTAACTTCCGCAGCATGCAATTTTACCCAATTAACCAAATTACATTTTGATTAATAAGAAGAATCGTAATTTTATTAATTTGAATTGTCGCACCACCAGTAGAAGATCCCTAGATTATTGCTGGACAAATCTTGTATATTGATCTGGTAAGGGTAGGATTATATATATGAAGAGTCCACTGCAAGATTGATGGATGTCACTTTCTTGTCGAAAATGAACCATGCCTGTCAATGCATAGCTTAAGACATATAAAATGTACATACAGAGTTATATGGCATTAACACTGATAGTCATTGTCCAGTAATGATCGGAAAATCACAGTTAAGCTTTCAGCGCTAAACATTTCAAACTTTCAATTGCTTCTCCTGCAAAATGTATTCCAAATGACATCCATCATTCTTGCAGTGGACTCTTCATATATGCGCAATGCAATTCTTTTTCCTTTTAATTTAGAAAATGTAGGAGACGTATTGTAAAATCATTGCGAACGAAAGTCATTTACATGTATTTAAGGTATTCTTTGAGTCTGACTGTACCGTGGTGTGTTTATCAATAATAACGATACGAGAGGCGAGTGTGAACATATAAACAACGACAGAGAGCCTTATCGCAATTCATTATCTCAGTTCTCACAAAACATTGGCTCGCCTACTGGAAATGTCATTGAGGTCATCTGCCAAAATCGGTGCCTCCGACTATACCTACACATTTGACCAACACTACAGTAGAGTATTTGTACTGACTCAGTTTAGTTTCGAGTATGCTGTACATCAGGCATGTCAGAAATCAGACTCTGAATGTGCAGTTATGTGCGCGGATCGCCGGTCTGTGCGGACTTCATCATTCAAGGGTTGCTCTTACCAGTTCTTAGCTGGAGGGATCTACAGTAATATATTCTGCTCTTCTAGGGGTTGGATTAAATAGGCATTTGGACATTATAAACACACTTAGCAGAAGGAAAAAAAACACGGTTATTATCAGTGTCTATATTTGACAATTGCAAAACAAAAAACTTTAGGCTTACTCAGTTATACTTCACAAAGTAGTGGTTTGTAAAGCATAATTTATTAAATTGATTTCTATATAGTATTTGGAGAAAAAGACTATTGCAGTAATTTCGAAACAACAAAAAACGAACACAGTATTTCATTTTACGTAGTAGGTACTAATTATTTTAAATAATAGACCCTATTTTTTCATTGTTCGTCAAGAATTATTATTTATTGGGACCATTAGTACACAAATGTTAAAGAAAATATACTCCCAATTAATTACATGCAGTAGGACATTGTGAAGTTTTTATACTGAAAGCTTTTCCTTGCTGTATGTCAATATAAATTAACATTAATATTAATAAACGATATAAATTAGGCCTAAGTTTAGAATTTAAATTCTCATATAGTTTATTTAGAAAACGTTGAGAGCAAGTATCGGCAAGTTGGAAGCGTTACTGAAAGAAATTAAAAGTGTAGTTCACAAGCTGTGAAGCGACGATATTCTATTTATTTATTTATTCTGGTGTAGTTAAGACCATCAGGCCTTCTCTTCCACAACACCAGGAATACAAATACAATAACAGAAATAAAAAGGAAAAAAAAACACTATAAACGAAGTAAAGTCACACAAAAATATACACAGGTTGCAGTCAGGTTTAAAGATTTATTAATGTAAGTATATTAGCATACATAATATAGTGACGTGAGACGGAAAATTTGCCATTATATATTTTTCCAGAAAATTTTTCCGCCTTGCAAATAGTTGCTTACAACCTCAAGAGCCTTAATGTATTCCTCACAATATTCTCATCACTTACCAACTTATGAAATCAAAGTCGTAAGTCGTCTAATCTTTGATGGCTGTGTTAGTACAGACTCTAAAACAACGCCAACGTCAAGTTCGTTTTGCCGTGAGAGTACTGATTAACTTTACTAATCTGATCTAAACTGTCACAACACTATTACCTCGACATGGGCTGATCAAAACTTTTCATTTTAAAATAATTATTTTGGCTGAGGAAAACATTATAACAATTATGTTATATGATTCATAATTTCCCTTCTTCGTTATCTGTGAACTCCTCACTTTATTTATCATAACTCATTCACAGACAGCCAAATCAGCACCCGTACTGAAAGTGAGTTACTGAAAGAAAAGCTGATATGCTGTTGCAGGTTTGTATAGCCCTGTCGCGTTCCACTCCAAGGCGATTCACTCCCTCCAGGTAGGGGAATAGAAAGTGCACATCGCACAGAGACTACTGCACAATGTGCAGGGTTTTGACATGCCTGCTGTACATGAACCACTAGCAAGAAAACTAGGACTTCAGGATAATGAAGAACGTAGACCCTATTCTAAGGTCATAAACACAGTAATCTTGGTTGAGAGGATTAGCTGCGGGATGCGGTGTTAAGTTCAATAGCCGCAGACAGTATGCTCGCGGCCGACCGGCAAACATATTTCGCGGTTAAAACTAGCAGCTCTAGAGTAACTAACAAAATACTGACCTACTTTATTTTTAAAGATTTATGTACTCATTCATGTCATGGAAAGAGATGCAGGAACTGTCTTACCTAAACGCACGTGTTTGTTGGTGATACTACATTATATGGTCTGCTAAGAAAGGAAAGTTGAAATGGAAAATATTATTATTCTACTCGTATTCCCCAACAAGTGTACGTTTATGATTCATATGTTTCAACTGAATCCGCTCCTGCTGCTGGGAGTTTATTTCAAGAGAAATTCTCAGGTGTTCGAATTTCAAGTTTAACTGCTACTCATAACTTGGTTAATAAATTTCGTGAAACGGGAAGTGTTCAAGATAAGAAACGAAAAATATGACGTACACTAGGTCAAAATGAAAGTGGCCGGTCTCTTGAGCAGCGAAAATTTTCTAAGTCCCTTCGGGTGAGTGCGCAGTTCACTACCGTAAACCTCCGTGCGCCGCTTTAGTTAACTCCACAATACAAGGCGCTGATTTGGGCTACCTCCACAGCATGCTTCGAATCTCCGTACTGAATTTTTTGTTTTGTCATTTCTTTTATTTTTTACAACTCCTTTCAGTGTAATATAATCAAATAATTTTGCTTATGCTAATTCATGTTACTGACAGATAATTACAAAATTGGTGAAAATTTATGGTTTTAATTCCAGGAAATCAGGATATATTTTGTCATCAGAATTACAAAATTGGTGAAAATTTATGGTTTTAATTCCAGGAAATCAGGATATATTTTGTCATCAGAATTATGGTTTTTCTTCTTGTTTACAATTACTACGTTTATGCCCTGGTGATCACGGATTTAGATTAGTATAATAATCATATTCCCTGTAGCACAACAAAAAAATTAATTGTCAATTATTTAACCGTCAATATATTTACTGAATGTCACTTAGACAATAGAGTGCAAAGAAGCAGGGATTAATAAAATAATTAACACAGTATTTTAATATGAAAGCTCCTAATTGTCGTCTTTAGTATTACTTCCATCTAGCGTCAAATGTTCCTATTAACACGAAAAAAATAATAAAGCTGAAAGTATTCTAAGGATTAAAAATTACGAAAGCCTGTTATATTTTCACTGATGCATTTAAAAGGCAACAAAAAAGAAGTTTAGTAATTCCACGAAGATTTAAACTTACAACCTCACGACTCTTAGCTAATGCTCTACAAACTACGCTAAGAGTTTTACTGAAGTCAGAATGGCATTGTAACGAGCATTGGGCATACTTCACTTGAGAATCTGTTACACAGTATATAGTGTTTGTGTTACAATATTCACTGTTTAAACACTTTGAACGATCTATCTGTTTTAAATCTCGTATATGAATTATTTTCTCGGAAGAGTTTATTGATTAATAGTTGTGTTCTCCATTATAACTACTAGAAGAATATACGCAATCTTTTGAACAAAGCCTGGCTGTCCCGAGCGCTCACGGAAACACCCGATTCGAACTTAATCTCTCAGACGCCGACCACTTTCATTTTGACTAAGTTTACAGTGCTTGCAGAAGAAACTTTGGATGGCATTGGATACCTGTTAGAAAATTCGCCTAAAAATCTCTTCGGCGTTTTTCTCAGTACACGAGAGAGGCTAAGAAGTTACCTAAGTTAGAACCGTATAAAGTTACTGTGGTGGAAGAACTTAAACCAGGTGATCCAGAGCTTAGAAGTTCTGTGAATGGATTTTGAGTGAAGTGCATGACGAAGAAAATGATCCTAATCTCATTTTGTTTTCGGACGAAGCTTGGTTCCACTTACTATGTTACTATGCAAGATAACCGATTCTGGAGTTGCGGCAAACGTAATCTGCCCCATGAGGAATCCCTTCATGACCAAAAAATTGGAGTATGGTGCTCACATAGCGGTTACAGAATAACAGACTTTTTTTAAAGAAACGACTAATAGTGACAGCTATGTGCAAACCATTTTGCAGCTCCTTTTTCTTCAATTAGGCCTAACTGTTTCGCGTTTTTAGCAGCTTGACTCTGCAACGGCAGATAGGCTACAGCCTATGTTTCCTTGCAGGCAATTCATGAAGTATTCGGCGATAGATTCATCACTAACAACATATGAAGGGTTCAGAACCATAGTGGGCCAAGCGCCATTTACTAAAACCGTAGAAAGCAAGGGTTAAAATGAATTTATTATCATAACTCACTGGAAACATATAGCAAGTAATATAAAGTATACACATTAAAACTAAATGATATGTCAATATTCATTAAACTATGGTATTCACTTAACTTTAACCCTTTCTACGTTTTTAATAACTTGCGCTTGGCCCACTATGGCTCTGAACAGTTCATGTAGTCCCTTCGATCTCCCAATCTAACCCCCTATAATTATTATCTCTGGTGAACATTAAAAGCTAAAGTGTATAGTTATTACTTATTACGATGTACCGAAGTACATATTATGATATTTCCATGCAGAAATTCTGCGTCATCATATAATGAAGGATGGGTGGAACGGAGAAAAATTCTCTCCGGCACCGGGATTTGAACTCGCGTCAGCACATAGAGCTGAAAACCAGGGTTGAAATCGCGGTGCCACCCATCCTTCATCATAAAGTGTACAGGACAATAATTCCACACATTGAATAACATCGGTCAAAAGATTACTCCAGCTTCACAAAGAGAACAAGGAAAGATGACTGATAATTTTCTAATCAAATGCCATGAATATTTGGAAAATGAAGGTGGTCCATTCCAGCATCTGCTTGCATGATGTAACTTTTTAGAAATAAAAATAAGTAGTATTCGCGAAGAACAGGCCGCGCTTCCGGTTCTTAGTGCAGATTATACATCTTAATCCGTTATTTAACTCCATTTTAACAATAAAGATATCTGGAGTAGTAGTGATAGCGAAATAGTATTTAATGAAGATATATAGAGGATTCGCCATGGTATTACACAACATTCGCCTACAGTTGGAGAAAATCTTGGGAAAAAAACACGATATTCAGCCGAAGCGGATTCGAGCCCGATTCCTAACGTACCCTCGGATTTAAGTTCATTTTTTATGCCAGAGCTATTGTAGTGACTCATACTACCCGGCCGAGTGGTTATGTCGCAGAGTTATCGTAACGGGGGAAATCACGTGACAATTGCTTTCTTAACAGGTCCTTTTCTTTAAGTTATTTTAAACAATTGCATATTGCGTAGAAGTCCAATTCCAAACAGCAAATGTTTCCAGGAAATAACTAAGACAGTCCAGCCATAAGCCTTTACAGAAGGGATAGCAGAAACGGGTGGGGGAAATCGAGATGCATCATAACCACTCGGACGCATGGTACTACTACATTAAGGTTGTGAAGCATATTGACAAAATTATTCCAAAAAAAAAAAAAATTGAACTAGACATTGTCGTACACAACTTATCATGAAGAAATGAAATATCGCCATGCCACTTTTTCTGTAATAGAAACTTTTTCCCCAAACAAAGAGTCAGGCATTATTTTGCGAATTTGTGGACCGATTAAAATGCCCTCTTTTAATTTTCCTTCACTCAAACTGGTAAATTTTTCTTTTAAATACTGAAAACCACACCCTTGTTTGTTCATTGCATAGATCTAATTTTGAACTGTTACGAAATTTACTGAATAGAAAGGACCAATATCCGTTTATTTGTTAGAAATACAAGAAAAACATGCCAACAACCATAACAAACCGGAAATAGGTAATTGATTAACTGGCGAACTTACTCGTGTTAATTATGTAAGCATGTGCAGCACAAGAAAATGGCTATAACCCAAACATAATAGACAACATCATAAGGAAGACAAAACAAAAACTCAACAAATACAAAAACACACAAAACACAACACAAACACAAGAACACAAGAAATACATCATACTAACATACGAAAACAAAACCACACATAATATCGCATCCTCCTTCAGAAAACAGAAATACAACATAGCATACAGAACAGAAAACACACTACAAAGACATCTCAACACATAAACAACACAAAAAAATAAATACAACCACACAGGCGTATACAAACTCACATGCAATAGTTACGACAGTTTCTACATTGGACAGACAGGCAGATCATCTCAAACTCGATACAAAGAACACATTAAAGCAATAACCAGAGGACACAATACATCTACATATGCCGAACACATAACTAATGCCAACCATACATACAATAACATAAACACAGGCATAGAAATCCTACACATACAACCCAAAAACCAAAAACTCAACATACTAGAACAATATGAAATATACAGGCACACCAAAACACACCCTAATCAAATTCTCAAGACACAGATCAATTTCAGAACACACACACTATTTGACACAACTCTTCACTACACGAACGCACCCACACAACAGGCAGAGATGTCGAAATGCCGCCAAGACCCAGAAGGCTCTGATGATGGTGTCAAATAACACCGAAACAGCTGTAAGCCGCACATGCTTACATAATTAACACGAGTAAGTTAGGCCAGTCAATCAATTAGTTATATTCAAGTGTTAAAAGTAGTGTACGCAAGATTCAACATGGAAATAGATCATAAAGTCATAAAATACATTAGCTTTTCTTTTGGTTTACAACCCCTAACCCGCACCATAGCGCTTATCGAAAAGTGAAATCAAAATATATCTTAACAACCTTACGTGATAAGAAGAAAAGAGATGCATTTTCGGATTCAGCGCACACCAAAGCTTAAGAGACCCATTGTTATAAGTCAGAGCAAAATTCTTGTTGTTCAGATAGCCTACTGAAAATATATATATATATATATATATATATATATATATATATATCTTTGCACTATATCAAACATAACAAATAGCCTGGAATTAGGTATTCTGAATACTGTTCAAAGAAATTATGAGAAAGATATGGCAATAATAATAATAATAATAATAATAATAATAATAATAATAATTTTGTGATAATTTCTTGAAAATCTAAATTGAACTAGTGCTATTTGTGTTAACGACGGCCTGATGTAGATTTTCACATGATCTTCGAAGTACCGGTGTTAATGTGTAAGAAACAGTTAATTAAATACAGGTCTGCGAAGTGTTTGCGACCAGGAGGTATGTCACTGCGTGACGGAAGAAAACCTGACTTCAACACGTCCCTCCCGAATTGTGTTATTGCAATTAAAGTTTTATTAGTACAGACATCACTGTGAAGTGTTTTATTACATGCAATGAGTTTTAAATAAATGACTAAACTAACAGTGCAGCTTACTACAGCATTCGTGATATTCTTTACGAGCACTGGCTGCAGATGTTTACTTCTGGGTGTTATGACTTATAATTAATTTTTATGCACGTTTACCGTTTTACACCCAGTTGCTTAATAGTACTAATTTGCGTGTGAAACGTGTTTAACATACTCCTTAATAAAGCGCACTGAGAACGTCAGCGATGAGGTTATCTTTCGAGTAGGCTAATTGTTCATCTCTCCAATTCCCGTGGTACTGCATCAACCATTTTCACACTCAAATTGGAATTAATACCAGAGCTTTCATATCAGTAGTTTTCACACTTGAATTAGCCTTTATTTAAAGCTTCTATATAGATTGTTTTCGCATTAGAAATGAGCAATAATTGAGTTTCTGTGTGAATAGTTTACGGATTCAAAATGAGCATTAATTTGAGCTTCATATCGAATTATACATTAAGACGAGCTCCTATAAACATAGTTTGAGCTTATTAATTGTTGAATGCATTCATGATCGCTTGAACATTAAGCCGAGTTTCTATTAGGGTAAGTGAAGGTATTAACGCCATCAATTCAAGGTATATGGAGAGTTTTGATATTCGAATGAAGTATTGATCCAAATTTCTATTTTGATAGTTGTCACACTCGAATTTAGCTTTTCAATTCAAGACCGTATTTGAGTAGTATTGAAACTCGAATTAAGCATCAATCTAAACTCCTGTACTGATTGTCTTTACACTCCAATGATTCGATTCTATGTATAATTAAATATCACTCTCGAAGCATTAGTAAAAACTTTTACAGTTTTCTGTTTTTATTCTGATTTAACTCTATGTCCAGAAACAGTTTCTTTATTTACACATTTGAGTCACATATTCAGACTTCAAATAGTCGAATTTTTATGTACAGGGATTGCTAGCTCCGAATTAGAGTACTGTTTAATTAAACGTAGACCTATGGTATTTTAGCAATTTATTTTCTGATTGTTCTATATACATTTTAACACTTTTAAAGGCTTTAAACAATGAATGATAACACTTCGAAACTAATCAGCCAGCTAATTTCCTAAAATGTTAACACAGTAAAGAAGTTGTGAAGTTAATCAGTAATTAATTTTCTTAATGTTTGCAAAAATATTCGAAAATATTACTCTTAAATTTATTACGTACTAAATCCGTTCCTCTTAGTTCACTTGTATTTCTAGTGTCAAGAAGACTTACAATTATTAGAGATTTAGAGCAGTTTTACTGCAAATACCATATACGTGACTCGATCTGAGCCCGAATATGTAAGGACAGTAATTATTATATGCAGACAACAATACTGCAAATAACAAGATTTGTTAAGTTTTAGAACATAATTTGTATCGATATAACGCTTATGATTTCTGCCATAGAAGACATATATTAACTGAATCATGATAAATCGTTGGCAGTGCATAGTGTACTGTATATCGTAATCACTGCCGCCACTACCAACAATACATTACCACCACCAACATACACTATCATCACGAGAATAACACCTCTGCCGTCATTACTAATTGTCATCGCTATCTTCTATCGTATTCTTCGTATTAACTTATTCCTTACCGTCGCCGTAATATCATCTGGTATGAAAATATCTCAAAACTGCGATCGATAACGTCTGACAGGCGACGTAAACATTGCCAGCAGAGGATGGGAGAAGGATAATTATTGCTATTCAACCAACGGCAGAAGTCACATTCGAGACTTGTCTAGAAGTTGAGCGGTCTGAAGCGTTCTACCTCCGCCAACTTCAAGACAAGCCTGGAATGTGTAGGGTTACCATGAGAAGAAATTCTATAGGAGGACATGGAATCTAACATAAGAGGACATTGCTGAAAAAAGGAGGACCTTTTAAAAATTGGTATGAACAAAATTAAATAAAGATAAAAACAATGGCTCACCTTAGTTTTCTCACTAGTTGCTGGATCAGTATTACATAATATGTACCCTACTTATCGGTGGAGCCCACTTTGTGCACAAGAGCCTGAAGAGACAAACTTATATCTTGTAACAAATAACTATGGAACTGTTCACAGGACATGTCCTTGAAATTATATTTCACTATGATGATGCCTCTGATTGTCTCTGTTAGCATGTGATTTCGTTCTTTTTGTCCATTGAGCAGATAATAGGAAAAATACTATCTCAGCACTTTCCATTGTGATTTGGGATAAATAAATAAAATTGACATATTTTTAAGAGTTCTGAGAAAGTTTCAGTGCTCGCAGAACTATTGGAATTGAAGAATTTGCATCATTGTTTATCTAAACTTAAATCTTTGTCCAAATTAACTTGATTGGCTTATCTTTGTACATTGCAGAATAAAATTGATAAACTAGCTTAGAATCACGTATAATGATGTTTTTAGAGTGTAAGATTTCAATGCGTGTCAAATAGGTCATAATATTTTATGTTTTTTATGTGCTCCAGCTTCAACCATTGAAAGCAGTTAAATTCTTTCATATGTTTTCACCATTTGTTTAGATATTCTATGCATAATATCGCACATTATTCAATATTAATATTAATTCTAGTTGAAATGCGAAATGCCGGCCAGTTGAAAATTTTTTTAAATGCCTGCCGGACAGGATAAAATTATAAAAAAGAGGACTTGTCCTTCTTTTGCCGGACGGATGGTAACCCTTGGAATGTGATCTCTGACATTGGTTGATTAGCAATTATCCTTTGCCGGCAATGTTTACGTCGCCTGTCAGACATTATCAAACGAAGTATAATTTCTCTCGTTCTTATTTCCAATCATGTTGCTAAGCCTTTTTATGTTTTCTTTTGTTACCTTCTTGATCATCACCATTGCGAGCAGTACCCAGTTCAATGTTTTCCTTCCGATTCTGTTTCATGTTCTCCTTCCACTCCTTATTATCACGATCTTCATCATTATCATCACCACCATCATCATCGTCTTCACTACCACCGTCATAACCACAGATTATAAATTGTGTTCCATTGAAGCCTTCAGCGCGAGGTTGATGAATTATAATCAGATGATGAGATCATCACACATTACATGAGAATCACGGAAGTGTGACCCGTATTGTGTCAAGGGTCCTCAGGGAGTGACTCCATTGCTCTTGCCATCTCTGCAGACATTTCTGCCGCAAGGGATCGAATCCTGCGGGACAACGTGAACCGCAACAGTGGTGCCAACCTGCAGAAACAACGCCAAACTCGCAGCCCTCGGGAGCTCCAAAGTAACACGGGCTCCGCTCGGCGTGCAGCATCCCTCGCTCAAGGTACTTGTGTACGACGCCTCACTTCATTCCCATGACAACCCACTTACGTTGTCCAAAACATTTGAAAACAATCAAATTTTAGTTATCGGCTATCTTTAATGACTTAAAAGCTACCTGTTATGACTTAAAATCTGTGTCGATAGATCTGTAAAGAATTATCAATAATTATAGAGAGATGCTGGAAAGCTGAAATTTACTTCATCTACAGTAGGCCCTAATAATACAAGTTCTGATAGTTTTTCGGTAATTTAATTGAGCTTAACTATGTTTCTTGTCATGATAAATATTTCGATAAAGCAGGTCCAGAAATAATCATCCCATAACAAGAAACACGAGTTTAAGAGCGAAATTGAATTGCTGGTCAAAATTATTTTGCAAGTGCGAAATTCAACTAGATAATTTCTATACGAAGAACTGGATCCTACCGTATGAGTGCAATCAAATATTTTTCCTGTGAAAGCAGATATTCTAATTTCATATCAGGCTCACTCTGTAATTTCATAGCTAATGATCAACTATTCAAAGGCTGATTAAATTGTAAATTGTTGCATATTTGAATTTAAAATGCGGTATTAAAAATATACTGGTTGGTTAAATAGCGTGATGATAAAGCATTGTATGCTATAATTTATTCTACATGCAGAATATTAGTAAATACATACGTATTATATATTATCATACAATGTACGTATAGTACATGATTTTGTTCTTATATGTGGTGTCAAAAAATCATGTTGAGTTTTCGTTACAAAATATCTCTTTTTATCGCACCCAAAAATTTATTTTACAGCTACAGTTTTAAATTGTGAATGAATTAAAATCAATCACAATGTAAAGATACAGCTGTCGCTACGATCAATTAAAAATCGCTTCAATTGACTTCAAATTTCATATAAATTGGTAATTATCAGTAATGAGTGATTAGTAAATAATTGAATGTTCAAAAAAAAAAAAAAAAAAAAAAGAGGATGATGAAGTACTTTCGGTGTTACAAGATTGTGCGTTCAGAATATGATCATTTCAAATATATAATGACGAAATAGATTGCATTTTTTTTTCCAGAATTTAAGTATTATATCTTTAAAATTAAATTAATAATTTAGCAAAACAGATTTTCCCTCGTCCAGTCATCCATTAAGGGATTAGGTACAGCTTACAGCAGTAAAATTTGGAAATATTCAACATTTTTTCCTCCATTACTGTATCTTGTAGAATAACAAAAATTAGTAGGCCTATGTGTAAAACACCGTCTTTCTGCTACATGAAAAAATATTTTTACAATTTAAAAAAAAATACTTTTTTCTTTTTCAAATTCAGTTCACTGTGCAGTGGTGATGCGTTTCCCACATAACTCAAATGGCGATGCGTTTCCCACGTAACTCAAAAACTATCCAACAATCTGTGTTGAATTTTTTTTTGTGTGTATTTATGCATGTCATATCTACAATATGATGCAAGATCACTTCGCTAACTTTGATAGATTGTCTGATAAAAATAAATTCATTTTAAAAACTGGTCAAATGTCAGTATTTTCTATCACACGAAATATAAAAAATATATTTTTTATATTATTTATTAAGGAATGTAATTGAAAGAGCATGATATTGTAAACATGAGTTTCTGCAATAAAATAAAAGAGAGATAACATGGAAAAGTTAACAAGTTTTTGAGTTATGAGGGGAAACGCTTCATCACTGCACAGTGAACTGCCAACATTTTGCATTTTGAAAAAATAAAAAATAAAAATAAATAGTAAAAATATTTCTTCCGTATAGCAGAAGGACATACTAATTTTCATTATTGGACAAGATACAGTAATGGAGGAAAAAAATGTTGAATATTTCCAAAAATTTTACTGCTGTAAGCTGTACCTAACCCCTTAAGTGAATAATATTGCTTACCTAAAGACGGTCCAAATATCGTTCTCCTTCAGAATTAGTGTGGCCCGCTAAAGTTATCAATTTATTACAAAGTAATTGTTTTCTATATCCGTTTTAATTATAATATTAATCAATATTATAAAGTGGGAATGAAGTTGAGGCTTCTTGAACTGTGTCGCCACCCTCTGGCTTGTCTGGCCTAATACTAGCTCTAGTAACTTGGTGGTAACTTTTTCCTAGTAGGGTGCATAGAGCCCCTAGCTGCTTGCTGTGCTGTCCGGGTTGAGGTGGTCTCTTCGAGGGTACGGTATTGGTAAACTGTAACTAGACTCTAACTCTTTCAAGCAAGTCGAAATTAAGCTATTCCGTCAGAACTAAATCTAACAATCGTTTACTACGTTCATGACCTTCCTGTAAAAACTACGTCTTTCATCGTTAACATTATCATTATTTGATTCATGGAAGCCAGCTTTATAATCAAGTTCTACAGAATAATAATTCTTCCTAAAAACTGTGACTTGATTTCACTAATTTGGTTATGTTAGGGCGAATGTGGTTCAGTGCAAACGGGTAAGTATTCGTAATTGTGTTAAAGTATCAATGATTGTGATGTAGTGTTTAGCTTGTAGTCCGCTTGTGTCACTGTGCATTAATCCATACACTGCCAATACATGTTGCATGAAAATGTATCATATAACAGGTAAAGAAAAAACTGATCACTTTTGTTAGCATGCAGATGTCTGTAGATGATGTTAAATGTTAAGGATTTTATTATTATTAATATACAAAAATTCTAGCACTCCCCTGAAAGAGAGTGTTCTCGTGCTCAGGGGAGGATTCAATATATAAGATTACATAAATAAATTACAATAAGTAACATCTTAAGTAATATTCACTGCTTACATACATTTTTAAATTTAAAACTGTTTGAATTCAATAGATGAAGACATTTCTTTATTAATTTGTTATAAATTTTAAGGGCAATATTATTACTATGATTGAAAGCAGTGCTAGTTAAACACTTTGGTTCAAACAAACGTATTATATCCATACCTTTGCTTTTGTGTTTGTGACTATATTTGATATGAAATTTGTGTGCTTTTATATGTATCAAATTTAGTAATGCATTAATACAAATTTTGTGTATTTTCAGGATTTTAAATTCTTTAAACAATTTTCGATAGGATAATCAATACCTTTTTAAGGCATATTTCAATTATTCTTCTCTGTAATAAATATAGTGGAATGAGGTTAGTACTACCCCATCCTAATATTCCATATTGGGTTACAGACTGAAATAAAGCAAGGTAAACAGTACGTAGTACGTTTATTGGTATGTAATTTTGCAATTGAACAAAGTAATATATAATTTTACGTAATTTATTACAAAGGTAGTTATGTTTTTCCCATTACAGATGTTTATCAGTTATGAGCCCTAAATTTTTCATTTCGGAAGATTCATTTATAATTGGACAATTACAGCTAATTGGGGAACAACCTGAATTGTGTAGTTTATGAGTAGGGGAGAATTAGGCAATTTAAAATATTTATTAGTTAATGAAAGAAAAATAACTATAGTTTTAGCTGAGTTAAGACAAAGAATATTCGAATCAAACCATGTAAAGTATTCGAATCGATGATGCTTCTAAATTTATTCAGAATGAAGCAAATGTCGCTAATAAATTAGAAGTGATTCGTTTTGAGATGGTAGCGATGTTGCAGGTAGTAACAATCTTTATCAATATAGTGGGCATTACTCCCAACAGTAAAATTTGTTAAAGAGATCCGGATGTTAAAATACACTGAAGACAAATATGTATATAATATTACCAAACTTGGAATGTATATTTACGTCTATTGGTTACCATCTTAGTCGTTGAATCCGAGGATGATGGATTTTAAAGAACGTTAAAATCCTTTTTGCACTATCATATTTACTGCTACTGTTGTTAAGCCTTGAAAGTTATAATTCCCATACAGAAACTGGTTGTTAGGGAAACCATTCTTCATGACATTTTTTTTTTATAATTTATTGATCGATCAACGCATTTAGCGCTATACAGACCGCTTCTAAATAAATACAAATACATACAATTGAGAGCAGCCTAGATACATAACATAAAACTATACTGAAATAGATCCATTACAGTGCACTAAATTAAGTTTAGTTACCATTACAGTGCAGTCTCGCGAAGGCTTTGGAATAATATTGCTATAAATTTTCAGTGCAAAATATATTGTATTTGCAATTTTAAATATATGATCGTGCAAAAAATGTTGTACAATACACATTTGTGAAGTGCATTACTATATCTAGGAAATTGAAAAGGAGCTCTGCTAGGTGGTCCGTATCACATAAAAGAACTGCCATCTCTGGTAAAGGTCTTAAGGTGAAATTTGTTCACAGTCTCTCGCCACGTTGAGTTTCAACCTGAATAATCTCTGCAGTTGCAATCATAGTTAGCCTAAATAAAATAAGTAACCTACTAAGTTTGATCGTAAGGAAGTGATTTATGATTGCGGGACATTTCAAAACAACTACAGTGTTTGAGAAAAATGTACATAACAAATTTAAAAAGTTAGTTTTCTATGAAAAGCTTCGAAGAAATAACTCATCTTACTGATAATTGTTTAAAGTGAAAACTGGGTAGGTACTTGTATAGAATTTGAGGAATTCCTGCATGATCCGTTTGATTACGACAGCGAGAGGACGATGAGACGACTATAGCCACGAATATGACGGTATATTTAAATAACTTTCGATAATAAAACAGAAAACTTGCTCCATCAACAGTCTTCTCCTCCTCCATTGAGGGGTGAATACGAACCCTGGTGATTAATAGTAGTGATGCATTCTGTGGCTGCACGATGAACAATTTTCTGCCTAATAAAACTTGAACAGCCTGGACACGAGCGAGGCGTTTTACGTAAGAGTTCCTCCCTTTCATTCGCATCTGTGTGAACCGCGACGCCATCGTGCAGGCGAGAAACTTTGCCTTTCTAATAAACATAAGACGATTGCAGATGCTTACTGATCGGTGCTGCAGGTGTCGCCTGCCAGATGTCACGTGCTATTGGCACGTCGTTCGCTTTCTGTCACTTCTCAGCGATTACTTACTTTTTTCTATATTTGTTGGAGTTTTTCTTTATCTGGGATAAGCAATACCCGTATCCACATACCACTTATTGTTCCCGCATTTCAAGGCTATGAGAATCACGGAGGAATCCACAACAGAGGACGAACATACCTACAGGGCTACACGGTGGTACACAAGTTCTGTTGAGTTTGGAATAATGCAGTACATCTGTTGCAATAATAATACGAAATCCGTGTATACTAGTTATAATTTTATTAGTGCACAGCCTAGAAGATCCTCTTACTTACGAGAAGAAGTATTTTTACTCTAGCAGAAACTAGAAACCACTAGGATGTTCAGTAAAAGTAACAAGAAGATTTAAATATAAACATGAAGTAGGCCCTACCCACAAAGTTGTTTAGTAAAACAAAAAATAGCCACGAGGTTGTTTAGTACAATCACCGAAATAATAACTAGGCTCTTTAGCAGGGGCTGATTTAAGCAGGAGCCTATGGTCCCTCTGTTCAGGGCCTCATGACTCTGGGGGCCTCAAAATCCAAACAAGCATTTTAAATGAATTATGGAAATCAAATAGACAACAACTGTGCCAACTGAAAATCAGAATTAAGGAAATAAGTAATTATATAATAAATTATGTTAGAAAATGCATAAAAAACCACTTCATTGTTTTACGTTTAGAGTAATAAGTTGATTGCAGAGTTTTATGTGTTCAGCTTGTAAAAGTTGGCTATCATGTACATTTTATTGAAATTGTAATAGTAGGTGTATTTAAATAATTAGTAAGTAATGAATTCAGCAGCCAAACTGAACAACATTGTCAGTTCTCATTGCATTGAGTGCTAAACCAAGTGCCTAGTACTTGTATTTCTTGTAGCTTACTGCTTATCTCATTTTTGTTGTTATAGGACCATTATTGGTGTGTAGTGGTAGTGTTAAAGTATTTTTATAGGAATATTCATAATTAAAAATGGAATTCCCAAACCAATTATTTGAGTTAATAGTCTATAAAAGAAAACGGAAAGCTATTGAAATCAACAACAGGAAAACCACGCTGGTCATTGAGCAAGTATATTCGTTCATAAGTTACTAGCAGTAACTCCTTTGCCACAGAGATCTCCAGTTTTAAAAAGTTAAGAATGTTTTAAGACAGACTGATGAATATTTTGACATACAGAGACAACAATCCACCACAGCTACTAAATTGTATAAGCCTAAGCCATAATTTAGGAAAAATGAACATTCCTTTCAAATTCTTGAATTACTGCACTAGAGGAAACAAGGGATAGTACCGGTACCTCAATCAATGCAATCAGCTCTGACCTGTCTTGTGGCCACACATAATCACTAATACCTTATGGTATGATTCTCCTCAAAATAGAAAATTGAGAAGCTCTGTGAAATATATAAATGGTGAAAGGAGGTAGGTGACAGAATTTAAATAAAATAAGATAAGGCCTAGTTATCATATAAGAAAAGTAGGGGCTTCATAAAGAAAATTAAGCTCCGGGCCTCTGAAATTGTAAATCAGGCCCTGCTCTTTAGTATTATAACATGTGACTAAGTCATTTAGCTACGAAGTAACGAGGAGACTATTAGTAAAATACGAAGTAACTACGAAACTGTTCAGTGAAACTAGAATTAACCACGATAGTTCTTAGTAAAACAAAAAGTAAACACTAGATTGTTCAATGCAACAAGAAGTAACCACGAGGCTGTTAGTAAAGTAAGAAATAACAAAAATGTTGTTTATTAAAACAAGAAATAACCAAAAGTATGTTTAGTAAGAGAAGTAACGAAGAGGCTCTTTAGCAAAATTATAAGTAACAAAGAGGCTGCTTAGTAAAGAAGTAGTATCCACAAGACTGTTCAGTGAAACAATAAGTAACCACCGAAGTTGTCCAGTTAAACAAGGAGTAACCACGAGGCTTCTTAGTAAAACAAGAAGTACGCACGAGACTTCAATGAAAAAAGAAGTAACCATAAAGTTTTTCAGTAAAACAAGACGTAACGACGAGGCTGCTTAGGAAAACAAGAAGGAACCTTGAGGCTCTTCAGAGAAACAAGTAACCACGATGCTGTTCAGTAAAACAAGAAGTAACCACGAGGCTTCTTAGTAAAATAAGAAGTACGCACGAGACTTCAGTGGAAAAAGAAGTAACCACGAAATTTTTCAGTAAAATAAGAAGTAACGACGAGGCTGCTTAGGAAAACAAGAAGTAACCTTGAGGCTGTTCAGAGAAACAAGTAACCACGATGTTGTTCAGTAAAACAAGAACTACGATGCTGTTCAGTAAATAAGTAATCACGATGTTATTTAGTAAAACATTAAGTAACTACGATGTTTTTCAGTAATACAAGATGGAACGACAAGGCGGTTTAGTAAAACAAGAAGTACCTACGAGACTGTTCAGTGAAACAAGAAGTAACAACGAAGTTGTTAAATAAATCAAGAAGTAACCACAATGTCAATTATTAAAACAAGAAGTAACCACGATGTTGTTCAGTAAAACAAGAAGTAAGCACGCGATAGTTTTGTAAAGCAACAAGTAACCACGAGGCTCTTGTGTAAAATAAGAAGTAACTACGAAGCTGTTTAGTGTAGCCACGAAATGAGATCCTTTAATAGCCTATAAACACGCTGTAACCACATACCTTTCTTTTCAAAGTACCGGTATGACGTAACCAAGGACGAGGCGGTTCAGTAAAGCATAAATTAGTGGTTACATTCTAAGGGGCCTCGTGGTTATTTCGTACTCTTTTCAGTTAAAAAATGAGAGCTATAGGAATTTTTGGTAAGACTCGAACCTACAAGCTATAGGAATTTTTGGTAAGACTCGAACCTACAGTTTATCTTCCAGCTCTCACTTCTCTTCCCAAGGAAGCGACGCGACGGTGAGAATATAGTAATTGAAGGTCTTGTGCTTGCTGGAATTGTACCTTCGCATTCTCGACAAGTATTATTTATTTCTTATGGTTCGATATTGACATTGGACTCCGCCAAACTCCCTCAGGAGGATATGAACAGTCAAATAACAAAGTCTTGTATTTTTCAAATGCATGCTTGCGCTGTTAGTTTTGACAGGTTTCTTGTCAATCTTCATGTATACAGACAGATCAAGATATAGCTAGTTGTTTCTGGATAGAAGCGACACTTTTATTATTATTTTCATCGATTTGGAATTGTACATAAAGGTTCTAGAGGCAAGGGAGAAACTAACAGCCATACCATTTATTTCAGTTGATAATTTTAACGCTCTCTCAACAACGCGATTATGCGGCGTCAATGGAACTGGTGATAGCGAGATGATTTTTTTGAGAAGATTCGCTATGGATTACCTGATATTCGTTTTACAATTGGAGAAATCTCGGTAAGAATTGAATCGAATAATCAGACCAAATGGGAGTCGAACTCACGCTCGACTGCATCTTCGAAGCACGAGTCCGCTCGCTAACCATCTAGGCCACGCCAGTTTTCTGTTTTTATGCAAGTCTTGAGAATCATATACTGTAGTCCACTGTTGTGACTGAGGAGTTAGCTAGTCTAACTCTGAACCTAGCAGTCCCGGGTTCGATTCCCGGTCAGGACGAGTTGCCTGGGTGAGGTTTTTTTGGGGTTTTTTTCCCTCACTGCTATGGATGAGTATCAGGTAACTTTATGAGGCGATCGGAACCCCACTCATCTTCGCCACTTCCTTTCCTCCCCCATCATCCCGTTTCTGATTTTTCAGATCACTCTACAGGCGGCCTCCCGGAACTACTGGCTCTCTCGACCGGCCTCCGTGGAATGTAGCTAAACGACGTTCGATGGCTTCTCAACGAGCACCCGAGGCGGACCTACTCGGGGGAGGAGTTTCGTCTCGGACCGACAGGGGGGCCTTGGGGGAAGTTGCCCAAGCAGGAATGGTATATGGATTCTGTTGGCTGTAGGGACAGGTCGTTAAGGGAGTCATGTGGTTGGGTTGGTGCGCGTAGGGGATCTATGGCACGCAACTCATTCCATATCGAGGGTTAGCGCAATAGATCTCAACAGGTCGCAGTGCTGGATCATCCTTGTCCCCTTCACTTAAATTCCATTCCATTCCATCATAAACTGTATGTCTAGTGCAACAAAATCCTCTGCAACGTTAACAATTATTATAAATCGTGACATCCTTTGTGATATTCTGGTTGTAGGCTTTTTTACCTTATTAATCGCTACCATGATGTAGCGTGTACAGTAACATGTAACTGGAATTCTGAGGGTTCGAAGCCAGAAAAAAATATAAATCCGTTTCACAAGAGGTTAAGGGTGTTTGAGAATAAGGTTCTTATGAAAATATTTGGGGCTAAGAGGGTTGAAGTTACAGGAGAATAGAGAAAGTTACACAACGCAGAACTGAATGCATTCTGTTCTTCACCTAACATAATTAGGAACATTAATTCCAGACGTTTGAGATGGGCAGGCATGTAGCACGTGCGTATGGGGGAATGCAGAAATGCATTTAGGGTTTTAGTTGTGAGGCAGGAGGGTAAAAGAGCTTTGGGGAGGCCGAGACGTAGATGAGAGGATAATATTAAAATTGATTTGAGGGACGTGGGATATGACGGTAGAGACTGGATTAATCTTGCTGAGGATAGGGACCGATGACGGGCTTATGTGAAATCTGAAATTATTGCAACTTTTTCTGTAGGTTGCAGTTTGTTCATTTCACTGATTTGGAGTTAACAGTAGGTTAAAGTAATAATTGTGTTAATTATTTCACTACATCTGTATCAAATATTATAATAATCTTAGTTAGTTATATATTTATGTAATTCTTCTCGTCAGAGAAAATTTGGTAGAGGAAATGTGATGTGTTTTTACACGATTACATATATTATTTTATTGCGACATTATTGCGAAAATTTGATGCTTTACCCAACAACACGGCTCTGATAACCCTTTAAGGCAGCCGTGGCGAAAATGTAATCTTGCGCCGAGCCACTGTGTAACCTGCAACGTGCATAGCACCTGTGAGGGAGGCGGACACCCGAAGGGGAAGTGATGCAGCACTTAATATATTTTTGTAGAGTATAAGGTTAGAAACTAATGTTTAGTACGTGTAAGGAAGAAAATAATGAACAAGAAAACATAGGACACATTATCACAACCTAAAATTAACTGTCTTCAGAATGTCTCTGCGACAGAGTTTCAAAATAAGAAATTATGTCACTTACTGCCAGTCGTAGTTGATCACGAAGGTATTTTTCTATCAGTCGTAATCTAAATTAGGTTTTTACTATTTTCATTGTTATCCGCATTATTCGTACATCTGCTGAAAAAGGATCGACGTACACAGGTGATGATGATGAAGATAATAATAATAATAATAATAATAATAATAATAATAATAATAATATTAACAACAACAACAACACTTAACCTTTTAATGTTTCATGAGTGACATGTAAATGCTGTTTTATATTGTACAAACGTTTTCCTCGTAATACTTGTGAACAAATCATACTTTTAATATTCTCACCATATTAGCAGCAAAAAAAATGCGTCCTCCCATCCTACTTGGGACTTTCGTTTTTGCAGAGGTACATGGTTTCGAGAGAGACATTGCGACGACACGCCACTCGCAGGTCAGAGACAAATACAAATGAAACGGAGTTTAACTCCAGTGAGTGAGAGGGTGGGGGTGGAGTTACGAAGCAAGAGAAATGTTGTTTTGTCAACATTAAAGAACCCATACAGAGCTATCATTGCGAGCCACAATGTGCTCGTGAGTCGCATTTTCGCCACGGTTGCTTTAAGGACCTGCCTTTGTTAGCTCCGGAGTGTTTCCGAAGCTGGAAAGCCGCTCACTCATCTCATCTTTACCTCCCAGGGGTTATAATGCGTCCACTGAACTCAATGACAAGTTTGTACACTGTGTACACGAATGTACCGTGTCCTGTGTAGTCCACACACACGTCACTTAGTGTGACTTGTCAGTTCCGCGTTCTGTGGCTTGGACGCGCTGCCGATCAAGCAATTAAATTACGTAATAAGGCACTTTTGCATGCAGTGTGTCACGCAGTAGCTCGCATGATAGGCCTATTCTCTTATCCTCCGTAATCCTACAGTAAGCTGGCGTAGCAGGGAAAGAAAGTGCAGGAACTCGTGAGGATGTAGCGTGGTAAAATTTCACAACGTTTGTTTACAGAGAAACAAAGTAATAGCAAACGCGAAATGAGCGATCTTGTTCTCTTGATTGTTGCAGACCTTTCATTTATAAAACAATAACACATTTCTCCTTCAGACTGTGACAGCAGTTTCTGTGAAAAGTTTGTAGGAACAAAGATTGACACAAATGCAGCATTCATTGTCAAGGAAAATTTTTTGGAACTGAAAATTGTAGATAAATAATAAAATTGTAATAAATGCAGTAATATGGGTTCTTTAATGTTGACAAAACAAATGCAGCTACAAATAGAGCGAACACAATATGTGATTACTTTGTGTAGAATATAAAATTCAGCCATTTTTCTAATTACTCATTTGAATGCGTTTTCAGATTCATGTATCTAGGAATAGTAGACCTAATAGATAATAAGGGAAATTGGAAATGTCAAAATTAAATAGCGATAAATAAAGGAGAGAATGCACTTCATGTAGAAGATAAGCAAATGTTTAAATAAGCGGCCGAATTTGGGAGTGAAGAATTTTCCAAATGTGTACAGGGCATTAATAGAATCTAAAATATTATAGTATAACGTTGAAATATGTGGCAGTACAGAGACTAGTATAAGTACCTATGAATCAAGAACTAAACTGTGCAAAACATTTCTACTGTACCATGGAACGCGTCAAATTTGACAGCGGGACTGAAGATGGGGATGGATAGTAGCCTAGGAATAATCCTGGAAAGGAAAATAAAATATTTATGTAACATTATGCTGAGGGATAATATGTGGATTAAAAAGAAGTATTGTATTTCTAGATAAAACTGATCTAAAATGGAACTGGTAAAAAGAATTACAATCAGAAATGAACGTATTAGGTCTAAATTGGTTATGGAAAGAAATAGGGACTCTAAATGCCAAGATTATTAGTAAAACTATAAAAAAAAACAGAGAATAGGCCTACGAAATCTCAAGACGGGAGGATTTTAATAATGAAACGAACTTGGATTCATTGAAGGATTATAGAGAAATGAAAACTTTCTGAAAACAGGAAGGGTTATGTCAGATTAAGAACAAGAGAAGCTGAGAGTAGGATTAGCCTGGTGGAGATTAGGTATTTGGAGACTCAAAAATAGAAGTAATGTGGCCAAGGATATCTGTCCCCTATGCGAGTGTTTTGAAGATGCAATCCATGTAGGCCTACTCCTAAAAAGCATAGCGACAAATGACCTTAGAATTGCGGAGTAGAAAATACATTTTTGAAGATAAATGAGAAGATAGCTTTCATAAAACTGAGTGGGCCGTTAAACATTAAGAAGCTTAATAATTTAAGTAAACTTCTGTTTAGAGTCAAAATTAGATGGGAAAAGAAGATAAAGGAACTATGTCAAGACAGATTATAATGTGAGAGAATCCTTCACTCTACAAAAGCTATTAGTTAAGGAGTAACCAAATTAATAATCTGTTAAATAGTTTAGTAAACAAGTGAAATAATAATAATAATAATAATAATAATAATAATAATCCGTAGTGCTACAGCCCGTGAAGGGTCTAGACCGACCACCCGGCTACTGGCCTCACGCCCACATGCCGAAGCAGAGGTGGACGATCATCCAACCAGAATTAAGGTATCGTGTGGTCAGCACGATGATCCCCCCACGATCTTTCCCCAGGAGGACTCGAACCAGCGCGCATTCCGTAACGCGAGTCCTAGGCAGGATCCTTAGACCACGACACCACGATGCGGGACAAGTGAAACGATGAATTAGAATAATAATAGTGAAACATATAGCGAATAGTAAATATATGAATAGCGAGTCTATTACGATAATAGAGTGAACAAGAATTGTTTATAGGTCATGAGTAAGTTTAGGATAAGAACAGTAAGTTAAAGTGTGATATTTCAGTATTTATAGTATAGTAGAAGATACACAGACTAGTAGACTACTAAACTGTTATTAGCAAAGTTGTTAAATTAAGAAGTTGTTGTTCATAATACTAGTGAAACTATATATATTGTATTTATATTTGATAATTATCGGTGTTGCGAATTTGAACTGGAATGCATCAAATCCTCCATGTCCAGACAAGAGTGATGAGGAATAAATAAATTCTTCATTCTTGGCTAATGACTTCTTAACGGGCCCTACATACAGACGCTCTCAACGCTTTCTTTTAAACGTCTATGTTAACTTTTCAAACGTTCATTCGTTAGGCACATCGGGTATTGTAGAGAAAATGACTTTTCTTTAAATATACGATTTTTATGTAGGCCAATACTTACTAATTTTTCTCAGAGTTTTTATGAGAACAGTTGCGAACGTTTTGCATGATAGAACAATGAGGTTTTGCACGTGAGCATTATGAAAATCATAAATAACGAAAATATGATAGTAGCATATTTCTATGGATATTTATTATGCTATTATTTCAGGGACCTGAGTAGTACAGCATACCTTAAGTAGAGAAAAGCTTAACGAATCAGAGAAATTGTGCATAGTAATAGTTCTAAAGACAGCTGACTTCCTTTTAAAGTGCAGTGCGTGCCAGATTTGGAGGCCCTCACCTCATAGGGAAAAGTAGATAACAGAGATACATTTTTTGACTTTACTTTTCCCTTAAGTGCAGCGATCATTAAGCCTATGCCGTAAGTGTGCTCAAATGATGGGAAGTATCAGCGCCATCTACATAGAAAGCCGAAGTCTTGGGTCGGCAACATTGTAAATAACTGTCAAATGGATAAATTTCTAATTTTTATATTTTCATTTCGTACAATATTCTGGTCACTAGACATAATCATATACTTTATTTTTTCGGGATATACTTCCAAACCTATTTCATTACTTCCTTCAAGTAAAATTCCCATCTTTTCCCTAACAATTCGTGGATTTTCTCCTAACTTATTCACGTCATCCGCATAGACAAGCAAATTGTGTAACCCGCTTCAATTCCAGATACTCTCTGTTATCCTGGACTTTCCTAATGGCATATTCTAAAGCAAAATTAAAAAGTACAGGTGATAGTGCATCTCCTTGTTTTAGCCCGCAGTGAATAGGAAACGCATCCGACAGAAACTGGCCTATACCTATGGACTCTGTTGTACTTTTCACTGAGACATTTTAATTAGCCTAATCGAACTAGTTTCTTGGGAATACCAAATTCAATAAGAATATTATATTGTTCTATTATTTTTATTTCTTTATTTCCATTATTTTCTTTTCTTTTTCTTGTCTTTCGTTGTTTCTCTCTCTGTTTAAAGTCTTAAATTTCCTTTCATCTCTTATTTCTCTCTTCCGTTCTTGTTCTGTTCTCTTATTAAACCATTCATTCATTCATTCATTCATTCATTCATTCATTCATTCATTCATTCATTCATTCATTCATTCATTCATTCATTCATTCATTCATTCATTCCACTTACTTTTGTCAACCACATATTCTAAGTAGGCTAATATCACCGGAATGTAATGGGAGCTCTCGGAGCGAAAGTGAACGCTTGAATCTATAGCAGCTTTTATATTTTTTAATGCTGTCGCTATAACAAAATATTAATCCATGCTATTAGTAATAAAGTCTTTGTGATGTAAATAATGAAAATTTGTCTGTTCTTTGAAACCTTTCCCAATTATCACATTACTTAAAATTAATCCGTATTAAATCATTTGGAAGTCGTGTTTGTTCCCTGCGCCTGGTATCGTGACAGTAAGTCCAAAATAGGTGGGAAGTTTATAAGCACGACATATTGACTTCATTAAGAGTGGTGAAATTTCGTTCCTTTCTCTTAATGTAGAGAAACTGTAAACACAGATAATTTTATATTAAATTCATTTTCAAACTCACGTCTCTCTCTTTCTCTATTTTGTATCTCTCATAGGAACAAGTGTTCTTCAATTCACGACCGTTTAACCTGAGTGCATCACGATGTTCTTGCTAGGGCTGCCAACTGTTACGGGAGACTAAGCGATCTACAATATTTCACATAGAAAATTGACAAATTATTCAATTCAGTTAACGGTAGTGAAAACAAGTTTGTTATACACTTAGGCATTCATGCTTAAATTAAGAGTATGAAACATTCAAACATGTTGTAAAATTCCCTACAGAAGTAGGTGAAGTTGAATGCGAATTGCAGTTCTGATTTGATTAGTCGTACTCCTATTTCGAATATCTGTTCACTTACTGTTCGTGAGAGAAGACACACCTGCATGAGCATTGCTGTCTGGTATGCTTACAACACACCTCGCTAGTTATTTTTTCTAAATTTGTAACTCTAACATTGTTCGATTTTAAACTGGTGAGCCCTGAAGTTATTTTTGGCAATCTTCTACAGAGATTGTATATTTCAGTGTATCTCTGGAACATCAGAATCCATCATAAAAATCACCTTCAATCACAGAAAAATTAAATTATATATTTCAAATAGATTTATACATTGTGCAAAATTAAGGGAGAATGTCACTCGAAGGGAAGAAAAATACGGGAGTCGATAGACTTTTAAAAATTTTAGTTAAATGCCGGAGGGTTGGCAACCTTAGTTCTTGTATACATTAACTTCCCAGTTTCAGTTTCAGATCATCTTCAAAATGTGTTTGATTAACTAACGAATTCTGGATTCTATTGGTTTGGCAGTGTGAAGAATTTAATTTTCTGAGGTACTCATAGGGTCCAGTACTCATAGGGTCATGCTAATAAGAGAGGATGTTGAATAACAGCATTTTATTGGGTTGGTGCATAAGTTCGTAGCGTTTTTTCATAAGTTTATTAAACACATCAGATACACATAAGAGAGTAGTTAATCATGAACAGTATATTCTCCTTCACTATTTACAACAGTCTGCCAACGCTGGAGTAGTTTTTCGATTCCACACCTGTAGAAATCACGTGGTTTTGAGTTAAAGAAGTCGTCAAGCCACGTTCGGAGCGCATTTTAATCCGGAAAGGAAGTTCCTTGAAGGTTGTTCGATAGAGAGCGGAAAAGGTGAAAATTTGAGGGCGCAAGATCAGGTGAATTAGGTGAGTGCGGAATGACTTCCCAACCAACTCCTGAATAGCGTTTTGTGTCAGGTTAGCAGAGTGCGGACGGAAGTTATCGTGGAGTAGCATCGCTTCACGCAGTCTTGTTGGTCTTTTTCTTGGATTGCGTGTGCAAGACGTCTCAGTTGGCGGCAATAAATGTCGGCAATGATGCTTACATCTCGGGAAAGCAATTCGTAGTACAACACAGCATCTCAGTTCCACCAGATGCATAACATTGTCTTTTGTGGATGCGCGCTGGCGTTTGTACAGGGAGCTCTTTCGCTCGAGTTCAACCATTCCTTTCCTTTCCTTATGTTAGCATAGACACCATTTCTCGTCACCAGTAACGATATTGGATAGGAATGTTCGATGTTATTCACGAGCCAATCGATGACGAGCAAGCAAAGATGCACATATGGCTACCTGCTTATTTTTGTGGTTTTGGCTTAGAGCATGCGGTACCCATACACCTGACTTTTTAACCTTGCCCATTGAATGCAAATGTCGTACGATGATGGAATGGTCACAGTTCATCACATTTTCCAGTTCTCAGGTACACTGATGTGGATCATTGTGGATTAATGTGTTTAAACGGTCTTCATCAAACTCCGAATGTCTTCCTGAACGTGGAGTGTCACTAATGTCAAAACGACCCTCCTTAAAACGAGAAAACCATTTTCTTGCCGTGCTCTCTCCGATAGCATTGTCCCCATACACGGCGCAAATGTTTTTGGCCACCTCCGCTGCTTTCGCCCCTCTGTTGAAATAAAAAAGAAGAATATGTCGGAAATGTTCCACTTTCTCCACTTGACACTCCATTTTCTAGCGTCTACGGCTCCACTCACTATCTGCAAAAATTAAAACTTCAATATGTAAACTCAAGCATAACAATTGAACTTCAAATAAGAAATGGCAATCGAAAAATAAACCAATAGCAACTGTAGTACCAACACGCGAAACAAAAACGCTACGAACTTATGCACCAACCTAATACTTTGACATGAGTGACAAATCTTCGGTAAATGCTGCCTGCATAGAGCTCTTTTATGTGAGGTAAATCTACGACACAGACTTGCCTATTCCACTTCCATCCGCAGGAAAACATCCCAAGAATTTATAGTGTCCTTAAAAAAGATTGCCTTCAGTTGTGAGTGAACCTAAGCGTATGGAGAAATTAATGCTACACAGAGTCCTGATCTGACTTTATGAGGATAGCAAGCACTTCGTAGTGTTGACCGGATGTGAACATCGCCAGTTCTGCACATACCGACTACTTTAGATAACGTCTAAACAAGGGAATAAATTAAGATTGTGGTTTTCTTGATCCGTAGAGTTTGATATTACAGAACAAAAGCTTTTCCTTCGAGCTTCTTTCGTAACTGCATCTATATTGCCTAGGTCCTAGACTGGTGATGAAATCTTGTAACAAGGACGAGAGGAGCCTGGAGAACAGGTTTACTTATCAGAGTAAACCAAAAGGTCGTATACATGTTGGCAGACCGTAAAAATGTGGCTATGATGTCGAAGCAAGCACGAAGAGGGTGGGAAGAGTGAGACGAGACAGGATAGGGAGAGAGACAAACAGGAATACGAAAGACAGGAGAGACGGGAAATGAGATACTACTGACGATAAACGTGAGAAGAGAAGAGAAGAGAAGAGAAGAGAAGAGAAGAGAAGAGAAGAGAAGAGAAGAGAAGAGAAGAGAAGAGAAGAGAAGAGAAGAGAAGAGAAGAGAAGAGAAGAGAGGCGATAAGGAGACTCTGAAATTTGTACTTCCAGATTCGACATTCTGAAATAGATAAATGCTTATTATTCACATGCATTTAAATAGACAGTGAAAGTATATTTCAAAGGAATGAAAACTGGCCTTGATCCGAGTGTGAACGTGCATGTTGGATATGAGCCTTGGGAAGCGAATCTGGTTGTATCAGATCCGCGACGCAGAACGCTTCTGCAGCTGACGTACACATGCAGTAGACCAGTGGTATTCAAACCTTTTTTCTCTCCTTACCTCTAGAGACGCTTTTTCACTACATGCAAAGTTGCTATGCTTATTGAAATTATACATAACCATTCATAGTGTTCTGCCCAAGGGCAGGTTTTTCACTGCAAACCCAGCATTCTCCGGTCTTTCTATTTTCTGCCTTTCTCTTATTCTCCGTATATGATCCATATACCTTAATATCGTCTATCATCTGATATCTTATTTTGCCACGAACTCTTCTCACGTTCACCATTTCTTTCAATGCAGTCTTCAGAAGGCAGTTTCTTTTCAACCATTGACTCAGCCAATTCCTTTTCCTCTTCCTGATCAGTTTCAGCATCATTCTTTCTTCACCCACTCTTTCCAACACAGCTTCGTTTCTTATTCTGTCTGTCCATTTCACACGCTCCATCTTCTCCATATCCACATTTTAAATGTTTCTAGTCGTTTCTCTTCACTTCGTCGCATTGTCCATGTTTCTGTCCCATACAATACTACAGTCCACACAAAGCACTTCACTAGTCTCTTACTTAGTTCTTTCTCCAGAAGTCTTCCTTTGCCATTGTTATTCTCCGTTTTATTTCTTGGCAGCAGCTCATGTTACTGCTTATAGTACATGCCAAGTATTTGAAGCTGTCCACTTGCTGTACTGCCTCATTTAGAATTTGCAAGTTTATTTTCTTTACTTTTCTTCCCATGACCATTGTCTTCATTCTATACTGCTTACAGCTGTCATTTAGCTCCGGTAGAATATTCTTTAGTATCATTCCTCTTCTGCTAACAACGCCATATCAGCAAATCTTATGCACTTTATTCTACTATCATTCCTACCATGTTCTGAAAACATGTTCTTCACTAAACCCTACAAGTAGATATTGAACAGGTTAGGTGATGTAGACCTACTTCTCTTCCTATTTCGCTTCCTTCTGACATATCTTCTCCTATTCTGACTTTGACTCTTTGTTTCACATAAAGATTACTGAACAGCCTCCTCTTTTTCCAATCAACGCCAATTTTCTTTAGCATTCCCATCAGTTTATTCCAATCCTCTCTGTCAACTGCTATTTCTAGATCCACACATACTACATACACTTCTTTATTTTTCTCTATATATCTTTCGCCGATTGTCCGTAGCAGTCCATTGGCATCTCTCGTACCTTTTCCTTTTCTGAAGCCAAACTGCTCTTCTTCTAACTGCTCTTCATTTTTTGAATATAAACATCGATTCAATATTCGCAGAAGAATCTTCGCCGACAGTCATATCAGGCTGATGGTCGAGCTCAACAATTTATCAGTTATGGAATTACTCAGTTTTAAACTATAAAAGATAGATCATGCTATTAAATAAATAATTAAAGGAACGAAGTTACAGATGTTATAGAATATAAAAATTAGCTCACATTAATCTATAGCTTAAGTGGTTCTGACCTGTTAATGAGATGTCTGAGGTGGTTTTCCACACGACAGCTCCTCCATTCTTGGCCTTATTTTCGTGAATGCAAATATTATGGGTGAATTTAGATTCAATGTGTTTCGTTTTGATTAATATCAATGCAGAGAAACTCTGCTCACAGAAATAAGTAGAGGAGAATGGCAGAAGGTGTGAAATGGTAGTGTCACTAATTTCTGTACACTCTTTACAAAAGTAAAAAATTGACAAGTTTTGAAATTTTATTATCGGTGAACTATGAACGGACATTTCTAGCAAACTTCCTTTCAATTTTAAGAAAAGTTCAGAGGAATTGATGACTATGGTGGAAAACGGATTTAGTAATCGAGTTTTCTTTTTCAGTTTCTGGAAAGTATTTAAAAAACTGTATTCTGAGATTTCCCAGGTGACAGTTCATTATTTCCAAAATTTCATCAGCAATACAAACTTCATTTTTTCCACTATGTTCAGAGTTGAAAAACTGCAATATTTCCTTTATTAACACAGTCGATCCAAAATAAAATTTTAATGAAATATATGCTTATTTTAAATTTTACTACCCCCTAAGAATTCTTCGTGTATCTCCTGCTGAGTACCGCTGCACTAGACTATGATTCTTTACTCTCTCGAACTAGATCCCATGTCTCCTCGATGGGAACAACCAAATTTTATCAAGAACAGTGAATTTATTGTATCTGCACACCGTGTCCCAGAAGCGCCGTCTATTTCTTCAAGTTACACTAGGGTAACCAGACGTCTCGTTTTTAACGGGATTGTCCCTTTTTTCAGCCTCTTGTCCCCTACTCCGAGAAAAGTATGCTCGGGACGCCAAGTGTCCCTCTTTTTAAATTGCGTCCTGTTTCCCTAAATTATTGTCAAAATATTTATTTTTCTTTTATTTTATTTAATAATAGACTACTGTTTTCATCAGATGTCACCGTAATGAATTCATTGAAGTCCATGTTATTCACAAAATGTCATTTCAATACACAGTATTGCATGGACTTTTATAGTTTCTTGAAGGAAAGGCTAACACTTCTAGAGCAAATGTACTCATCAGAGAAATATGATGTTGATTGTACAGGTTGATCTTCATGGAGAATGTTAAAATAGTTAGAACTTAATATGAGGCAAGAAATCTTGTTATGAAACAAATTCAGAATACAGGGATATGGATATGATGTAAGGTCCAATTAACCTGAAGTATTTTTAAACAGATAAGTTAACCTAATTAATCCAGACTAGTTGCAATATAAATTATTGTTAACAACAACTTTAGCCAAGTATCCATGCTAGCCTATTATGTACTTGCATAATTACGAGTATTATGGCCTAGTTATTACTTTAAAATAAATAAAACAGGACCTTATTGCTCACCGATATTATATAAACACAAGCAATAATTAATGTTTAGATAAAATATTGATCGAGGTCAACTTTAATAAGTGTCCTTTTTTTTTTCTTTCTTTCTTATTTTGGAAATCTGGTTACCCTAAGTTATGCTGCAGTAGGCGTACAGTTTTACGCATGGCTCTCGTGTCATGTTGGATGCATTTTCAAGGACTCTCAGGGGTGATGAAAGCTATTTTCAGTTAAGGTTTATTTCTTTTCATTGTTAAAAGTCGTTAAACCAACATGTTTACTAATCCCTGATGGCGTGATTTCGGTTGCTTGTTTGAATAATATAGACGTAATATCATGAACACTTTATACGACAATGGTTGCTAATAACTTGTTTTCGCCAAATTCTCAATATTAAAATATTTTTGTGGCACTATCCAGTGATTTCTTCATGCTTTGTATAAAAATATTATTAAATGGCGAGAAATAAAAGCTTCAGAATTATTGAAATTACTGGCAACTACCGAACGTTCAATACTGTAAATATAATTAACAGCAGAACTGACACTGTAATCTCTAATGCTTCTTTCTTCGTGCAGTGAGTAGCTGCTTATATGACGGCATTCGTAACCAGAGGAACTATTAACAGTTCCGAGATAAGTCGATAATCCCAATGGTACAGGAAATAATATTAAGAGCAGTAAAGTGTCATTGAAAGAGATACGTAGGAAGGTAAAGCTGCTATTTTGCCTTGATTTCGGCATTGGGATTCGATGTGTTCAGGACTCGTATTCTCACCGTCTACTACCGGAGAACACTCGGTACAAAATGTTATAGGGAACTCAGTCTTAAACTCGGCCTTTTCCAGTCTATTCACAGAAATAACACGGTGAGGGAATCTAAATATTCCTCCTAGCCTTCTGTTAACACTCTGTATAAACCTCGCAAATTCTGCTGGAGCTAGAATTCAGTCTCTTCGATATATCAGTCAGATGATGAGTCTTTACATCATAGTTTACATTGAGTTTTAATTATAACTTGCTATAGATGAGAATAAAACAGATACGAATAGGCTACCTATTTGTTTTTCTTACTTCTTTGTACCCACTCAAAATGGAGCATTGTTAAACCGTAATGATTGATAATGGTAGATTACTTTTCTGTAGTGTTTGAAGGTATTGCCTTACTTACATACAAATGACTTTTAAGGAACCCGGGGGTTCATTGCCGCCCTCACATAAGCCCGCTATCGGTCCCTATCTTGTGCAAGATTAATCCAGTCTATATCATCATATCGTACCTCCCTCATATCCATTTTAATATTATCCTCCCATCTACGTCTCGGCCTCCCCAATGGTCTTTTCCCTCCGGTCTCCCAACTAACACTCTATATGCATTTCTGGATTCGCCCATACTTGCTACATGCCCTGCCCATCTCAAACGTCTAGATTTAATGTTCCTAATTATGTCAGGTGAAGAAAATAATGCGTGCAGTTCTGCGTTGTGTAACTTTCTCCATTCTCCTGTAACTTCATCCCTCTTAGCCCTAAATATTTTCCTATGAACCTTATTGTCAAACACCCTTAATCTCTGTTCCTCTCTCAAAGTGAGAGTCCAAGTTTCACAACCATAAAGGACAACCGGTAATATAACTGTTTTATAAATTTTAACTTTCAGATTTTTTGACAGTAAACTAGATGACAAAAGCTTCTCAACCGAATAATAACAGGCATTTCCCATATTTTTTCTGCGTTTAATTTTTTTCTTAGTGTCATTTATATTTGTTACTGTTGCTCCAAGATATTTGAATTTTTCAACCTCTTCGAAGGATAAATCTCCAATTTCTATGTTTTCATTTCGTACAATATTCTGGTCACGAGACATAATCATAAACTTTGTGTCTGCTACAGTTAATCTATTTTGTTTTCTGTTTTGTCGTAACTGTGTTTTTACTGAATGTACAAACGGGAAAAAGATACATTTTATGCGTACCCAGAAGCATACAGTGAGAAGATAACAACGAATCCACAGTAGTATTGCCGTTAAAGTATGCAACAAGGGACAGTGAATTTATAGTCATTGCCTCTCATATTTCTATTTCATACGTAATGTACGGTACAATTAGAATATACTGTCTTAATACTACATAAGCATTCTATACACGTCTTTGAACCCTGTAGTAGAATTTATCGTATTTTGTTATGTAAATTACATTGTGTTAAATCGTATAAACAGATCAACATATCTGTGCGTGTTTTAACCCACTCGAATTTGTATGGAGCATTTACTTCCGATACTCATTGTTGTCAATGCGCAGCTAGTAGTGAGTTAGAATACGGCAGCGGATAATCGTTGCAGCACCTCTGCGAGCCCTCTCAAGTTTGGATGGGCGTCGTGGACACGGATGGCTGCATGGATTGTTCGGATCCGCAATTAAGTTTCCACGCGATTTCGCCCCGAAGATGATGACATAACGTCCTCTGTAATGGCATCCCGCCCTCGTGCCTTGCCGCCGACCGGTTAGTCTAGCAGGAGGTAGATGGCTGTGTGGATACGGACACCGGCAGCTCGCCGAGGACCAGCGATGATGCCGAAAAGACGCTCTGTGTTAGGTAATAGCTACATGGTTTTCTTACGTAGTAAGATGCAGCGAAAATACGAGGCTTAACCAGAAGACACAAAGAACTTACGCTGTGAAACTACATCGTCTTCCTCATCTTTCTCTTGTCTTTAATTTCACGTCGTTCTCTTTGCTGTTGTCCTTGTCTCCGTCCTTGTCATTATCATCGTTCTTACTGTCTTATTCCGTTTTATTCTCATTGTCGTTCTTATTGTTGGCATTGTTATAATCATCTTTCTTTGACATCGGCTCTTTGTCATTGCCCTCGTCGTCATAGACGACTTCTGTTGCTCTCCTGAGTCGTCTTTGACAATTTTTATTATTCTCGTTGAGTCGTCTTTGTCGACTTCTATCATTCTCACTGAGTTTTTGTTGACTTTTATCATTCTCGTTGAGTCGTCTGAGTCGACTTTTATCATTCTCTTTCCGTCATCTTTGTCAACTATTATTCCCGTTATGTCCTCCCAACTATTATCATTCCCGTTATGTCCTCTAGTCGTCTTTGTCGACTTGTAATATTCTCGATGAGTCGTCATTGTCGACTTCTGTCATTCTCGATGAATCGTCTTTATCGAATTTTATCATTCACGTTGAGTCGTCTTTGTCGAATTTCATCATTCTCATTGAGTCGTTTTTGTCGAATTTTATCATTCTTATTGAGTCATTTTTGTCGATTTTTTTCATTCTCGTTGAGTCTTATTTGTCGCTGTGTCTCATTGTCGTTGAGTTGACTTTGTCGATTTTTCTTTTTCATTTTCGTTAAGTTGTCTTTGTCGGCTTTTTTTTTCGTTCTAGTTGAATCGTCTTTGTCAGCATGTTTCATTTTCGTTGAGTCGTCTTTGTCTCCTTGTATCATTCTCGTTTAGTCGTATTTGTTGATGTTTTTCATTCTCGTTGAATCGTTTTTGTCACCTTTTTTCATTCTCGTTGAGTCGTCTTTGTCGACTTTTTTTCATTCTCGTTGAACCGTTTCTGTCGCCTTCTTTCATTCTCATTGAGTCGTCTTTGTCGCCTTGTATCATTCACGTTGAGTCGTCTTTGTCGACTTTTTTTACTCTCGTTAAGTCGTCATTTTTCACTCGTTAAGTCGTCTTTGTCGACTTGTCTCATTCTCGTTGAGTCATCTTTGTCGGCATTTTTTCACTCTAGTTGAATCGTTTTTGTCGGCTTTTTTTTCATTCTCGTTGAGTCGTCTTTGTCGCCTTGTCTCATCGTTGAGTCGTCTTTGTCGGTTTTTTTTTTCATTCTCGTTAAGTCGTCTTTGTTGACGTTTTTCATTCTCGTTGAGTCGTCTTTGTCGCTTTGTCTTATTCTCGTTGAGTCATCTTTGTCAACTTTTTTTCATTCTCGTTGAATCGTCTTTGTTGATTTTTTCATTCGCGTTGAATCGTCCTTGTTGATTTTTTTATTCGCGTTGAATCGTCTTTGTTGATTTTTTTCATTCTCGTTGAATCACCTTTGTCGACTTTGTTTCATTCTCGTGCAACAGTCTTTGGCGACTTTTTTTCATTCTCATGGAGTCGTCTAAGTCGCCTTGTATCATTCTCGTTGAGTGGTAGTGACGGTACGTTTATAAGGAAAGTAAGATACAGTACTAAATGGTACTATGGTTGATGTTTCGGAAAATGAAAAGTTAAATAAATTTTGGTGTAACAGTAAGGTAAAGGCTTGTGCAGATGCATCGCCGGATGTTTGAAATAATTTGTCGGTGTGGTGAGATATTCAAAGACAATTAATTGGTATTATGAATATTGTGTACTATTATTCTTTGTGACGCGAGCAAGCATGTATGTGAGTTTAAAATTATTCTACACTCAATTCCGTAATGGCATGTTGCATTGCAATTTCTCTTTATGTAGTCGCTTATTATTACCTTATTGGATATTAAACTTATTAAATTTGCTGTCAGCGAAGAGAATCGGTTGCTAAAAATTTAATTCCTTGTGTGTATCTGTGGATAAGAACTGTTTATCATTGAATTTGAGCTGCGTATAGTTGCGAAGTGCGTGCATGCTGAGCAACGAGAATTTCACATTGACCCTTGATTGACTTTGTCAGAAGTACGACGACGAGAGCTCCTTCGGGCGACTTGACACCAACACAGCCCAGTTTTATTATAGAAAAGGCATTCATCTGGGAGGGCCTACCACGGAGTCATGGACGGTGATTGCGTAATGAGGTCGTGTTGAATTAATGCTGCATTATTTTGCATTAATAATGCGTGAATCATCATGTACTATCTACCATTCAATTAATTGGGTGAACTTATAATGAGAAATAATCTGTTTTCTGTCCCACGGCTTCACTTACAGTATCCAAAGTTCCCTTCTAATGTTGTTAGCGACTCCATTTTAGCTGAAGTGTGCTGAATGAAACTCTTTTCGTAGACACAGCGTTGTGGTTGAGGACAATGAAGAATCCAACTCGCCACATTTGCTTGGGAAAAGAAATCTTGACGGGAAAGTAAGAGACATTTTAACCTGGGTAATTCTCCATTCATACAGATTCACTTCACTTTTTAAATGGTAAACACCATTTCTCGTGAGCCGGCTCTAGAAGGTGACAGGAAGGAATCAGTGACCACTTTTACAGGAGGTTGAGTGAACCGGTGGAGGTCTAGTTCATAATTATTAATTACGGACTTGTAGGAACGTCGATTCCAATTTTAAAGAAAAAATTACAATGAAGGGAATTAAATTATAATTCTTATTTTAAAACTACACTTTGTTCGTACATAAAAGCAAATATTATTGTGGCAGTAACAAGTTGCAAGACTTAATTCATGCGACGACAGTGATAATGATTATATCTTGTAGTTGTTAGAATGAATGATTAGCGGTACGTGAATTTTATGGTCAGATTTAATTTAATGTACTAATTATGTATTTAGTGGCGCCAACTTATATGTGGCTGGAGCCCACCCATTGTTGTTGTTGTTGTTATTATTATTATTATTATTATTATCATTATCATCATCATCATCATCTGTGGATTGCTTACTGAAATCAATATAACAGATTTTTTAAAATAAGGATGCATTTTTGACGTGCACTTTATTCGTCTCTCCTACCGCTAGTCAGGTACTACATATGAATAGTGCTGAAAAGTTTGATTTAGAAGAGGTTTGTGGCGAATTTTTAGGGTGAAGTGCAACTCGCCGTGTTACATAATGACGAGTTCACGTTGTATTACGTATGTGTTAAGCCTATAACATTCTATTTATTTATGGCTGAATATGCAGAACAGCTACACACAAGGTAATGCGGAGATTTTTTTGTGTATAGTTACTAGTATGGAGAAGGAACTTTTATTCTGTCGTCGAAATTAATATTCGCCAAAAAAAAAATGAATACAAAAGATTGTTACCTACAAGTAAATGGACTTAGCTCCTGGACCAGTGAAAGAAGTGGGAAAAAAAACCAGAGGCGGTATGCTACTCCAAGATTTTCCCTTGGCATACCTTCATATTTACATAATAAATTGTTTTGTGTAATCAATAACACGAATCTTCTAAACTTACGCAACACATTAAATTTCTTAATAAAATAATTTCAAATTACTTCAGTTATTTACTAGATTGTTTTGTAATATCCATTGAGAGATACTTATCACTTAAAATTATGTTAAAGCTTCAAAGTGTCTTATTTAATTATTAATAAAAAGTGCAACAACAACAAAAATGACAGTTACTAAATTGGCAACAATAGCCACCACAAGCTACAGACCACAGCCTTCTATACTTGAAATGCTACCGTTGTAAGGCATTCCAGGGGTTGACTTATCAAATAAACGTGTCTAAATACACATTGAATACAGTTCCAGAAGGCTGTGGTTTAGATTTACGAAGCAAATAGATAGTACTCTTTGCTGTGAAGAAATATATAAATACATTTTTACGGATCAAATATTTTCAGTGACGGTGGCCTATGTCATTTTTCACTAACGGTATGTTTTCTGGTCATAGAAACCAGTGGCGGTATTCCATACCGTCGAATACCGTCTCACTTCCCTCACTGCCCTGGACCGTAATACTTATTCATACTGCATACATTTCAAAATCGTTCTTAGATCTCCATTTTGCTTTTTTAACATTTCTTGTATTATTTTCTGTGTCAGGGAGTAAGAATAGGCCTATAAATCTGCATTACTAGTTTTCAGGGCAGAGGTTTGAAACTTCCAAATCAGTGACAACATAAACTCGTGAGGATTTTAAATTAATAAAAAACGAAATATTTTGTGAATCTGATTTATTTTCTTTGCATAATAATGTTTTTAATTCTACTTATTGTGAAATTACGTGTGCTGTGAGGACCTGTAGAATTGGAATTTTCTGACTTATACTTCTACTCTATGGCACGAAAGATACTATAGTAGCCTATATACTTTCTGTAGTACATAAATATTATGAAAATTAATACCATGATGCTCGCGAAATCTAAATTTTCACATTTTTGCTTCTTTGAGTCGAACCCTCAAAACCTTTGATAGATACTTGTGTAGAAACATTAATTTAACACTTCCTCCAAATATTAGAAGAATCCGTCTGAAATTAGATTTTATTAGCGTGTGAATATTTCGATAACCAAAACAAATAAAACTGGCTGAAAGTGAAGTTGTACACATTAGTGTTTAATAAAGATTGTCATTACAATGTCTTTACAGATACTCGTACTTCTGATCCCTAAATTTTTATCATCACCTTTGAAACACCCTGTATAAGGAAAACAAGTGGAATACAGGGCGTATAAGTGAAATATATCTCAAAAGCTCGTACTGGATATAATTTTCTTATTGTGGATTTATAAAGCATTGCTTCAATAATTAATATCACACGTTTTTCTATCTTATAAATCTAGACTTTGAAAATGAAATTATTCTGATTGAGAAAAAGCTTTCGACTTTCCGGTGGGGAGGATTTATGAGATTTTTTGAACTTGTAACTCAAATGTTTGAGCCCATCTTTTTTTTTCAAAAGTTGGCGTCACTGTATGTATTTAATAATGCAGGGGATATTAACAAACTTACCGGTACAAACTTTGAGGGACTGTAGTGGAGGCGAAAAACGAACACATCTCCATTGTTGGCCTATACTTGTAATCGGAAACGTTATCTTCAAGTAAGAGCAATGCTGTCTTAATTTACGTTGATAAAAATAAATGTCGTGAGTGGTCTAGCGCAGCTGTTCTCAAAGTGACTTCCGCGGAACTCCGGGGATCCCCAAAGCTCAAATTGGGGCTCCGCAAATATCCTGGATGGGGAAATATTTTTCTTCCTTCAGAAGTATTTTTATTTAATTTTTTATGTGTAATACCGTCAGAAACGAATTGGCCTTCGATGGTACAACATAAATTCGTTTAATAATAATAATAATAATTCTCGACAGCCTTCGTGCGTTATCAAACAAGTGTAAGACTGTAAAAGGATTTTTTGTGTGGCAATAATATTTCAAGCGCATTTATTATTCTGATTTTTTTAATATTTTCACCGAAATCTCTTCTTAAAAGGAAATAAAATACTTAGCGTGGCTTCCTCCGGAAGGGAAGCAAAGCTGAAAGATACGTATCGTAGATTTACTGCGCGTAAAAGAAGCCTGTCTCTGATAAGGGGCTTCAGGCAAAATTTGTGTGTTACTTCTTGCTCACTTAGGCTCTGAATGACCTCAGTTGAGGACGTTTAAAAAAAAACGCTATGAACACTACTTTATTCTGTACAGAATGATTGGTTCACACACGATGTAATCATTCCTAAAATGAGAATATTTTGAGAAATAATGTAACATGTAACATGCATCGTCTGATTGACGTTCTAGCTGATATGTACATCGGACGGTATATCTCACTTGACGATATGTGTCAGAGGGAGAACAATTGTTTGTATGCATCTGAAGTCTGACTAGTGTAATATGCAGGGAGCGGATTTTTATGTGCTAAAAATTTAAATATATTTATTTTTTATGTGCTAAAAAGTACGAAAATATTTGCTAAAACAAAAAAAAAATATGTATATTTTTTAAATATGACAAAAATACCTTACTTAGCTTAGAAAAAAAATGTTACTAGGTATTCACCAACCACACTTAAGTGCTAGTAGTTGGCCGAGAATTGCAGTGAACAACAAAGGTCATCTCCAAATTCTCCATCACAAATGCATGCCGATTATCTCTGAACAATGACTTATACTGTGAAAATTATCTTTCCACATCACAGGACGTCAGACGTGCATATTTAAAGAGAGGAATGTCACAAACACATACACCGTCAATTTCACCTACAGGCACACCCTCCAATACTTGAGCAACTTTACACATTTTTTTTATATCCACTGTTTTTCCCAAACACATTCTGGAATTTGTCCCTTAGTACTTGTACTTCTGAACCTGGTAGCGAGTCTAGTTTAATTTTCACGGCACGCATCTCCATGTTTCAGACAACAGGTTTTTGGATGTTTCGAGTTTTTTTTATGGTGTCACACAAAAAGCTTAGATTTGCTAATAGGAAAGCCAAATCATTTTTTAAACAACCATCTTTCACTATATCTTGAAGGATATCGATTGACGAAGCCCGATAGCAGGGAATCACAAGACGTATTGCCTTACTTGATGGACATGACCGAGAAGCGAGAGATTTGTTTAAATTAAATAATGCTCATACCCGAGCTCTTATCTGTTGTGTTTCACAAACAAAGCGTGGAATGAAATCATCTTCAGCAACAATAAACATTCCTAATTATGTGTTGCAAGATCTCTCCTCCTTGTCCACGTTAATTTATTCTCTAATAATAACACTGATATGCTGCCTAGCAGTTCTCAGAACTTGAGGCGATAGTATTACAAAAAATGGATCACGGATACACCACACAGCGCTTAGAAACTCGAAGAAACCAAGAATTCTTAAAAAGATAACGTACTTCTGAGTGACATAATTGATTTAATTTTAAAATGTTTAAAAGTTCTTGTAAAAAAATTACTTAAGTAAAAAAAAAAAACTCCAAGATTTATGTGTTTATAATAGATTTCCTGAAAATAGTATTTACATAATTTTTTGTGAAAATATGTGTTTTTATGTGAAATAAAATTCGGGTTTTAAACTTGAAACTTCATGTTCGGAATTTTTAACATTGTTAATTGTGTTTTATCGCACGCAAAAATAATATTTAATTACATAGAAATCCGCTCCTTAGTAATATATAGCTAGTCGGCGATGTATGCAATGGAGGGGAAAGGAACTGGCTAGCCTACCCTATTATCTCCTGGCCTAGTTGCCTCGTAAGTGTTGTCTTTTTGGTATCACTTGTGAGATTCAGATCTGTCTTCGGACAGTTGACTAAACAACAGTGTAACATGAAGATATAAGTTAAACTATGGTTATATGTAGCAACTGCGCACACTACGTGCTTTGTTTACTAATAATATATGCATATTTGCACGATCCGAGAAACCTGTAGCGAGATCCACACTTAATTGGCGAAAGTGAAATGTGGTCTTCAGAATACACGGATTTAGTTGCAGTGGGTCACGTGATCTCGCTGAGTTATAATGTTAGTCTGCTAGTGCCGACTGGTCCGTCAGATTTCACCTGTACGGCCATCACGTTTCTCGCTCTGACTTATAAAGCAGGTTGTAGGCAGTCCAATTATTTCCTCAAAGTGCGTGTTAAACAGCAAGCAGTGATACGAAATCAAAACATGTTTATATGGCGTCTGCAGCCATGCCTCGAGAGTCATGTAGGTCTTCACAGCAGAAAGTGACTCCTTCGACTCGAGTTGAGTGGCGCATCTGCAGAGTAAACTGAAGTTGTGGGCTTTTGACGCGGAAAGACTTTCTTTCATAATTCTTTTACTTAGCCTCTGTTTCACGTTAATCTCCACGTCCTGAATCCTGAATTGAAGCTGCCCATTGTAAAGCAAACTGAAGTTGCAGACTTTTATGTGGAAAGGCTTAATTTCATGATTTTAGTTTGATTTGACGTCAGTTCTATGTTAATCTATACATCTATACATGGAATTCCTTTAACTTAAGCGGAAACAAAAATTTTCATATTTTATCTCTTTGTCATTGGTTGAAGAAATTCTCAGACTATTCTGGCCGTATTCAGAAAATTTCTTAAATAGAGCGAACTAAAAATAGCATAAAAGTACCAAGTCTTGGAAGACTGTCTCATTGTTCTATCCACCTGCAGGACTATACATGTCACCCCGCGGTGACCAAAGCGGGTGTCGTGGTTACATCGTGTAATCACAGACATTCAACGGGTACGAGGAGTTTCCTGTACATTGCTGTGTGTTTCATTCACGTACTGAAGGCAAGCAGTGGCGGTATCATGTCGCTCTACAAACTCTGTCTCTGCAAGCAGTAAGAGGTGGTTTGTTAAGAATGAGAAAGAGAAGAACTTTTTTGTTGTTCTGTCGGACAAAATGTAATATGTTTACTTTGCTCAACGGTTCAATTAGGAGTATATAGAAACATTAATTGCCACGCTGAATAATGTATTATCATTATTATTGTTGTTATTATTATTATTATTATTATTATTATTATTATTATTATTATTATTATTATTGACTACTAAGTATGTGTTTCTATAATTCTTCTACACGTGTATGAATATTGATATTTTTAGGTCTTCTCCCTAGAAGGATAAAATTATTAGGTTTTATCTCAATTTTAATCTTCTTAATCTTTAGGTGAGAATAACTATTTATTAGTTATTCATTTAATAATAATATTGTACGAAAACTGATTCAATATTGTGTGTCAACGAACTGTTAAACGCCAGGAATTGACATGTCTTAAATTATAGCCAGGAAGAGAAAGATGAGATAAATGAATGTAATGAAGTCAGCTACCTAATTGGGTTTGAAATATCTCTTGCTCTAAAGCCTTTTAATAGAGCAGAATTTCTCAAAAGAATAATGATTAAAATAGCTTAAATAACTTGTCCATAAGCAGGTCTTAATTTTGAAAAACTATAAATTTTTCGACCAAGTATCGAGTGAAGAATTAAAAAAAAATCCTGATTATATTCAAGAGGAAGGTTAAAAAAAGAAGCAAGAAAAATCGTACATTTTTCACTGGCTCTTGATGACAGCAGTGACATTACTGATACAGAAAAGCTTGAGATTTTTATCCGCGGTATTGATCAAGATGTTAATAGAGGAACCATCACTGGTTGTAGTTTTCATGCCAAGTACCTTTCCTTCGTCTCCTTACTTCATAGGCTGTCTGTTGCATGTAATCACTACATTTCGAGTTTTTGTCACCGCTGATGTAACCCAAAGGCAAATGAACTTGCGTAAACCGTTTTAAAGGAAGTGGTCGGCGATTTTAGAGTGGGTGCATTTATTTTAAACTTCTGTGATGGATAGTGGAAAATGGTTCGTTATGCTGAAATCGTGATAGGAATTACAGCTTTTACTCAAGACTAGTTTTACTTAGCCCACTAAGAGATAGAGTTTTTTTAATTTCTCCCTCTTATTTATTTTTTTTAATACTTTCTCATTGCGCGACTCGTAAGGGGAAAACATAGTAACGCTGCAAGTTATTAAGATTTTTCGCAGATACAACCAATGTTCGCGAAAATTCGCGATAGATTTGCTGTTATAATAACTCAGTCACATATTATATGACAAAACATGCATACTGCTCTCAGTCACATTTCGTGTTTATTGGTAATAAAGACAAAGCCGTTCCCGATAATGAATATTTAAATAGAGATTGACGATGGAATGATGCAGAATCCAGAGAAAACCCATGAGGGACCTTGGACTTGTCCACCAAAAAATTAGATTCCGCCATCGTAGGGATGTGAACCCGGTTCCGCAGCCTTCATAAGTCAATACTCTACCAACTGAACTACCAAGTTGGCAGATAAAAGTTTTAATAATAATAATAGGCCTAATAATAATAATAATAATAATAATAATAATAATAATAATAAAGCTTAATATTCATGAATCACATTTTACTTTCATAAATACGTTTAAAATATAATAGGCTACAGTGGAAGAAATCCTTGTCATGTCCTTAGAACCACATTCTGACATATTCTAGTATGTACAGTAGTGGTAAAAAAAAACCGGACCGACCCTTGTAGCTGATACAAAAGAATCCTGTGCTGTGTATTGTGTGAAACTGTGGTAATTTTAATATGAATAGTGAAGCCAGAGGTATGTACTGTTATTAAATGTAAAAATACGCAGTTATCTTTGCCGAATAGAGGTAGAAATGTAATATTGATGTCAGATGAAAATAAAACTCTTAAAGTTTTTTCGTCTGTAAGTTTGAGGCACTGAAGGAAACAAAAGACGGTAAGAATCGAACAAATGCAATAAATTTCATTATTACAATTAATTATACAAGAAGGATGTGTTTTGTGACTAGCAAAATTTGAACCTGTGACTCTGAAATCAATTAATTACAAGGGTCGGTCCGGGTTTTTTTTTGCCACTACTGTACAACGTGTATTAATTGAAATGGTGTCAATGAATCAATCCATGCCTGCCGATTAAGAGGGCCATGCCGTGGCTTTGCCATAAAGTGGTTGCATTGGAAACCGTTCACCACAAACTCATCGTCTCTGAATAGCTTCTGTAGTAGGAAATAATATTATTTAAACATATCAAATTAAAAATCTGGCTTAGAAATGGTTCAGAAGCGACATTTAACCGTAAACATAAATCAAGAGGGATCAAGAAGTTAGAAAGGAGCCAGCATGTAGCAAAGGAGAGTGCCTGATAGTCTGAAGGCATAAGGCACGGCTATGTCTGCGAGCGCAATGAGTATAACCAATAAGACTAATAATAAAGCTGTAAAAGCGAACATTTTCTCGCCAGCATTTTAGTGCTTTTTCTTAATGCTTCCACCGGAAGGTGAACGTACTTGTAATTCTTTGTTCTAGTAGACGTATTGTCGTGAACTTTGCGATCTCAACATGAAACAAGAGGAAATCGGCGCCACTTTTATTTGATTTTAACGTTTCAATTTTATTTAACATGAGGTACACCGTTAACTGAGCTCTTACATCGTCAGCTTTTCATGTTCAAGAATCGACAAGTCTTAACAAAAGAACCATTAAAAATCATTGGGTCAAAACTCCCTGTGGAAAATATAGACTGTTAGCTGTTCTAAATTAAAGTTTAAATAGAAGAAGATAATACTGTCTATACTAACTAAAAGCACAAAGCAACAGCTTCCATCGGTACAGGAAGCAAAAGATAACTATTAGGTCCTACCTTGTCAAGTGAAATTTGTGATAGACAGAGATGTTTTTGGGAAAGCTCTTTCCTTAGTCTTAAATAATTTAAATAATTGTCACCCTTATAGCCTATGCAGAAACTAACCTATCATTTTTCCACGAGGCAAACTCCATGGGTATCGGACAGGTGCTAAATCGATTCCTTTGCGAAAGAAACAACCGTTTAAAGACATAAAGCTAGCTCCAATGCTTTACTTACTTACAGATGGCTCTTAAAGAACAAAGAGGTTCATTACGTCCCTCACATTCAGTGGCGCCAACTTTTGAAAAATATTGGGTGGGCTGAATATTTGAATTTTAAGTTAAGATCAATAAATCTCATAAATAAAAGTGACAACAATATTAAAACTACAAATTATTGGGTGGACTCTAGCCCCACGGGCCCATATAAGTTGGCGCCACTGCTCACATAAGCCCGCCATCCGTTTCTTTCCTGAGCAAGATTAATCCAGTCCCTATCATCATATCCTAACTCCCTCAAATCCATTTTAATATTATCCTCTCATCTAAGTCTCGGCCTCCTCAAAAGTCTTTTTTTCCCCTCAGGTCTTCCAACTAAGACTCTGTATTCATTTCTGGATTCCCCCAATACGTGCTACATCCCTGCCCATCTCAAACGTCTGGATTTAATGTTCGTAATTATGTCAGGTGAATACAATGCGTGCAGTTCTGCGTTGTGTAATTTTCTCCATTTTCTTGTAGCTCTCATAGCTCCAAATATTTTCCTAAGAACCTTATTGTCGAACACTCTTAACCTCTGTTCCTCTTTCAAAGTGAGAGACCAAGTTTCACAACCATACAGAACAATCGATAATATAACTGTTTTATAAATTCTAACTTTCAGTTTTTTGATAGCAGTCTGGATGACAAAATCTTCCAAACCGAATAATAGCAGACATTTCTCATATCTATTCTGTTTTTATTTTCCTCTCGAGTGTAATTTATATTTGTTACTGTTGCTCCAAGGTATTTGAATTTTTCCACCTTTTCAAGGGATAAATTTCCTGCTTTTATATTTCCATTTCGTACTATGTTCTGATCACGAGACATAATCATATACTTCGTTTTTTTTTCGGGATTTACTTCTAAATGTATTTCATTACTTGCTTCAAGTAAAATTGCCTTGTTTTCTGTAATTATTTGTGGAGTTCTCCTACGATTTTCACGTCATCTGCCTAAACAAAAGCTGATGTAACCCGTTCAGTTCCAAACTGTCTCTGTTTTCCTGGATATTCCTAATGGCACATTCTAGTGCAATATTATGTTGGGGTTTGTCTGTCGTCAGTAAATATCGATGCCAGAAAATAAATAAAGAAAACATGAAAATAAAACTTCTATGTCAGAGAGAAATTAAAATGTTTAATGTGGTAGGTTTAGGTTGCAAGTGGATAGTGGGACAAGCGTATGCGCTGTTGAACCCTGATGGACCCATTGTGCTACCTAAGAATTGACATGGGAGAGGAATGGTTGGTAAAAACTGTGTGTGGAATCCTCTCTTTCAGGAAAACAATTCTTTAAATACGTTGATGTCTCAATTTTCCTTCCCTTCCGAAGAAATCCATGTTAGATTTTTTATTTTCCTTAAAATGCATAGCCTCGGCCGCTGGCCGGCTCAAACCCTTAGATCTCGGTTGTTCGGGCAAGTATAGTAACCGTAAAAATCACCGGAGGTAACAAATTTTGAAAATAGAGTAGATAAGGAAACAAAGACTAACGAATCTATATGAGAATGAAAAGATATCCAAATATTTTGCACATTATAAAATTAATGCCAATTTTACTTTATATATCTATTAAAATATGCTCAAACCTAACCACTTTGTTACAAAAATGTCTTATTATGATATTTACAACGATAGTGTGATAATAAAATTTTATTTTTCTTAAACTCTAAGGTAGAGGTCAGGTAATTCTTGGCAAATCCTCTGCCTCATCTTGCCAAGTATCATCTCGCTATTACCATTTCATGGACGCAAAATAACTTGAAAGTTGATGCAGCGTCGTTAAATAACGGAGTAAAAAGAAAGTTGTATCCATTGTTGATAAAGCGCTCACTTACAGGTCTAACTTCTGATAATATTGTATAAACGCCCAGAATATACCAAGAACTATATTTGAGGCATGATAATTGAATGCAATAATAACTGTGAAGAAGAATTTGACGGAATAATTTTGCGAAAAGTTAATTTCAAATTCCTTTTACTGAAAAATAAAATTAAATACCTGATCAACAACAGAATTGATCCTTAAAGTTTTCTTACGGATGTTGTAATGTTTAAAAACACCCAAATTCAGAATGCGTCCTGCCTAATGTCATATGTAGAGCCGGGATATTTTGACATTTATTTTGGTTAAAATAGACATATAGGCACTAAAAATAGTAAAAATAGGCAGTGAAATAGGCATTTATTATTCATGGAAACAGACAAAAAATAGACAAATACTTAATAAACTATCCCATACGGTACTCACTTTCCTTGGTTACATGTCACAACAATACTGTCATGGTGAGCCGCCTGTCAGAGAGAACGTTTTCATTTGGAAAAAGACTTTTCTACTTCTACTGAAATGATTGGAGCAAACTTAAAACAACTTATTTCAGAAGGACTGTCTCTACTTTCTTTCAGAGATTGGGAAAAACCGACTGTGTATTGTCTCAAAAAGAGGGGTGTGAGAAGGGATTAGAGACTTCAAAGTACGCGTGACTTGTGCGTGCAAGCGACAACAGTAACGTGACCTGGAGACTTGCTTTTAATACTTCCCTCATCGACCTTCTTTCGCTGGTAAACCTCGAAATGACCTGAGCAATGAGGGTTATACTGTTCAAACATCTTTGTTAAGTAACATAAAAGATGGAATCGGTAGGGGAGAAAAGTTTACGATTTCTTGAAAACATGTATTGCTGGAGAATAAGATTCTCAGGAAATACTTGTGTGAGGTGAATATATATTTTTAATTTTTACAACCGTTCTTTCTTATTTTTTAAATAATTTATGTGCGGTTTATTTTAAATGCATTAAAAATATGTAAAATGTACAATAACGACGTAAAAAGGCTAAAAAAGAAGGCATTTAACCTTAACTCTTAAAAGCCTGAATTATTTTTCGTCAAGTTTTTCGTTTATTTCGTTATAGACTAATTAAATGGATGTAATTGAACACAACAATGCTTTTGTTTTTAATTGTTAAAGCGAATATGTGGAATTACAGGGCGTTACCATATGGTAACGCTAAGTCATTATGTTGTCAAATCTTAAAGAATGAGTTGTTGCCTTATAATGACATCTTTCAAGCAATTTATTGAACTTAAATGAACTTTAGCATACAAATAATATATTCATCATTCATTCAGTGTTCTGTCCAAGGTCAAATATTTCACCGCAAACCCAGCATTCTCCAATGTTTCCTGTCTTCTGCCTTCCTGTTTGTCTTCTCGTATGATCCATATATTTTCATGTTGTCTATCATCTGATATCTTCTTCTGCTCCGAACTCTTTACCATTCACTCCCGTTCACTATTCCTTCCAGTGTATCCTTCAGTAGGCAGTATCTTCTCAGCCAGTGACCCAACCAATTATTCCTTTTCCTCTTCGTAATCAGTTTCAGCATCATTTTTTCTTCACCCACTCTTTCCAACACGGCTTCAATTCTTATTGTCTATCCACTTAACACGTTCCATTCTTCTCCTTATTCACATTTCAAATGCATCTATTCGTTTCTCTTCACTTCGTCGTAATGTCCACGTTTCTGCCCCACACAATACCATACGCCATACAAATAATACAAAAATAAGAAAATTACTTTCACAATACCTAAAAAAATATACATAATAGAATTATTGTCACAGAATACTCGTATTAACAAAACACATTTTAGTAACATAACATTTTACATAAATATTTTGTGTGATTTTCACATATAAGGTAAAACATTTCTTATGATATGACAAAAAACATGAGCTACATCAAATTTTGAGGAAGCTGTATGTCGGAAGAGCATTCTCACTAGCACATCGCTGTCTTTTGTTTCCGGGTATCGGAATCACTAATGTTCCATTCCTTCGTATCTTATATAATCAGATGTTCTGCTAGTGACGTCCAGAAAGTAAATTTACCCGGAGCCGTTTACAGAAAGAAAACACAATTTCATGAAAAGATTTATTGGAACAGATACAGCAACTGTTGAACTATTTTTCAACATATTTCCCACTGGAACTGAGAGATTTGTCACACCGTGGGAACAACTTTTGTCTCACGTAGAAGTCTCCCACCTGGAATCGGAACCAGTGTGTGACAGCCGTTTGCACCTCTCTGTTGATACCATGGTAACAAAAAGTCTCAATTCAGGTGGAAATATGTTGAAAAAAATAGCTCAACAATTCCTGTATCTGTTCGAATAAATCTTTTTATAAAATTGTATTTTATTTCTGCAAACGGCCCCAGGGAAACTTACTTTTTGGACACGTCTCGTAGCTCCAATATCGCTGTATTTGGAACTAGACGGTCACCCCTTGCCTTTTGGGATGCTCCCCGACTTCTTCAAATCTCCCATTTGAATTCTAATTCATTCAATGGTGAGCCAGATCTCCTACTTGGCTGCCAAGCATTTAGTATAGCTACATCTAACAACCATGTGAACATGGGCTAAAACAGTTTTTACATAGATAAAGCGAATTTTTATAATGAAAACAACATTTGTCACATCTCTGTCTTTAAAAGTCACTCTCTGGAGAAATCGATTGAACTGTTATAATATACTGTTTTATCCACTTACGTTTCCCTGATAGCACCATTTCCACGCATTGCAATGTTGACGGTATCATTCTCTTTCTATCACATATGACTCTTCAACTTCCTTTTCTTCTATAAAAGAATATCATCTGGTGCACCAATTCTGTCGCTATTAACAAAAATAACCCCAGCTTCAGTACTCGGTTTCCTTCCACTTAGGTTGTCGAACATGCCACTCTCTACATCTGCAGAGTTCTCGTCAGATACAAAGTTGGGCTTTGGTGGTTGTATGTAGAATGCTCTAATTTTTCGTTTTCAAATTCCAAAAGTATCTCATGCACTTTCACGCACCTGTTTATAACATACATTTTGTTACTTGTACTTTCTTGCAACTCCTCCATCTTACTGCTAGTAGCAAGAGAGCACAAAGAATGAGTGACAACATATTAGCCTAGCGTTACCATATGATAACGTAAGAAACAATGTATTATATCCACAACAATGTTACGGATTGTAAACTTGTGCTAGATGTACATGAATACTCAATCAACAATAAGTAAAATACCACAACAAACATTACAATCAAATTAACCAAAGTAACAAATAAATTATCTTACTTCTTGTTGCTCTCCAAAATTGCTGCTGAGAAAGCAACATCTAAATCGCGCAGCTTCTCTTGCCCAACTGGTATAATAAATTTGTAATTTCATAATGCAATAAGAAAGAACCAATCATGTAGCTTGGATTCATAAAGAAAAATTCCAGTTTTATTAATTAAGGATGTGTATGAAGCAAGTTATATTACTTTCTGCACTGCGTTACCATATGGTAGCGCTAGGTTAAAATGGGTTAAAATAGGCAGTGGGAGCTAAAATAGGCAAAAAAGGCGAAATAAAAATTGGGCCTATCGTCCCCTAATGTGTGGAAACGTGTTTATTTCTAATAGGTCTTTCATACATACATTCAGTTCAAGAAAGGCATTTTGCCTAACATTCGGGCTCTAGCCATATGTTTCCCGATTTTAGTTTTCTTATACTATTTACTAAAAAAATAATTAAGAAGGACATAATTGAATTGCGTTTGTGTATGGAAGGGAAAGAATAGGTTATATAAAACTTCATTAGATTACTTGATGTTTCACGAATCGCTTATGTTTACTTTTATTTCCTCAGAACATTATTGTGTATGGGTAATATAGGCATTTTCTTTAGCTTCTTATGTCTAGTTACCAGGTTCGACACAGTGGGATGATGCAATTGGATATCCAGTGGTTATGGTAATCTTGAAAGCCCGTGGAATTCCGCGTAAGGTTTGATGTCTGATGCTTGCATTATGTTTTGTATCGTTGAACTCGTCGGCGAGTTCAGTATTAGTTTACTTCTGATGTAAACAAATGCACGTGTTTGAAACTGTCAGATTAGCAACCGTTCGGAGCACCACATTGCTGCTGATGAAGACGTAGACAGTTCTTAGTGAAAATATTAATCCTGTCTATAGTACGAGTAAGTTGCAAGATATTGTTCAATAAGTTTTAATTTTTTAATAAGTCGTTTTTGCCACCACAAATAGAGATTTCAGCATTATAAGAGAGAATCATACATTTTAGTTACTAATAGTATTGAGCAGATACGTCATATTTAAGTGCCTCTAAAGGGGAAGCAGGTTCAGCTTTTGTGATACACAAAATTTAACGCCTTTGAAAACCAGAGAAAAGCAAACAGTATTAAACGCATATCAGAAATTCATAAAATATAATATATTCTCCATTCTTTATGAAACATCATAGCTCTGACATCAGAATTTGCGGCTGTTTCTGATTCATCAGTAGTTTGTGCTTCAATATAATATGATGATAATGAGCTTCATTCGGATATAATGTATGAAGTTACATTGAAGAATCTCCGTCAAAATCCGTCCAGAAGGAAGGACGTTGTCCCATGCGCATAGAAGAGCGAAGTCCAATACAATAATTAAATTTTTCAGTCCGCCGAGTTAGCTCTGTGGTAGCGTGTCTGCATGCCTGCCTCCAGACTAGCCGGCCCGCGTTCGATTCACTGTGGGGTCAGAAATTTTCATGGAGAAATGGCGGTGCACAACTTCTAATTACTAGACTGTGCACCAATAAGCCTGGGTTAAATCCCAAATTTCTCCGCAGTACATATGAAGAGAAGGCATATGTCACTGTTGATAGTGATTTGTCCGTCGGACGGGGACGTTAACCCTTGGTGCTATTCGACAGGAGTAGGCTACGTGCCGTTACCATCTCCCTTCTCCCTTCCTCATCTTCACCATCATCACTCATTCTAGACACTACACTTACACGAACACTTACACATACACTCACCCTAGTACACGACATAACTTTCCACAGATGCACATCATGTACAGTGTGGCCCGCCGAAGTGGTGTACAACTAGAAAATGGATCACAGTCCTGCCATCTATCCGCAATATGCGGAACCCGAATCAAGTAGTAAAGTGAAGTGGGTAGGCATGGGATACATACATACATACTTAAATTTTTCTATTGAATTGAATTGAATTTTGGGAAGGGGGCAATATCTTTGAAGATCTGCTTCTCTAACCTTCAATTAGGGTATTTCCAATCCACACCGGCTGACTACATTAAGGTTCGCTGCATACCCACTCGTCCCTAGGCCAGCCTCCTCCGTGCGTCGCCAGCCGGCGTTCGGGGATTGAAAAATACTAGGCCTGACCGGATCTAGAACCCGGGCCGCTCGAACTAGCCTTTGTGCTCAAGAAATCTGTTTTGACTGACTCAGTTCTCATCATAATTTCCCGACTGGCTTAAGTTACATTTCAATTTTGGCCTGAGATGCGTTTCAGGCTCGAGAGAGACATTTCTCTTCCTTTCATTGGTAGACTATAGACTAATATATAACACACGCTGTGTCAATTACTGTAGTAGCTTATTTAGCGGCGATGGAATTGGTGATAGCGAGATGATAGTTGAATTTTTTCCGAGGTTTTCTTAAGTGTAAGGCGAATTTCAGGTAATCACATAGCGAATTTTCGACCTCATCTCGTCAAATACCATCTATCACCAACCTCATCGACGCTAAATAACCTGGTAGTTCATACATCGTCGTTAAGTAGCCGACTAAAAGAAAAAAAAAAAGAACCAAAATAATGATTATTCCCTGTGTATTCTTGCTTTCTGTAGTGACGTAGCTATCGCTTATATTACAATAGACAGAATGCACGAATACCCCCCCCCCCTCTTCGTCATCGTATAGGTCGCGCCAGGGATTTTGGCAGATGGATTTTCTTGATGTGAACTGGAGAGCGAGTCCTCACCGCTGTAAGATCGGCTGTTATCTCTGTCGCAGTGGAACGGGTAGGACATAAGAGTAAACATGCACGCCCGAGTATTTGTGCATTCTGGGCAGTCACCTCCAAAAACTAAACAAATATTACAGTAGTCTATATGTGTCTTTGGTATTCCCAAGAAACTTGTTCGATTAATTAAAATGTGTCTCAATGAAACTTACAGCAGAGTCCGTATAGGCCAGTTTCTATCTGATGCTTTTCCAATTCACTGCGGGCTAAAGCAAGGAGATGCACTATCACCTTTACTTTTTAACTTCGCTCTAGAATATGCCATTAGGAAAGTTCAGGATAACAGAATTGAACGGGTTACACCAGCTTTTTGTCTATGCGGATGACGTGAATATGTTAGGAAAAACTCCACAAACGATTAGGGAAAACACGGAAATTTTACTTGAAGCAAATAAAGCGATAGGTTTGGTAGTAAATCCCGAAAAGACAAAGTATATGACTATGTCTCGTGACCAGAATATTGTACGAAATGGAAATATAATCTGTTATATATATATATGGAAATATATATGTATATGGAAATATGTTAATCCTTAGTCAATAGCTAAGACTGAGTTTTACGAAATACGAACATTAAGGGATGGAAAATAGGAGGCAATAATGATCAAAATAATTATACCGATTTATTTTGTTTAACCAGCAGACGTGCAGCCTTTAAATTTAAAACAAAGATTCACTCATAAAATTGGGTTAGACTATTCATCTCATCTCTCAGAATTGTTTCTAAAATGTATAAGGAAAGTAAAAAAAATTCAATTTCATGTAGGCTACTCCCTTGAAATAACTTCATTTTTTTTTAACTTCCGAGCAGAGAGGAGAGAGAAAGAAGCCCACGATTTTAAAAATTCACTAAACTATATTTAACTAGAGACGTAAAATTTAAAATGAAGGTTACTCTCTACAATATTGGTTAAACATACTTAGATTTTTTAAATACCATATCCTAAGGTACTGATGAAAAGGCAGAAGGGAGTGAGAAATCTCATGTCATCCGATCTCGATGAAAGTCGGTATCTGGGGATCTTTGCGATCACAGAATACGAATAAGGTATTATTTAGTCCGACTTTGTCCCTAAAGTGGTGGAGTGGGACAAAAATAGGTGAAAAATTAAATTAGATATCTTAGGGGTTTTCGAGACGAAAATTACGAATAATACAATTTGTGCGAATTCAATATGGCAGTTTCAGTAGTATGAATTATATTTAAAAAAATTAAACATCTGATATCGCACAGGTAACACATGTACAGTATTTAAGAGGGTATGTAACACCTTTTGATAGTAGGCCTATACATTTAGTAAAATCCAAAGTGTAATTTCTACATATTCTGAATGAATGTTGTGCTGGAATTTAATATAGTCATCAGCCAATGCCTCTAGATTAATAAACAACTTTTTAGAATCCATAAAATACAGTATTTATTGTGAATGGTAATTATATTTTTCAATTGGTGCAATTTGTGCAGGGAAAATTGGTTTCTCCGATATTTTGTACGATTTCGAATATTTTAAAATGCTTTCTTCTCTGTTCTATTCACAATGTACGTGTGAAGAAATTATTGCCCTTGTAATATCCATTACAATCCTATTTATTATACTCTTATATAAATCTAACTTCCGCAGCATTCAATTTTACCCAATTAACCAAATTATATTTTTATTATTAAGAAGAATCGTAATTTTATTAACTTGAATTGTCGCACCGCCAGTAGACGATCCCTAGATTATTACTGGACAAATCTTGTATATTGATCTGGTAAGGGTAGGATTTTCCTTTTAATTAAGAATTAATTTAATTTAGAAAATGTAGGAGACGTATTGTAAAATCATTGCGAACGGAAGTCATTTACATTTATTAAAGGTATTCTTTGAGTAGGACTGTACCGTGGTGTGTTTCATAATAAGGATAATAAATTGATATGAGCTGCTGTTATGAAAATATGAACGACTCAGAATGTTATCGCATCTCATTCTCGCAGCTTACACAAACAATATTGGCTCGCCTACTGGAAATGTCATCGAGGTCATCTGCCAAAATCGGTGCCTCCGACTATACTATAGCTAGTTCATATTCACTTGGGAGGGATCTATCTTCATTCCAATTCCCAGTAAAACGTTTAATCAAGTTTACAGCAGGATGTGGGTGGGTAAAACCACTGATAATTGAAGTTATATACTGTTCACTGCGGCAATTTCGGGTGGGGGGTGGCATTTTCTCTCTCTCTCTTCCTTCTCTTTTTCTTTCTTTCTTCTTTTTTCCTTCAGTGAAATTTGTTTTTAAAACACTTGTTGGTAAATCTTTTCTGAAATTTGTTCTTGAACACCTTGTGGAAGTCGGATATTGTTTTGTTATCGCATTGTTGCGGTCGTGGCGAGAGTAAAAGGAAATTGTGCAGCTGCATAGTTATTAATGCCGGTATCACGTTATTAGGTCTATACTATGAAACTGCTTAAATTTAAATGCTTGTATAAACAAGAATGCATTGTTGAAAATCAAATTGGATGTTTGTTTATTACTTATCGTTATGAATAGCAACCACATCTCTCTCAGTTACACATATAACGTCAACAATACTATTTAATCACTTTCCAGCATGTGCACTATATAATTTATCCGATATGAAAGGTTTATTCCGCCAAGAGTTGGAGTTTATTTTTCAATTTACTTTATACTTCCTATCGAAGTAAGAAATACTCGTAATAATTATACCACCAACAAAAACCAATGCTTAAAAATAAACCACAGCCTGCCTTTCACAAATCAATTTTGTTTCAACAACGAATAAGTTTGAATATATTCCTTAGCATCGAGTCTGATGTGCTTCGTCAGATCGGCTTTGATGACATTATCAGGGTGCGAATTAAGATTTCTGACGAAAGGGGATAGAATCCTAGATAGACAATACCATGCTTAAAATTATCATCCTCATTCCATATGGCTCAACTCTTGGTCGCACTGAGTTGCTTATCTTGCATCTTTATCATAATAATAATTATAGCAGGTTTAAGATAAGATGTGTAATTCATAAGTTATTGGTTGTTGTCAGCTTGCCGGTGATGATAATACGTCAATACTATTTTCTTTGCTTACTTTGTATTGTACTTTATAAAGCATACTTGTATTAAAACAGTTATATTTTGTGAGGGGGGGATAGAAGTTATCCCTGGCAGGGATGTTAATATGAATTTATAAGAGGGGGATAACATTGCAATAAGGAGAAGAAATCCCCCCATCCCCTCGTTAATTCGCATCCTGGACATTATCAATGTTTTCTCTGTGAAGAAAGCGCAAAGGAAATCTTTATACTGTGATTCACAAGTAAGATGCATGTAGTGTATTTTGATTCCAACAACTTATTGTTTTCTGAATTGTAACATTTCATTTAAAACTACAGTAATTTAAACTAAACATGACCTGCATAATAGTTGCTGTTAGTGGGAGTTGGGGGAGAGGCAAGTTTTAGCACTGCCTAGGGGTGGCACTATACATAAATCCGGCCCTGAGGATGTGTGGTGTTCGTAGATGTTAGTTTGCTGCATATAATCGATGTGGAAGAAAGGATGCATGGTTTGTCACTTCGAGGAACTTGAATAATGAAACAAGGTCGTGCTGTTTCGCTCAGCTATATTTAGATGAAACGAGAGGAAGGAGGAATATGGGAACTATATTAACATATTAGAAATCAAAGCCTTCCTCCCGCCTTCTGTATGACAGTTCCAGCGTAGCTTAACGCGGCGCGGAAGCTGCAGTAGGGAAAACACTTTTTCAGGGGGAGGTTTGGGAGGATAAAAATGGTAGGGAGATTTACAGGAGTAAGATAAATTTTAGAGGGGCTTTTTGGAGTATTTTTCTAAACTACGTCATTAGGCTTTATTTTAAAAATTAATATGTTGTGTAGTTGAACAATGAATATCACGATTCTAAATCCTTTGTTCGGCCGGTATCGCATGTTGCAAGTATGTTTCCACACTTGCTCTCTCTAATACTCGTATTATAATATTATGACGCTCTCCCCCGCCCGTCGTCGCGCTGCACACGTGTTCTCCTTGTCTTGCTTAAGTCATGGCTTACACAACAATAGTGGATGCAGTAAAATGCAGTTAAACATTTTCCCCAATCTAAATTTATGCTTATGATACAACTAATTTTCATTTCTTTTATATTCTACATCTATGTTTTCTTAATTATATTTCATTTTATATTAAATATTATACGCAACAATTGCCAGTGACGTGAGCAGCTATGAAAAACATTTTTAGTTTGAAACAGTCTGCTTGCCCGAGTAAAAGTCGGCACGCAGCAAGATCCAAGTGATGGACTTTCAGTGTACTGTGGCAATACTTACAAAATGCAATACATTGTTGCCCCCATACATCAGGAGCCAACCAGTTCGTAACGCGAGGACGAATTATGAGAAATCCAAAGAAATTAAATCATTAACTTAAAATAATGTATATTTTTATATTAATATTTTTAGGCCTATCAATTTATTTATAACGCAATTTCAAGGATATGTACAGTATTGGCGAAAAAAAAAAAACGGGACCGACCCTTGTAGCTGATTTCAGAGCCTTGTTCACTCAGAACACGATAGACTGGGAACTAAGACTTTCGTGGTTCGAATCCTGCCTGGAAAGGAAACTTTTTTTTGTTCCTTATTCAAATTTATTCCCAATATTTTTCAATTGCAGCGATATTTTACTACTTAATTAACTTTTAGGCCTATGCCATTTGTTGAGTAATTATTATATTATTTTACTAGCCGTACCCGTGCGCTCCGCTGCACCCGTTAGAAATAAATATAAAGTAATTACATAATTAAAATAGGACATTTGATCCAGGGAACATTCGTGTTTGATAGAAGAATAAATCGTTTAATATGTTACTTAATTTAAATTGCATCCAAATAATTAAAATGCGATCATTTTGGTCCAGAGACACTCATTTGGTGCAATGACAATTCCTTTAACATGTTCCTTAATTTTTATTACATGCAACCATAATTTAATGAAGATTGACATCATTTAGATTTAATGTGTATATTTTATTTTACTTGTTATAGGTTTCCATTGAATTATAGTAATAACTTAATTTTAACCCTTGTTTTCTACGTATTCAGTAAATGGCGCTTGGCCCACTATGATTCTGAACCCTTCAAATAACTTAAATTATATTATATAATATTACATATTATATGGTGAAATAATAATTAATTATACAAATCGGTTAATTTAGCTTCCGATATTACTTCATACAAACACAGAAACATATAATTCCATTGCCGCTGTAATTATATTTTAGTTCCTATTTTATTTTACTTATTTATTTTTATTATTATTATTATTATTTTATTTTAATATTATATCTGAATTGCGACCGAGCACGAGCGCTGCTCATTCGGTCTCAAATTTTGTTAATACTACTGTATCTTCTTTTTATATTGCTTGTATTATTTTATTTCTATTTCTCTTGTTTTGTTTTGCAATTATATTCTTTATTCTGTATATTTAAATTTAAATAAATAAAATAAATAAATTCTCTGTAGGCTATCTTTCATAGCTTTCGATTGTTGCTGTCCAAGGCCCCTTATAGACGAAGTCATTTGTTTTTTAATTCATTACACGGCCTTAGATGGCAGTTATTTTAATTTTAAAACCATTTATCTAATTAAATATCAGTCCTATCAAAATTTTTCAAGGAATAAAACTTATCGCAAATTATTTTTAAAGAAACGTTTGTTATGTAACATTTTTCACAAAAATTAATAATAAGTGAGATATTTCGATTTATTTAATTCAGGCCCCCTTATAACCCCCTTTTAAATAATGTATTTTGAATGCCATATAGCCTAAAATCTAAGTTACAACGAACTTAATTTATATTCCAATTTTCATCGAAATCCGTTCAGCCATTATCGCGTGAAAAGGTAACAAACATACAGACAGACAAACAGACATACAAACAAAAATTTAAAAAAAAAGCGACTTTCGGTTTCAGGGTGGTTAATTATATATGTTAGGACCAATTATTTTTGGAAAATCGAAAATTACCAGAAAAATTTCGACTACAGATGTATTATTAGCATAGATTAGTAGCTTTCCCATATGTGTAAGAAATGCACTCACAAAACGATTTTTGTTAAAAGTGTGGCTTTGGACTATTTCATTCCAACCCCGTCAGTTGATTTTAACTATTTGATCTACGTGTTTGCAATAGTGTTTAATTTAATATGCATTCAATTTCATTCATGTTATGATTGAATGAAAAAGCACGGTTGCAGTTATTGACTAATTAGATATATTAATACTAATTATTAAATGCATCTGTTAAATAACGAATTGCAGTATCTTTTGCAAAATCTTGAATGTTTAAGTTGCCAGGAATATTTATGTACTATATACTATAATGCGTTATTTCGCTAAAGAACGTTGAAAATAGGAAAAGTAGTTTTCTTAGTGAAGAACATAACATTATATTCGGAAATATTTATTTTCATGCATTTCCTATTACACTATCTAACGATATAACCTATGTCTCTAGAAAGAGACTGGCGCTCAGGAATATTTTTGATAGCATAGAAGGTGGTTGCACAAACTCTATGCATCACATTCTGTCTCACTTCCGTCTTCAGAATTTGAGGACTCCCGTCACCATGTACAAGTTGAAATCTGGATCATCACTGACATATGTTTGATTACCATTCTCTCAAAGCACTAATATCTATAGCATTTGAGATACACTATTTCTTTATTTTATTTCTTTCGCCACCGACTATAACATGCACCTTAGTTTCGAAGGTGGAAATAGGCCTATATTTAAATAATGTGATGGAAAGAGAATCTTAATAAATTATTTGAAAATTTTATGAAGTGTTAGCATCTGATTAAAGAAAACAATTAACACAGGCAATTAGACTTATCAAAATATACAACAATTTGAAAATTGAAGCTAATCCACAAATTATTATATAATGACTTTATACTTCAGACTTTCTGTTGGTTCTGAGTTGACGTAGGTAATCATGGAAAGTTACATTGTCTATTATAAACACAATATATAGTATACTGTATATACACTGCTTAAGATATGAAATATTATAGAACCAAAAGTTATGTTGTGTATATTCACAGTTATGTAAAATTAACGTATATTTCAAAATTCTACATAAAATAGGATTTCTATACAGTATTGAAAAACTTTATTGTTAAAGGAGTGAACAACAGCTGATTTTACAACAGAAATCAATCTTCACGAAAACTAATTATCAACAATGATTAGGCCTACACATTTTCTAACAAATAAAAAATTATATAAATTAATTTATTTATATAGGCCTATACAAGAAAATAAATTGCACAAATCACAAATAAATGATCGTACAAATCCTCCAGTACTCATCTTCATCTACTTATGACACATTTTATCACCAGTAAGAGGAGTGAAAGATTTTTGGTCATGTTGCATTTCTCTCGGTTCTTCACATTACTCACTCTTCGGCTTTGTATGTCCATATTGGTATAAGATAAAATTACCCTCTGGTCTATGTCAGCATTCACTTTACTTACCAATTCTGTAATAACATGAATTGGTGTTTGGCATGAACTAAGTTTGAATAAAATTGCTCAGACATCTTTGCTGGTTTGCTGCAGCTCAATTCTTCTGTAACTCTAGAAGATATCAATTCAGCATTAGAATTTATACCCGAAATGGGCATTATGGCAGTTTTACGTTTCTTCTTAGCTGGAGAAATGGAGTTCTCTATAACAATATTCTTTTTACGTGTTTCTGTTGTTCCGTTATTCTGTTGTCGGTAGTGATTGGTAATACACAACGTTGTAGACGTAGACCATATGGGTGACAGCGGTCCTACGTTATTCAAATCATTTGGAGATAAATGGAAGCGTTTGCGTAACCTTGGGTCTTTAATAACGCGTGGATCTGCTTTATTCACTTTTAAAAGTTCGGTCATGGTATTGTGATGGGCACTAATTTGTAAGGAATGGGTGGATGAGAATGTAATGAAGGATCGATTTCATTGGCAGGTTTATCATAGGGTACAGGATTGAACGGAAGTCCCATGATTTCTCTCAGTTGTAATATATCACTACGGAAACCAGATCCTCTAAGATCATCGTCATCATTTATTTCTATGTCATCAGCAGTACTGTTGTAAATACTAATTTTTTTACGCCTGTTGTAAAAGATCTTACTCCTGTTTTTCGATGAACGTCTTTCAGTCTTGAGTGCAGCAGGAACTGGAAGGCAATGCTGCTGAGGCTGTGATTTTATTCCTACTACGATCTCGTGAAGCAAGTCTGGGATCTCTGGCTTGCATTGTTGGTTCTTGTATCTTGGCATCAACATGTTCTACTAATTGTGATTTGGATGCAGAACTTCCTTTCGAGACAGAGTCTGGAGTTTAATAGCAGACAAAATTTTGTTTACAGACTCGCTGATTCCTTTATGTGGAAGTTCCTTAGATGAATTTAATGAAGACGTTTGACTGGAAAAGTTCTTGAGAACATTTACCAAACTTGCATCCTGTTCATCGCTCGAATACCAATACTTTTCTTCAGTTATTACCTTTTCCTCTATCATTGATTCTATTTAATTTAATCTCCTTCTGATGGGTCAGGATGTTTGAGGTTTTTTTTCTGTTTCTGTTGAATCCCTAGGAAAAGTTCTCTTTGCTTATTAGGCAGGTTCAGAGGTTATTTTCTGACCGCCCACTTTCGTAACACTCTTGTGCAGTTATGGGTTGTGGAGAGGAACATGTAATTTCTTTATTACTTTTCGTTTCCTGTTCTGTTTCTCTATTTTCTACATTTTTTCACTTTCATACATTCTAAGTGATGAATATTCTCGTTATTAGAGTCTCGAAGGTCATTAATGTCCTCTGGCTGAATGACGGAGAAGTTTCCATGTTCATTTTGTGAATCATATTCGGGTGAAGAAGACATTGGTGTACGAGAACCTCCTTCAGAGACTGGCAAGTCATACTTGATTGAAGAAAGTAAATCTTTCCTGAACATTGTGTTCTATATTAAACGTTGTGGAAGAACTGGAACTTCTATTTGAAGAAGTGATGGTATTTTTTTCTTTCCGACAGAAGTGCTGATATTTTTGTGACCACCTTTCATTTCTTTTGAAGCTATTTTCTCGTGTGTATCCAATAAGGAATGCATAGTTTTATTATGTGCCTTATGACTGAATTTACAACGATCTCCTGCCACACATCCAAGTCCAGAGTGATAAAACTTGAATGGAAATTCTGAATGCATGTTCAGGCACTTTTCCTTCTTCGAGCAACTGCCTGCAGGATAATATTTATACAATTTCATCTTTTTGTTACATCTCTTGATGTTATTTCGAGAATCATTATGATGAAGCTTCTTTGCCATTCGTCTCTTTTTCTCACTCAATTCTGTGTGTTCTAGTTTGTAACTTTTCTTATAGTGTCTTCGAATTACAGGAAGTAGAGAATCACAACTACCGATAGGTCTACTGGTACTGGATTCAATATTTTCTTCGTCAAATTCAAGCTGATAAAATGAGGATTGTCAACTAGTGAACGTTTTGCACGATCATAACGGGGCAAATAATTATGATCATTGCATATAATGGGAGATGCATCTCGAACAAACAACAGTTTATCATCTTCAACTGCCTCGTTTTCACTGAAATGACTGACATTGATTTCTGTTTTTCCACATATGATTTTGTCGGTCTTTCGCTTTATTTTCTTCGATATTAAAACACTTTCAGTTTCCTCAACATGTTTACTGTGCCCTTTTCTTTTCCATATCTTGGGAAAATCCGTATATTTTTTAATATCTCCTACATGTGTCACTGATGTTTTCTTGTCATAGACATACCGCTTGCAATATCCCCTTCTATTAACGTACCCAGGTATCTACTGTCCCAGCTGGAACCAGAGGGCAGTCCTCTTGGGATGGAAGGAGTGTATTTTGATTTCAACCGACGTGAATGTGAGGTTAGGGTCTGATTATCATGCACTTCTACAGAAGAAACTGGCACACTAAATGCACTGTGATGCTTTATTCTGGCAAACGGTCGTATGTTTCTGTCATGTCCATCAGGTTTTCCTACGCTTACGTCATCATTTGAAATAACATCTTTTATTTTCCCTTCTTCAAGGTCATCTCTTTTAATACTCATATCATCAGTTCCATGGGGTACAACAAGGGTCTTAATATTGGCAAGAGCCATTTCCATTGCCTTTGCTCGAATACCTAGTTGGAAACCCTAATAGAAATAAACAAATATATTTATTAGTATGAATTACGCTATATCAAAAGTTACTGGTAAACAACATACATATTGCATTACAAACATATTGTTCATGAGGACGTTATTGGATCTGATCTATTGTTAGTGAAACATTTTCATCGATTTTCATATTCATAATTATTAATTCCATTCTATTAATGGTCATTACTAGGGACCGTACTTCGTCCCAGAAGACTACAAGGTTAAGTATTACTGGAGTTTTTGCTGTAACGAAAGAGTGCGAGCATGTAGCAAACAAAGTACTTCTGTCTGCTCACGCGAATCCTGTTTAGTCAAGTTGGGCAGAACAAGACATAGCTATTTATATTAAACTGTGTACACTGGAATACGCTATTTTTATTTGTACTTTATGATAAAGAAAGTAGACCTACATTGGTCAAACATTATATTTTATATTATTATGTGGAGTGTTGTGTATTGCAATGAAGTGTATTTCATTTCATAATGCTATAGCCTACTTATTTTGTAAGTGGTTTATAATAATGTATAAAGGAGCTTCATACATTGACTACTTTCAAAAAAACTGCTTTTCGTATTTAGAATATAATCTTTGTTCAAATGTAAGATTTGTAGAATATGATTTTAATTTTTAATATCAATAAATTGTCCTTCCCTATGAAATATCATTTCTTTAACACAAATTGTCTTATTTAAGGTTAAATTGTAATTGTTATAATTAAACACATTTGAATTTTGCTATTATTATTATTACTATTATTATTATTATTATTATTATTATTATTATTATTATCTGATCATTATCATTATTACTCCATAATTTTTTGTGTTGCAGTTATTTATATTTGCTGTGCATTTTCATACTGATTGAGAGTAAGGGTAGGCCTTATTGTCTTAAGTCTGCCAGTGAAATTAAATGAAAAAAATTTAATTGTAGAAAACATCATTGTAGCATCAGTCTTTATCACTATAATACATTGTAAACAGTCTATGATGTCTAGTTTTGAATCATGAATAGAAAGTCAACTTCAGCATAAACAAGATGTTGTGGCACGCGTCATATATGACGTCACGTCAATATAGGACCAGTCTACGAACAGCTAACATTATCTCCGTACGCCCTGGTACAAAATACGGTTCCTAGTCATTACCAATAACCTAACCAATAAGGCGCATCAGCATGGAGTAATAAACCTCCTTATTCTTCTCCTCCGCCATGACGTCAGTGTTTCTGTTTTCCCTACTGGCAATCAAATTTCCCCGTTTTAATAAAAACCGTCTCTTCACTTTTTATCTGATGCCCGCTAAATAGAAAATACAAACGTGTATAAAACATTGAGATTCAATAAACGAATAAGTTGTTTAATTCAGTAACAATCTTATTAGGCCTAATTGTGAGGAATAGGATACAAATAATTGCATAGGCCTCATAATTGTAAACTAGAGTAAATGTATAAATAAGTAGGTAATCATACATTAAATTAGTTTATCTTATCCGGAATAATTATTAAATAATTACTATTTCATAGCTTCATAATTTGATGACATTATGATGTCAGGGAAGGGTCTAAAAATGTAACACACAAGTTTATGTTAGCGAGATGAAAGCAGTTACCATTGGCTTCTTAAAATGATTATAGGTCTATCCATAATATTGAATTGTAACCAAAAAGAATATTGACGTGACTAAATTATATCAGGTACTATTTTCAAGACACGACAGCTAAACATGATTAAAAATAACTGACTCTAGACTCAAATATATATAGCACTCAAGTATATTGTCTTTAAATATAGCCTAGTACGGTATTAGTAAACAGTATAACTCTTAAAATTAATATTAGTTTCTAAAATGTAAAATTCCGTTCAAAATCAGTTCTGTTGTAATGTAGTACCAGTCTAGGCCTATTAACTGTTGTTATTATACGCGTAGATGGACAAACAACGTAAGAAATTCCGAAAAACAACACTATTTTCAACACTATATAATTAAAAGAGCAATAATATTTTGTACTGAAAAATAATGCATACTGTTCTGATTGCTTGTGGTAATGGACCATGGGAAATACATCAATATGCACTGCAGCCTATATATGTGCTTATCCTAGAATTCCCTTAAGAATGGCCAAAGCAACTCACAGAATTCACAATATGTACGGTCAGTGAACCTCCCACAACCTTTATCTCCGGCTTTAGCTATTCATAATATGGCAATTAAAGGCATACAAATAAGTCTTATTATTACAATAAAAGTATCTGAATTTTTTAATGAATTGAAATGCAAATTACAGTTACGGAATTTCTAGAAATATTGATAGACATATATTACCAGTTGAATAAACGTGTTATTCTTCTTATTCGAATTATTTTCCCCTTCTTTATCGCCACTTCATCAAATAAAGTTAGGATACTGAAAAATTTTCGTATAACCATAGTAATGAATTGAAATCTCAACAATTCAGTACATTTTTAAGGAACCTTCAAATAATGCATTGTTACCATAACAACACTTTGGCACTCTTCTTGATTATTATAATATATTATATTCATATTATGAACTAGCCGTAACCGTGCGCTTCGCTGCACTTGTTATAAATAAATATCATTGACTTAAATCTATTATATTTCCAAATACAGCTTTATTATGGTTAGTGAATAATTAATTTATTATCAATTATAAATCGTTTGCTCCTTAATTACTTTCAAAGTTGCATTTAGAACTATGAATGTAACTGTTATTACTAGACTTCGTGGAATTGCCACGAGAATCGTAAGGTTTACTACGCACGCAGTATAGACTTTATGACAAAGGGGCGTGCAACGGAGGGGAATATGCCTCTGATGTAAACACTGAACAGTATACTGCGATTACAATAAAACCTGTATCCTGTATTCAAGAAATATAACGAATGATCATTGAAGTAGGAAATGTCTAAACATGTAAATACACAATTATTTTATAGTGAGATATATTAACTCTTAAAATTTAATGTAAGATACTCACATCATCCTTGAGCGACTGCAAAGTAACCTCCTCCAATGGTCACTTAAACATTTTTTATTTTGAGAAAATGTAAGTTCAACAACACACGATGTAATACGTACATATTTGAAGAACGGAAAGTCACTACTTTTCAGTACACCAACTTCAGATGTCTTGTCGTGACCTGATGGTACATCATTTATAATACGAAGTTGTGAATAGGCAGAATTTTTAGCAATAATATTTCTCAACTTACATTTCACTTTTTCTGAAATTAACGAATTTTTGTTTTGGATAACGGTTTGTGATACTTTATCCACTATATTTAGGGCTTCTGAGAGTTGTAGTTTAGACGATTCTAACAGGATGATGCTTTTGGACACGATTTTAAAATTAGAATCAATGAACAGAATATCTTCTAACAGCCGTTCAGAAGGCAATGATTTTACACCTGCAACAGCAGAACTGTTTGTGCTATCCAATGCATCAATTACCTCCATTATTTTGCCGTAATGTTCTGCATAATAATTAACAGCATCCAACCACGCTCCCCAACGGGTCAAAATTGGCTGCGGGGGTAAGGGTATTCCAGGGGCAATTATTTGGAACAGCAACACTCTCATTGTAGTATGTTTGATTGAATTCTTGTCTGCACTGAACAGATGTTAAGCTTTGTCTATTCCAACCACAGTATTGCAAAAACAAGTGCTTACATAGGTATACATTATCTGTAGCTGCTCTATTTATTTGGACCGGTCACAACTCTTAAAATGAACTGCTTATACTACGAGACCGGGCGGTCGCTCACCTCCTCTATACTACCGTACATCGGCAACCTGATTGCATGCTGCGTGTGGCAATTCAACGAAGTCTAGTTATTACTATGCAATAGATTCTGGAGTTGTTCGGTTAATTATACTTTTAAGCTTGGTATTATGTTAAACCTAACAGGGTCTGAAATAGAATATAATAATTATTGTAAGAACTGAAGGTTGTTACTCTCAGCTGGAAGAAGGCTTTGTCACCAAACGCTACCATTTGAAATAAGGTGTTGTACTGCCCTATATTATTTAAAATTAAACAATTATTTTTGTACTACCACGTAGACTATAAATATCAATTCTGTAACATAAGTCGATACAAAATATTAACTTACCTTTCAACAGTGGTTTTGTCTCCCAGAGCTTTGAATATTTTTGAAAATATTTTCCTTTTTTCTTTGAATGCCACATTTGAACACAGTGTGCAACTAATGCAAACGAATCACTTAGGCCTAAAAATCACATTCTCAAGAAATGGTCTTCCAATCAAAGACATGCAGGATTGTACTGTGAGTATTCTATTCTATTGCATATCAGTGTTCATGATGTGTGAATATTTTTTTCTATTCAAATGTGTGTGTATAATCACATTTGCTAATTTTTATATTGCGTTTTTCTAAGCACAAATTTAAAAAAAATTAGGGTGTTTATCTGAATTTTAGGGGGATTTTTAATATAATATAGGGGGATTTCTTGTTCCTCGGTTGACAACATTGGGTCGCCACTGCACCATCAACTTACATTCAAAACGGAATAATACGGTTCAAACAGAAGAACAAAGAAAACGTTTGTTACTTGACGCCTGTTTCTGAAAGCTCTCGGCAGTTCCGAAAGTTGTCCAGTAGATTCTGCCTTATAGGGGATACTGCGATGAACGGGGTCTTCGATGGAACATCGCCTCAATTTCCCGACCTTCGCGATCTACATCAGTAATATTTTCACGACAAGAATGCAATTCAGATAGACAGACAAGGAGCAGCAGTACCAGCAGCCTGGAGCTTGAAAGTTGAGCCGCACTCACACGTGCTCCATATTCACATCACGACCTTTGTTGTCCACATTGCTATGTTCACACGGTCACATCAACAAGTGTTCAGGTATTTTCACTCATGTAAATCTACACCGAGTAGGCCTATAATATAGTAACAACAATAACAATAACAATAATAATAATAATAATAATAATATTATTATTATTATTATTATTATTATTATTATTATTATTATTATTATTATTATTATTATTATTATTATTATTAGTATGCAGTGTCTAGTGTCTAAAATTAATTGCCGCTCTCGCTCGCTGTGTTCGTTGCATTTGTCTTTCGATTCTCGTCTCGTAACTCTCGTGCGCTTCGAGTCTTGCTCATCATTCTCGAAATAGCATTTGGTCGGCGTAGAAATATTTCGTAACTTTGAAAAACATACGTCATTGAAATAAATGACATTATAAATATTTAAATGAGACAAAAGGATAAAACAGAACAGTATCTTCGTTATCAAAATTTTGTGATTCTATTATTATAATATTACCTATGGTTATATAAGTAGAAAAAAAATTCTCAAATAAATTTGCATTTCTAAGAAACATAAAACATAAATAAAAGTTAATATTTTTTTTACTTGAGATTGTACACTTTTAATAAGGGCCTAGTAATTAAATATGATTGGGGAACGGATTATATACACTGAAAGGCAGAGATGATGTTTGAAACAGGCTACTTGATTGTTTATACATATATAACAGTTGCCAAAGTAGATAAAAGTTCAATCTGATATAAACAACTGTGGCGATTCAAAACTGCTTGACGTTCGAGAGTTGATCACTCCCGAAGTTCCAAAGTCTCGAAACACTCACAAGCAGTCTTTACGTCAACGACGCGACGTATACCACATTGTCGTGCGGGTTTTCGGCTTTGCGGGCGTTGTTAGTCTTGCTTTCTCGATCGTTGTTCAACTCTACTAGCGTCGTACATTACAGGCGCTTTGTTCGCTTCAAGTTTGTCGAGTATTCTGTGATATTCGCTCTGAAGAAGGAGGCCTGTCGTGTTTGTTCCACCTTGTTATAAAAATATTTGCTGTTCCTCATTCATGTTTTAACCGCTTAAGCACAGGCGGCGTTATGGGGAGGAGGGAGCAGGCCCCCCCCCCCAAATTTACCTAAATTCTTTTTTTTCTATTAACATTATAGAATATTAAATTCAAAAGAACTTTCTTGCTTATGTTTAGGATTAAGTTTCTATGCTTAAATTGATGAATTAATGTCTTCAGATCATGGTGTCTGGACTATAATATTTATTTTAAATTTCTTAATGTATAAGAATTTCTATACCTCATTTGAGGAATGGAAGCACTGTAATGTTTCTTTTGTAACAGTCTGTACTCATGTGTTAGAAGTCTGCAGATGTTCAGGCCGGCCGCCACTTGGAGATGTATGAATAACATTCTGCACAACAATGCAGACAAAAGAAAAGTGATCGCAGTATAATGTGCAAACTGAAAGACGAGATTAAATTAATAAAATAATTAAAAGTTTACATATGATATCTTAAGGAAGGTAAGCTTCATATAAAAATGTTTCTGTTAGCACTGTTACGTAATTTTATTGATGTATGCATGTGTTTCCGTACAGTAGACCAGTGATTCCCAACTTTTTTTGACTGACGACACACTTTACTGAACGCCCACACACTTATTTGTTTTTATTACAGCCTCGAATCGCTAATGTAACTATACTTCGTTCCATAATGTCTGACAGGAGATGTAAACATTACATCCTCAGGAGAGAAGTATAATTGCTATTCAATCAATAGCAGAGGTCTCATTCCACATTTGACTTGAAATTGGGCGGTCTGAAGCGTTCTACCCTCGCCCAACTTCAAGACAAATGTGGTAGAATAGCAATTATACTTCTCTCCTCCTCTGCCGGCAACGTTTACTTTTCCTGTCAGATGTTATGGAACGAAGTATAGCTACGCCAGTGGCTTTCCTCGGACACACAGTGGACTGTTCTTACGGTCAGGGACTTGGATCGAACTTGAATACACGTACAGAGAAATAGAAATCCAATATTATCGGAAAGCAGAGCTGTGTGATGCAGTGCGTGTCGCAGAGGTGCAATAATTGTGCGCGCAATGTCGGCTCGGCACCGATCACACGTTTAAGTCTTGCCTTATTTACGAACTACGCCAGGTGCATGAACTCGCTTTCTGTTCACAGTGGAATAGCCGAGCAAGATGGTCTGCGAGGGGAGGAGAAAGTGCGTCTCGTTGAGTAGTTTTCACATTCTTGATAACTCGTGCATGTGTTTGTTTCCATTATCATTTCGAAAGATGCAGTCTCTGATGCTTCTCCTGGTGCACTTCTATCACTTGATTCCATCTGTAACAATCTACATATCAGCTGCTTATCACGTCCAACAATTCTTACATTTATTTGCTAACTACAAGGTTGGGTAATGTCAGAAACAACCTTTACACTTCTGCTCAGTTTCTTCAGTGCAAATCTTACACGGTGAATGACTCTATGTAATGGTTAATCTTCTTCAGCTGTTGTAACTCCTTCATTCTCACCTTTCCTTCTTGTGTAGGCCTATTGTGTTTATATTCAGTAAAATACCAATATAACGAAATTCCAGAAACTTCTGAAATGATTTAGTTATAGTGAAATTTCGTTATATCGAAAAACGTTTTTTTTTTCGAAAGAAAAAAACATATTTGTTCATTTACTTCTACTTACGCCGTAAATTCATCATATTTTTCATGTAGGTCTGTAAAATATCCTTAAATAAAATAAAATCCTGATCTTTCATCACTTTGAAAAGAAAAAATTGGAAGAAAGACATAGGAAAAGTACAAAATCAAAGTTTTATTAAGCAGTTGGCAGCAAGAGGTACCATGTTGTTTGGTAAGTCTTGTTGTGAGATTAGTGAGTTCTGATTGGCAGAAGAAAATTAAATGGGTAGGAAAAGGGAACAGCTGCATGAAAAAACTAACACATTCCGCGTTTATAGTGAATTTACGCATATTTCGCATTTACCATGTCTTGACCCATTTTCCACATTTACAGTGTATTGATGTACAGTAGTGGCAAAAAAAACCGGACCGACCCTTGTAGCTGATTTCAGAGCCTTGTTCACTCCAGAGCACGATAAACTGGTAACTAAGACTTTCGTGGTTCGAATCCTCCCTGGGAAGGAAACTTTTTTTTGTTCCTTATTCAAATTTATTGCCAATACTTTTCGATTGCTGGTAAAATTCATGTTCTGGGAATAATAAGTTAATGAAGTAGTAAAATATCTCTACAATCGAGAAGTATTGGAAATAAATTTGAATAAGGAACAAAAAAAAGTTTCCTTCTCAGGCAGGATTCGAACCACGAAAGTCTTAATTACCAGTCTATCGTGCTCTGGAGTGAACAAGACTCTGAAATCAGCTACAAGGGTCAGTCCGGTTTTTTTTTTTGCCACTACTGTACATTCCGCGTTTATTGTGAATTGGTGCATATTCCGCATTTACAATGTATTGACGCTATTCCGCATTTATCATATTGATCCATTTTTCACATAAGTACACCGTGTACGGGCGCACATTCCGCGTTTACAATATATTGAAGAGATACTTCACATTTACTGCGTATTGACGCATATTCTTGCTTTTATAGTGTATTGATGCATATTCCAAATTTACGGCGCATTGACGCATATTTGGAATTTACCGTGTATTGACGCATATTCAGTGTTTAAAATTTGACACATTTGCAGTGTATGGTTGGTGCATATTCCGCATTTATCGTATATTAACGAACATTTTGCATTTACCAATTATTACGGTGTCATCTTCTAATATTTATCGTATATTATTATTATTATTATTATTATTATTATTATTATTATTATTATTATTATTACTAGCCGTACCCGTGCGCTCCGCTGCACCTGTTAGAAATAAATATAAAGTAATTACATAATTAAAATATGACGTTTGATCCAGGGAACAACTTTTACAACAGCGCAAGATAATCTGCTTCGCTCATTACCCAATTTTTTTGCATTGCATTTATTGCATATATATTTTATGGATTTTAACTCTATTCAATTGAGCATAGTTAAAATTTGAATTATGAAATACTGGTTTGCTAAGCTAACGTACTATTACTGCATACTAAATCAATACACTCTCGTTGTTCGTTAATTCTCTGAGATTAAAATGAGTGTACATAAATATTATTTTAAGAAATACAAAAAACGAATGTACAATATAGCCTATCAGATTTTCTGTGCATAAGAAGCTATTTTAATCTTACTTGTCCTCGATTTACTCAGACGTTACTGTAATAACATTATAGCATTATGTCCATCTAGAGAAACTACACTTTACAATGGTAAAATAATAATTAATTATACAAATCGGTTAATTTAGCTTCTGATATTACTTCATACAAGCACAGAAACATTCTCTGTAGGCTATGTTTAATAGCTTTCGATTATTGATGTCCAAGGCCCCTGTTTCGATTGTTGTTGTCCAAGGCCCCTTATAGACTAAGTCATTTGTTCTTAATTCATTGCACCGTCTTATATGGCGTTATTTTAATTTTAAAACTCATTTATCTCATTAAATATCAGTCCTATCATAATTTTGTAGAGAATAAAACTTATCGGAAATCATTTTTAAAGACACTTTTGTTATGTAACATTTTTCACAAAAATCAATAATAAGCGAGATATTTCGATTTATTTAATTCAGGCCCCCTTATAACCCCCCTTTTAAATAAAGTATTTTGAATGCCTTATAGCCTAAAATCTAAGTTACAACGGACTTAATTTATATTCCAATTTTCATATAAATCGGTTCAGCCATTATCGCGTGAAAAGGTAACAAACATACAGACAGACATACAAACAAAAATTTAAAAAATGCGATTTTCGGTTTTAGGGTGGTTAATTATATATGTTAGGACCAATTATTTTTGGAAAATCGAAAATTACCAGAAAAATTTCGGCTACAGATTTATTATTATTATTATTATTATTATTATTATTATTATTATTATTATTATTATTATAAACATTAAATTATTATGAACCGAGTTTATTCACCCATTCTTCATTCCGCATGTGTGGGAAAGGTAACGTTGAATGTCTGTCACAGTTGCTTTAGCATGGATTGCTGTGAAGGTCCGTTAATATCGTAAAACAGATAGCATGCTAGGGACTCACACATGATCTGCGAGGCAGAACAGCGGCCCAGGTTACTTGGGAAGCGAACCCCGTGGCCTCAGAGAGCGATATCTAGGTTCACACAACTTGAGTGGAGGGGTGGGGGCGTGATGGGAGAGGGGGCAGATGGGCCACGGAGGAAGTAGTTACAGCACAATGTATAGTTCTAATTTCTCGCTTTCGGAGTTTCCCCTGGCCTCCTCAACTCTTCGTCCGTCATTCAGTCGGCTTCTGTCAGTCGGTGCACGTGTTGGGTTGCGTACCTTTATCCGTTCTGTGTTGACGTGTTGGCGTGTGACCGTTCAACTGCTCATCTGTGAAACGTGTAAAAAGCGGGTATCTCGTATGTGTCAAGTTTACACAAGAACAGAATAAAATTATACTTTTTTCGCCGCTAATTGTTGGTAGAAAACACTTCATTAGAAGGTTGAAATGAAAAGGAAAGAACAGCGTTAAGCAAAACATGGTTCACAGACCACGAGTGGTCCCCTAGATATACGTAGGTTGGCTGACTTCGCTGAAAAACTGCCGCGAGCAAATTATTAATTTCTTTAAATAATATGATTCAATTATTTCAAGTCAATTAAATAAATAACTCAAAGAATATTTGTGGAAATTTGTAAGGGTTGACATAAAATATTTAGAATCTATGTAGTTTAGGAAAGTTTGTAGAGTTATTAAATTCTTTAAAGAGGTCCTTAATTAAGACAGAGCACAGCTATAGTCGAGAAGGATAGGCCTAAAGAAGGCTTACTAGTTAAAAGTAATTATAAATGACTAAATCTAATTGACGTGTCAAGTTATGCTAGTTATCTTTATATTGCAACGTTAATTTCTCATGATCAGATTGTCCAGATACTTCATCTGCTCGTGTTGACATGACTTGTGACTATCGACAAGATACACCACGGTGTTGCAATAACATATGTCAATATCCAAATGATCTGCACGTTTTCGACAATCATTCAGCACACCTGAGTTCTCAGAGCTGTTGAACAGCGTGTAGTAGTCATCTGTTAAACGTGCACTCTGCTGTGTAGTGTAGTGGGCAGCTGGAATAAATGGACCGATACCAATGTGTAGCGAGGATGCAGTGTTAGGCGAACAAGGCAAGTACTTACACATCAGTGTTGAGTAATTTACTTCTTATTTTGCTGTGTAACTTGGAAAATGCAGATATGCGTTAATTTCAATTCCAATATCGGTAGCGGTTCTAGCTACAATCCAGCAAACACTTATTTGGGACCTGATGCTATCCCATGTCTGGTATTTATCTCTTAGATCAGTGATGTCAAAGCAAGCGCATTTTTCTGACCTTGACGTCGTACGCGGGCATCAAGCGCTAAATATGGAAAGAGGAAGGGTTGTGTATATGAATAAGCAGCCTTTTGGATTAAGAAAACAGTGGTGCACAAATTTCAAACGCGACGTGAAATTTTATGTCGTTATTTTTATATGGCTTCTTTCTGTTTGATATTATCTAATATCACTTTCTTAATATAGCAGTTGTGTTTTAAAAGTTAATAACATAATAAAGAGTTAAGAAGGAATATTCACATAAATCCCATAGTAGTACAACTATACTGTGCTAAATGGATGAAACACATCATTCATAAAGAAAGTGATAGACTATCCCAAAAAAAAAAAAAAAAGATACTGAGTATGGCATGATAAGTTGGAATTGATATTGATTGTACCTTTAGCCTTATAAAAGTAATCAATAAACTAATCAAAACAATATTACAGTACAAAGCAAAGTTACCTAGATGCTGTATATGTTTTAAGTGTAACTAATATTACATAACAAAACTCTTATCGCATTATGCTTTTAATGTGATATTGGTGAGCAACTTCCTATCATCAGAATATTAAATTATTTTCTCGAAATATGCTGAAGCTATAGAGCTGACATTTTTACAACACATAGGCACGTATCTTTTGCTTATGATGTAACAGTAGTTGCTTTGTTAATTAATTTCCTTACAAACAATTTCCATGCGAATATTTTCAAAATTTTCAATACACTATCTTCAGTAATACGTATTTACGGTTTATTAGATTTACGAAAACATTCTGTAAGGCTACTAAATAAATAGGCCTATATCGGAAAATTTCACTTTTCTATTTAAAAAGTTGAGAAAATATTTCTTTTGAATAAAAAAAATCAACTTGTGAAAAATGAGCATTAAAATTAAAACATTCATTCTTATAATGCAATTAAACTTCTCAGACAGATCTAAAAATTACCATGGATACAGTTTTAATAAGTTTTCTTCCCTTTATCTATTGAATCAGTGCTGGCCATCCTTGAATATAGCTCGACCAAGCGGCATATACTACTTCTTTCGTCTGTCTCTTTCCTTTCTGCTGTAAAGCGCTCAGGCTCTCCTGAGCTCTAAAGCGCGCGCTTGCTCCTGTGGGCATCAATTGACATGACTGTCTTAGATAATAACACGCATTGTATAGGTCTACTATACAGAGGAGAGGGACAAAATACTCCGACAAAAGTTTAGGAAGTGTGTCTACATATACTGTACATATAGGCTGTACATATACAAAGCGATCATAAATGTCCAAATACTAAGCTTTTCTGAATTGAAGTCCTTTCGATGTACAGATACGGAAATAAACTTTGAAGCTCCCTTATTGTGTAAATTAAGCTTACAACACACTGCGCATGCTCAGTTGTTCAAAGCAGCAGTCCACACGGCATCGCCACGGCTCGAGAACCCTTGTTACGCAGTTTTGTCAATTCTATGCCTCGCCGGATCAGAGCAGTGGTGGAACCCCTTGGCACCAATAAGGCATCACTCATGAGGCAACTAAGCCAGGAGATAATGGGGTATGGTGGCCAGTTCCTTTCCCCCTCCATTGCGTACGTCGCTGACTAGTAATATATTACATAATAAAACTTCGGATGTATACAAGCAATTCTTCTTCCTCTGGTATATCGTCAAATGCGATGTACTGCCTGACAATAGATCACATTGTGAAAGTTTTGAGATCAGTTATACAGGGTGAGCCGTAAGTAGGCCCAATATCATTAATTTTAGTGGGTTATTCTTTGAGGTATTCAAAACAAAAAAGTCAAATACAATTTTGCTCGTTTTTGCTTCCTTCTCGAGATAAAAATAACTATTTGATACTAAACATTTCATAGCGTGTTCTGGGAAAATCATTGATTTAATTTTAAGTATGCTCAATCAGTTCAAGAGAGCAGTGTATTATTATGATAAATGATTGAAACAGTTTTAGGTTTGTCCTTCAAATGTACAGAAATTTGATCCGAAGAAATATAACATTGTAGAACGAAAAGTTACATTTTTTCAGATCACATTTCTGCACATGTAAATCACAAAACTAATATTCTTTCAATCTGTTATTATCATAACATATCGCTCCCTTAGAGTGACTGAGCATATTTGAAATTCAATCAGTGACATTCCCAAAACACGTTATGGAATATTTTATATAAAATAATTTTTATCTCGAAAAGGAAGCAAGAACGAGCAAAGTTGCATTGAACATTTTTGTTTGAAATATCTCAAAGAATAACCCCCTGAAACTAATGACATTACTTACGGTTTATCCTGTATAACTTATGATTGTATTGTTTATTTTTCTATAGTTTTATGGTCATGGAAACGTGACAATTCAGTATGTCACGCGTTAGAGGTCTCTTATTGTGGGCTCCTTGCTAGGTAGTGCGCAATTCTCTAAATATAAACCCCATTTCAAACACGTCTCAAAGAGTACAAATCTCCCTCCTCCATCCAACCTTCATCTCTGTCTTACCCTGTTCCTCCTGTTTTTCCATCTCCTTTTCTTTTCCAGGTCGTAAATGTTCTGAACTCTTTTTATGGCTTATATTAATACATACAGTGGCGAATTTATTACAGCTGCCGTTGCAAGCTTAGTTCCATCCTACAAGTCGTGAAGTTTAACCTCGTCGACTTTTACTTAAAGATATTACTTTCAATTTTCTAAAGTAAAATGTTATGAAACGATGGCTGTTACTTTGATTATTTAGGACATACAGAGTGTATGTAAGAAGCCATAATAAACAGTTAGTACAGTTCACTGAACAATGAAATCATGCGTATAATACTCGTATGTTGTATTATTGTAATGGTTTGTTCAGAAATTAATTAATTATATCTGCATTTTTAATGAAATTAATAACAATGCAGGTTAAAAAATTCATCAAAGCAACTGCACAGGGAATGAAATGAGGTGATTTTATTTATATGCAAATCCAATTACGTACAATATTAACATGAAAGCAATATACAGTCTACTCCGGATGTAATGAATCTCTGCGGACTTGCATATTTCGTTCATTAAATTCAAAGTGTGTTTCCCCTAACCTTAAATAACAGGAATGGATGAAATTGTGTACAAGAAAATAAAATACTATACAATAAGTAAAATATTTCATGTTTGTGGAATGTATTACATTGTATAGGCTACTGTATACTATTACTCACAGTTGATTTACTTAAACTATGCTGTCGATCCACATCCGCTTGCGAAAGACCACGTTTTATGCCACTTATAATATTCGCCTTATCTTCCAAAGAAAACACTTTACGCTTCGACACTTTTATACAGTACATTCACTGTTTGAACACTAGAAACAGACTGATAGGGTAAATATAACAAACGTCGTTATGATGTACTCAACCTTGGAATTTTCCGGATCACTTAATGAAAACTGAGGGGGGGGGGGGTTGATGGAGTTTGAAAGCCATCGGAATCTTACCTTCATATTTTATGCTCTGGACATAATGTCCGTCCCCTTTTAATAAAAGAAGGCAATTTCATTTTCCGTTGTTTCGATGCTATCCGTCATAATGGAAATGTTTCTGAAAACAAAAGGCAGCCCTTTGACGGTGGAGGATTAGAAATAACAGTAGAGTAGTGTGTCTGAGAACAGAATGGCAACCCTTCGACGATGGAGTGAGGCAAGGTCGTCACGCTTTGCCTGGATTTACAGTAGACCTCATTGTCTAGGACTCTAGGAATCACTAATCCTACCTTTGTCCTTTGACTAAAGGAGTAAGAAACTTAGAATGTTGTTCTCAACACATTCTTTCAATTTTATACAAGAAGGCCTGACTTCAAATAAGAATTTTACAGGATACGACTCTTGTAAATTCAATTTTTAAAGTTCACTACCTATAACCGAAGCGAGGGTTCACTATAAACTGAAATATTAATGTACTTTTTAATATATGCGGGTCGGGACCAACGATTTAGGTTCACTATAGCCGAATGTTGACTATAACCGAGTCACTATATCCAGAATTAGCTGTATTTTATTATTTATGTTGCAGAAAACTACGTTATGTAATTGAATACATTTACAGGTTTACTCAAATATGAAAGTTTTATTCCAAGTAATTGTTGAAGTGTTGGTGGGGTGTCGTCTGATGAGATGTTCCTTACAAAAACTGACTTAATATTTTAGACTTTCTCTTGACATACAATTTTCGCCAATTTGAAGCATTTTTTTAGTTGAGAAAATACTACTGTAATATTTAAAAAATACGAGTCTCTACAGTTTTATTTGGTCTTGTTATGTACTGCCGTGTAAATAACGAATTGCAGTTCATCGCATATTCTCGGTAGTCCAGAAGTCACTATGCTTAGCCTACATCCGGAGTTCGTGGATTCAAAAGCAGTCGAGAACTATGCATTTTTAAGAGGGATCATTATTCTTAAGGTGACTTCCTTTAACAGAAAAAATAATTCTGGGAGATCCATAACGTAAACTTATGGTATGTGAAACAACCTAATGTCTCAATGAGAGAGGGGTCCAGATACAATTTAGCGGTTATTTATCACCTGAGTCAAAATTCAGAATTGTTAGTCATTGTCGCCTGTCATCCTGTCACCAGGAGCAGAGGAGAATTCAGTCTTACAGATGTCCTCACCTGTCAAACTGTTTACGTCATCAGACTAGAAAGATCTTCATACATCGCACCTAAATATGCTAGCAACCAATAAATGATTTATAACAAGACTTTGTTTTGTCTGTAGTAACTTAATTATATGCGAAAATAAAAACAATCTGTAGCTTAATGTTTAGCTAGAGCCTAATAGTTTTCAGTGGAATAGAAGTTAGTAAGCTTTAAGTTAATGCTTTCGAGGGATGAGCTTAATTCAGTACGAGGGTAGGGTTTACATAACGGCATATACCCACATAAAGTTACCCACATGTTCTTATTTTTAAATGTAATGCTGTCAGGCAGTCATAATTAGCACAATTGACTTTTCTTCTGCAAGAAAAGTAGGTCATTTCTGTCAAGCTGGAGGTAGCGAATTTAAGAGTTCAAAATACTTACATACCTACTTACAAATGGCTTTTAAGAAACCCGGAGTTCATTGCCGCCCTCACATAAGCCCGCCATCGGTCCCTATCCTGAGCAAGATTAATCCAATCTCTATCATCATATCACACCTCCCTCAAATCCATCATATACCATCTACGTCTCAGCCTCCCCAAAGGTCTTTTTCCCTCCGGCCTCTCAACTAACACTCTATATGCATTTCTGAAATCGCTCATACGTCCTACATGTCCTTCCCATCTCAAACGTCTAGATTTAATATTCCTAATTACGTCACAATAATAAACAATTTATTAATTACGGCGCGCGACCGAACCACATTTCTAATTTAAGTTTCGTACGTTCCAGATATGTGACACCTCAGTTTTGTATGCGTTTTCCCTAACCAAACTGGTACTTCACTTGAAACGCGAACATGTTTGTTGCAGTTTTCTCAAAAATGGCTCTTACGATTTTCTTTAAAATTTGCACATGAACTACACGTACCAATATCTAAAACATTTATTTGAAACTATTTTTTGTACGAGTACTTACACTAATAACGGAGATGTTCTATGTCGCGCGACTTTTGAATCATCCTGTATATATTGATTCGGCATATAGTAGCATTCTAACATCAGTTTACAATAATAATAATTCACCTACAAATATCAATCCCGAGTAGTCCTCTCTCACTTTTATGTGATTTGTACCGAAGAAAAAACAAAGGTTCTGACTAGGAAAGTAAAGTATTTTATATAGAAAAATGATCTCTTTTTACTATACCCTCATTTCGTAACAATTGTTTATTTAATTTATGCAATTCAATTGGTGTAGTTAACTTGAACCCAAAAATATTTTTCCGAACGATTTACGTTTGAAAACACGATTATACAGATAATTAATATTTTTCAATAAAATAGAGTTATTTTTTTTCCTTTTGCAGTAATCCCTTTATTTTACCTAAATAATTTTTTCACTTATATATAAGTACGTACATAATATTTCAAACACAAAGTGTTAAGTACATACCTTGTATTGGTATAACATCATTTACAAATATATCATATTTAATAATAATGAAAGCAAATTTGTAGTGCTGATTTCGAGTTAATCGCCATTTTGAACAATGAAATACCGATTAATTAGTTTAGATAAATTACTAAATTTTATGTGCATTATTTTTGGACGACTGGAATCGTGGATACTAAATATAAATAAAATACGTCCAATAGTTCAGGAGAAATCACTGTAATAAAATGTCTTGTCAGGAACCACTTGTTTTGGTACAAGGATGCTGGAAATAAACTGGATTGAATTAAATTTTTTCAGCAACGTAATAGCTACTCTGTCCTTATATATAATAATTATAATGAAAAAGTGAACGACTGCCTGTATTTTCTTCAACTGGTTCAGATTCTATGTTATTTTTCTTTGATTTCCTGGAATCCATGCTGATAATGAAATACTAACACTTGTTATGGCAATTTATTATGTTTTTATTTGGTTTGACTTTCAGTTTACCCCATCACGCTGTACGACGTATTGTTTCATGCTTTCTTGACCTCGGAACGAGGAGATGATGTGGTGAGTGCCACCACAGTCTAGTATAGACAGTCACGAAGCTTGAGTTGTGAAGGTGCTAGGAACAATAAACTGTGCCGGTACTATTTCGCATTGTCTGTAATGAGGCGACATTAGCGATCCTAGTGGTTAGCAACTATCTATGGATGCATATTTACTACGTATTGAGCTTCGTGACTGTATATACTAGACTGTGGTTACACGCTCCGACCGCCTTTTCATTCCCAAAAAGGACCGATATTCAATTCATAGCTCCACCGGGACATGATTCCGCGGTGTGCCAGTCCTACTCATAATTTATGAAGTAATGTCTCCATTTCTTTTGCAGTTTATTTGTGTAAGACAATGTTATAAATTTTATTTTTTCCGTTTCTAGTTTCTTTTCATTGCGTTCTCAATAAATTTCAGCCTCAGTTTAGCATTGGCCTATTGGAATGGAATTTACGGGAGAAGGTCACTAGGGCCCAGCATCGCGATCTGTTACGATCTATTGCACTAACCCTCAAGCTAGACACATTCCCACCCAAACCCACACTGGCTGACTACACTGATGTTCGCTACGTACCCAGGTTTCGAGTAAGCAACCCGAATATGAAATTAATATTAATGGAGCAACCTTTTGAATAGTTATTAAGATGAAGCAATTGCTTCATCTTAATTCTTCCATAATACTTGGGCCCTCGTCTCCAGGCCAGCCCCCTCTGTGCGTCGCCAGCCGGCGATCGGGGAATGCTATGGAATGATGACGAAATGGAGAAATGGTTACGAAATGGTGTAGATGTGTAATATGGGGGAAAACGGAAGAACCCCAAGAAAAAATACCCAATTGCGACCTTGTCCGCCACAAGTGTAATCATAGATTTTTCAATGAAAAATCCCAGCCGATCGGAACTCGAACCTGGGCCGCCTGCATGTAAGCCTATTAGTGTTGGCTTTTACTTGAGCTCCGGTTTAGATTGTTGATAGTTTGATAATCTGTAAGTACTAGGCAAAGCGACCTTCGTGTGACTTTTCAGTTGGCACCGTCATTTTGTCTTTATTTTATAATTGGTTAAATTTTACGTTAGTTTTTATTCACTTATTTTAAGGTCTTAAAAGTTCAAGACCGTTGTTTTTATCCACACGAATTTAATTTATACAACTTGCAGACTTCATCTGCCTTTGGAATTACCAGAACCTCGTTTTTATGCACTAATTTTATTTTTGCTAGACTTCTTTAAGAACAGTGTATTTAATGGAAGTTCGGAAACTTAGTTATGACGTTTTTACTACTGTAATTTCATATTCCGAAAAAGTTGGTAGGAGAGACAGACGGCTGTACTTCGAGCAAAATAAATTAGGAGAGCTCTCATAAAATTTAAATGAGGGTCTACCGAAAGATTCGAAATCACGAATCGCGAAAGGGTGATTACATCACGTCAGTATCCTGACTTCACAAAACAAATTGAAGGATGGTACTCAATATCCTCTTCGCTACTGCGTATCATATCAGGCACAAACAGATTACATAAACAGTAGTTATATAAGCAGCTTGTCCTTTCGAATACGTGCATCAGTACAAATGTGTTTCCGTCATGCAAATACAGAATCACGTATATCTGTAACGAGATGTTCCGTCAGTGTTTTCCTATTTAATGACTTGCTTATAATTTTCTGCTGTGCCGCCATGTTATCCACTGTAACTGAATAGAGCTGTGTTGTATAGTTTTTTTTTTTAATATCGTCATTTCATTTTCAATATTGCCGCCGAAACGCATTAGGCTACAACGCTTCCGTGCCTAAATTGTTTTCAATTGATTCCCTATATCACATGTCAAGCTTCCTGGACGACATTTTCCAAAGATCTACATAAATTTTCCGCTCGGTTGCTTTATTAAGGAGTTAGGTACAGCTTACAGCAGTAAAATTTTGGAACTATTGAGCATTTGTTTCTCCATTACTGTATCTTGTACAATAATGAAAATTAGTATGTGTAAAACACAGTCCTTCTGCTATATGAAAAAAAAAAGTTTCTATATTTCTACGATTAAAAAAAAATATATTTACCTCCCCCCCCCTTCACTGCACAGTAAACTGCCATCATTTTGAATTTTGAAATATATATATATATATATATATATATATATATATATATAACTTTTTTAAATCGTAAAAAAATATATATTTTTTTTTCATATAGCAGAAGGACAGTGTTTTACACATATCAATTTTCATTACAAGATACAGTAATGGAGGAATATTTCCAAAAATTTTAATGCTTTAAGCTATACCTAACCCCTTAAGTCTTTTCTAAACTTAAGCCGTTGTTAGCATATCGAAAATGTCTGTAATATCACCAACATTCTACGATGAAGATACCCAATGTATTTATCGCTGAATTAAAAACGGATTAATTTACTGTTGATGGGTGAGTTATTCGTGGACTTTGGTTGAGAAAATCTATAGATACGGTACAACTTCAACAGACAGAAGGTTGGTCAGAATTATCAGAAGCCTCTTATGGAAATCGCTCGATTGGTTTGACAGCTGTGAGAGACTGACTTACTGTTCCTTTCTTTAAAATAGTCCATGTTTCGAGACTTAAAACAAAAAAATATACTTAGGCCTAATGCTTGGTCGAATTGCATGTTGTGTATCACAGTGTAGGTTTACTAATGGGTAGGCGGTAGAGGGGATCCTCGATGCTTCTTGTGTCAACAGTCGCACCTGCCTCTCGTTTCAACATCTGCTCCGGCAGCTGTAGGGAACCTGTTGATCTGGCTGTAACACCGGTTGCAGCGGAAAAGGATAATCGGTCTTTTAATTCATGGCTATAAAGCATGTAATGTAATTTTGAAAACTGAGTGGAACCCACAGTTTTAGGTTCGAATTTCTTCTAGGGATTAGTTGTTTGACTATTATCTTTGCTAATCTTCATGAAGTTCTGGTGTCGATTCGACCGGTCACACAGCATTTGCGAGTGATTACAATCTCCGAACTCTCAGGTGTTGCACCATCTTCAGGGATTACTACGGTTATATGCTCCGTGGATTACATATCTTGGGAGAAGGACCTGATTATAAATTATTTTAACAAAGTCCAATAATATGAGGGAAATCCGGAGTTTTACGAGAAAATGTGTCGCAACATAGTTTGTGCATTCACTCGTAAAGAATCTCAACGTGAACTTGGACCTCCACACCGGCGTGGTTTGAGGATAGCAAGAGAATTTCATGTTGTTAGGCTGCCCCAAAGGTGATTTGTATCCCTCTTCGACTGATGACATTGTTCAATTATTCCCAAGCTTTTCCCCAACTGTAAGGCGAATGTCAGGTAATTTCATGGCGAATTTTCGTATTCATCTCGTCCTCATCAGTTCCACGAAAGCAGATAACCTGGCCGATGACACAGCGTTGTTAATTCAACGATTAAAATTATAATATCCGTTGTTAAACTCGTCTATAATGGAGAATCGCTCGACAAATGTAATATTGTAATGCCGAATCGCTAGACTTCTGACATTTTGAGGTAGCGCGAAGTTGCTTGAGCTCAAATTATCCAATCAAATACAAAGGTAATACGTCACTTTTATAGGGACTGCGTGAAGTTCTCCGAATTACACGGCACAGTTAACAAATTATTGCATTGTAGCGCATTCAAAATATAGCCTAGTTCCCGGGTATCTCAGTTGGTAGAGCGTTGGTACGTTTAACCAAAGGTCCCGGGTTCGATGCCCGGTCCCGGAACAATTTTTCCCTCGAAATTATTCAGTCCTATATTCTTTATTATAGTATAAATAGTAAAAATATCGTATTCTAGTGTATATAGTATAAACAATTTAAATTGTAAATATTAGTGTAATTGTTTAAGTGGTCCATGTTTTGTTTTGCTCCACTTTACGAAACAAGAATCGCGTGAGCCGTCGGTCAAGTACTTTACTTACTATATGCACGCGCGTCGTCACTTAAAAACTCCAGTAACATTTATCTCTTGTAGCTCCATGGGACAAAGTACGGTCCCTAATTATCAGTTATTACACAGATTTAGTTAGAAGAATTTCCATGGCCTACCTCAACACGTCATATTGAGGGTCCTTAGTCTGGTCTGTAAAGCTTTGTAGTTGAACGACTATTTTAATAAATAAAAAAACTCATTCGCAGTTTCATATATTTCGTAGAATGTGGTTTAATCATCGTTTGTTTGTAGGCCTACGTTTACGAAATTGTCTGTATTACAAAGAAAAAAAAATAGTCAGTTGACAGTATTTTTTCCGCCGTTTTCTTAACACAAGTTAATCTGTGAAAATAGATTCTTTTTTTTTTTAGTTGGTTATTTAACGACGCTGTATCAAGTACGAGGTTATTTAGCGTCAATGATATTGGTGATAGCGAGATGGTATTTGGCGAGATGAGTTCGAGGATTCGCCATAGATTACGTGGTATTCACCTTACGGTTGGGAAAAACCTCGGAAAAAACCCAACCAGGCACTCAGCCCAAGCGGGGATCGAACCCGCGCCCGAGCACAACTTCAGAGCGGCAGGCAAGCGCCTTAACCGACTGAACCACGCCGGTGGCTAATAGATTCTAGTGTAGGCATACTTTAACTTCTTATATGTCTTCGTAAACATAATCTCTCAAAATGATGGACATTCATTTCAGCAAATTTTCTTGTTTTTTTCCTTCCATTTTTTTCTTCTTCTGGTTTATGTTAGATTCTATATTTTGATATGTGTTCGAGTATCTGAGGGAGATGGTAAATATCATATTTAATAAGGAGCTGCCAATATAGTTTTGTATTATTTTAAGTCCCGTAAGAGAGTTTAATTCACGCCATATAATAAGAGCTTGAAGAGTATACCTTGTAGTAATAAATTGCATAATTTAAGAAGGCTGATAGAAATATAATAGCCTACTTTGTTGTACTTCTACTGTCCATCACTAGTTGTATCCAAGGCTGGGCAGTATTTGAAATATATTTTTATTTTGTAATTTGTAAGGCTTTTCGAAAGTATTTTGTATTTAACCCTCAACTGGTATTGCTTTTTAAATGTACGTAAGGATATCTAGCCATATGGGTCTATATTAACTCATAGATACCAGTTGAGGGTTAAATACATAAAATTGATGTATTTTGTATTTCAAATACTCAAAATACTTTCTTCTTCTTCTTCTTCTTCTTCTTCTTGTCATGAAACCCATTGCCGTAGCCCTTGATTTAATGCAAAGTGAGAAGACTTGCTATTAGGGCCAACTTTTGTCCACATTAATTTCCACCAAAAACAGATTACATATTCTGTTATCTAGTAATCTATGCCAGCTATTCCAAGTAATTCCAATCCTAATAAGTTCGCTTTCATTAAAATTTTAAAGGGATGTTTGATCTGATCCCAGAAGCAAATTAAGCTATTTTGGCAACTTGCTTCCAGCCATTATTTAAGATGAGATAGCTACCTGGCACTTGCTCAACAAATGATAAGAAGGGGATACAGAATATGTGTGTGAAATCCGCTGGGCAGTTCTCTGCTACACCTTTGGTCAGTTCAGACGATGACGATGAAAACAGTTCTTATGTTTTCAACTCAAATACAACAGACAATTGAAAAGCAAAAAGAAAAGAACTTGTCTACTGCGGAGTATGAGCTCATATAATTCTTCAATTCTACAACCCTGTGCTCTCTAGAGAATTACCAACAGTGAAACAAGCTTTTATAAAGTATAATACAAGTTTGTGTTCCTCTGCGCCTGTAGAAAGATTGTTCTGTTTTGTAGGATTTATTCATTCACAAGCAAGGGGATCTTTATCTGATAAACTTCTTAAGAAACTGTTTTTTTAAGGGAGCACTAATTATTCATATGTAGCATAATTTCATTGCTGACTGGGAAAAGTAAGAATGTTCAGTTACAGTGTTTATATAAAACTTCGAGGTAAAAATACTTTTAATGTTAATATAATATTTTAGATTTTCAGTAATATTCTTACTTATTTATATATTGTATCGAGTATTTGAAATACAAATGTATTTGGTTAATTTTTTTAAAGTATTTTGTATTTGTATTTCAAATACTATTCTTTGAAGTATTTGTATTTGAAATACTTGGATGTCAGTATTTTGCCCAGCCCTGGTTGTATCTACCATAAGTTGACGCCTGTAATCGGATGTGGCACTTATGAAACAAGAATTTTATTCTTAGATTTTATGAAATGGAATTGTAGGTACTAGTAAACATTCCGTGCGTAACTTGAGAATAAGAAACGTTTCCGTTTACACTTGTATAGATTAGTTCACACCAGACGCAGAATCTTATGTTCAAATATAAATAACGCTCTTAATGCAACAAGATAGCAGGCGTCTCGTTTGCAGATGTTCTTGCTGATGAGGATTCACATGCTCTCATTGTTGAAGCGCATCTCGCATCCGGTGTGAACTCACCGTGACTTACAACAGTTTTCGTCGAAACTTTATCATTCTAATCGTGGTATAAAATATACCTCTTCGAGCTTCGCAGAAAAGTGATACGAAAACTGTCGTCGTAAGTGATAAACCGGTTCTGGAGCTTGCCCCTAGGCCCAGAGACTGTGGGTTTAAATCCTCTCGAAAGGAAGAGATTCTTAACGTGACTTCCTTACAGAGGAAAGTAAAACTGGAGTTCGGTGTCGTAGATTTACGAACGCGGATGATACTATTGCTGACTCAGAGTTCTATAGATAAAATTCGTTATCCATTTGTCCATGTGGAAATTCGAATGTATTTTGTCCACTCTCAAAGAGGCACAGATACTGTTTATTCAGCGACGATCTTCGTGTTCTTGAAGTAATGAATTGTAAGTTTTCAGCAAAGTATAAACAAAGTTTGAAATGAGGACCAGTAACTTTATGATGGACTATCACTCAGACGCTCTCCACCATTATGGAAGAGAATAGACATATGCCCTTTATACCATATGAAGAAGTAGGCCTACATTTTTTCGTATTCACATGGAGGTCATATAACTTAAAACCACCAGTTTCTGACTTACGTTCTTTTTACCCCGCAACATAGATTTATTTTATTTCAATGTACTGAACAAAATAGTTACTAGGATAATAAATTATATACTTAGGGAATACATTACCAATACTATTATTCCCTTGGTTTACAATATTTATTTTTCTGACTTTTTTATTTTTTGGACAAATTCGTTTCTCTCACTTACGCTAGATTCTTTCTTCTATATTCTTAGAATTCTCACCCTAGTCTTTATTGTATCTAAACAGAAAATAATAATGCATGGTGATAACGTTAACGACGACGACGACCACCACCACCACCACCATCATCATCATCATCATCATCATCATCATCATCATCATCATCATCATCATCAGCATCAGCAGCAGCAGCAGCAGCAGCATAATCATCATCATCATAGGCCCTAAAATGTTAGGTCAGGTGATCCGTTTCCTCACACAAAATTAAATCGCCATTTAATTGTTTTAAAGGCCTTTCTACGAGTAGTATTCTTTTTCCTTCCGGTCGCCATTTTAGCATTCTCAGGGAGATTCTGTTGTCATCCGTTCTTAATGTCGTATCAAGTTCTGCGTGTAATTTCTGATTTTTTTTTCTAAAATAATGTAATTTCTAATTCTTGTAAAATTCCTTGATTTCTTTTACGGTCTAATAAAATGTATCCAGGTGTTTTCATCAAATTTTCGTCTCTGCAGTACTTAATCTTGTTAACTTTTGTTTCGAAGTGTCCAAATTTCGCTACCATATAACAAAATTTGAATTGCTAAGGTGTGTATACTCTTGTTTCTTTTTTAACTGGATTAGATTAAGAAATTTTAATCAACATGTCGAATATTTATTTACTGGTATTTAATTAGTTTTGTTTGAAAAGCTTTTTCACCTTCATAGTATGATGATCGACATCCTATATAATTAAATATATTTTTACTTTTTCTAACATTGTATTCTCTAGGCCTACTCCTATTTTACTTCTTACAGAAGACTATGGGTTTGGACATGGAGACTGAAATATTCATACTAAAATCATTCAAGATACTGTTCAAAAATGCATTCAGTTCTGTTTTGTAGTTACATGTTATTACATTCAGAAACTTTCATTATGTAGCTCTGCATACTAATGAAATCAGTGTAGGTGACAGTGGACAACCCTCTCTGACTCCCCTATTATTCGACAACGTAATAATTACCTTCAAGTAATGGATCCCTTTAACTAGTTCTCTTCTCAGTAATAAATATCTTCCCGGAACTCCGCTCGGATGTGGATTCGTTTCCCGTTTGGGCTGGTTACCTGGTTGTTTATTTCCAAGGCCTCCCCAAACCGTATGGCGAATGTCTGGTAATCTATGGCGAATTCTCGATCTCATCTCGATAAATACTATCGCGCTGTCACCAATTCCATCGCCATTAAATAACCTAGTAGTTGACACAGCGTCGTTAATAAACTAAAAAGGATTAAATATCTTTAACCAAGACTTGACATACCTACACAAATAGCCAGAATCCTATTCATGTGGTGAGCATGGAATAAAATCATTTCTTAAGACAGCGATCTGATTGATTCAAGCACATAATTATGAGGTACCTAATGAGTACAGAAGATAGCATACTACCGGTATAAGCGACATGCGTCCAGTGTTAAGGTTGGTTCATAATAAACCGGAAACGATAACGGTAATATTGTTAAAAATAAATGTATTTAAATGTGAGCATTTACAATTAACTATTGTGAATGAGCACATTGAAATACATTTATTTTAACATTATTTCCGTTCTCGTTCTCGTTTCCGTTCTCAGTTTATTGTGAATCAGCCTTAAATATATGACACGAACGCAGTAAGATGTGCACGTTGGATATAGCTTACGATTATGGTAGGATACATAAGAATTAGTGTGGCAATCAAACAGTGAAGTATATACCAATGTTTTCAACAAGAATAATAGAACTTGCAGCAGGTTCAGATTTGAATATTGTTTTATCAAGTGCGTATGAATGGTGCAGTATTTAGAAAAGATAATAGATCGGACTTTTTTCATTACTGGTGAGGGACAGGAAATCATAACGTTTCTATAATTGACTTTGTCTTCGTCTTAAGATGGCCAAAATGTAACGTGAGTAGGAAATCTTACTCATTGGGTTCGTTAATAAACAGCTAAATCTACTTGACTGATCCAGTGTCTGTTACGGAAAAAGTTCGCAAGAAAATTAATATCGTACAACATTATGATGTGTTCCTCAACAAAAAAGCATAGAAGATTTTCAAGGTGCTAATAGCCTATATCTCTGGTGTGTAGCGCAGCACCATGGAGTGTGTCGCGAAATTTTGGAATTGAAAAATAAATTTTATGCCATCCGGAACGTTTCTTTACAACGCATTTTTTTATTTACAACGAAGTCTTTGGTATGATATATTTTATTTTGAGACAGACTTTACTAATGAAACGTGAACACCTGCAACAATGCTTACTAATTCATTTACTCTTACCACTAAATAATAAACAGAGTTCAGAATCGTCAGAAAATGTCGGTCAATATACGTGTGAATGAATGAATGAATGAGTGAATGGATATCGGTCAATCAAACAATCAATGAATGAATCATCGAATATTTTTAATATATATTAATGACTTATTAAAAATTGACAATACAATGATGTTCATTATTCTTATGCAGATGACACAGTTTTACCTTTTTTGGTAAAACCTGGTATGATGCACACAATAATTCAAATATTGGACTTAAATTAATAAAAAAATAGTTTGATATTAATTATCTTTCTACCAACGAAAATAAAATCATAATTATTCCATTCTCATTATCTGAAAAATGTAACAAACCTCCTACATCTATATTAAGTATTAAATTACATAATTCTGATTGTTGTCTTATACAATGTAAATGTCCGATTATTAAGGAGTCCTCTGAAGTTAAGTATTTAGGTATCACTTTCGACAATCATTTAAAATGGAACCAACACATTAATTACCTTTGCAATAAATTACGTAAAATAATATATTATTTTGTTTTATTGGGGAATTACTTGTCAATAAGTTTATTGCGCACAATATTATTATTATTATTATTATTATTATTATTATTATTATTATTATTATTATTGTATCTCCAATGGGGGTAGCCCTAGTTTACATATGTATGCTAGGGCTGTAGTTTTACACAAAAAAATAGGCCTACGCATAAAACAAATTGAAAAGAAAAATAAATTAGCTTACACAATGGAAATAAAACATAAACAGTCCGTAATTTAAACATTGCGATTGCAAATCAAACGTCAGGCATCAATTGAGACATACAGAAAACAGTTACAACACATAAATATAACATTTCTTATAGCCGTACTCTATAACACAATTAAGCAACTTTCCCTAACATACATAATAAATTAATACATAATAGTCACACAAACACAATCAAGCATCCCATAACTATGACTCACATACACAACAAATCAAGCATCCTCTACAACACATACACTTCAACATGATAACTATACTTTTAAAAGTTACAAATTTGGCTCCAGAAGAATAAATAGGACACTGTTACTAAATACTGTTATTTTCTACAAGGTCTTAAATACACCTGTAATAAATCTGTGAAATTCCTTTATGCAACATTGCTTCAGAAGAACTTTTGTTATTGATGGTGAGAAAGTTGTATCGCACATGCTAAGGTGGGTTTCTAGCCGGTATCTCTTGCGTTCTTGTAGCGGGCACTCAAATAACAGGTGGTCGACAGTTCGTGTGGGGTGTTCACAGGGACATGTAGAGCCGTTTGGGTTGTCAATTTTGAAACGTTCAAAATATGAATTAAATTATCCGTGTCCAGTCATGAATTGCGTGGATATGTATGATGGTTCATAATTCTTTACGGTTAGTCTATTTTTAACTGTGGGAAAATATAGTGATTTTGTGATTTGACCATTTGTACTATTTAACCACATTGCATTCCAGTCATTTAAGATGTCCACCTTCATTTGCATTTTTACATAAGAGAGGGGTTGTTTAGAATATGTGTGTTCTAAACAACCCCTCTCTTATTGCGCACACTATACTTAACTTTATTTCAATCGGTAATTATGTATGGAATTATAGGATAGGGTAGTTTATTTAAGTCCAATTTTAATCCACTTTATTTATTACAGAAGAAAATAATTAAAATATGTCTTCATAAACCTATTGATTTTCCATCTCAAAAATTGTTTTTAGATTTTAATGTTCTTAAAATAAGACAAATTTATTATATTGTATTAATAAAATTCATAATGAAAATCGAAATAATTTTGAATTGTATTATCATAGTTATGAAACAAAAGGTATGAATTCTTTAAGATTGTTTAAACCAAAATGCAACACTGCTACATATTCAATCATAGTAGTAGTTTAGGCCCAAGAATATATAACAAATTTATATTTAAATGTCCTATTCTTGTCAATTCTAATAGTTCTAATATTAAATTTAAAAAGTTATGTATGGATTTTATAAAAATTGAAAAATTATGAATTTAAATTTATATATTCTTACTGCGTAGTAGATCTAAGAAAATCGAAATAATTTTGAATTGTATTCTCATAGTTATGAAACAAAAGGTATGAATTCTTTAAGATTGTTTAAACCAAAATGCAACACTGCTACAGTATTCAATCATAGTAGTAGTTTAGGCCCAAGAATATATAACAAATTTATATTTAAATGTCCTATTCTTGTCAATTCTAATAGTTCTAGTATTAAATTTAAAAAGTTATGTATGGATTTTATAAAAATTGAAAAATTATGAATTTAAATTTATATATTCTTACTGCGTAGTAGATCTAAGACAAATTGTATTATATACTTCTTAATTTCAATTCAGGAATCCGCCCCTGAGCACGAGTTCTACTCTTTCAGGGGCGAGCTAAAGTTTTTCTGTATATATTATATTTTATGTTACAATTAGGCCTATTAGCAAAATAAATAAATAAATAAATCAGTCAATCAATGAACGAATTAATCAATGAATAAATATAAGTAAATAAATAAATAATAGGGCCTATGATAATATAATTACTATCCACTATTACAACCTATAGTACTACTACTGTTATAAATTGAAAAATAGTTGGTGCTCCCACTTCACTACGATTTTCTGAAATGAAAATGTGCATCCCTAATAAGAAGTGAGTAACAAAATGCTTCTACATTTCCTGATTTACTTCATATCCGAACACGAACATGGTTTGAAGATATTCACATGCTTTACTTTTGACTTCGCTGGGCTAGATAACTCTGGAGAAACAGGAGACAAAGGATACGTTCTCAGTGCCTATGAAAGGGATACAAATGTTTCACTCTTCTGATGGGAGTCGAACCCAGGACTGCTAGATCCGTACGCAAAGTACTATCGCTTGAGATTAGAGACGATATTAGCAAATACTGGAACACTTTTAGTAAGCTCAAATGGCCTTTGGTAGCAATCAGAATCTTTACCAGTAATTTTAAAACTCTCCTTTGGAGATGAGGAGCCGGCACGTGGTCGTGTTGTGGGAGAAGTGGGCGTGGGGCGGGAGGTTTTGACACGCACTGAAAGTCGTGATTTGTCTGGGAATTCAGAGTGTACGTCTTATCAGATGCGCGGCTCCTCTGTCGCATTACTGATACTGTGTGTGTGTGTGTGATTATTTCAGAGAAGAACGGAGTTAACGTGACCGCTGTGGTCGACATGAAGACGCCGCCGACACGCAAGCAGGCGTCGCGACGCAACATCCCTAACAGCGGACAGAAACCCACGCCTCTGAGGGGTGAGTACAGAAATAAGAAATAAACAATGTGACACAGTTATTGATTGCGGCGCGCGGTCTTGATGTCGAGGTGTATTGCAAGGAGCCAAGCTAGAAGACGTGGGAAACAAAGGCGCAAAGTTACATGCAGGACTTTCCCGGAATAAGGATGTAACCAACAAAACTATAATTCATATTTCAGGAGAAAACAAAATAATTTCAGGGACATATTGAATGCAATAATTTATTTTTATACATGAATTTTCAAAATTACTTTTTCCACCAAAGTCAAATATTTCTATAATTTGATGTTACATCTTTTTTCCGGGGAGGTCTTCAGTTATTGGGGGGGACCATACTATAATGTGATGTCTGATGCCATTTTACACTGGATATAGTTTTTTCTGAAGTTGCAAGAAAATTATTTCAAGATACGACAATTATCGGGACGCAGATTCACGATTATGTAATATTATTGTCCGTTTACAGTCTGATGCTGCTTGAAAATTATTTCGAGATTTTAATGGAAATTCATCTTTTTCCAAATTTTTCATTCCCGGTACCGAGAAATTCTTTATCAGTATAAAGTCTGCCTCTTTACAGAAATTTCTCCTAAACTATTGGTTAAGTTTTATTTATTTTTATAGACCAGCAGTGACCAAAACTCGAGCTGCAGTGATTACATGCGACAGACAGCTTATGAAATGAGGAAAGGGAGAAAAGGTACTTGGCATGAAGACTACAACCAGTGGTGGTTCCTGTACTAACATCTTGATCAATCCCGCGGATACAATTCTCGAGCTTTGTTGTATCAGTAATGTTACTGCTGCCATCAAGAGCCAGTGAATAATATATGATTTGTCTTTCTTCTTTTTTTAACTTTCCTCTTGAATATAACTAGGAATTTTTTTAATTCTTCTCTCGATACTTGGTCGAAAAAAATTCGTAGTTTTTCAAAATTAAAAACTTCTTATGGACAAGTTATTTAAGCTATTTTAATCGTTGCTTTTGAGAAATTCTGTTCTATTAAAAGGCTTTAGACACGAGATACTTCAAATCCCATTACGTAGCTGATTTCCTTACATTTATTTATGTAATTTTTGTCTTCCTGGCTATGATTTAAGACATGTCAATTCCTGGCGATTAACAGTTTGTTGGCACATAATATTGAATCAGTTTTTCTACAATATTATTATTAAATGAATAACTAATAAATAGTTACCTTCATCTAAACATTAAGAAGATTAAAAAATGAGGTAAAACCTAATCATTTTATCCTTCTAGGGAGAAGATGTAAAATATTAATATTTATGCACGTACAGAAGAATTATAGAAACACATACTTAGTGGTCAGTAATAGTGATAATCATAATAATAATAATTATACATTATTCAGCGTGGCAATTAATGTTTCTATATACTCCTAATTGAACCGTTGAGCAAAGTAAACATATTACATTTTGTACGACAGAACAACAAAAAAGTTATCCTCATTCTTCACGAAACCACCTCTTACTGCTTGTAGAGACAGAGTTTGTAGAGCGACATGATACCGCCACTGCTTGCCTTTAGTACGTGAATGAAACGCACAGCAATGTACAGGAAAGTCCTCGTACCCGTTTGAATGTCTGTGATTACACGATGTAATCACGACACCCACTTTGGTCACCGCTGATATAGACGCTGATATCAATCTAGGCACTGCAGAAGATAAATGACCACAAGTTCAGAACTAAGTTTACACGACATAACTTTAAAGTCATGCCTGAAGCATGCAGCGGGATTGAATAACACTCAATAGAAATGTTAATATAAGAAAAAGCTAGAATCTGCGTGAAACATATTTTTTGCATGATCGTGTTGTTTGCTGTATTTACAGGTATTGTTGTTAGGCTTTGAAAGTTAGAATTCCCACACTGAAATAGACCCATTACAGTGCATTTACCGTTACTTAGTTACAATTACAGTGCAGTCTTGCGAAGGCTTTGAAACATTATTGCTCTACATTTTCAGTGCAAAATATATAGTTACTTGCAATTTTAAAAATATGATCGCGCAAAAAGATGTTGTACACTACACGTTTGTAAAGTGCATTACAAAATCTCGTTTTCCAAACTTTTACTCAATTTTGTAAAAAACACTTCCCAGTCTTGTATCGTAATATCCTATTACGTCATTATTGGGATATTATATCCCTAGCTCTATCTATCTCTGTAGCTGTCTCTAATCAAAATGCAAGATCATGTAGAATTTTCTGGAATCCGTTGCCACTTTTAGTGAAGTGCGTTGTGTATGGATTTCTGTCCACACCGAAGTTCCGAAAGTGCTAAAATTGTACCGACATATATGCGATGACTGGAATACCGCACAAACCGGTCCGGGTCTGCGGAACCACGCTTCGATGTTATGAAGCTTGATTCCTTATCCGCAGCACACAGGAAAATGCAGTGTGGCTTCTTTAATAACTAATAAATACACCTTTGCTTTCGTATCGAAATCAGTCGCTAGTTAACATCCTATCGACTTTCGCTGATCCACTTTCATCAAATCTGAATAGTCGTAACAAAAATATGTCATCATGAAGGATTGGAGTCCCGTATAGGCCTATTTACGCCTTCAAATCTTCAAGTCATCTCTTTTTAAGCCGTACTACTTTTGTTTATGCGTTTGATATTAATCCTGTATATTCTGATTGTTTCTCCTACTCATTTTAGTGTATGGTGTAACCATTGATTTCGTATGTATTTATTCCTAATCTGTTATTTCTAATTTCTTCCATAATACATCTTAAAAGTCGAATTTCGATTGCAAGTTATATACTTATTTATGCCAAAATCCAAATCCAACTTTGAGAAATTAAGTGGCATAAAGAGAGCTTAGATAGTTTGAAGTAGTAGAGTAGTAGTAGTAGTAGTAGTAGTAGTAATAATAATAATAATAATAATAATAATAATAATAATAATAATAATAATAATAATACTTTGGTCGGCGGGAAAAGGCACATAAGTAAAAATTTCGATTTTTCTGTTGTACCTAATCACATAAGTCAAGTATTTTTTTTTCCTAATTTTTGAAATAATAAAATTTCTTGTATGTTAAATTGAAAAGGGTCTTCCTTTGACCAGCTTTGACCAACATACATGAATTTCATTATTATACTTATATTTAGTTAAGAGTAAATTGAAAATATCTCTCCTGAAAAATTCATTTTTTTTTTTTACTTAACTTGTGTGTTTTTTCCCGCCGACCAAAGAATAATAATAATAATAATAATAATAATAATAATAATAATAATAATAATAATGTTATATTATAATATCAAAATTTTGTTTGTTGTTATTTAGTCAACTGTACGAAGTCAGGTCGGGAGGCCGGAGGGAAAAATACCTTTAGGGAGGCCGAGAAGTAGATTGGAAGATAATATTAAAATGGATTTGAGGGAGGTGGGATATGATAGAGAATGGAGTAATCTTGCTCAGGATAGGGACCAATGGCGGGCTTATGTGAGGGCGGCAATGAATCTCCGGGTTCCTTAAAAGCCAGTAAGTAAGTAAGTAAGTGAGTAAGTAAGTACGAAGACAGGTCTGAACCTCACAAGTGATACCACAAGGCACCACTTATGAGACAATTAGGCCAGGGGATAATGGGATAGGGTGACCAGTTTTCCCCCTAAGAAAATAATAATAGTAATAATAATAATAATAATAATAATAATAATAATAATAATAATAATTATTATTATTATTATTATTATTATTATTATTATGTTTAGTCAACTGTCCGAAGAAAGGTCAGAACCTCAAGTGATACCAACAAGGCACCACTTATGAGGCAACTAGGCCAGTAGATAATGTGGTACGGTAGCCAGTTCCTTTCCCCCTGTATTGCATACATCGCCGATCAGCTACATAACACTAATCAGACTTCAGATGAATACAAACAATTGTTCTTTCTCTGACACTTACCGTCAAGTGAGATGTACTGCCTGATAATAGATATACATATCAGCCGAAACGTAAATCAGAGGGTATTATTATTATTATTATTATTATTATTATTATTATTATTATTATTATTATTATTACTATTACTATTATGTGGAAGAGGAGTTCTGTAGAAAAAACATAGGAGCTCTCACTCTGATTGTGAGTACAATCACAAGGAAAGCCTGGAATCTCAAATAATAATATAACTTAACTAATTCACATGTAATTTTGGTTTTTCTGTATTCTTTCGCAGTCCCGGGGGAAAAATGCATGTAACTGATACAAATTCTCTCTATGATATAGACTATGTAACTTGCATATACTCTAATATGGCTAATATAGTATTTTTGGAGCGATTGAGTAGTACCTACTTATTTCCTTTCTCCTTTCGATGTTGAAACTGCATACTCAGAGACAGCGTCATCATGCTTTGTTAACATTTTCAAGGATGGTTTCAACACGGAATTTTTTAAAAGAGTCAGTGTACGTTTTCTGAACAGACCAGTAAACCATGATTTGCACAGAAAATAAAATAAGTTGAATCAATGATGCCTTTTGTTAAGGTTGAAAATAAAGCCTTGTACGACATTACCAAAGATCAAAAACATATTGCTAGCGTAATGTTGATGTTTGAGGTGAAATTGTCTGAGAAACTGGTTGTTAATAAGTTCCTTATGCATGCAAGAAATTTCTTTTATAAGCCTATTTCGGATAATGAGAAAGAAAAAATTCCTGACTGCTTTCCCTGCGAAATAAGACATTAATGTTCAATAGACAGATCTTATAATAGGGCTGGGCGCTAATACTTGAATTGAGTCACTTCAGAATATCCCTTAACTTCCCATATCACCTTTCCCGGCTGAGACAGTAATGTTTTTGTGCGGTACGAGCAGACAGAAAAGTCAGTGACAGAATGTATCAGACGGGCATCTTAGCTTTTACGAACTTTCGGCTCTCGCTGTTCGCCTAAAATCATCATTCATGCACGAAACCTTACTGTGCGTTTACTTTTACTTTTTTATTTTTATTTTTATTTTATTTATTTATTTATTTACTTATTTACTCTGGTGGAGTTAAGGCCATTAGGCCTTCTCTTCCACACCATCAGAAATACAATACAACTACAAGTAAAATTATACATCAGTGCAATTAATCTACAGAAATAACGAGTGACAGAATGAATATGACATAAAAAACTGAACATACAAATACAAATTGAAAATAATAAAAATTAGTCTAATTAGTTTACAAGGCGGTGTAAGCGAAGAGGACATGGGCGAGGGTTTCTCCGTCCCTTTCACTTCCCCATTGCACATTCGGTCCCTATTATCTGTGTCTGAATTGTAATTCATTTTATACAACAAATATTTCAAGTGTAAAATATCTTCTACTAACAGTAAATGGTTTTACAAAATAAATGGACTTCTACATTTATTCCCCCATACTCTTTATTTAAATTTTAGAATTTTTTTTTTAAACATGAGTTTTGGCTACGTAATTTTATGAAATTGATTAATATCTCAAGAACTTGTCCACTAGATGTCACACAAGAGAACATACGTACACTACATATCGGAAGTTATTTTTTTCCTTCTTTGGGAATATGCTACTTATATGATAAAAAGTATTTACAAAATTTTATTGCAGATGGTGATGAAATTTATGATGTGAGGACTGCAGACATTTAAATGTGGCATTTGTCATAAATAATAAATTACATTGTCAGACCAAGTAGGAACGACGTTTGTTGCATAACGCTTCATTTGTCGGTTGTTCAACTCAGCATTAACAAATTGTAATGTTGTTATTGCCTGTGGGCGCTGTCGATGCCAAGAACACTACAATTCTTCCAAGTTACGTCACTATAGCAGCAGAGAAATTGAAGTAACCTTGTCTGTTATATTATTGAAAATTACCATAATACCCGTACATTGCAAAGAATATTATTAATCACAGTTATTCTGAAGTGGAAATTTTTACTCTATTTAGGAGACTGTTCAGATGTAATTAGATCGTATAGGATGATAATGTGTTGTTAGTGATAGAGTAAACCTAAATATCAAAGAAAATCATCGTAAATAATAGTAAATTATATATAAGCCTATCATTTTTAGTCGGGATTCTCCTGCACATCCAAATAATTAGGAATACCTTTTTTTTTTTCAGCGTTCCTTGTTTATATGTCTAGAATTTTTCACATTCGTAATAAAATGACTGAAAACCTTTTGTTTGGCATTTTGGCCCATGCAGGACGGAATGCGATTTTATGCATGAATTTACAGCGATGAATCGTTGAAGCGAAAAAAAAAGTTGGGAGAATTTTGTTCCTTTATGGCCAGAAAAATTGTTGAAGGAACCTTATGGCCCATATCAAGAAAACCACTTGCTTTCGTTATGTAATCTTTGTGACGTGAAGCATACTGATTCTAAAGTATATAGTTTGGGGATTATTCTCAGTACATTATTAAGAAATTTAGGCCTAGTCCTTACCTTAATTTTAATACCAATGGAGGAGCTGAGAATAGGGCTTGCGAGTACTGTGGTAGTATCAACAGGTTGAATGTATGTCGCTCGCGAAAGGCTAGTCTACAGTATCTGTTGAAGTCGTTACCAAGAAATATCCTGTTCTTGTCAATATTTTCTGCCATAACCGATGGTACTTATTTTCCTCGCCCTTCTTGATGACGGAGGAGATACGTAGCTCCGGAACAGTGGATGGTTCTACGTCAACGGTGACCAAAATTCGAACGGCAGTGATTACACGCGAGACAGTCTAAGAAGTAAGGAGACTGGAGAGAGGTACATGGCATAAAAACTACAACCAGTGGTGGTTCGTGCACTAACATTGAGTTCTTCATCAACCCCGCGAATAAAAATAGCAAGCTTTGTTGTATCAGTAATGTCACTATTGTCATCAAGAACCAATAAAAAATATATAGCTCTATGTACAAATGTTCTTACTTTTTTAAATATTCCTCAATGAACACAATCATAAATTTCCTGAATTCTCTTCTGGATATTTAGTCGAGAAATGCGCAGTTTTTCAAAATTAATTAACAACTTCCATTGAACAAATAATTTCAGCCACCTTGATCCTTACGCTTTTATAAAACTCTCCTTCTTTGGAAGGCTTAAGATAACGAGCTGTTTCGTTCGCCACTAGATAGCTGGCTTCCTTACATTTATTTATGGCATCTTTCTCTTCATGACGATGATTGAAAGCTGATTTCAGTTCCTGGAGTTTATTAAACTTCATTACTACACTAGCACGTAATATTCAATCAGTTTCTCTATATTATTATTATTATTATTATTATTATTATTATTATTATTATTATTATTACTGCTGCTGCTACTGATAATGCTATCAGTATTGTTATTACTATTATTATTATTATTATTATTATTATTATTAAATCAATAATTAGTTAATAACTGATAATAGTCATCAAACGCTTAAACAAAGAAATTAAAATGGAAATATAGCGTAGTAATTATTTTATCATTCAGGAGAAGATGTAGGCCCATATATTGAGGCACGTATATAAGAATGATGGTAACACTTGCTGGTACATAATAATAATAATAATAATAATAATAATAATAATAATAATAATAATAATCCTATCTCCACGGCATGGCGCGTCCTCAGGTTGCGGATAGAGGAGACGGCCTCCAGATATGGAGGGTAGCTGCGAATATATTGAATAAGCAGTCGTGGACAGCTGATAAGGGGTGGTCCTCCAGCTTGGGGGTTGGGCGAAGGGCTAACAACCCATCACCGTAAAAAACAGCTTGTTACGAAACCTAACAATAAGCCTCGGAAAAGTTACACAACGCTGAGCTGCACGCATTGTATTCTTCACCTGACATAATTAGGAATATTAAATCCAGATGTTTGAGATGGGCAGGGCATGTAGCACGTATGGGCGAATCCAGAAATGGATATAGAGTGTTAGTTGGGAGGCCGGAGGGAAAAAGACCTTTGGGGAGGCCGAGACGTAGATGGGAAGATAATATTAAAATGGATTTGAGGGAGGTGGGATATGATGGTAGAGACTGGATTAATCTTGCTCAGGATAGGGACCAATGGCGGACTTATGTGAGGGCGGCAATGAACCTCCGGGTTCCTTAAAAGCTAGTAAGTAATAATAATAATAATAATAATAATAATAATAATAATAATACCTTGTTATGCCCATGTATTCAGAGTAATGTCCTGTAATGTAGCTTCTATAAACTACTACTAATTGATCCGTTGAACAAAGCAACATATTACATTTTCTCCGACAGAACAGCGAATAAATTCCTCTTCTCATTCTGTACGAAACCTTCTGTTCCTGCTCGTAGAGACAGAAGGTTTGTAGAGCGACATGGTACCGACACTGCTTATCTTCAATACGTGAGCGAGAGACAGAGCAATGTACAGGAAACTCCCCTTACTAGTGTGAATATCTTTGATTACACGATGTAATCACGATACCCAGTTTGGGGTCACCGCTGTTCTACATCTATGATACAATGTAAACACCAAAATATCCCGAACAAATTCAACAGTAATAGCCGAAAAAGAATAATGCCGTAAAAGCTGCAATAGTCGCTCGGAGTTGTCATGAACAAGTTGAAGTATCTCATCATTCGTTAGGAATAAGTTTCATGTTGTGCCTTGAAATTTGAATTCTGGTCCTTGAGCAAAACAAATCCAGAACGAGATTGATTTTTCATGCCGAGTTTTTTAGAGGATAATAATTCACTAAAGTCTGTTTGACGTCTGACACAAAGTTTGCGGCTGGTGAAACAAATAAGTTTAACTCAAATCATGTTTCATTGATAAGATGCAGTGGACGCCGCCGCCGCCATGGCGGTTTGTGTCGGAATGCGCTCGTTAATTGATCGCGGCCGGCCGGCAGTCTGGCTCTCGGTGCGTCCGTCGGACGATGTTATCTTCAACATTTTTGACACGCTCGGTATAAAACTGTAGTCACGTCAGAGTATCTGCGGTGCAGTGGCGGTCGTAATGTGGGATTTGTAAAATGAATTATGACTGAGTCCATAAATCTTTCAGAGTTTATACCTTAATCCGCGCAGAAAGTGTGGGAGAAAAAGTTTTCATAATTACTTTTCTCGTGCGTTACTGACCTATGAGTCGATCTTGGTAGCGTAGTCAGTATAACGCTGGTCTTCTGGGCTCGAGGTTGCGGGTTCGATCCCGGCGCAGGTCGATGGCGTTTAAGTGTGCTTAAATACCGACAGGCTCATGTAAGTAGATTTACTGACATGTAAAAGAACTCCTGCGGGACAAACTTCCGGCACACCGGCGACGCTGATATAACCTGGGCCGTTGCGAGCATCGTTAAATAAATCATAATAAAAATACTGACCTACGATTTCAACAGCACTGGTTTTTATTAGACAGCTCCGAAAACGTAGTTGTGATACATAGATTTTGTCACAGTGTGATTTTTGTGTTCGGGTGATCTTGGCGAATATGGGGCTCCTTTTCTTGTCTGTAGATTTTCAAATTTTCTAGAATTCAATGTGACTGCCATCCAGTGCTGTCATGGTAATTTTGTCTTGGCCATACGACCCACCCTTGTTTTCTCCCTTGAAATATATTTTACTCTCCTCTTTCTATTTCTCCGGCTGTCATTTAACGAGTTTTTTTAATATTAAAGTAGAAGTAAAGAAATTGTTTTGCTTGACATTTTAATTGTACAACAAGCTTGATTTAAAGCAGCCATTTCAGAAATCAGACACTGAAAGTGCAGTGTATGTGCGCGGAACGCCGGTCTGTGCAGATTGCGTCATTCACGTGTTGCTCTTTCCAGTTCTTAGCCGGAGGGATGTACAGGAATCTATTCTGCACTTCTAGTGTTCAATTAAATTAACATTTGGACATTATAAACATACTTAGCAGAAGGAAAAAACACAATTATTGTCAGTGTTTATATTTGACAATAATTGTAACACAAGAAACGATAGACTTACTCAGTTACAATTCACAAATCAGTAGTTTGTAAAGAATCATTTATTTACACGATTTGTATACAGTATTTGAAGAATATATAAATATTGCAATAATTTCGAAACAACAAAAAACGAACACAATATTTCATTTTACATAGTAGGTACTGATTATTTCAAAGTAATACTCTTTCATTGTTCTTCAAGCATTATTGGGACCATTGTTGCACAAATGTTAAAGAAAATATTTTACTCCCAATTACATGCAATAGGACATTGTGAGGCTTTTACACTGGAAACATGTCCTTGCTGTATATTAATATAAATTCACAGTATTATTAATAAATTGGATAAATTAAGCTTGAATTCAAATTTATATATAGTTTATTTGGGAAACGTTGAGCAAGTATCAGCAAGTTGGAAGCGTTACTGAATTGAGTTAAAAGAGTACTTCACAAACTGTGAAGCGAGGACATTTTCTTTATGTCAGGTTTAAAGATTTATTAACGTAAGTATATTAAGATAATATAGTAACGTGAGATGGAAAGTTCGCCATTATGTATTATTTTTCGAGAACATTTTTTTCGCTTTGCAAATAGTTGCTTTCTTCCTTCCCTTACAACCTCAAGACCCTCATATGTATTCTTCACTCAATATTCTCATCACTTATCAGCTTATCAAATAAAAGTTGTAGGTCGTCTAACCATTTATGGCTGTGTTAGTACAGACTCCAAAACAACATCATTGTCATGTTTGTTTTTCCGTGAGAGTACTAATTAAGAAATAAGAGCTGGCGAATATCATATTTTGAGAACTTTACTAATCTGATTTAAATTCTCATATCACTATTAGGTCCACATGATATGATGAAAGCCTTTCATTTTAAAATAATTACTGTTGGCTGAGGAAAACATTATAACAGTTACGTTATATGATTCGAGATTTCTCTTCTTCGTTATATCTGTGGACTCCTCACTTTATTTTCCATACCGCATTCACAATCACAGCTCAATGAGCACACCCGTACTGATCTGTGTTACTGAAACCAAAGCTGTTCTGCTACTGCAGGTATGTACAGCCCTGTCGCGTTCCCCTCCAAGGCGATTCACTCCCTCCAGGTAGGGGAATAGGAACTGCACATTGCACAGAGACCAGTGCACAATGTGTGCGACTGCACAATGTGCAGGGTTTTGACATGCCTGATTTAAAGAATATATCATGTAGCCCCACCGTAGATGCACACATGTCTGGATGAATCTTGGAGTGTGTATTTGCAGCACTTCTTGTTTTTCAGCCATTATATTATATAATTCTGGATTCCAGTGCTACAGAGGTGGACAATTTTTCTTTATGAACATCAGACAAAATACATTAGGACCAGCAAGAGATGATATAAGATCTTACAGATCTCCGCATACAAAACTTAGGCATCGATATGCCGTATGGTTCCATACTCCTAATTCCCCCCCCCCTCCAATAGGTTAATTAAAAAAAAAAAATTGTAGTTTCCCATACGATGTTTGGCCCCGTATGGCCTCCATGACAGCACTGCTGCCATCTACTTACCTCTGAACAAACGAGGAATACCTTTGTTTCTCATCTCAGCCGACAGATGTTCATGTTTATCGATCGCTCTTGTAAGTATTTAATTGATATGTCGGTGCCATGTCTTATATCAACAGTGATTAGAGCGGCTTGTATACTGAAAACAAAACGCATTGATTAATTTAATCATTCGTGGAAGAATATAGCGAGTGCATAGCTATAGTATCACAGAGTTACCGACGTTAACCTTTTGTCTTTTGAGTGGGACGAAATTTAATTAGATCCCAGTTATGTTGTCTTTCGACTTAATCTTCTGATTTGCAGTAGAACCCTGGAGCTGTCACAATATATGCGTACATAAGTCGCCAACGCTGTAAGTCACATACAGGGCAGAAATAGCGATTTCTCCGAGCTGTGATTTTGGAACTGTAGTCGCAGTTAGAGCCAGTGACAAACCTATCACAGCGAGAATATCACAGATCTTCAAATCACACCCCATCACTAGTTTTTATTTGTAACTTCTCTTCCTTTTTGTTCATAAACGAAAGTTTGCGATTATTTCTTCATAACTTACAGTAGTTATGCATGTTGATTTAATCTAAATATTTATCTTACTATTTCTCCGTTTATTGTATATAAGTTATTTATAAATTGTTCCTGCCTTCATTACACATTTTATCTCTCTGTTTTTGGTAAAGGCATTTAATTTCCTCCGTTTCTATTTTGTTGCAATTCTTGTAGCTAATTTATAGCATAATAATAATAATAATAATAATAATAATAATAATAATAATAATAATAATAATAATATGATGATGATGACTGGTAACTGACAATGCATTACGTTTTAAGAAGGTACAGATAATTTTAATTTCATAATCCCTCGACTTTGCCCCCATGTTAACAATCCGTCAACAGATTTTAGAAAGACGTCTAGTTCCGTCGGCAGCGTTCTCACATGTATCATATCAGACAGTGTTGCCAACACATAAATTGTAGCCCCGTCAGTCTAACACCTGGAAATCCGTCAGAATCCGTCTAACTTAAAAAGAAGTAATAAGACCCACTCAATATGTTTAGATATACAAATAAAAAGCAAATTTCAACCCAACTTGATTAAAATAATAATTCATCAACCTCTGACTTGATTACGAGGAAATTTAAAACAGGGGATACCTTAACATGGTACTGCACGGGAGGGCTGTTCAAAGAAAAAGTAAAATCATCCAAAAATTGAACGATTAAAAATGACCAGCTAAAAAAGACAAAAAGCGATGTAAATCCGTCACCTGTCAAAGCCATTCTTTTCCTGTTAGCTACGTTGAAATTCCGTCAGTTTTGACGGAATTTCCGTCCAGTTGACAACACTGTATCAGAGTAGTTTGGAGTATATTCTAAGCCGCGTCTGTGACTCCAGTTGTAGCGCGCTGGTATTGCATCCAGGCGGCGCGGGTTTGATCCCTGCCAGTCGTGATGGAATTCATGCTGAACAAAGACATCACAAAAAGTTTTTCTCGGGATACTCCCGTTTCTCTCTAGCTCTATCAATATTCTCAATCTCCCCCTCATTTCTTCTTTTACCTACAAGAGTAAAAATTGGCCGGGGTGAAGTCTTGGGGGTGGTACAGGTTTCTAATCTGATATAGGAAGGGCTTGGGGCTCCTGGCTCCTGGGGTTTATCAGGATACTAGTCCGCGAAAACGGTACCTGATTCTATCAGGAGCTGAGGCAGGATGCCCCATCTCTCAGCGTCGGATTCACGAATGCCACCCAAGTTACCTGTCGGACTTGACAATTATCGCTATAAGACGCGAAATGAGCCAAGCGTGTCTATGTGTAAAACCTGCCATCAGCAAGGAATATATTCTAACATCTACCGCATTCAATGCTGAACCACCTCGTTCACAAGTGCGGCAACATGGCACCGTGCGTTGTCATTAAGAATAAAATGGTTTTTGGTCTTCTAGTAGCAAATTATGTCATCTGTAACACTATACAGCATTTTTCTCTCGGGTCCACCGCTGTGGAGTAGCGGTTAGCATGCTTGACCGTGAAACGAGCGGAACCAGGTTCAAGTCCTGTTTGGGACAAGTTACCTGGTTGAGATCTTTTCCGGAATTTTCCCTGAACTTATTAAGAGCAAATGCTGAGTAAATAATTTCGAGGGAAAAAATTGTTCCGGGCCGGGGACCGATCCCGGCACTCTTCGCTTAGTGCACGAATGCTCTACCGACTGAGCTATCCCAGGAACCATACACGACATCGACACAATTCTTCCCTTTATATCCACACAACTCAAATGAGCTGACAAGACGCCAGAAACGCAACTTTGAGTGCACACAATTCTGTGTGACTTAAATTGTGGCTTTCTGTTAACGTACCTCAGTAACGAATGTATTATGCAAATCTTGCTTTCAGGTAATAGCTCCCTGTGAAGCAGGTTTGAATAATTTCAAGGAAAAAAATTCCCCATCTTCACTAATGATGAAGCCAGCCGATATGTAGCTCCGAAACGTTGGATGTCTTCATATCTATGACGCGGTGCAAGAAGCACAGCAATTTCCAGTAGCTTTGACCTATAATGTTTGTCCTGTAAATGCTAGGACTTTATAAACATGACGTAGACAACCTTCTGAGGGGTAGGAAAACCCCAACACCAATCAACCCTTCTCCATTTTGCGAAATTTTACAATGGGCAATTATTCCATTATTTTAAAGGATCAGGATCATTTAGATCATCATCATCGAAGGTAATTGCCTAACGAATGAAACGAGTATGATATTTTACAACAAACATTTAGAACTGCATATCAAATACTTGATGAGAGTGCTGTCTCACTCTGATTACGAGTACATTTCGCCCAGATTCTTGTCAGAGATCATTTGAATATATAGCGTGGAATGTTAATGTAAACAAACGTAGCAATAAGAGGAAAACTTGAAAAAAACAAGTCGCGTTCAGGTGTGTGGAGAAGTTGTTGCTCATAGATATGGATATGCCTCAGTAACCATGGTGACTGAGTTCCCACGGGACAGGTTTTGATGAAACATGATGCTTTCACACACATTCATCGACGAAATATAACTGCTTAAATTCCTGAATATCAAGTACAGAAATTAACCTGCATCAAGGAGAATAATCACCACCACCACCACCACCACCACCACCACCGTGATCACTTTTAATTTTGTTTCAGTTACGCAGAATTTTGGAAGGATTCTTATGCCATTTAGCGCTTTAAAAATGATGAACTTTCCGTCATACTTTGTTTTGTATTTCATGTAAAACATTTATTGCTAGAAGTAAGTTTATCAGTCAAACATTAAGTAATTTGTGTATTATTCATGTGGTAAAATAATGATAATACTGCAACTTTTATTGTTACTTTAGTCCTGTAGGATTTTATAACCTTTCTATCCAGTAACAATTCATTGACAGTACGCCCACCTTTAATTTTCACCCACGTGCGATTGCAATCCTTAATTACTTACGCCTTTTAGAGAACCCGGAGTTTCATTGCCGCCCTCACATACGCCCTCCATCGGTCCCTATCATGAGCAAGATTAATCCAGTCTCTACCATCATATCCCATCTCCCTCAAATCCATTTAATATTATTCTCCCATCTACATCTAGGCTTCCCCAAAGGTCTTTTTCCCTCCAGCCTCCCAACTAATACACTATTTGCATTTATGGATTCGCTCATACTTGCAACATGCCCTGGCCATCTCAAACATCTGGATTTAATGTTCCTAGTTATGCTAGGTGAAGAATATAATGCGTGCAGTTCTGCGTTGTGTAACTTTCTTCATTCTCTTGAAACTTCATTCTTCTTAGCCCCAAATATTTTCCTAAGCACCTTATTCTTAAACATTCTTAACCTCTGTTCCTCTCTCAAAGTAAGATTCTAAGTTTCACGACCATATAGAAAAACAGGTAATATAATTGTTTTATAAATTCTAACTTTCAGCTTTTTTGAGAGCAGACTGGTTGGCAAAAGTTTCTGAACCGAATAACAGCAGGCATTTCTCATATCTATTCTGCGTTTAATTTCCTCCCAAGTGTCATTTATATTTGTTACTGTTGCTCCAAGATAATTGAACTTTTCCACCTCTTCAAAGGATAAATTCCCCAGTTTTTATATTTACACTTCGTTTGATTGAAGTCCACAGGAATTTAATGTCCACAACAATTTTCTTCATAACGATATATATTTTTAATTTGTCATTGTGATGTCTTGTATTATCTTAAGTGTAAGCAGGCGTCGTTCCGACTCTCTCTACCAGTCTAACATCAGATCGATAAATCCAGAAAATTGACTCATGGTGAAATTCTGATAGAGATGCAAAACATCCTCGATACATGCTTAATATATGTAACACGTCATGCTGCGCAGTTCTTATCTATAGAAAGAAGATAGTTGTTTGGCTCCTAATAATATAGCCTACAGTTCACTTCTGAGCTCTCCGTTCTTGATTCAGTTTGGTCACTTGGTGCAGACGAAGCGTGGGAATGACCGGCGAAAGATAAATAATTATTACACATGCAATATAACAAACGTAATGTAACCTTACAATAAAATAAATTCGTGGCGCTATAATCCATGGAGGGCCAAGGGCGACTGCTGACCTCACGTCCGTATGCCTCAGCAGACGTGAACGATAATCCAACCACTATGGGGACAACGTCTGGTCAGCACAGTGATCTCTCCCAGTCGTTATAGCTAGTTTGCGAAATTGGATATCCTTACTCACTTTAGCCACCCAGATACATCACGATGCTCGATGGGCATTGCTAATATACACTGGCCAAAATTTGATCAGAAAATATCTTCCTTCACGAGGACTCGAACCAACGCTCATTCCGTAACGCTAATCAGAGTCCACCGTTGTGGCTGACCTGACGGGTTAGCGAGTCTGAAACTCCGAACCCAACGGGCCAGGATTCGATCCCCGGTCTGGACGAGTTGCCTGGGTGAGGCTTCTTCGGGGTTTTTCCCTCACTTCTATGGATGAATATCAGGTAACTTTATCAGGCGATTGGAACCCAACTCATATTCGCCACTTCGTTTCCTCCCCTACCATCCTTTTATTCATCATCCCGTTACTTCTTCTGGTTTTTCAGATCGGTCTACAGGCGACCCTCGGAAGCTGCTGGCTCTCTCGACCGGCCTCCGTGGATTGTATTCAAGTGTTGATGGATAGTTTCTGCAACGGAACCCGGGGTGGACCTTCTCGGGGGAGGTCTTCCACCTCGGACCATTAAGGGAGCCTTGGGGGGGTTGCCGAAGCAGAAGTGGTACATTGACTATGTTGCCTGTAGGGACCGGTCGTTAAGGGGGTCAAGTGGTTAGGTCGGTGCGCGTAGAGGATCGGTGGGCATGCAACTCATCCCATATAATAGACCTCAGGTCATAGTGCGTGGGATGTTCCCTCCCTCTCTTCTAACAAAAAAAAAAAACACTAGTCAGAGGCACGACGCTACGGTGAGGGACTTAATGTAACCTTACAGTCTTGCATATTCGATTTCTTCTGATAGAGCAGGCATGTTCAGCGCGGGAATTTCCAGCCTTTAAACGTGGTGCAAGTGACTAAAATCTCAGAATCGCATGCAGATATTCTACGTCTCTGTTGCACCTCGTTTAAAGACTAGAAATGCCCGCGCTAAACGTACCTGTGAAGGAGTTTGGGAACTGCAGTTCTTCTCTAAATCACTGTAATGCTAATGACTGAGTTGCCTTGGGAACTGCAGTTCTTCTCTAAATCACTGTAATATCCCATGTTGCTAATGACTGCATTGTCTTGGGAACTGCAGTTCTTCTCTAAGTCACTGTAAAATCCCATGTTGCTAATGACTGCGTTGTCTTTTACGTCCAAATACGTATTTCATTGCATGCAGAATTCCTTACAATCTTCTGTAGTGCCTTGATCCAGAACTACTGTTCTTTCTTACCAGACGTCATACTTTGGCCTACTTCAATACAGTAGCTACAAAGTTATTTCCAGAACTTCTGGCGAATAATTTCTTTTTTGAGGTAGAAGGAAGGACAGTTCGTTGTATGTCACAGGCCATTCAACGTCGTGTCCTATAGCCTGAAAATACATATCCTTCATCTTGCTCAGAAATATAAACCCTGAATACCCATAAAGTTGTTTCAGTTTATTAAAATTAATTGCATTTGAAATTTACAGACCTACTTATTCTTCTGGGCTGCCTGTTTAATGACAGTACCAATGTGAAGCTCACGATGAATGTTATTAATGTTATATGTCCAAGTTTTTCGAACTGTTTTGAATACCATGGAAAATTAAGAATACTATCTAAAGCTAGCTGAGTAACATCGCGTTGTAGGGAACTATGACAAACTATGATGTAGGCATTCTGTTAATAACCACTAGTACATTATCTTTGGCAGGAAGTATGTGAATATGTGACTAGCACGAAGACAATTGGAGTTGTATTGTCTAGTTATTGCACATTAAGGTGTCTTTATATGTGTCAGAGTTCATAGGCGAGAGATGCGCTGCGCTGCTACGTGTTGGGTATGCATGTGAGTGTCTATAAGCTTCACTACGCACCAAGAAGTCAGGTTCCCGGAAGACGCGTGAAGGCATTTCCAGCGGAAAAGTTCCGTAGGAAGATACGGCTCTGTTCGATACATTCAACACATATCTATCGGAACACAACAGAAGGTAGTAGGTTCTGCATGACAATAAACACGACCTTCAAACTGAGTTTTATTCTTTGTAATTCTTAAATTATTCAGTTGGCATTAAAAATCACAATAATTTAATATCAGTAGAGCCCGGATGTTAGGCAAAATTCCTTTCTTGAACTGAGTGTATGTATGAAAGACCTAATAGAGATAAACACATTTCCAAACATTTGGGACGATAGGCCCAAGTTTTATTTTGCCTTTTTGCCTATTTTAGCTCCCGTTGCCTATTTTAAGATTAAATGTCTTTTTTAGCCTTTTTACGTCGTTATTATATATTTTATATCAAAAGACAAAAAAGAACGGTTGTACAAATTAAAAATATATATTCACCTCACGCAAATATTTGCTGAGAATCTTATTTTCCAGCAATACACGTTTCCAAGAAGTCGTAAACTTTTCTCCCCTACCGATTCCATCTATTATGTCATTTAAGAAAGATGTTTGAACAGTATAACCCTCAGTGCTCAGGTCACTTCGGGGTTTACCAGCGAAAGAAAGGGGACGAGGGAAGTATTAAAAGGAAGTTTCCAGGTCCCGTTACTGTTGTCGCTTGCACGCACAAGTTACGCGTACTTTGAAGTCTCTAATCCCTTTTTACACCCCTCTTTTTGACACAATACACAGTCGGTTTTTCCCGACCTCTGAAAGAAAGTAGAGACAGTCCTTCTGAAATAAGTTGTTTTAAGTTTGCTCCAATCACTTCAGTAGAAGTAGAAGTAGAAAGATCTTTTTCCACCATGAAAAACGTTCTCTCTGACAGGCGGCTCACTATGACAGTTGACAACTTAAAAAGCATCTTATTGTGACATGTAACCAAGGAAAGTGAGTACCGTAGGGGATAGTTTATTAAGTATTTGTCTATTTTCTCTCTGTTTCCATGAATAATAAATGCCTATTTCACTGCCAATTTTTACTATTTTAGTGCCTATATGCCGGCTTATTTTAACCAAAACAAATGCCTAAATATCCGGGCTCTAATTATAAAACACCTTGTTGCAACGGATTTAACTTTTCAAGCGGATAAATTGCCTAAAACGATCTGCTCTGTTCGTTAACACATCTGACTTTCAGGACACAAGTACTAGAATATATGCAGGGCTTCAAACTCGCTTTTCAACATCGTAAGGCTTAAATTGTCTGCATGGCGCTACAAGCGATACCTCAGTTACCATAGTAATCTGAGTAGCAAGTAGTTATTTTACACACAATAATGGGGCTAAAACTGCGACAACAAAGTGTCTGGAATTCTTTGAAACAAAATGTTAAAAATGTAACACACACTGACACAAACAACTTACTACGAAATTCATATTATTCACTTTTACCGTCCACTACAATAGAAAAAAATTGATTGATGAAAATAGCATAAATGGTCCCGCTCTGATAACGAATTTGAATGACATCATGTGCGTCAGGAGTCACACGACAGCTGAACTGTGGCGCTAGGTGACAGACCAGTAGTGAGTGATCTCATAGTTAGAGTGTACGGCGACTCACAGCAGAAATTCCCAAGAAAATCAAGCATTTTTGGGAGGGGTACATTACGACCCTTTCAGATGCCAAGTAAAGTTAAGTGGAAATAAAAGAAGCCTGCAATAAACGAGGTTTCGTTATTTCCAAGAAAGGCATCTTTTGTGTACTTAATAAGATTGGTAAAAATCGAATGGAATTAATTCGTATCATCTCGTGGGGTGCGGCGACTTGTGACGGGGGGGGGGGTGGATTTGTTTGCTTTTTCCACTCTGGAATTAATCCCATCCGAGCTTTGCCAGTCTTATTAGGTACACACAAGATGCCTTTCTTGGAAATAACGAAACCACGTTTTTTGCAGGCTCCTATGATTTTTACTCAACTGTACTTGGCATCGGAAAGAGTTATGTACCCCTCCCAAAAAGCCTCGATTTTCTTGGGCATTGCTACTGTGATACACTGTGCACTCTGATTATTAAATCACTCACTACTTGTCTGTCACCTCTCGCCGCAATTCAGCTGTCGGTGTGACGTCATTTAATTTCGTTATCAGAGATCGGAAACAACCCTGTACATAGATATCGTCGCTTTTGGTTTCAACTTTCTTTTCCTTTGCTACACAGATCGCATCCGTATATGCAGTTAAACTTTAAAAAGTTTGATTATAATTGACATATTGCATTTGATCCATTTGAGTGGAACGTGCAATCTTTCAGCGTTGTTGAGAATTATAATTTATACAATATGAAGGATACACGAAAAAAAAAAAAAAAAACAAGGTCACAGTTCTCTTAAGGGTCATCATCTAATTCAGTATATTACTGCAAAATTTATTGCGATTTCTAATGAAAAAGTAGGAAAGGATGACTGTATCCGTGGTAAAAATTCTCCTTTACTAGTGTTGATAAGAAAAACATAAATTTTTCACTAATATACTGAATTGGATGATGATCTTACCCTTAAGAGAATTGTAACTGATTGTTTTTCCGTGTACCCTTCATATGTTACAGAGGTGGAGCATCTTAATGTCAGTTATTCAGTCGATATTATTCCAAACTCACTCACTGTGTAATCACAGTCTAGTATATACAGTAGAACCTCTATTATCCGTGGTAATGAAGGAGATGGATTGAACGGTTGATCGAAATATCGAATAATCCGTACGATGAAAGATTTCGTTATTTCCTCCATGGTCTAACATTTAACTCGCTAAGTAGTGGATCAGAAGTTCACTAATTTAAGCCTGGTTGTCAACGACGGGTTTTTAAGGGGCAAGGAAGCCCTTTGTAATGACTGTCTCAGGAAAGATAGGGATAAAGGAGGTCTCCTGTTGTAGATTTACTTAATTTTTTACACTTTATCCTTGTTTTTTTATTAAATCGCGCAGTTGTAACTCCAATCTCGTATTCTGATGCGAGATGAGCCACAATTTATCTTTCTCAACCATTCAATTATTTCCATTTTTTTCGATACTCAGCACAACACGTTTTCTGTTATAATCCGTGGAAGACATTTTATATACAAGTTATATTATATAACGGCAATTCGAACAGTAGACAATGTTGTGTAACGATAAAGGCTTGTAATAACACTCTCTAGCAAAAACATATGTAGAACCTACTTGCAAAAAACAGTACTTCATATAAGTTATTTATTTCTGAAGAAAAAGAAGAGCGAGAAATAGACAGTCGGATAATCCGCCAATAGGTTAATAGGGTGACGGATAATCGGGGTTCTACTGTACAGTCACGAAACTTGAGTTGTGAGGGTACTAGGAACAATAGACTGTGCCGGTACTATTTCGCACTGTCTGTATGAGGCGATGGTAGCGATCCTAATGGTTAGCAACTACCTATGGTTGCATATTACCTACGTATTGAGCTTCGTGTCTGTATACAGTATACTAGACTGTGGTGTAACTGTATGACACTACATATGTTTTAATCTTGTGTGGTTGAGAAAAGATATAATCTCTAACATTAGGTTATGCTCAATGAATTGAAGCATTTTCACTCACTCACTCACTCACTCACTCACTCACTCACTCACTCACTCACTCACTCACTCACTCACTCACTCACTCACTCACTCACTCACTCACTCAAAATTAAATTGATAAGCAGGTAAGTAGGAAAACGAAATTAATAAGAAACACATTTCATATTTGAAAACCAAGAAATAAATATTTTCTTACCATCATAAATGTATTGCAGGTCTGCTAGCTATATGTCAACAACTGCTAACCAGAATGCGGTATGGTGACACGGAATAATTAGTTAACATGCATAAGTGAACCTATAACTAAACATAAATAGGAACGTCATAGAATAGATTTAGCTGATTAAAGTAGAAAAGAAAATTGATTTTAAAATGTTTATTGTAGAACATTGCCAAAAGGAGCAGATAAGTTTTAAAGTTTTAATGGTTATCACGATTGGTTTAAACATACACTAAACCCAGACGTAAGTGCAAGTTTGAACCAATAAATTTCTGAGATTTGTGATAAATTAATTAGTTATGATATCGTATATTTTTTATATATATAATTACTTTTCGTATATAGATCAATTTTAAATTATTAAGTTTGTACTTTTGTGAACGAATACAATAAAGCTATAAATCACTAAATGTATTGCAGTGAAAAAATAGTTTATAACAAAGTAGAAGTTGCAGGTAGTGGGTACGATAGGAATTGCAGCTTTTGAAATCGGAACACCAATCTTCCACTTGTAGCCAGTCTCCAGTATATGAGCGGCGAGGATGTGGGAGGGGAAGCCATAAAACAGCGGAACTGCGTGTTTCCTACTCAGAGAAAAGTCCAAGTTCGCCACATATGATAGAGCTATTACCTTGTCTGTTCCCGTGACTTACATTTCCGGAAGTCAGAATTCTTACTTATCTGATGCTAGTCTACTTGTAGCACACACAGATACATTGCCTGGAGTTGAAACATGTGCCGCTCAGGTGTGTGTGTGTGCGTGCGTGCGTGCGTGCGTGCGCGTAAACTGTTCATGCACCCACTTCATCTTACTGCATCCAACGTGTCGCAAGCTACTTTCCTTCATTTCTCCGTAGCAATTTGCCAAACCGCATGTGAAATTTGTTTTATTAAGGTTCACTTGCTTATTACGTTGCGTTGGTTTCTAGTACTTTCTAATATTACCATCAAAAACAGTCTGGCAGACTTCAATTCTACTTCTGACTTGGCAGTAAGATTTGATTATATTAAATTATAGAAGGATAGACGAGAATAACTGTGAATTGTATTACATGTTGAGGCACATTTTCAGATTTAATTTTGACGCCGGCAATAAATGGGCGAAAGTGTTGGGTCTTATTCAGAGACGAAGTTATTGTACCTGCTATAAATCTACGACACGCCTTCGATTTTTAATTTCCTCCGAATAAAGACATGCGTAGCAGTCAACTCCGGATATAGTGAACCTCTGCGGACTTGCATATTTCGTTCACTATATCGAGATTCACTAAATCCTAAGTGTCTCTCCCCTAACCTTAAATGACAGGGATGAATAAAATTGTGAAGAAGAAAATAAAATACTATACAGTAATTAAAATATTTCATTTTTGTGGAATGGATTACACTGTTTACTATCACTCACAGTTGATTTACTTAAACTATGGTGTCGACCCACGTCCTCTTGCGAAAGACCACGTTGAATATCACTTATAATATTCGCCATATCTTCCAAAGAAAACACTTTACGCTTCGAAATTTTTATACAGTACATTTTACGTTCGAATAGTGGAATCAGACTGATCAGGTAGAAAAGACAAACGCTGTTATGGTGTGACTGTGTACTCAGCCTTGGAATTTCCCGGGTCACTTAATGGAAACTGGCAGAGGGTTGATGGCGTTTGAAAGCCATCGAAATCTTACCTTCTTTTGTGTTCTGGACATAATATCCGCCCCCTTTTAATAAAAGAAGGCAATTTCATGTTCCGTTGTTTCGATACTATCTGTCATAATGGAAATGTTTCTGAGAACAAAAGACAACCCTTTGACGGTGGAGGATTAGAAATAACAGTAGAGTAGTGTGCCTGAGAACAGAATGGCAACCCTTCGACAGTGGAGTGAGGCAAGGTCGTCACGCATTGCCTAGATTTACAGTACAGCTCATTGTCTTATTCTAACTTTGTCCTTTGACTAAAGGAGTAAGAAACTTAGAATGTTGTTTGGGCGTGAATTCGAATCCCGTTCGGGCTGATCACCTGTTTGAGTTTTTTCCAGAGATCTTTCCTAGCTGGGATTCATCTCGTCAAATACCATCTCACTATCATCAATTCCTTCGACTCTAGATAACCTAGCAGTTGACACAGTGTCGTTAAATAACGGATTAAAATAACATTCACGCTGATGAACGTACTACCATTTAAAGTGCTACCGGGCAAAGAAAAGGCTAATAAATAATTTATGGAGATTCAAAAACGCCCGATAACATCACGAATGTTTCGATTGCAGTGGTCTTTTCAAAAATATTTTCATTTGTAACATTACTGTTATTATTGTTTATGTATTGTATTGCTTTCATGCTAATTTAATCAATTCTACTCATGTTAATGTGGATGTACAAAGAACCAATAATGTAATGCAGAGTTTAACAAATTAAAATAATTTGGGTATGCTAGGATACAATTGGTTGAAATAAATTAATATTCTAACTAAAGGAACGTAAAGTAAAGTTTGTTTTCGGTTTAATAACTTTTTGGACGTTCTCTTCTCTCTAAAAAAAACGGGAGAATTTTAAGTCTCTACCTACATGTAAAATATCTAACCAAATCTGCCAACTCTGCTCCTGTACGCCCTAATTTAAACATGTGTAATAACGAAAAACAACTTCTATGTGAAATAAGATTCTCTACAGTAGCCTATATACTATGATCGCACATTAATTGTACAGCAATACGCGTACGAGCATTTCTCGGCCCAAGTCACAAACCTGTCCTTGCAACTGCCACCTGTGCTACGTAAACCTGTTCATTCACTTGGTTGTAATTTACATTGATACGCACTTAATATCAACAACTCTAACATTACGAAAGTTACCATTTGACAGTGCTGCAATATGTAGAGAGCTTTCTCTACGCACTTGTACCGGTAAGCGTATTCTAAGGGGAGATTCCTACAATAAAAGTAGACTATTAAATCATAGGTACTTTTCCGAACATTTTATATTAATACCAAATGTATTTCTTTAAGGATATTACCTTACAACACTTCAGTTAATTTCACTATTCTACGTAATTAGGCATGACTTAAATGAACTAGAGTTATGAAGCCTTTTCGGTATGAACGGTGTGAACATTGTTGGCATATTCAATAGACAAGGAAGAACTAAAATAATAACAATAGCAGCAGTAGTGGTAGTATTGACAATGACCATAATATATAAAGCAGGTAGTATGTAGTTATGTCGTAAACCATTATCAAGATGCACAAACTGATATTTTAAACCTATGCTGTACATTTTTTTCTTAAAAAACCTTTGTTAATAAATCAAATGAGTCCCGTATCACATCCTAAGAAAAAAATTATTTCAGAAATTAACTCACATGTAGGTTTAAGTGATAACTGATATGATCAGGTACTGTCTGTTTATGTCGTTTAGCATGTCACAAATAAAGTGATTTAAGCCATTATATTTTATTTATGTTAAAAATCCTAGTAAATAATATGTAATCCATGTTAATGCCATAATTTTCAGTCTCATTCATTCATTCATCCAGTGTTCTGTCCAAGGGTAGGTCTTTCACTGCAAACCTAGCTTTCTCCAATCTTTCTTATTTTCTGCCTTCCTATTTGTCTCCTGTTATGATCCATATATCTTAATGTTGTCTATCATCTGATATCCTCTTCTGCACCGAACTCTTCTCCCGTTAACCATTCCTTCCAGTGCAGTTTCTTCTCAGCCAGTGACCTAACCAATTCCCTTTCCTCTTCCTGACCAGTTTCAGCATCATTCTTTCTTCACCCACTCTTTCCAACACAGCTTCATTTTTTATTCTATGTCCACTTCACACGTTCCAGTCTTCTCTATATCCACATTTCAAATGCTTCTATTCGCTTCTCTTTACTTCGTCGTAATGTCCATGTTTCTGCCCCATACAATGCCACACTCTACACAAAGCACTTCACTAGTCTATTCCTTAGTTCTTTTTCCAGAGGTCCGTAGAAAATGCTCCTTTTTCTATTAAAAGCTTCCTTGGCCATTGCTATCCTCCTTTTGACTTCCTGGCAGCAGCTCATGTTACTGTTTATAGTACCCCTTTCCCCAAGTATTTGAAGCTGTCCACTTGCTCTCCTCACTCATTTAGACTCTTTATTTTTCTCCCTATGACTATGGCCTTCGTCTTATTTGCATCTATTTTCATCCCATACCGCTCACGGCTGTCATTTAGCTCCGGTAGCATATCCTTTAGTATCATTTCGTCTTCTGCTAAGAAGAAATATTAGGATTGTGATGATTTTTGTGTCTTTTAAGTAATGCAAATTACAAGTAGAATACTACACATAATGTAGTTTTAACCGCGAACTGCTAGATGGCATTAGGGGCGCTGTCTCACACGAAACGTATGAATTTTCAATAGAGTTTCCGCTGTTATCGTTACAATTCGTTATTTGAATAGGCGCACGTAGGCCATTCCATTTTGGGTGCATCAAGACAGTTTAACCACAGTCTAGTGTATACAATCACGAAGCTTGAGTTTTGAGGGTACTAGGAACAATATACTGTGCAGGTACTATTTCGCATTGTCTGTAATGAAGCGATAGTTAGCGATCCTAATGGTTAGCAACTATCTGTGGATGCATATTTATACGTATTGAGCTTCGTGACTGTATATACTGTGGACTGTGGTTTAACGAAGTGCTATTAATCCTAAATACCAACCTCCATGTTATGAACTCCTACGTGTTGTAGGCCTTGTCTAATTAACATAATTATGTTGGCAATAAATTCATTATAAAGTTATTTTGGATTATTTACCGAAAATAACAACAGATGAAACTGTAAAAATAATTCTAATAATTTTGTTAGTACACGCGAGGTGTTCGGGTATTTGCATCGTGTCCTTGTTGTGGTTTACAAAAGTATGCATTTGAAAGCCAAAGCGAACCTTTAAAATGGCGGAATATGTAGGCTTACACTGCATTGTATTAATAATTTCAGAATCTGATAATTAATAAATCTGCATTATGAACTCCAAAAAAAAAAAAAAAAATACGTCCTGATTTTCCTAAATGTAGAAAAAAAATCAATTCAATTACATTTTTAACTTGTCAATCATGTACAGTAGTGGCAAAAAAAAAAACTGGACCGACCCTTGTAGCTGATTTCAGAGCGTTGTTCATTCAGAGCACGATAGACTGGTAATAAGAATCCTGCCTGGGAAGGAAACTTTTTTTGTTCCTTATTCAAATTTATTCCTAATACTTTTCGATTGCAGCGATATTTTACTACTTAATTAACTTATTCTCAGAACATGAATTTTACCAGCAATCGAAAAGTGTTGGGAATAAATTTGAATAAGGAACAAAAACAAGTTTTTCTTTCCAGCAGGATTCGAACCACGAAAGTCTTAGTTACCATCTATCGTGCTCTGGAGTGAACAAGGCTCTGAAATCAGCTACAAGGGTCGGTCCGGTTTTTTTTTTTTTTTTGCCACTACTGTACTGTTAAGTTATTTCAATAAATAACAACTTCTCTTTGTTAAAATTATAATTATTTGGTGTTTTGTTACCTGATTGACTAATTTCGATGTTGTTTGCGTAATAAAATTAATTTCAACTTGTGTTTAAATTACAATTGTGGGATCAAATCCCTTCTCGAATGCGGTGTTCGTTGTAAAGTTGCTGTCCTGTGCAGATGCGGCGTCGTGCCGACACTGTATCATGAGAGTTCCGTATAATATGTAAGTTTTGAATTGCTTTAAAGGTCTGTAAAGGTCAATCGCTGACATGAGTAGAATGTGAAGTAAGAAGAAAAAATGCAATGTTGTGTCATGTCCGAAAACGCGGAGCACCCGCGTCATTTACTTCTGGTGTTTGGTATTCCTTGTCCAGTTAGAAGGAAAAAGTGCGTAAACAGATTGTATGTATGCAAGGATTGTGTTGAGCATGAAGACAGCTGTAGCTATTCATGAGCTGTATGACAGGTATAAATGATCTGACGAAGGGAAAGGAGAGGCCTTATGTACGAGAACGGAGGAAGGGAAATCAGCACGCGCCCGAAGTGAGGAACAGATGTTGCGTGAGGGACAGGTTTGCTGCAGTGAAAACATAACATAAAGCACTGCAAGTGTGCCGAACGGAACGCTGCACATGGCTGGCAATTATGCAAGAAAGCACACAATACGCCGTTACTGCCCGTCTCCAGGTCTGCTCACCTGGGCCTCGAGCTAACCCGCTGACGACTTCTGCGATTTTATTTTCGTCACCATTATTATCGTTATTGTCGATATTATCATTTTGTTATGCAAATCTGGCTTTCAGGTACTAGCTCCCTGTAAAGCAGGTTTGCATAATTTCAAGGTAAAATTGTTTCTGGGCCGGGTATCGATCCCGGGACCCTTCGCTTAGCACACGAATGCTCTCCCGACTGAGCTACCCCAGGAACCATATACGACACTGTCACAATTGTTTTTATTCAAACCTGCTATACAGGGAGCTACTACCTGAAAGCCAGATTTGCATAATATATTTCGTTACACGAGGTACGTTAACAGGAAGCCACAATTTAAGTCACACAGAATTGTGTGCACTCAAAGTTGGGTTGTGGTGTCTTGTCAGCCCATTTGAGTTTTGTGGATATAAAGGAAAAATTGTGACGGTGTTGTGTATGGTTCCTGGGGTAGCTCAGTCGGGAGAGCATTCGTGCGCTAAGCGAAGGGTCCCGGGATCGATATCCGGCCCCGGAACAATTTTTCCATGAAATTATTATCATTTTGTCATTGTCAGTCGTTATTTCCTTTGTCACCATCACTGACGCCATTATAATTTAAATTATGCGTTCCACGAATTGTTGCAAGAAGTGGAATAAGTAAACACTAAGCAGTTCATTTTAAAGTGTAGTTGAGAAATTCACGATGAGGTTAGTTGAGGCACATTAAGTTTTTGAAAATCAGACTTTTATTTATTCATATTTTTATTTACATAATATTTATTTAGCTCTTAATTTTCAAGATAATTGAGATTTCACTGGCGTAGCTCAGTCTGATAAGGCACTTGCCGGATTGCGTTCCGGAGTGAGTTCGATTCTCACTTGGACTTATTACCTGGTTTGGTTTTCTTTCCGCGGTTTTCCCCAACCGTAAGGCAATTGTCAGGTAATCTAGGTGAATCCTCGGCCTCATCTCGTCAAATATCATCTTGCTATTTATCACAAATTTCATCGACCCTAAATAACCTCGTAGTTGATACAGCGTCGTTAAGTAACCAAATAAGGTTTTTCAACGATAGATCTCAAATAATATATGCATGGACACAGAGATGAACAATGATCGAGAAAGCGAGACTAACAGTGCCTGCAAAGCCGAAAACCCGCACGACAATGTTTTATACGTTGCGTCGTTGACGTAAATAATGCTTGTGAGTGTTTCGAGACGTCGAGATTGATCACTCCCGAAATCCCGAACGTCAAGCAGCCTTGAATCGCCACAGTTGTTTATACCTGACTGAACTTGTATCTACTTTGGCAACTGTTGTATGTATAAATAATCAAGTAGCCTATTTGAAACATCATCTCTACCTTTCGGTGTATAATAATCCGTTTCCCAGTCTATATTTAATTACTACGCCCTTATTAAAAGGCTAGGAATTTTCGTTTCATATGTTTGAGATCAAGTGCGCAATCTCAAGTAAAAAGATATTAACGTTATGTTTTATGTTCCTTAGAAATGCAAATTTATTTGAAATTGTTTTTTCTTTTCTATTTATGTAACCATAGGTAATATCATATTATAATAGAACCAGAACATTTTCATAACTAAGATACTGTTCTGTTTTGTCTTTTTGTGTCATTTAAACATTTATGTTATTTATTTCATTGACGTATGTTATTCAGAGTTACGAAATCTCTCCACGCCGACCAAATGCTATTTCGAGAATGATGAGCGAGACACGAAGCGCACGAGAGTTACGAGACGAGACTCGAAAGACAAATGCAACGAACACAGCGAGCGAGAGCGACAGTTAGTTTTGTTCATCTCTAATGGACACTTAAGAATATTTTCATTGAATTTGGTGAAAATTGCATGCGCATTGAGAATTTTGAACATCTAAAAATGTAGTTTCGAGGATAAGGGAAATTTGTGAAAGGGAATGCAATACTGATGTATAGAGCAGACCTATATAAAAATCAATTCTGAATCTCAAGGAAGACGAACAAGTAAAATAAAACCTTTATCGATTTTTTAAGTGCCCAAGGAACATTTTCGTACAAAAAATATTGATTTTTTTAACTGTCTCCTAGAGACCTTAACTAAATAAATAAGGTTGGGTTCTCGATACTTTCGTTACCTCCACTTTTCTCACTGCTCTTTTTGTTTTTAGTAGATTCCCTTTCTTCCTCTGTCCGTTACAGTGATGAATTGAACTTCTAATAATCTAAACTAACGTTTAAGAGATCCTGTGGTAGGCTATATCCACCTCTGTTCCTTGAACCGCTTGTAAAAATTTAGCAAGATTATGAAAATGATCTGTATTAGGAAGAAGAGAGCCAAATGAGTAAAACTGTGAGAAGTGTTACGTGTGAAAGAGGAATAACGTCTTCAGTTATGTCACTCTTGGTAACTTATGTTCAATTCACGTAGGAAGTACGTTTTATATACGCCCATTGTACTGAAATACGGTATTAATCTGAAATATTATTTTTCGTAATGGAAATGTTGGTTATCTACCCATTACTTTCAGTGCTACTACTGAACTACAAATAATCTATAAATTATAATCTTCTTGAATTAATAGGGAACTTACACAAGATAAAAATAAGATACTAATGCTGCTATTTGCTTATCACTCATTTTTTTGTGAATGATAGCCTACTTGTAGCCGAACGGTTGCACTCTTTTACAAGTACAGCACGCCACACCGTGAACTTAACCCTGGCTATGGTGTGGATGATGATATGTAAATTAATGATGATGGAATGAGTCCGAGGTCCAGCACCGAAAGTTACATAGCAATTCACCTTCAATTGGTTCAGGGAAAATCTCGGAAAAAACCCTAACCAAGTAACTTGTCCAATCAGGATTTCAATCTGGACCAGCTCATTCCACGATCAGACATGCTAACCGTTACTCCAAAGCGGTGGATTAATGCTACTATACTTTTGTGAAACAGAAAAACGCGAGCGTCACTTGTTAACGAATATGAAAAAATAAAATACAAGTAGGCCTACCTATACAAGAAAGTTTTGTGAAACGCAAGTTTTCAATTTATATTAATCACAAATGAATTCACTTTCCAAATACTTCTGTTGATGGAGTTTGTTGGAATAACTTCTATTGGAGTGCGTTGTAAGTGGGTTAGTAAAAGACCTAAACCCTTTAAACAACCAAGGGCTGCCAATACTTAAGTTTATTAATAAATCTTGAAATACAAGGCTTAGTACAAGTGATGAAATGAGGAGGATGATGATAATGATGATGATGATTACTCGTCGCCACATGGGCCACTCGTCGCAACTCATCGCCCTCCTCAGCACTTCTGCTGACTGCAGAGCTATAATAATAATAATAATAATAATAATAATAATAATAATAATAATAATAATAATAATAATGATGCTTCTTCAACGATCGCCGCGCTGTTTTATCGGCTCGCGACAGTGACGCTACGGTGACCTTTGAAGTCCGCGTGATTCGCGTCTACTCGATGGCGTACCCACGCCGTGGCCAGTACGATGACGTGCCTTTGGACTTCGACAGATTATCCTTTACGGTCTCACTAATAAAAACTCTATATACAGACGTTTAACTGTCTTATACTTATAGCATGAGTAGCTCGTTTATAAGTCGTGTGGAAATTCCTTAACAATAATGATTACATACGCCGTCATAGCTATTCATAGTTTCGTCATTACTTCATTACGAAAGGTAATAGTATATCTTAGGTTCTCTGTTGCATCCGGTAGAGTGCTCAGTGTGCCGTGTTATACTTGTTTTTCTGAAAGATGGGACATGACAGGAGCGTTGCGATCGGAAAAACAACTGAATGTCACATAGCGTGGTAGGCCTATTGCTATGGTAACAACAGTTGAGTTGCCAAACATGGCGAGTGCTTAATAGCTCTCTTGGCGACATTTATTGTGCACACAGTGTTAGCATTGGTACGTTTCGTCTTTGATTCTCTGTCGATTTATGTATTGTTTTCTTACCTTCGCGTCAATTGTCAATGAATGTTTTAACATCAGCCATCTTAACGACAATTGCTAGCTTCCATCAGCTGGCAGCGTGGTAGTCCATATTGGCAACATGGCACTGTAGTTCCAAGCTCGGCCGCTAAACTGTCATGTCCCAGCTTTAAAAAAAAAAAAAAACAAGTATAAGTACCGATAGTACAATTGGCTCTGTTCGATTACCACACTATATTTTGGTCAAAGAGTACAAGCTACAGCAATATTATTCTAATTATTTTGTGCTCTTTGGTTTGTTCTTCTGTGGTTACAAGGCAACCACCATCATAAAGTGACAATCGATACTAACAGCTGTTAGAGGGGCGGCTTTTTTTCTGTATATAACGCTTAAGCTAGGGGTTTCGTGTATATAACTACTGCAAAGCAATTCCCATTGTATAGTTGCAGACTGTTTATACATCCAACACTTATGCATGGTTTATTAGTAACGTTTTCTGTCTCAACTCTGCATAAGTCTAGTATAAAAACTATACATGGTTTATTGGTGAGACCGTTAATCATTAACCCCAGTACATACATGACTCGAACTATAAATTTTAGGTCAAGTCTGCACGAGTTATGAGGATGGAATATATTTTAGATTTACAGTATTAATAATGTCACTCTAAACATTAATTACAATCATACCAATTATAATCATAGCCTACCAATCAATTACAATCATACCAATTATAATCATTCCAATTACAATCATATCAATTACAATCGTTCCATTTAGCCTTTAATTATTCCAATTATAATCATACCATTTATAATCATTCCAATTATAATCATACCAATTATAATCATTCCAATTATAATCATAGCCTACCAATTATATCTCTACAGTGAGTGGGCGCTTATCACAACGATATCCTTTGCTGTCGTAGGCTCAGACACGAATTCTTCGCTGAGGCCTTATTAGATATAATATCACTAAAATAGGCCTATTCAGTCGACGTACGGACCCGGAAATATTTTTGTGCCGTATGAGAGAAAATAATAAAAAATATCATATACGTCTAATTTTAAATAAACAGAAAATTATTTTTTTTTTCGTCGCAAGACAATTGTTTGGATAATGTAATTGTGGTTTGAAGTAGGACGCATCCACTTGCTAGTTTATCACTTCCTACTCGCGTATCATAATTGTGTCATCACGCTGAACCTGCACAAGCTGCAGTTGATAAAGGATGGTTAAATAGACGTTGGGTCGCTTCCTGCTGAGAGGCTGTTATCCCCACTCAAAGAGGCCGCGATATGTTGACACATGTGGGATGCAGCTTGCCGACTCGCTCCTCCGGCGATCTGAATAATTTAAAAAGCATATCTGTGATCATGCGCCGTGATCGAAAACGAACACGGACATTCTTCCTTCAGTTTGAACCGGCGCCAATTTATCAGAATTCCTAGTTTCTCTCTCCGTCTCGCCGGTTGTTACTACTAAACTGCTGTACCTCTGCAAGTCCACTCTCTCTCATTAACAAAATGAAATCACAATATTACTACTATTTCTGTCATTAGTCTAGAGCCGGATTTTATAGGGAAAAATCGCGGGTCTCGTGTAAAGGGGGTTAAGTCAAATTGTAAGGTATGTAAACTTCTCTCCTTTGGTACTGAACAAGACTCCTTTGTCACAAAATATGGAGCACTGTAACTGCATCATAGATGGAAGAATTACTTAACCCCTTTAACATAAGACAAAAGTAATTGTGGATAGTTAAAATCTGTACTTATTCCAGTTTAGCCAATTCATACTTAACCCCCTTTACACGAGCACCCACGAAATTTTCATCAAAAAAGGACAAAAAAGGAGTTATGGCCAAAAAAAATTAGAGGACTTGAAAAAGGACTGTATTACTCCCCGAAACACACTTCAGCACATCCATGGATATCATGGCACACAAAATCTTACATTTATCTCTTCACAACGTAAGGAAAGTGCTGTATTTGTTATAGTCAAAAAAGGATTTCAAAAAGGACTTTATTACTCCCTCAAAAGGGTGCTATTTTAATTGAAAACACACTTCAGCACATTCATGGATATGCGTGGCACACACAAGCTTATATTTATCGCTTCACAACTTAAGGAAAGTGTTGTATTTGATCACATTCAATATTTTAATATGTGTTAATATGATTCCACCTCTTTGATTGCAGAATGTCTTTATAAACAGAAAATGACCGCTCAACATTAACTGAAACCAGAGGTGAAAATTTCCTTTTTATCCTGAACTCTAAATCAGCACACTTTATTAGTTGTTCAATGTCTGGAATCAGAAGAAGAACGATATTTATTTTCGCTTGCTCAGGAAGTTATAGGCCTATCGGAAAACATATAGAAAAATTATCTAAATGTTTGCGATATTCTGGCAAAAAAGGACCAAAATAAGAGATGTTTAAAAAAGGGGGGAAGAGAATTTGGACTAAAAAAGGGAAGTCAAAACTACATAATTTGGTCGGTGAAAGATAGTTTTGAACATCGTAATTAATTATTTCATGTTTCGTGTTGAAATAAAAAAAGGGATTCTCTTTAAAATCCGGTCTCTAACTCATTACGGTATTATAGTAACATGCAAATTTCAAAGGTTTCTCTTCATTATTTGTTTCGAGACGTAGTACGTCAGAGGCGCCCAGCTACAGTCACAACAGGTCGCGAACGGCAAACGCGGTATCGTATTGATACCGATACAAAGATAGGCCAGTGTTCGGAATTTAGACTCTCCACAAGGTTATCCTCGTTTCAGACCTTGTAGTAGATTTTCGAAGCTTTCTACTTCGGTAGTACAGTAAGGACGATTGTATATTAAAGATAAATTTGCAGGGATGGTAGGAAAGCAGCAGTCTCTCATCAAAACATGTCCCATTGCTTTATTTTCCAATATAAATTCTCATTTGGCATAAAATCGCATGAATAACATACTACACTCCTTGTCGAACACGTACAATATACGAGTAAATAAACTGTTACAGAAGTATAATTTGTGTACTTGTAGTTTTCGCTGCACAATTAAAACTTAACGTTTTCACATATACTCCACTGAAGCGCAAGAGAGACAAAGACGTAGAGCTCCCGTGGCTCCTTATCCTCTGTTGTAGGAGGAGGTGAAGTATTCAGCACAACGCATTCCCGGAAATACTCAACGTAAGGAGTGTTCAAAATTTTATATGAGACTGACTGAACCTCCGCAGCCGTTCTGAAAGTTATAATTAAATAAAAGAATTCAGCATTCATCTGTACTCAGAGTCTTCCAGTCTGTCATCCTCATCCTAATGACAGAACCAAACGGACTGTGGTAATTCTTGTAGCCAAAAATGTAATATTTTTCAATAAACCACATAAAATGACTGGATAACACTAGATCAGACAGGTATACTGTGGAGGGTGGGACAAGCCCGCACGCACGTAAGTCACTGAAATGGGTCGATTCGGGCGAAAAATAGCCGAAAAAATGGGATCTGAGCTATACTTCTCTTCTGAAGCAAGCCATACCAAGAATATTATTATCCTTAAAATTGATGGCCCTCGAATAGATTTGAACTCACGAACCCCATGGTAACTGCTAGATCATTGAGGACGACCAAACCAGGTGGGATTTGAACTCGGGTCTATAGCTGAGAGAACCGTAAATTTTTACGTCTTTAAATATTAAGAGTGGCCCATTCCTCTGCGTGTTACTGAGAGATTGTTAACAACTGCGTCAACGCTTATGAAAGCACTTTCTGTTCCCGCAGTCTACCATTATATTGGTCCAGCAGAGATAAGTTTATTGATGAATATAAAAGGTTGCTTATTGTAGATAAATAGAGCAGAAGAAGAGATGGAGAAAGGAGATAATTAAAGACAAGTTGCTACTCAAATAACAGCCCTTTTCTCTCGGTACATTCCCGGAGCTTGTAAATGACATTAGCGCCAGCAACATCGCACTAGGCTGGAGATCGAGTAACTGGACCTTAATATACAGGGTTACCCCGGTGTTCGTACTTCAGTCATGGGTCTGCAGCACAACTTGAAATTTTTGTGCTTTCAGTAACGGAATAATAAAAATATGTTAATTAATTTTCCACACAGTATTAACTAAAAGCCACCGACACAGCTCAGGCGGTAGCGCGTTTGCCTGATCCTGGGTTGCGCTCGGGTTTGGGTTCGATTCCCTCTTGGGCTGATTACATTGGTTTTTTTTTTTCTGAGGCCATCCGCAACCGTACGGTGATTTTCAAGTAATCTATGGTTGAATCCTCAGCCTCATCTCGCCAAACGCTATCTCGCTATCACCAATTTCATCGATGCTAAGGTAGCCCAGTAGTTGATAGAGCATCGTTAAGTAACCAAGTAAAAATAAATAACTAAATACATTGGTTTGTACATTACTTGAATTCCTGCATTAATAGATATTTACTATAATTTTAGGTGAGTTAACACTATATTTTATTATCTGCTTCCTTTGATTGCAGAAAGGACATGAATCCATCATTATAAATATCAAGATAGCTTTAAATGTGTGACTTGAGGTATTATTTCCAGAGAAATTAACTACATACAATACATATAAAAATACCGTGGGAACATTCAAATAGTTTTTCCTTTATATCTCAAAACTTTACTGAAGTGACTGAGGTCCTTTCTGCAATCATCGGTTCATTTACTGTATGGTACAGCAGGATGTAGTGCCCAGAAAGCCGAACAGATGCAAGTACAGACAAAAGTTTCCCAACCGACGTCATCCGAATTGGAAGACATTCCTCGCCATGGATATAAACTTACGGAGACTGATTCGTTCAAGCCACAGAGAGCTGGGTACGGTGGTAAGCAAATAACTGTTCGCACACCAGACTTTGAAGAGACGGTGTTAGATCGTGTGGCAGAAACATCATCAATAAGCACTCGTCAACTTTCCCATGAAATGCATGCTTCGAAGGATACTGCGTGGAGATTACTGATTGTGAATGAGTGGATGGACCATTGACAGAACTAGACCCTGGGTTCAAAATCATTTGGCCCCATTGCTTGCATCCGTAGATTATAGCGACAAATGTCTTCCAATTCAGATGACGCCTGTTGGGTAACTTTCCTCTGTACTTCTGTTGGGCTTTTCGAGCACTACATCCTACTGCAGTAGGCCTATTCATTAACTGCATGTCTGCAAGTTCATGTGACGAGTAATGCTCCATATTCGACAAGGCATAAACTGTAAACAGAAGCAAATATTACCGTGGAAACAGAGGCGATTGTGTACAGTACAATTGTTTTGCAAGCTAGTTCATCAAACATCAACACAGCAGGCAATTGCTTGCTATGAAAACGAAAGCAGCTTACAAAAACGTTCCTTATACGTACTACTCGTTTAAGATCTCGTGGCGCCTGAAATTTGTATTTCCGATCATTGGTTCCCTATCTCAAAATATTCCGTTTACAGTCTCTATATCTGTAGAATTTTGACCCTGAGAGTTTGAGATGCCCTGTATAGAGCAGCTAATACTAATACTCCGCACGGTCGAGAAATATCGCGGATTCTATATGGAGACATTTTTCAAAAATATTTTGTAATGATAACAGTTTTCAAAAACAGTTTGCTGTGAAAATAAAAAAAGAACTATTTTCTATGATAACATTAAAAACAGTTAACAATGGAAGAATTTTTAAAAACAGTTTTATATGGATGCAAGTATTTTTTCCAAAAGCAATTTGCCATGGAAGCATTTTCAAAAAGTTCGCCATGGAAGTGCTTTGAAGAACTTAGTAATGGAATCATAGGTTATACCAAATGGAATCATAAATGTAATAGGGATTTAGTGGAAGAATCACAGTTAGAACCTGTTGTTCATCACATACGACATTATGAAAGCAAATGGATAAATCATCTGCATCGCATGCATACAAATAGAATCCCAACAGCCATGTTTCACTATCGTCCAAACGGGAAGAGATCTCTAGGTCGTCTAATGAAACGCTGGGTTGAAAATTCAACTTGAGATCGAAACAGGCCATAGGGTCTAATAACAAAAATAGTAATGGAATCATTTTCAAATCTCTACCATGAAAACATTTTTAATAACTGTTTGCCATGAAAACATTTTCAAAGACATTTTCCAATCTCAACATTTTTAGAAAATTTTTCTTCGAAACATTTTCAAAAAGGTTTCTCATCTTTTAGAAAAACATTTTGCGAAGCAAAGGTTTTTTAAAACAATTTTCCATGGAGATTTTCTTCGAAAACAGTTTTCCATTAAAATATTTTTCTTGTACAGTTTGCCATTGGAAAACAGTTGGCCATGGGAAGCATTTTACAAAAACTGTTTGTTGTTTAAGCATATTTCAGACAGAATTTGTCGTGAAAGCGTTTTCAAAAACAATTCAAGGCAATAAATCAGTCAATGGTATACCGTTACCCGAACGCACGGCTCGAGCATTGGCGTTCTATGCTGAAGTCTGAGTTCATGTCCTCTTGAACCTTAGGAGTAATTTGTCATGGATGTATGCGGTGTGTGTTGGTTAGTTTTCAACATTAGTGCAAGAATTGCAGCGATTCGTCATGTTTTTGCACAAATGGTGGCGTTTCAATACATCGAAATAACGATAAAATGTAAAATCTAATGTACGCAACCTACAACACTGCAAGAATTTGTATTCACCCAACGTACAACATTTTGTTACTTTGAATAATATATTCAACTTAATGAAGTCTTGTTCATAGTCGAAAGATGACGTTAAACGTCTATTTCTTATCAAAGAAGGAAGTTGCTTGCTTACGTCGAGTAGTCTTGATAAGGGATCCTTAATCGTTTTACCGAATAATATTTCACAGGCGAAAGTCAGGTTGAAACTGATTATCGGGACCGGTTTCATTTATCAAAGAGAGAGAAAGAAACTTAGAACAGCATCAATCTATTGTAGTTTAGTTCCCATACTTTTGTTACTTAGAGAAATCATAGCGTCAGACCCGTGCGAGTTTCTCATGGATATTTCATGCTTTTTAAAATTCTATGTCATTTTGTTTAGTTCTTTATTGACTTAATCATATTCGTGTTTCGTATCAACTATAAACGCGAAAGATATTTACAGATGAAGCGAGAAATATATGCACTTATCACGTCAATTATAAGTTACCTGTGACTGTACAGGGACATCATTTTAATTTTACTTCAATTTTGATTGTACCTGACTTTTTTTAATGTAATTCACTCCCACCTCCCTCTACTAGTAAATTTACAACCGTCCACCACACAGAACCAAGGCCGCGTATGCAGTCAAAGACGCCTGAACAGTACTGAGTTAGTCAGTATAGTACGTTCCAGAAATACGTTCGCGTTTTCCAGTAAAGAAAGAGCTTTCAATATTGAATAATATTTTCGCTCAGGTACTGTCGTCCGTTTGCCTACGTCGCATCCCGGTTCCTCCCACCCGCTTCTGTTCGCCCCTCTGTAAAGGCTAGTGGCTGGACTGTCTTAGCTCTTTTCTGAAAACATTAATTTCTGTTAGGAATTGGACATCTGCGTAATATTATACAACTGTTTAAAATAAATAAAAGGGCCTCGTTAAGTAATTAACTGTCACGTGATTTCCCCGCTTTTTTATGACTCTACGACAAAACCAGTTGGACGTACAGTAGATAACATGTCTGAGTAATTGTATCTTTTCGGATCGGGTAGAAGTGAAGACTGAATTTACAGTACGTAAGGTACTCTTTTATATAGGGTATGTACAGAATTATTTCAATATGAGTTACTAGTATGAAGGACGAAACTGGTAATTGGAATTAGGTACAATAGTCTATAGAGCGATAATATGCACAAAGAACTGAAGCCTGTATCGAAATGAACGGCCACCATTTTCAAAAATGTGTTTAAATATCTATATTATGATTATTTCTCAACTTAACTTCATTCTCTATATTGTACGCTAATGTGCTGCAGACGATATAATATACATTGCGTAATGAATACGTCCGAATGGATAGCTCAGTTCGTAAGTAAAAACACTACAATAAGTCTTATTGTTAATACAGTACTGTATTTTGATTAAACAAAAACCTATGAAAATTATCAAACTCAAAATCGCGATATTTCCTAGTTTACGTAAATTGATGAAGTACTTTTCTTCCCTCCTATACCTAGTAAAGTGATTTGTTTGTATTTTTACGCCAATATCATCGAACTCCAGTCGTGGAAGTGGATAGCAAACGGTGTGTCCGGTTCTCAACCGTTAATCTAAAGGTATAGCCAGGTTAACATTAGAAATGTTAGTAAAAATAAAATAATGTCCCTGTATATTAAACTAAAATTTGTGCTTTTCCTGCTATTGTACCATTTGGGTGATGAATATAAAAATGCTGAACTGTATTTTAATAATTTAATTTCTTTTGTAAATTTTTCGTCATTATCGCCGCTGAAAACACTGCTTATATCTAGTGTTTCTTGATTCAGGTAGCCTACGGGATTTGGTCGTGTTATCCATTATATTCCTACTCATTAAACACACAGATTCTTTGTCAAGTAAGAAAGGGATTTTTAATACTATTCAAAGACTCTGTATTAACTGCGAGGCTATCTAGCGTCGTCTGTAGAATATTGGTGATAGCGAAATCGTATTTAGCGAGGTGAGATAGAGTTTCATTATGAGATTACCTAACAATCGAGAATGCGCACTACCCCAAGACTTCAACCCAACCTATTGCAGATGATAGATGAAATGAGGGGAAGATCAAATTTTGGGAGTATCCTGAGAAAACCCTTTGCATCATCTGCTTTGTCCTCCATAAATTCGATCATGACCTGGCTGAAGATCGAAAGGGGGCTGCCTAGATGAAAGACCAACACGCTAGCGTTGAGCCACAGATACGATAATCAAGGTCCTACAAAGAAATTTGCTTTGAATCTGACTATAAACCACGAATATATACTTTGAGATGTACAGGATATTAAAAAAAAAATTACAGTATATGTTTTGAGAGGTATTGCTTTCAAATGTCAATTCTTGTACCCGTAGATGCCTGGTATTATTTGAAATTAATATAGTTTACCAATTATTATTTTCTGTAAATTTCACGTAAAGCGTACAATGAGAAAATCTGGCATCTTAGTGACACTCATTCTTTAATTATATATTCGCAAAAATGTTATACTTTCTGTCCTTTTTAAGAAATTTTACGTGAAAATTATGAAAAGAATCACCGTAAAAGCACGGCTTAGCAGAATCTCTTTCGTTGGTTTATCTAAAAGTGTGCATGTGTAACATTTGTCAAGAACCTGGCGTGTTTTTCACTTGTATTCTTCCTTTTTGTCAGAATGCATACAAGAAGGAGTAGTTCCAAAACTGAATAGAATAATAGCAGATATCTCGACATAATATAATGAAAGTGTGTTGTGTGCACATTTTATGTAAGAGAGAGAAGGGAAAGATAAAGAGAGTAGAGGATAATATATGGAGCTGTAAATTGATAGTGAAATTAATTTAAACTGGTTTTTCAGTAGTCACTTAGATTGTTGTAGCCCATAATTTGTACTCTGATGCCGTTCTCTGCCTTCCGGTCATTACGTCCAACTCAATCTTCTCTAACCCTTCTCTTCTCACCTGGCGCACTGAAGAGTTTCCACGGATGTACAGTATAGCTACTCGAGCAAAGACATTTCTGCCCTGTCAAATTCTGCGGCACAATTGAACACGTTTCCTGTCAAAGTTGGGCCCAGTTAACTGCATAAACTTTCTTATTAGTCGCCGAGTCGAGTTGCTTTCACTCCCGTCGTATCGGAGGAGTAAAAGCGACGCCACACGGGGGAGGCCGTTGAACGCAACTAGAGGCCGTTGTCCCACATTCAGCGCGAAAAGATCATCTTCTGGGCGGAGGCACAGATGAGAACCACGCAGAGGAAACGGAAGACGTTTTATTGTTGGCGGGCCCTGAGACCGAAGTCGTCATCATGAATGCTGGGAAAGCAGCACCCTCGCTCGCTGCATTTGCAAACAAACGAGGTCCGCTTTATATAGGAACTTCAGGAGGCTCTGTGAATTTCCTGCTGCAAATAAGTACTTACTGGCAAATTTAACGAGCCAAGTTACAGCAATTATAAACCACTTCGCTTACAGCGAGTGCGGAAATTTAGAGAGTTAATGGATTAGGGAATTTCTCTTTCCGCTTCGATTTCAAACATAGTTTGCCATGAAAACATTTCTTGAAAAGTTTTCTTCGAAACATTTTCAAAAAGGTTTGTTATGGAAACATAAAAAAACAGTTTTTCCAAGAAAAAATTTTAAGAGGCAGTTTGCTATAGAGGTTTTCTTCAAAAACGGTTTGCCTTTGGAGAGTCTTTCTTATGCACTTTCGCTATTGAAACATTTTCCAAAAGCGGTTGGCCATGGAAGTCAAATTGAATTGAGAGATAGGGAAATGGGAGAAGAAACTTTACAAGGTACGTGAAAACGCGTATTTGCAAGGAAATTCGGGGCTGAAAAAACTGAATATGTGAATTCCTAGCCTGTTGGCCACTTGTCTCACTCCGGGTCTCGCTGCTACACTGAAAGATCTCTAGAGAATTTTGAAGGGGAAAAAGCCGAAAATGGACGTAACCTAATAGCTACCACATAAGGGGAGAAGGGGAAGGCGTTGGCATTGAAGCATTTTTCGAAACAGTTTTACGTCATAATTTTTTCGTTAGTCTTTCAATATGCTGTCTTGGAACGTAGGTATACGATGCCCATAAATTCTGAACACTTGTATGTATTTATTCACACTGCAAATGGGTATATACCCGGTGGCAGTGGTAACTAATTACACTCAATAATGACGATTAATAATAAACACAACTAATAAAAAACAATAATTAATAGTAATAATAATAATAATAATAATAATAATAATAATAATAATAATAAAATAATAACAAGGAGCATCCTAAATTAAATGAAGCATGGTCACTTAAAATAACATTTAAAGTAAATCTAATTTGTATCTTAACCCTAAGTTCGAACTAAGACCCACGAGTGTGACAGGTTCATACTTACACAAGTACCTTTCGGCACTACACTTATTTCGCTGTAAACTCACTCACTGCACTGATTCTACCTGATTTCACTAACACTTCTAACCATTTCACTGTTCAAATACTTTGCACAGCCACTTCACTAACACCAACACACTTCACTTACACAATAAACTTCACTGACACAACACACTTCCTCACTGATAGAACCCTTCAAATAACAAGATATCAACTACACCCTTTAAATAGTTACTACCGTCTATTAGTAAAGTCCTTAAGCCTATTTTTGAATACATTTTTGATTATTGGTAAAGCCTTTAGTAAGTCTGCAGGTAAAGCATTCCAGTCCCTGATAGTACGATTGAGAAAAGAGAACTTTCCAGTGTCCGTCCTCTGTCTCCTTTCCCTCAATTTATATGAGTGGTCGTTCCTTTTTTATTTTTTTTTATTTATTTAAATTTAAATATACAGAATAAAGAATATAATTACAAAACAAACCAGAGAAATAGAAATAAAATAATACAAGCAATATAAAAATAAGATACAATAGAAGAGTAATTTGACGGCTCCAACCTATTTTTTATTTCTCTCCAGGCAGGCTCACCTCTGTATGTTTTGATCAGCGCGCATAATCGAATTCGCGTTCTCCGGTCCGTGGGTGTGTCCCATTTTAATGGTGAATTATTACAACACTTGAGAGCCCGTTTTTGAATCTTGGAAAAGAAGAGGGGGAAGGGGAGAGATAAGTAACAGGAAGAGAAGATGAAGTAGAAGGGCAAAGGAAAAAGAGATGAGCAGGACGAGAGAAAGATGAGTAAAGAAAGAAAAAAGGGACTAGAAAAAGAATGGAAAGGGGTGATAAGAAAGGAGGAAAAGTGAAGGATGAAAAGAAAAACCAAAAAGAGAAGGAAATAAGGAGAAAGAAGAAGAGAGGGAAAAGGGAAAAGATGAGAAAAGGAAAAGACGCAGATGAAGAGAATTGAAAAAAGAAATAGATTATTATGGCAAAAATGGAAAAGGAAGAAAAGAAGAGGTGGAAAAGAAGGCAAAAAGAAAAGATGTTTAGGAACAAAGAGGAAATGGAAGTGAAGAGGATGAGGAAAAGGGTGAAAGAAGAAAGAAATGAGTAGGTGAAAGTGTAGAAATGAAGCGAAGATATAAAAGGAAAGAAGGGAAAGTAAAAGATGTGGAAAAAGAAGAGGAAACGGAAAAGTAGATGAAAAGGGGAGAAAAGACAAGAAAATGTGGTAAATACGTTGTCACCGAACTCAGTCACTAACTGTCGCAAAAACTTTCTCCCGCAAATATCGGAATTGAAATTCGGTGTGGCTTAGTAGATAGAGCGTCAGCACGTAGAGCTGAAATCCCGGGTTCGAATCCCGTTGCCGGAGATAATTTTTCTCCTCTCCACAGATCCATCATCATATGATAACTCAGAATTGCTGCATGAAAATATCATATGTACTTCGGCACATCGCTATAATATTTCTCCGCTTTGTTTTACTTTACGTATTCATTTGTGTGATACAATATACTGACTGTGGGCACTACGGCTGCAGTATTTGTATGGGGGAAGCACGCAACACACGTGATCAGGAGTCAAGGCAGATGCAACCATAAGGAAAATTCTTTTAAGACGCAATCGAATTGCGTAAGCAATCTGCAGTAGGTTTTCGAATATAGACTACGACGAAAAAATGTCCATTTATAAGCAGAAAAGGGCAAAAATGCAACAAAAAGTAGGACATTTCCTAAAAAAAATACCCATAGGCAATAAAAGATCGGGAAAAGGAACAAAATAATGGTATGCTATATTAGTTCGTGTTGAAGTGCCTTAGAAAAAAGATGATATTTCATAAATTTCCGGCCCTAGTTATGACACCGGCCCGCGATGTGTAGTCATGAAGGAACTCAGTTATGAGAAACATATTTCCGTAGAAGGCAGTGCTGTAGAACTCTCTTTCAGTAACCACCATTATAATGAAAATTAGTAGGCCTATTCTACTGTAGTAACACTGTCTTGTGTAATAAAATGTTTGTAACAACAGCCATTCGTTATATTGGGTGAATAGATTGTAGAGATAAATGCAACGCGGAACCCGTTCTCGGCCGAGCCGCTTGCGAACTCCGGTTGCGCATATCCGTTATACGCAGCACACTATCGGCAAATAAACACACCAGAAACTATTAATGTAAAATATTACTAGATATAATTAATAAACATAACAATTAAAGGAGGGCATGCTGAAACTCTGTGTCGTCTTTTTTCCAAATATTTTTCGTTTCTGTTTAAGAAATCATGCATAATTCGATCCATTTGAGAAACGGCGTGGCTGTTCTCCAGGATACAACTTCCAGTCCAAGATATGTGAATTAGGCCTATCTCTGTACGTTTTGTCTTTTAGACTCACACACATATAATAGTCGCAAGGAATTAGATCGGGGCCCGAATGGGGCCACACATTCGTATAGATAATTATATCCTAGAATACTGTATGAAGTTCCTTTATGGAATAATTAGCTGTAGTATTTGTGCTGTCTGTTGTGGAGGAAGCGCGCTGATTTGTCTTTTTATAGCAGATAATATTCGTTTATAGCCTTGCATAGTTCTTGGCGGACTGGTGATTACTGTACTAGCTGTTGGATCCTAGGTTCGTGGGGATGTTTGTTTATTAATAGCAGTTGCTTGAATATTAAATTTTGGTAGATGAAATTATATTTATTATTTGGAGTAATTGAAAGGTAGATTTGAAATAGAAATTATTTCTTTTCTTGTAGTTGTACAGGGACATCATTTTATTTTTACTTCAATTTTTATTCTACCTGAGTTTCTGAATGTACTTCACTCCCACCCCCTCTACTAGTAAACTTCTAACCGTCCTCCACACAGAAACAAGGCCGCGTATGCAGTGCTGAGTTAGTGAGTATAGTACGTTCCAGAAATATGTTCGCATTTTCCAGTGACGAAAGAGCTTTCAACATTGAATCATATTTTTGCACAGGTACTGTCGCCCGTTTCCCTACGTCGCATCCCGGTTTCTCCCACCTGCTTCTGTTCGCCCCTCTGTAAAGTCTAGTAGCTGGGCTGTCTTAGCTCTTTTCTGAAAACGTTAATTTCTGTTAGGAATTGGACGTCTACGTAATATTATACAACTGTTTAAAATAACTTAAGCCTAAATAAAAGGATCTCGTTAAGTAATTAACTGTCACGTGATTTCCCCCCCCCTTTCTAATACCCTGCGACAAACCCACTTGAACGGACAGTAGACAGCATTTCTGAGTAATTTTACCTTTTCGGATCGGGCAGAAGTAAAGATTAAATTTACAGTACATAAGGTACGTATTCTTTTATAGAGTAAGTACAGAATTATTTCAACATGAGTTACTCGTACAAAGGACGAAACTGGTAATTGGAATTAGGTACAATAGTCTATAGTGCGATAATATGCACAAAAGAACTGAAGTCTGTATCGAAATGAACGGCCACCATTTTCAAAATGTGTTTAAATATCCATATTATGATTATTTTTCAATTTAACTTCATTCTCTATATTGTACGCTAATGTGCTGTAACAATACAATATACACTGCATAATTAATACGTCCGAATGGATAGCTCATTTCGTGCGTAAAAACACTTGTTGTTAATACAGTACTGTATTTTGATTAAACAAAAACCTAATGAAAATTATCAAACTCAAAATTGCGATATTTCCTAGTTTACATAAATGGATGAGCTACTTTTCTTCCCTCCTATACCTAGTAAAGTGATTTGTGTTTTACGCCAGTATCATCGAACTCCAGTCTTGGAAGGGGGAGCAAGCGGTGTTTCCGGTTCGAGACCTTTAATCAAGAGATATAGCCAGGTTAATATTAAAAATATTAGTAAAAATAAAATGATGTCCCTGTAGCAGCTATAACTAAGAGAGCTCAAATTCCATTTTTTCAAACTCTGCTGAGGACGATGATGGATTTTAAATGACGATTACAACCTAGTAAGGCTTCCTTCTGGAGAGAAGTAAAGCTCAGTTTCGTGTCGTAGGTTTATGGCACGTAAAATAACCCTGTCCTTGGTATAGGGCACCAGACAAAATTTGTCAGCCACTTCTTACTTACATTTAATTAAGACCCTGATAACGTCTTAAATTGAAAACATCGTTATATAAAATACAACAAAAACTACTACTACTACTACTACTACTACTACTACTACTACTACTACTACTACTACTACCACGACCACCACCACCACCACCACCACCACCACCACCACCACCACCAAGGAGAACATATCCAAATTCACTGAAAGGTGAACTGGATTTCTGAAAGATACTTCTTGTCATGAGTACCATGAGTAACCATGAACTAGTTCGACAGTCTTACAATGCAGAGCCGTCTGGTTTGAAATATGTCAACATCCCTACCACAGTACTCCATTAAGATAGTTGTTTTGCCTCTTACGGAATGGAATTCTCAAAGGCTGCGATTCAGGTGTTCGAAAGAAGGTTCTTCCTGGTCCTTTCAATACTATAAATGTGGAAAGGACAGGCCGACTGTGGTAATATGTTTAATATTGTCAAAGGTCCCAGTGTAACTGTGTGCAGTTATTTATTGAAGGTAGTATTTGACAGGGAGCATTGAAGTTAACTTTTACTGGTATATCCCCCAAGCTTCAAGTTCTTTCATCTTTATGCTTGCTAGCATCTTTGAAAGGTTTAACAATAATTATTATTGTTAAGTACAGACAAACCAGTTCGTGTTAATGCCACCATGTAAAGGAGCGGAGGGGAAAACTTCTAACAATGTGTAGGACGCCGTAAAAGTGAGATTTGCTATTTTGCTCAGCAGGGCGTAGCGAATTTCCGGATGGGTAGTAATCGAAACTCGTATTTTTATACATTGACCTCGTGACAAGTTCATTTTGTTTTTATTTAGATTTGAGTAGTTGTCATTCTTATCCTCAAGCGGTCGTATTTTGGCCTTTAGCAGAACATTCAACGGGTCCGTTGCATCCGTTGTGTTAAATTTGTTCTGCGTTAACGTATGCGATAACAATTCATTTTGCTGTACACATTAACAAGGAGTATTTTTACACTTCAGTGTTTAATGTATAGTCTTAATTCTCACGCGAGGAATACGAAATAGACCATGAGTACAATCCTAGGCGGTAGATTATTTCTAATAATAAAATTATCTAATGCTTTCACGTTTATTTATCGATCTGGGTGATCCGGTGATTCTTATGTCTGCCATTACATCTAAGGTTTGCAGGTTTGTACTAGCCTACACCTTTTCCAGTTGTATTTTAGAAAATATCAATTGTATTTCAGAAATTATCAAATGTATTTCAGATTAGCCAATTCTATTTCAGATAGTATCAGTTGCATTTCAGATGGTATCAAATGTATTTCAGCATTGTCAATTGTATTTCAGATGGTACCAAATGTATTTCAGAAAATAAATAATGCATTTAAGATCACATAGTCACTTTTATTTCACAAAATAACAAATGTAGACCTAGTTGAGATTTTAACATATATTTAAAAAAATGGAAAATGGATTTTAACATCCTCAACTTTATTGCATTTTAGCGTCCGACAGGCATATTCTCTATAGCTAAAGCTGCAGCTTGATGATTTGTACTGTGTTGTACTGCACGAGCACAATCACCACCAATAATATTGTGTGTGTTGCTTCATCAATTTTACTCTCTACAGTAGGTAAATTAGCCTACAACACCAGGAGTCATGACGTCAGGAATTCCAAGATGGGTTTTTTACGTACGTCTTCACTTTACACCAAACGAACTCGATTGGATTTAACATTGGAGAATAAGGTGCCAACCGTAATTTCTGAAATACAAATGATGGTTTCTGAAATATAATTGACAAATCTGAAATACAATTGATGTTTTCTGAAATAGAATTGATACTATCTGAAATTGAAGTGACTAATCTGAAATACAAAGGTTACTATCTGAAATTAAACTGACAAATCGAAAATACAATTGATGTTTTCTGAAATACAGTTGATACTGTCTGAAATTCAATTGACTAATCTGAAATACAAATGACAAATCTGAAATACAATTGATATTTTCTGAAATACAACTGAAAAAGGTGTAGATCGAAGGCGATGATTCTTTCGACGATATAAACATTTATCATCACTTATTTAGGAAATAGAGTAAAGCTGTTAGGCTTGTGTGGAAGAATTATCTCTGAATGAAAGACCTTCAGGTGAAGTAATTATCTCTGAATGAAAGAACTTCAGGTGAAGTTTACTAATCATTTCTCGCCAAAGTGAAAATTCAACTCTGATAGCCTATCACCATATCTATCGTTATTCCTATTTACAAGTCCACTACCTCCCAACCTCACACGCCAGGTTGCAAGAAGGCTTAAACGACCATGTCTGGAGGTGTTACCAGTCAAACTAAATTTAACCATCCACCTACATAAGACTAAACCAAGCGAAACCTGCAAATATAAACAAGACCAAACTAATCAACACAACTACACCAAACCATTCAGAATAACAATGCACTTAACTAAATCGATGACTTTCAATAAAAGTAGTGTTTGATGTACATAAAGATAAAAGAGGATTAGACCTACCAATGCAATGGAAAGAATATTATGCTTCAAAACTCTTAATCCTCCATTAGGCACGTTGTAGAAGTTACGTAGATGGACATTTGGGGTCCTAATCTTGTAGTTACTGAGCACATAAATCACTATTATAAAATCACAATATCTTCCATAACAACACAATATTTATTAGGCTAATCTTTATTCTTGCTGAACACATTGATGAAGTTACGTAAATGGGCACTTGGGGTCTTTGAGAACCCCTGCATTTTTACAAGAAATCTTGTGGTTATACACACACACACACACAAACATATATATATATATATATATATATATATATATATATATATATATATCATGCACTTGTAGTCATAAGGACATAAATCACAATCTGTTACAATTTTTTTAGCTATTATAACAATTATTAGGACAGTTAAACCAAAATTTAAATTATATTTACATTCGGGTCTTCAAAAGTCCCAAGAAATGGTTAAATTTAGGATAAATATGACGAGAGGAAAGCAAATTTTTTAATTAGAGAAATTAATTAATGTAGAAACTCAATAAAAAAGAGATTTTCGACGCTATGACGCAGGTACTGCCCAAATTTCACGAGAAGATCCCTGCGAGGGGAGTATGGTCCTTGCGGGGTAAGAAGAGAGAATAAGCCAGTAACTCAGCGGTCTTGAAGGAGTAGGTGGATGGGAGTGGTGTCATTGGCCGGCTGGGACAAACAAGGCTCAGTCAATGGCTGGCCGGTTGCGTCGGGGGTAGGTTATAAGAGTGGGGGGAAAAACTCGCATTCCTTGCTCGGATCTTCTCGTGAAATGCGGACTGTACAGTATGTATACTTCGTTTACTACACATTACAGAACAACTCTGGGGTCTCTCAAGATCCCACGCGTCCATCGGAGGGTTAGCAAAGCAATTAGCATCTCAATCCCCAAAATTTAAATCACATTTACGGAAACGCCCTGTCCAAATTTTTTATTTCCTGTCATCAACTATCGGATTATCCTGTTTGTCCCCAAACTCATTTCACAAACTTCAGACGATGAAAGTTAAATACATAGATATTGAACTTTAGCGAATCCCTGCACTGAACCTTGCTTTGACCCATTATGCGCCCTATACAAGGTCTCTCAAGACCTTAAGTAATGTCATTAATTTCAAGGGGTTATTCTTTGAGATACTTCAAACAAAAAACTTTAATACTATTTTGCTCGTCTTCGCTTCCTTTTCGAGATAAAAATTACTTTATAAGAAACATTTCATAGTGTGTTTTGGGAAAGCCATTTATTGATTTCCTAATATGCTTAGTCAATTTAAGAGAGTAATGTATTCATTCATTCATAGTGTTCTACCCAAAGGCAGGTCTTTCACTAAAAACCCAGCATTCTCCAGTCTTTTCTACACTGTCTACCAAAAAGTAATTGGGCACTGTTTTTGTCCCTTTAGAACGTCGTGGTACCACCTCTTGTTGCTATAACAGCAGGCACCTGTCAGGCATGCTCTACATTAGAGTGTGTAGGATATCTACTGGAATGCGTCGCCATTCCTCTTGCAACATGGCACTCAGATAATGGAAGTTGGCTCCATGTTTCGGCGGCTGCTATGCAGTGGTATGCAGACAATAATGTTCACCGGTTGGACTGGCCTGCACAGAGTCCTGATCTCAATCCCATTGAGCACTTTTGGCACTAATTGGAGTACCTTTGGCACTAATTGGAGCGGTGATTGAGGTCTCGGAGATGCAGTCAACTTCCATTGTCCAACTGAGTGCCATGTTGCAAGAGGAATGGCGACGCATTCCAGTGGATGTCCTACAAAAACTAGTGGAGACAGGCACTGACAGGGTGGCTGCTGTTATACCAACAAGAGGTGGTGCCACGAGGTTCTGAAGGGGCAAAAATAGTGTTCAAAGACTTTTTGGTAAATAGTGTATTTTCTGCCATCCTCTTTGTCTCCTCATATGAGCAGTGTATTATAATAATAAATTATATTGAAATAATTTTAGTTTTATCCTTTAAATGAGCAGAAATTAGATCAGAACAAATGTAACATTTCACAATTCCTTTACAGAACGAAACGTTTCATGTGTTAAGATCAAATTTCTGCACATTTAAAGGACAAAACTAAAATTCTTTCAATCATCATAATACAGTTCTCTCTTAAATTGACTGAGCACATTGGGAATCAAATCAATGACTTTCCTAAAACACGCAATGAAATGCTTCATATTAAACAATTTTTATCTCGAAAAAGAAGCAAAAGCTAGAAAAATTGTATTAAACATTTTGTTTGAAATTTCTCACAGAATAACCTCCTGAAATTAATGATATTACTTACGGGTCACCCAGTATACAGTATGCGATGATTGTCCACGTTCAACATGTGGCCTTGGTGACATTCGTGAATTCGACGCTGATAAGTGGGCCATCCTGTCTCAGCCTTGACAGAGCCAGGTCCTATCCTCATTCGACATATCCATAGAGCAGTGTTTCCGAACTTTTTTCGCTTCGGGAAAACCTAGAAATGTTTAATTTAGCCTTGGGGAACCCCAGTAGCATGAAGAGTAATGTTTTCACCTCAGCCAAATTATAAGCTCGTGTTGTACAGTAGATATTCATAATCACAGTTAAGCTTATACAGTTTGAAAAAAAAAAATAAAACAATATTTATGTAATAATATTATTCACAGAAAGACGTTCACATTCAAGTTATATCTTACAAAACCCATTATTAAGATATGCTGTATTTATATATTTTCCCGCAAAAACATTTCCAATTTGCAAAGCATTTTTTTTTAATAAAAATAAACAGTGTATTTGTATAATTTGATTTCGTTGCCAGTTTTAGTGTTCAATTTGTGCTTCTTTCTTAGAACACGGTAGTTCTATTTCAGGCCGCAATTTTGACAGGCAAATTCGAAGTTCTTCTTTGACCGTCAAAAGCCAGCCAATTTTGTTGTTAGGTTTTAAGGTTTGTGAAACAGAAAAACGCTTGTTCAGATAAATAAGATATGGAGAATTGTAGTAATACGGTACGTTTAAAGATTTCTGTGAGATTACAGGAAACTTTTCTCATCATTAACCAAGACACATCTAAAGATTGTTCACTTAATTTCACTTTGTATGTCCAATCACATTTCAGTTCAGCTAATTGCTCTTCCTCTTCCAAACTCATTGTCTACATTGCTAGAGCAATCTATGAAAGGATCCTGATCCAGTCATAAATGTCCGATGATAAAGAATGGAAGTACTTGTCCAGATTTTCTGACATGGATGGTCGGAAATTACTGGTATAAAATCTTCATGCTTGAATGCTTGAGTTTGGAACTGAGATAAGTATAGAAACATGTCAGAGGTAAAGGGTGGGTGAAACTGAGAAAAATTCTCTCCTCCACCGGGACTCGAACCCGGGTTTTCAACTCTACGTGCTGACGCTTAATCCACTAAACCACACCGGATTTCAGTTCCGATGCCGGATTGAATCCTCTCAGTTTAAGTTCCACCTCTTAGTTTGCCCCCTTTTTTTTCTATATTCGGCCAGAGGCTATTTTCCTAAAGATTGCTGTTTTGCAGGTTTCTGTTTTTCTGTTTCTTTTTCCTAAACTAACACAAACCCAACACCCATGCCCGAGGCGGGACTCGAACCCACAACCCTTCGGACCAAGCCGTAGAGTCATTGCGTACCTCTACAGCTTGCGCCACCCTTTTAGTGGGCAACCCTCATGCACTGTCACAGATGTGTGACAATGGCACAATGTCCAACACACTATGTGCAGAGGTGCACTCATTACGAGTAACTAAGTGGCCGGGATTCGACGGAATGAGCGCCGTCTTAAATCACAAAGGGATTATTTTACGCATATCATATTATTGTGATGTGCCGCCGAAGTACATATGATATTTCCGTGCAGGAATTCTGCATTACCATAATATTATGATTAAGGATGTGTGGAGAGGATAATATGATATGCGTACAATAATCACTTTGTGATTTAAGACGGCTCTCATTCCGTCGGATCCCGGCCACTTAGTCACTCGTAATGAGTGCACTTCTGCACATAGTTTGTTGGACATTGTGCCACTTCACACACCTGTGACACAGTGCATGAGGGTTGGCCACTAAAGGGAAACTAAGAGGTGGAACTTAAACTGAGAGAATCATTCCGGCATCGGAACTGGAATCCGGTGTGGCTTAGTGGATTAAGCGTCGGCACATAGAGCTGAAAACCCGGGTTCAAGGCCCGGTGACGGAGAAAATTTTTTTCCGCTCCACCCATCCTTCATCATATGGTAATGCAGAATTGCTGCACGGAAATATCATATGTACTTCGGTACATCATAATAATATGTCAGAGGTACCCTTTCAGAGGAAGTTTTTTCCAACTAAGTTCGTGCAGTGTCTGACAGAAAGAAAGGTGTGGTGGAATTGAGGACCGTTTTTGCAAAACTTGCTAACTGCAAAATTTTCAAAACAGAAACAGGCCTCTACATGATGCTAAAGGCTTCTTAGGAAAATCTTATCATTTCCTTCACAGTAGTGTGTCAAAGTGTGATCATTTTTTCAAAACTTGCTTTCTGCTATGTGAGAGCTGTAGCAAACTTGCAGTTATTTCAGTTTTTTGTGTTTCCTACAAAATTTAGTTTTTACCGGCAGCAAAAACGGTCCTCAATTACAACTGTTCATGGAAGGGTTTCACGGAAACTCGGTTGGGAAATGCTGCCATAGAGGAAGACGCCTGTCCGCGCATGTTCACCTTGGTTCCAATAGGTTAGCTTGACACTTCGCGATGGTAGTCTAGAATGTTTGCGGAACTGATGAATTTTTCTTTGTAAGATATTCTGATTTACTTTATACATTCATCTAGGTCGTAGCAAATTGAGGTTATTTTCACCGAATTCCATCGATGTGTTCACAGCAATATCAGTACATCTACTGTCTGCGGTTAAGTTCCTCGGCCTGTTCACGTTGAAAACGAGTTGCGCTGAACGCTTTCTGCTCTTATTTTATATTAAACATAATGAAGTCCGCATCATATCGTTAGACTCAAGATATAAATCTATGTACCTTTCTTCCCCTTTGGAAGTAGGCCTATACACAGTTCATTGTTATTAAAATTAAATCTCTCGGGCTATTTCTAGTATGAATATTTTGTATCGTCACACGTCATCATACTCATCAACTTCAAGACTTGACCTTCGAAATATATGTTTTATTATTGTGCTAATATTAAATTATTCTATCCGTTTGTGATGTATTATTTCATTATTATTTTATATTATCAGTTTCACCACCGTCACACCATCACCTCTTGATATTTATCATTAGAACTCGGATTTCTATGATCTAAAACCTCTGGAAATATGCATTCACTTATGCCGTAAAAATACAAAAATATGACATAAAAACTTGAAAATATGACTCGAAACAAATTAAATAGACCTGTTGTCCAAAAATTACTTAGAAAACCTTTTTTATTCATCATTCTACAAAATTGTTTTTGTTGTGATTGTGAATTTTAGCTCTTTGTATTGGCCATGTCGGATTGTTCAGCCTATAAAAATTAGTTGGGGGGGGGGGAAATAGGGATGAAACAAGTCCAAAGTCTCTCCTTCGCGTGACTAATTCTTTTGGAGCCATGTTAACAGTGTCTCCGACTGTCTATGAATTACTACCTGGCAACAGAGCAATTGAAACCTCTTTGTCACATGTTTGGGAGGGGTGAAGAGAATGAAGTTGAGACCGACCAGCAACAATCTTACCATGTGTGTACTGAAAACAATTTACTGCTGGTGGATCTAGTTACCTTCAAACTTCATTTCACTACAAGATATTTCTAAGGAATGGAAACTCAAATAAGTAACAAAACACAAGATCTCTTGCTATTTTTTGACACAAAACATGTGAGTAATACTTGGAGAACTCTTAAAATTATTATAATATGAAGAAAAATATACTTTTCTACCAATTCTTTTTGTCAAATATGACTTAATGCTAAAATAAAGCAAAATATGCATTTATATGACTAATAAAAACCATATCTTCTTGTTCAGAGAAGCTAACAATATGTTTAATTTAACTTAAGTTTTTTTTAAATAAAATCAAGGTAAAAATATGACATGTCATAGAAATCAGAGTCCTATTTATCATTTTTTATTTCTCCAATAGTGTTAGGTTCTAAGTGAAGGCGATGGCTCGGAACAGATTCCGCTGACAATACTTTGTTGAAGCCCTGTGTTTCCACTCAAGGAACAAAAAGACATAGTAGTAGTGTTAGATAAAAAAAATCATTGCCGTTTAGTTATTCTCGGCATGTTGTAGATACAATTTTATTCGCTGGAGCTGAAGTTCGCACGTTAAACCCTCACGAGATGGTCTCTTCTTCTGGACGGTCGTATCGTATATTAACGACACGTAAAAGAACTATTCCCTGATAGAGGACTCCAGGCAAAATTTGTTGGTCATTCCTCGCTCACTTTGAATTCCAGTGCTGAAGAACTTCTGCAGTTTAAAACGTGGTTAAATAACATATTAAACTACTAACCTTTCAGGTCTTTCCATTTTGTCTTGAGTGTGGAACCTGTATGCAGAACCATAACATTGAAGATGTTAAATTTCATTACACGCTGGAATAACCAGATGTGTGCTTCTGAGCATAATCTCCGTAAAACCCTGAAATCTCGTATTATCTATCTCTGTTTCTACTGGCAGCAAATTTTTCGAAATATTATTTGTCCAGTTGTTTGGAGTCCCAAGAGAGAGCGTTGATCCTTCAGGTCGTACTAATTTCTCCTGAAGAGAAAACTGTATGAACTGTACGAAGCTCCAAAACGTAAAATCTTTACGTAGATTCTTCGCCCAACAGTGCATATTACTGCCGAATTCCGGCCACCAAGTCACTCAATTGAGTGCGCTCCTTGTATAATGGCAGTTGACTTAATATTTATGTCAACATATATGTCGAACTTAGAGTCAGGTCATAAAGGGAAAAACACTGAAGGAGATGCTGTGGATTGAATTTCGGCGTAGCTCAGTGGTTAGAGCACTTGGTACGTAGAACCAAGGACCCGGTTCGATTCCCAGCGCCGGAGCGAATTTTTCTCCTCTAATAACCATTGTTACCATAACAGATAATATATTCTGTAAGACCAAAAAAAAAAAAGAATCTTTATGTTGAAGATTAAGTTCCAGCACACGGTGGAATGGCGGCTGGGTAGCTCAGTTGGTAGAGCAATTGGGTACGGACTGGGTTTAACCCCAGACGATGACGAGACTATTCCCGTTGCAAGATTTTCAAAAGGACACCGGAGCTCACTCAGCCTCGAATACCTCCATGCCATCCCAAGTGCCTTCATTGCGTATACTCGTATAGGAGATACTTTTACCTGCATACACGGCAGAATATTTAAACTCCTGCCTCTGAACATAATCATTTTATAAATAAAGAAAATATAACACAACCATGTAGCTATTTGTTGCGACACTTGGGACTATTAGCCGGGCTATATAACGCGATACAGATTACAATAACGCACACATTTCATAACAGCTGTGTATACAGATTCCGCGCGTCTGTTCCTACTTTAAAAATAGGCAGCACAACTGAAAGGCTGACATACAGTTTATAATATAGTTTTATATAGAATCGCATGGAAATATTTAACGTGAAATTTTAAACATTAAATTTTATTTATATATTTTTTAACTAGCTAGCTAGTGAATACAAATTAAATTTACAAAACAAAAATGTTTCTAGCCACTACCGTAAGAGCCAGGCTCGTGTTCGGCGTGGTCTTAGTCAATAATATAACATAAAATTTATAAGGACACTTTACAGTAAGTAACTTAATTCAAACCAATAAATAACACACAAGAGCCAAAAAAAAGGAAGAAAAAGAAAAAGAGAGAAAAACACATTTAATATAAAATGACAATCAGACAGAAGCCAGTGATATTCAATAAAAACAGGAATATATTCGACAGAGATAAAAGGTAAAAAATACATTTGTTAATATTATATAATCATGAATAATTTTATAAATGTCTTTTTTAAAAGCTTCAATTTTAAAATGTTTCAAATTTGGAAAATGGTTTGTAATTTTATTATAAAGGCTTGGGCCGAAACTAGCGCCATGTTTAACATGTATGACATTCAGGCTCAATCAATGGGAAAGTAGACTTTTGTCTTCGAGTACGATATTCATGTCGATTTGATTTCTGTGGTGGTAAGTTAGTAAACTATATTTATAAGCTTCTTCAATAGTTAATACATTAAAATCAGTATAAATTAAATTTGTTGGGTAATCCATATTTTTGTTTGACAAATTTTTATTAATCTTCTATGTAATAAAATTAATGGATTAAATTGTAATATATGTTTTGGGCAATTCCATGGCATAGATCCTAATTGGTGGTCGGCAGAGGTCACAGGATCCATAACTCCTTCAAGGACTCCGCGATAACATTCACAATGAAAAACTGCATCGAAGAAGGATCAATATTTCTTTCGGTTTCAAATTAATTATGTAGTTAATTATATAAATTTTAGACGGTTGTATATGTAGCCTACTGAATATGTTTTTGCACACTTTCTTGAACACACTCAAAGGTAATGATGTCAGTATCTTTATGTCGAAGTTAAAATTAAAGTGACAGAATAATTACTCTTATTATAGCGCCAAGGTGAAAATCGTTGTCTCATTAATATTCCAATATTGGAAATATTACTGTGGCCTAATGACGAAGAATTACTATCAATAAGTTCAGTATGACGTCACTGAGCGACTAGCCTTAGGGAGTAAGCTATTTCAGTGCGCCACATTCTGAAACTTCATGGAAAATAAACCATCTGAATGTGGTGATTTCAAGTACCAATGTGATGATTAATTAAAAAACGTTCCTTTCAAAAATATACACCGGACCAATTGTGAGTGAAGATTTTCCTGTTTATATGAAGTTAGATAAAGGAGCTTCGAAACATCTACTGAACAAGCGCATCAGACGTGCTTGCATTTTACTCATATGACTTTGATTAATAATAACATACACAAAATTATATTTTATTTCATTATGAGTAATAACCTGTGTTACAGGAGTTGTTCAAAATGGTGTCCGTCTGCATTCACCCATTCCCGACATCTTGGAAGAAGTTACTATTATTCACGCTCTAAAATTCTTAAAAAATGAGTGTACAGGGCGAATCTAAGTAATGCCATCAATTTCAGGACGTTATTCTTCGAGACATTTCAAATAAAAAAGTTTAATACAATTTTGCTAGCTTTTGCTTCCTTTTCGAGATAAAAATGTTTTTATATCAAATAGCGTGTTTTGGAAAGCCATTGATTTAATACCCAATATGCTCAGGCAATTTAAGAGAGCAATGTAATTATTATGACTATTACACTTTTACTTCGTCCTACACGAATAAAACGGTACGAAAGGACGTCTTTCAACCAATCATGGCTGCTTATCGCACAATTTTATCGCTTCCCTAGCATTTGTTTAATTTTATCGCTTCCCTAGCATTTGTTTAATTTTATCGCTTCCCTAGCATTTGTTTGTTTTTATCACTACCCTAGCATTTGTTTCTTTGTTTGCCATTCATTACGGTATTATAAAACATTCTTTGCTATCGTAATTTGTGTCCCGCATACATAACCGACTGAAAATGGCGGCTTCGTTCAAATAATTTTGGTGAAGATAACATTAATGAAATAGAATTTTAGTAAGTCAATTAATATCTATTTCATCGTATTAGATTATTTCTTCTAATCTTTATATACTTTCTTCTGTTTTTATCACCTTCTTACCATTTGTTTCTTTGTTTGCTAACATTTCAACCTGCAAATTCTTTACGGTACTATAAAATATGCTTTTCGATCGTCATTTGTTTACACCATAGACAGTCAACTGAAAATGGCGTCTCCGTTCAAACGTTTTGGTGAAGCTAACATTAGTGAAATAGAATTTCAGTAAGTCAATTAATATTTTATTGTATTAGAGTACTTTATTTCTGCTAATCTTTATATACTTTTTTCTCATCGTGTAATAATCAATTAAATCCCACTCGAGTTTTAATTTTCTCTAGATAAATCAAAACCTCTAGTGAGATTACTGTTGATAATAAATTATTGAAGGAAATCTTGTTTTGTTCTTTAAATGTGTACAAATTTGATCCGAACGAATGTAACTTTTCATTCTGCAAAGAAATTTTACACGTTAGGCCTACATAGCATTCCAGACACTATAAGCAACCAAACGTTCCGGAAACCTACATTCAGCAGTCAGAATAAGTTTTATTTCTATCAGAGGTTGGTAATGTTTCATTGCCATATATCAGGATGTTTCGGCGTAACGTGTGACATACGGTTTCATTCGCGTTTCTTTCTTCGCTCGTCGTCTTATGCGCTTAAAATCGATTGCACGTGGGTTATTGAACGAGAAGGTATCGATCGACTCGACTCGACTCGTCTAGTCGCCGTGTCATGTCTTGGTTCAGTTGCGGATTCCTCTCAGCACGATTCTTCCGGCACAATATGAATTGCACTTGCGTTTCTTGAGAAAGCCTGTACTTGGAGTGATTGTACAGTTGCCGGAAGCAGATCAGCTGTGGTACTCTTCATTCAGGTAGAAGAAATCTCATACGTTAAATTGACGGTTATCTGAATTCCTTAATTGCCGTCTGCGGTTTCGATCAGCTTCGCTTTGTGTGACCTTCCTACGTGCGGACGGTCGGCAGCTAGACGTGCTGTTATGGTTGGCTAATATGGAACAAGTTTGCGATTTATTGCTGAGGGAGAGGCGGTGATAGAATGGAAAGTGTGACGAGAAGGAGAGAAAAGAAAGTTGGCGCTATGCTGACTGCCGGCAACGCGTCGCATCTCGCCATTTAGTCCTGAGCTCGTCTCCGAGTGTGTGCACCAATGGGACCACTAGGGAAGATAGCCTCGTTCTTCAAGAATGTTCCTTTGGAGGGCGGGAAGAAACATCACAGCAAAGGCGGCAAGACCGGCAAGGGGGTTGTGTATAATAATTTCAGCGCACTCAACAACGGAACTGTGCTTCACAGGAGAGGTCCAGGATGGTCTTCCCTCAGGCTGCCGCGTCGAGTGAAGGGTAAGTAGAATTCAGGATGACGAGGGAGGGACGGTGCCGGTTACATAGTCACCGTTGTAGAAAGGCAGAGGCACCCACGAATAATTATTTACATAAAAAAGACGAAAGTTGAGATTTTTTGCTTAGTAACTTCTACGAAAGTGGACGCTTTAGGAGCAGAATGTAGGCCTTACTTATCAGTGAAGTGACAGACTTTGAACTGGAAGAGCCCGCGTTCAAAACCAAGTGAAGAATGGATTTTTCATCTCTCCATAACTCCCAGAAAGATTCTGGGATAGGGGCGGCGCCAACAGGGGTTTCTCTGGCCTAATGACCACCAAGATTTAGCATGTATCCACCATTTTGCTCCTCATTCCACACAAATAATTAAGTGCAGCTAAAACTTGCTTCAGAACACTTCCGAAATAACTTATTACCTTAATTGTTACATTTAGCAGACAGCTTTTCTTATGTATGCATAAACAGAATTTGTCTACATTTTTATGCGGTTATATTCTCATTAAGTTTTATCTTCTTTCGGTTTCATTTTGTTTCGTATCCCGGCGATACATATGAGTCGTATGTCAATTAGTAATAATTGGGGAGAGGATTCATATGCACTAAACACGGCAAAATATGCATGCAAGTATGCACTTAAACCAGAATATATGCACTAAAAGTAACAAAATATGTACTCTTGAAATTAAAAAATAAATTAAGCAATTTACTATTATTGATGGTTTTTCTGTTATACATAAGAATATTGAGACACCATCAGTTGCTGAAGTTGCATGTTCTTCAACCCACTGCTTAAGCAGTATACTTCTAGCACATTTTTCGTTAGGCGTCGTTGATAAAACTAATTCAAAATAAATTTTCTTGCGACTAAGATGCTCTAAAATACAACGCACTCCACACACTGTTGATGTCTCTAAGACTTGTCACTATAATACAATTAAATATTCTGATTTGCCACGTAGGCAAGTGGAAAACAGAAATTGCATTATTGTTGACAGGCAGTGAAATTCGAGTTTAGTGAGCGCAAAAAAGCCTATGAACATTTTCTGTGATTTCTGTTCCAATCTTATTGCAGCGTTCTCGAGATAACTGCCAAAATCTTATACACGTGCGTAGTAAACGATAAGGCGGCTTCTTATTTTAAATATCTGTTCTTTTAATCCACCCTTTTCACATGAGCTTTTTTTTTAATGTTAAAATATGTTCATTTATACTAATAATAATAATAATAATAATAATAATAATAATAATAATAATAATGATGATGATGATTTTAACTGGCAGAGTTAAGGCCGTAAGGCCTTCTCTTCTACTCAACCAGCAAAAAGTATACATACATATGTATGAACTTAAAAGCTACAAAGAATACAACAATTTGATTTAGATAAAAGTTACGTGTGTACAAGAGTTACTTATGAATTAAACAGTAAAATACTATGAACTATTAATTAAACAATGAAATACAAACTGTGTAGCAGAATTAAACTAAAATACATAGAACGTCAATATATTTCAAATAATGTTAGATAATAGGAAGAGATTATTGAGAGACAATTTTGAAAATACAACCCTATCAGGATGCATGTCTGAAGAAAGAAGTTACCATATAGACAGTGACCGTTAAGTCAGTATAATTAGAGTGAATTGCTAAGAAGGTTATCCTTTAAGCTATTTCTTAAAATTTTTTTGTCTTGCAGCCCCTAATACTTTGTGACAAGGAATTCCATTGTCGCGAGGTGGATACTGTAAAAGATGATGGATGAATAACGAGATGTTCTATGAAGAGGTATACGTAGTGTGCCACTGATAAGTGATCTGGTATTTACGTCGTGGTTAGAATATAGCTAGGAGAAACGAGACGAAAGGTAATTTGTTGTTGAGGTGTGCAGAATTCGTAAGAGTATAGACAAAGAGTGTAAAGTTTTACGTTCTTTGAGTCGGAGCCACGAAAGACTTGCGAAGGACGGTGATATGTGATCATATCGTAGAATGTTACACACGTGTCTGATGCACTTATTCTGAAATCGCTGTAACTTGACTGACAGTTCAGAGCTTAGGTCACTTAACAGAACGTCACAATAATCGAAGTGCGGCATTACTAGGATTGGTACTAGGTTAAATTTTAGTTGCTGGAGCAAGAAGTTTCTTAAGCGACTCAAACACTGAATGGTGGAACATATTTTTTTTTCTTTCATTTAGTACAATATTTAAAACAGTTGGCTATGTATTCGTCATTACGTCGTCGCTTGTTGTAGTCCGATACGTGGGATCTGCTTACTAGTTCATTTTTCAGGAAAATATACTTTATGACTTAGTTGAAAGGAGCAGCAAACCTTTGTAAGGTAGATGAGGGAAGACACAGCATAGAGAATGAAATGCATGCATGGAAGACTGAATGGACGAAGGAAAAAATGCAGGGTTTGCAGGCTGAAATATACTGTACTTCTGTTGTGCATTCTAGAAAAGGGCGATAGGCTTTGATTGTACCGTAGCAACATAAATCCTTAGATTACTGTACTCGTTTTCTCTTTTTGGAAGGCCACATTCCTACAAAAATAACATATGTGAGTTTAAAAGGTTCAATAAGATATGCAATCCACAGTCCAAGAAAGTACGACCAACCCACACAACACGCCTTCCTCAGTCATAAGTTCGTGAAGAATGGAAAGTACCATGTTGCTTAAAAAGTAAAGGATATGTATGACCTGTGCTAACAGAATTCATACCGTATCTGTTTCTGTCGAGTCACACAAGGTGTTAACTGTGCAACTCTGATGTGTGACTTGTTTGGTGTCGTGATTATCATATTTAACAAAGCATGAATAGAATCCAATTGTGAAAGCTTACATAAGTGATTGTCCTCTGCTACGAACATAATATATTCAGTCGTGCTGTTGACAGATCTGCCCTACAGAATAAATCATCAGAATCCATCACGGAGACTGTGCTTTCTTTCTTTCTTTCTTTCTTTCTTTCTTTCTTTCTTTCTTTCTTTCTTTCCACAATGCTGACTTCAGTAAGTTTAATGTTGATAAGAAGCTAGAAACCACATTGATGATAATAATAATACGTTTACATAGACGTAATCTTAGAAACTTGAGGAGTTCAAGCTTTTATGTTTGACTTTACGTCGAAGTAAAGAATTCAGCCAATCACAAGACAGGAGTGACGCGATAGTGGGAAATCGAAAATCGAATTGAGACATAGGACAAACAAACCCTTTATCCAGTGGCGGTTTCTGAATATACGCATCAAAAATGGTACATATTAAACTTTAACTAGCCAGTTTAGTATTATATGTTTCATCGAAGTTCGAATTTAACATAGGCTATTTTGCAGCTCAATCTACACCACGACTAACGGTAGGAAAATCGCGGGAAATGTAGTTTTCATATAAAACATAGTGTGAGCCTAAAATATGATCTTTGTTGAAATATATAACCAAATTGTAAACAAAAATAAAATACTAACAGTGCACAGTCATTCAAAATTATCACCAGCCGCTACTGCTCTCATCATATTTTGCAACATGTTTTTCATTATTAAAGTCTCAAGGAACACAACAGCACTGAAAAATGTGCTTACAATAGTAGAATTATTAGCCGTCATACTCCATGACACTATATAAAGTGTAAACAACCTTATTGCCATAGCAACGTCACGCAATCGATTCCTTCCGAACAGTGGAATCCATTAATCGACAATACCACTCGAGAACCAGTAGCATTGGTTATTTCTTAAGAAATTATTCCTCATTGTGAATACTTAACTTATTCTTAAAGTACTCTTTACGAAAAACTACTCTTAACTTTAAAGCAGTGGTCGGCAAAGATTACGTTATATAAAATGCAGCCTACAATATACAGCAATGGGGAAGATAGGAGGAGGACGTTGAATGAACAAGTGATAGCTAAGGGAAGGGATATCATGTCTTACCCCTCCGCCCTCCTTGTGTACTGGGAGGTTGACTCGCGCGTCACGAAATGTCGACCATTGCTTTAAAGTTACCATTGCAAAATAATGTATCCCTGCTTTCGAAGTACTGTATTTGTTATTTTTGGTACGTTTGGCGTTGAATTATAATTATTATTATTATTATTATTATTATTATTATTATTATTATTATTATTATTATTATTATTATTGCTGCTACGTATGTTTGAATTCCAATTTAAAATTAGCCTTCCTGTATTTCTTTCCTCTTTTATTTTTCTTTCTCTTGGCATTTGTTTTTTTTTTCCTCAGAGTTTCGATTCAAAAGAGCCGGATTTAGCTTAAAACTATCTGAACTTTCTTCGGCAGATACATATGTTGGAGCTTCGATTGTGACACCGGAAGGTAATAACTATCGTTTATTATTAATCATAATCTAGTAATTTCAAGATTATTGCTCATTAATAGAGCCCTGATTTTATGTAATTAACTATTCTGTTCCTATGTAGCTATGAGAAAAGCTATGGAAGGGGAAAGGAACTGGCTACCCTACCCCATTATCTCCTGACCGAGTTGCCTCATGATTGGTGCCTTGATGGTTCACTTGTGGGGTCCAGACAGACAGTTGACTAAACAACAAGAAAAGCTAAAATGTCGGCGAATCACACCAAAGGGATCATTATTCCGAAGTTTTAAGTTACATATTTTACATATTTTGGTGCGTAATAAATATTTTGGCATATATTACATATTTTATATATTTTGAAGGATACTGCATATTTAGAAAGAATATTAATTTTTTTCACCAATTCTCCCTCGACTTAACGCATAAGTTATACGTTTTAAAATTGTTTATGAAGCTTGTTCCTTCGTCTCTAGTGCATAAAAATAATTTAATAATTGAAAATAATAACGTATGCTGTCAAAAAAGGATGTCGCTTTGTCATGCTGTCATTTTGTGTATCCCTTAAGAAGTAACGGTAAAGTAGGAACAAATACCAATGCGAAGGATGCTGATACCGCGGTGAAGGAAAGAGTGAAAATTAGCGCCTGGGTATGACCATTTGGCACAAACACCCCCGATCAGTTGCTCTGAAAGAAAACAGTAGTTCTTTCAGTTTTATTGAGTAGCTTATTCTGACCTCAGGTTATACAGCTAGCTACTCTCAGAGTCCGTGGATAACCACGGACTCTGGCTATTCTACTGCTATGGCGCCAGTCGCATCCAAGTTGGTATCCAAGTTAAAAGATTGGATTTCAATTGACAATGCCTTTATTAGTGACGAAAAAATCGTGCTGTGCAAAGTGTGTGACAAACCCATTTAACAACTGAACTTCAGTCACAAATAAAAAACGTGATCCGTCGAAAAAAACAAGTTATTTTTACACAAGTGATGCTAGATCCTTCTTTGTCTTCTACCAGTGAATTTAATAAAGATTTGTGCATGACAATGGTTACTGCAAACATACCCTGCCATAGTTTCAAGCATTCCTACGCAAATACTGCAACTTCAATATTCCGGATGAATCAACATTACGGAAAAATTATTTGAACTCCTGACACAATGGAAACGCTTAGAGCTTAACTTGGCGATTCCTACGTATGGGTTGCCGTTGATGAGATAATCTATGACCGCAGAAAATATGGAAAAATATTTAATTATTAATTGCGTCTCCAAACAATAATTAAATTAGGTTGAATCACATGTGCAGCTGCAATTTTTAATAAGTGTGCAAAAATATATCTAGATTTTAAGTTACATATTTTTTTATTTAGCTACATATTTTGCCATTTTTAGCTCCATATTTCTTATTTTCATATTACACTAAAATCCGGCCTCTACTCGTTAATGTTGAAGATTAACGCTCAATAGGTTTTGATGGAATGTTCGTAAGTTGCATTGTACAGTTTTAGCAATGATGCTGCATTTTCTTGGTAATGTTTGAGACACAGTGTTGATGAAGCTGCGAATGTGAGCCATCTTCCGTATGAATTTGACCCACCTTTTCCGTTGCATACATAAGCAATAGTGTCCAATTAAAAAGCACGTATGTGTACATACGCATGAATACTCAAGACACTGCAAATAGAATAAAGACTGCGAAAGTGCTAGAAATTCTATATCAAGTTGTTGAAGTACAGAGTGATTTATATAGAACTAACACATTTCTTTCTTTCTTTACTTCAAAACGAATGATGCTAGCCACAATTTGTTATACCTCAAATGTGGAGTATCTTTGGGAGACTATTAACCTCTATAGCAAATATTGAAAATTCTTTATTTATTCGGCTGGAAATTCATTTAATGACCAGTTTTTAACGTCAAATTAAGCAGGAGTTCTGATTCCCTCTCACGAGATGCGCAAATGTTTATTCTTTATTCCTTATTGTTGGCAACTGTTTTCGACATTTTGTCACAGTCTAGTAAAAGGAAAGTTATGTGAAGAGGATCTGATTTTTTATGAAGATTGCTCCATAAGAGGGATCAAACAAGATGAAACTATAAGATATTTGGGTATATCATTCAATGAGGAAATAACATTTGATCGGGAGGCATTTATGTTAAGTATGAAAAATGATTTGGAAAATTTAGTATCCACCTCCATGCTCCGTCCAGATCAAAAGCTCAACATTGTTAACCAGTATATATGGCCTAAATTGATCTACCCATTACAAATGGCTCCTATCTATCAGTTACCAGGAACATTCTTAGAAGATATTGACAAGTTAATCCGTAGTTCTGTTAAACAAAGGTTAATGTTGCCATCTGATACACCTACTAGTATGTTATATGCAAGCAAAAACTACAGAGGTTTGGGACTAGTCAGAGCATCATGGGAAGCGTTCTTGCAACACTGCAACATCTGCATCAATTTAATATTAAATGAAAATCCTTATGTAAATAGTATGCGACCTTTGATGTCTGAACTTAATTCTTCCTGTCAACATCTAAGTCTCCCTTGTCCAGTTGAACTTCGTAAATCTGTGACTAGGAAATTAAGAGAGGAATTAAGAAATGCAGAATTCGAATCTGGAAAGTAATGCCTGAAAGAGGCAGAGGTGTAGAATTGTACAGCCAAGTACCTAAAGCCAACGCCTGGATTTTTAATAAGTCTGGACTATCTACATCTGAATGGGTAACCTGCCTCAAAATGAATGCCAATTTAGCAGCAGTTAGAGGAGTACCTGGTCGCTCTTTGGACGGATCCCGGTGCAGACATGGCTGCCCGGAGACTGAAACCCTTGCCCATGTCCAAGGTCAGTGTAACAGAGATTTACTCCTCCGAAATGCCAGACACCATCATGTTCGATCCTTAATTGCAACTGCTTTAAGAAAAAAATCTTGGATAGTAGAAGAGGAAGTTTTTTGCCTTGCTACTAATGGCTCCTCTAGACGTATTGACATCATAGCGTATTCCCAGACTACCAAGAAAGGATATATAATTGATCCTACCATAAGGATTGAAACGGGGAGTAGCCAGCCGGAGGATGTCAATAAAGAAAAGATCAACATTTATCTGCCAACAGTTGATTACTTCAAAGCAAAATACCAGCTTGAAGACATTGAGGTGATTGGTCTTCTTATTGGAGCTCGTGGTGTGATTCCCAAGTTCTTTGAAAGCTTCAGGAAGACTTTTGAAGTACCACAGACACTTACTGCTGACATCATAACTTCAGTTTTGAAACGCTCTTGCCAAATTCTGAGTCATCATATTCACTCTGTTTAATTTTTTTTAATTCACTTTATATTCATATATGTTTATTTTAATTTTCTTTCTACAAAATTCATGTAAACATTTAATATTGTAAAATTCATGTAGGAGAGTATACCGAGTCCTTCAGGGCTACCTCCAATGGGAGGCAGTTATTATCTTATCAGTCACGAAGTTTGAGTTTTGAGAGTGCTAGAAACAATAGACTGTAACGGTACTATTTTGCATTGCCTGTAATGAGGCGATATTAGCGATCCTAGTGGTGAGCAACTATCTAATGTTTGCATATTTACTACGTATTGAGCTTCGCGACTGTATATAGTAGACTGTGATTTTGTTTTAGTCACTGAAAATGCAGTACACATTAAATCAACGGCTCTTCCTTGGGAAGCAATACTGGATTACGAATTCAATTACAGCTACTCAAAGGGCATACCAGAGAGAATTTGGTGTTAGTAATTCCCCACAAACAAGCACAATACTGGGACTGGTAAACAAATTGGAAACAACTGAATCCCTAAAAGAATAATAATTTTGACGTTAATATACAGAATAAAGAATAAACATCTGCGCATCTCGTGACAGGGAATCAAAACTCCTGCTTCATTTGACATTAAATACTGGTCATTAAGTGAGTTTCCAGCCGAATAAATGAAGAATTTTCAACATTCGTTATAGAGGTTAGTAATCTCCCAGAGATACTCTATATTTGAGGCGTAACAAATGGGCGAATCCAGAAATGCATATAGAGTGTTAGTTGGGAGACCGGAGGGAAAAATCTTTGGGGAGGCCGAGACGTAGATGGGAGGATAATATTAAAATGGATTTGAGGAAGGTGGGATATGATGATGGAGGCTGGATTAATCTTGCACAGGATAGGGACCAATGGCGGGTTATGTGAGGGCGGCAATGAACCTGCGGATTCCTTAAAAGTCATTTGTAAGTAAGTAATGGCATATATTATTGCGTGATTGTTTTAATTTTGGAGCGTCTGTATTCTTTCTTGCTGTCTTATCTTTCCTCCTGTATTTTATTCCTATTTCCTTCCTCCCTGTCTTTCGTTGATACGTCTTTCTTTCGATTTCATTATTTCGCTCTTTTTCTTTTCTCTTTCTCTTCTTTGAAGGTTTTCATACACGTGACACAGTATGTTGCAGGGTCCACCCTAGGACTTAGTTTGAAGTCCGTAAGATTGAATCAAGTTCTGTAATATATCGTGCAGTACCGGTATGAGACACGTGTGTTTGGGATAAGAGCAGGAAACGGATGTGGTGCATTTGAAACAATATAGACACATTGATAAAAACAATGGAAAAGTTAAATACGTATCATGCGTGAGAGAAACAATTATCCACATGCGTTGTAACGTATTCGTTAGTTTTGTTCTTAAATGACCCGAATGAACGTACAAACAGTAGAAAGACGACGCAGTATACAATGGCATTTATTACTCGTAAGTGGAAGCAGTAAAACTTGACGGAGATGTATTTGCGAAGCGCGGTCTGGTGCGGCCGAGTTGATTGTTGATTCCACTAAGGCACTGAGAGCCAGTGCTGTATTTTACATTTAGTAACAATTCTGTATAATTTGTCTAATAAGTAAGAATGAGCGGTAATATAACAATTCCAATTTTATATGTTAAAACGCAAAAGAAATTATCCTTATACGGTGCGATCCAAAAGTCCCTCCGCAGCTCCATTAGTTACAGTAATCCTGTAGACAGCTGGTACGTAATATTGTAGAAAGTTGACACTTCCCCATTAATTCCGGTTTGACAACCTCACATCCCCAGTCAATCATATCCTTAGCGGCCAGTGCTGCCACTTAAATTCTCTGCCTAGTGGATTCTCGGCTGCACCGTGGCTACAGAAGCACTGCGGAGAAACTTCTCGCTCGCACTGCATTATTATCTTAATAAAGCCTCTCTTCACCCTAAACTCCTATCACCTGCCTGCTCGTGGCGCTGGATACTCCCTATTCACATCGTCACCACAGTCTAGTATATACAGTCACGAAGTTCAATACGTAGGGAATATGCATGCATAGATAGTTGCTAACCACTAGGATCGCTACTATCGCCTCATCACAGACAATGCGAAATAGTACCGGAACAGTCTATTGGTTCCTAGTACCCTCACAACTCAAGCTTCGTGACTGTATATACTAGACTGTGCCTTCACCTTTAATCATTTATTTTCATAATGCATATTGAGCATATTGGAAATTAAATCAATGGCTTTCCTTAAATACGCTATGAAATATTTAATGTAAAACTTTTTATGTCGAAAAGGAAGCAAGAACGAACAAAATTGTATTAAACTTTTATGTTTGAAAATCTCAAAGAATAACACACTGAAATTAATGACATTACTTACGTTGCGTACTGTATAATAGAAATGCCTTATTTACTGAAAAAAAAAGGCTACAACAAAGAAAGTATATGGGAATTAAAGAATTAAAGAAACTGAGACCACCGCTGTGGTGTAGGGGTCAGCATGCTGGTCTCTTACGCAGAGGGCCCGGGTTCGATTCCTGGTCGAGTTGAATTTCCTGGTTGAGGTTTTTCAGGGTTTTTCCTCAACCGTAAAGGCAAATGCCAGGAAATTCGGGTCAAAACATCCCTGAATACCACGGCCTTATTCATCACCGAAATCATAATACATATTATATAGTCGCCATCTAGTTCACAACAATAGAACCAGTCTCAACAATGGTACACAAGCCTTCGGATTTCAACCAAAGATTAACTCGCGATATGATCAAAGATGTTAAAGCGAGTATAAATAACAGCGAAACAAAAAATGAACACATTCTGTTGGGTTGAATAACAAATAAGTAAACAAGATATTAAAGAGAGAATAAAGGAGAAAAGTTTTTTCATGATCACTTGAAACAGTTTATATGACGAATTCCAAGTATTGGTAAAAATTGATGAGCCAAAGATTTTTGTTGAAGTCTCAGCGATTCAACTTGTAGTAGTTTATATGAACAAGGAAGTACTTGGTTTATATTTTCTAAATTATTAGCATTTCTTTGCCATAAATCCATCATTTTAATAATAATAATAATAATAATAATAATAATAATAATAATAATAATAATGTCTTCTTCGTACTTTTCTATTTACGTACATGTAGTACATCACGGACAGCTTGTAATGTACAGTTGTTCATATCTTGAATGAAAAACCAGACACGTTCAGTGTGGATCTGGTTTCCTTTCCTGAGTTCTTAACAATTGACAGGTACTACGCCTGGGATATTTTTTGTGTTCGTCTCGCTAGCAGACGTGTGACATAAATGTTTTATCGACATGTAATTCCACTTCGGCACTTTCTTAATCGAATCGATTCAGTCACGTTATGAGCATTTGTTCGAATCGTCACCGAATGCCACTCGTCTGGAACGGGGTAATTGGAGTAGTCTGAGCTACTTCCTCCGTGCAAATAATGAACGTTTGCGTCTGAATCGAACTAGGCCTTCTCGTTTTCACCGCAGGACGTTTCTGTTCCACGACGAGATCTCTGTATTGCCCCTATCAATCACGCAGCGATTAAGACATGATGCCGGGTCCTCCCATCCTGTCTGCGAACCAATTGATCGAGAGCCTATTTGGCGAAGCTCATCTCGGAATAGAATTACAGAGACCTATCTTTATTTGTACAGGCTGACCTTGAGTAGAATGACTAGACCATGGTACACCATAGGCCGCGTCGTAGCTCAAACGATAGCGCATTGGCCTTCCATTCAGGTGGCTCAAGTTCAAGTCCCGGCCAGGTCGTGAGGAATTTGTGGTGAACAAACAAACGTTGCAGAGGGACTTCCTAGAGTACTCCCGTTTACCCTATAATAACAGTGATGCCAAACGCATTTTTCTGGCCTTGACGTCGTGCGCGGGCATCAAGCGCTAGGTATGGAATAAGGAAAGGTTATGAATATGAATAAGCAGCCTGTTGGATTTAAAAAACAGTGGTGCACAAACTTCAAACGGAACGTGAAATTTTATGTCGTTATTTTTATATGGCTTCTTTCTGTTTGATATTACGTATATTGTCTGGAAAAAAAATTACTAACAACAATTTCTTAATATTGCAGTTGTGTTTTAAACGTTAATAACATGATAAATAGTTAAGAAGAAATATTCACATAAATTCCATAGTAGTACAACTATACTGTACTAAGTGAATGAAACACATCATTCATAAAGAAAGTTACATCCCAAAAAGGAGATTGAGTATGACATGATAAGCTGGAATTTACATTAATGATATCTTTAGCCTTATAAAAGTAATCAATAAACTAAACAAAACAATGCTACAGTACAAAGCAAAGTTACCTAGGTATATATTTTAGCTGTAGCTAATATTACACAACAAAACTCTTATTGCAATAGCCTATGCTTTTAAGGTGATATTGGTGCGCAACTTCCTATCATCAGAATATTAAATTTTTTTCTCGAAATCTTCTGAAGCTATAGAGCTGACGTTTTTACAACACATGGGCACATATCTTTTTTTTATGATGTAACAGTAGTTGCTCTGTTTTATTCATTTCCTTGCAAACATTTTGCATGCAAATATTTTCAAAACTTTCAATACACTATCTCCAGTAATACGTATTTACGATACTTAGATTAGATTTACGAAAACATCGCTTCAGTATCTGTAAGGCTACTAAATAAACATATCTGAAAATTTCACTTTTATATTTAAAAATGTTGAGAAAATATCCGTTTTGAATAAAAAACAAACTTGTGAAAAATGAGTATTGAGAAGAAGATCGCCAAGAATGAATGAATGAATTAATTATATACTTAATGAATGAATTATTTAATTAAATGATAAATAGTAGGGATACATTCAAAAGATACGCGCTCACGCGCCCTTGCAAGGGAAATTGGGGCCGATGCTTGGAATTGATTTGGAAAAGCCGAAAGAACTATTAATTTCCAACACACATTCTCATACCCACAATTCATTTAGTTGATGACTTCTCACCATTGAGAATTGGGTATGATTCCAGTCATATTCTGCAAGATATTTGACGAAAATAATTAGACTACTATGGGTAGGATTTAACCCGACATTTTCATTCCAAAATTATCCCATTGTCATAGTGTGGCTATCTAATCGTCTCAGAATATTCTAAGCGATCTCCATTAACTGTTCCAAATTCGAAAGCACATTGCGCCATTTTAGTTCTCCAAAACATACAATACTGCAGATTTGTATGGAACCTCAGAGTGTGTGTGGGCCTACAAGCTAAGCTCTTCAGATCTCATTTGTTTATATATAATACACTTTATGATCTACGAATCGTGATATCCATTTCAATCTAATGACATCATTTAGCGAGTTAAACAGGTTTTTGTAGTAGCATTCTGAAAGAACGTATTACATCTTGTCAGATGTTGATGAGACGAGATAAAATAAACTTACTGCATGTCGCATTTCTAAGAAGGATTAGGTAACAGCGTTCGCTCACTCATTAAAACACTCACGCCCTTCCTCCTTAACTCATTGCTTTATTTTATACATTGAATCATATTATTTACTCTCCCATTTACGTAATGATTCATTCACTCATACATCATCAAAATTCAGCCGCCACTGTGGTCTAGTGGCTAGAGCGCTGGACTTGTAATCATGTGGACCCAGGTTCCATTCCCACTGTATCCCCGATTCATAACTTGTGTTGGGCAAGCCCGTGATCCAGGTAACACAGATTTTTTTCGGGAGCTTCGGTTCCCCTGTGACATCTCAACAAATCTCCATCGTCTCATTTCATCGCGGGTGTAGTGTTGACCAGCCTTCTATGTCGCAACTTGGGCAACGACTCTGTCTGTAAGTTGGTCTACCCAACCGGCTTCATATGGGTGAATGACGAATAGTCAAGTACCCGCCATTAGTAGACAAAATACATATATTATTAAGTTTTTCACTAACCCTAATTTTCCCACTTATTTGTTAACATAGTGATACAGTCACTCACTTCTTATAAGTCACTCTCTTTGTCACTCATTCACACGTGTCAAAAACTCACTCCTTCACTTTTAAGCTACACTCACGCACTAACTCATTAATCTAGTGACTAGTTCACTCTCTCACCAACTCACTCATTCATTTATCTGTTCACTCACACCAACTCATTCATTTATTCACGTATACTAACTCCTTTACTTATTCTTTCATTTATTCATTCACACTTTCTCAGTTATTCATTAATTCGTACTAACTCTTTCATTGATTAATACATATACACCCACTCGTTCATTCCTTTATAATTAATTAATTAATTAATTAATAAGTTAGTGTAAATAATGTGTAAGTAAAAGAGTTAGTGTCAATAAATGAATGAATAACTGAAAGAGTTAATGTGAACAAAGAAAATGGTAATTGAACAGTTAATGTGAATAGGGCTAAATGAATGCATATGTAATTATTAATTAATTCATTCATTCATTCGACCTGGGTAGCGCAGTCGGTGTAACGCTGGCCTTTTGTGCTCAATGTTACGGGTTCAATCCGGCCCAGGTCGATGGTATGTAAGTGTGCTTAAATGCTCAGGCTCGTGTCATTAGATTTACTGGCATGTAAAAGAACTGCGGGACAAAATTCCGGCACACCGGCGACGCTGATATAACCACGACAGTTGCGAGCGTAGTTAAATAAACCATATTTTTTTTCCATTCATTCATTTATTCATTCTCTCTGTAATTTAATCATTTATTTACTCCCACTAATTCATTAATTTAATCATTCATTTTTTCTTTCTTTCATTTATTTATTAACACTATCCATTATTTATTTACACTAATTCACTTATACATTGATTTATTAACAGTAACTTAATTAGGCCTATTCATGTATTGACTAACTCTTTCACTTATCCATTCATTTATTGAAACTCTCTCCACTTACGAGTACTCATTAATTTATTCACATTAACTCACTTATTCATTCATTTATTCACGCTATTTAATTTATTCATTTATTCACGTTAACTCGCTTCTTCGTTCATTTATTCACATTAACTCACTTATTCATTCATTTATTCACACTAACTAATTCGTTCATTTTTTCACACTAACTCACTTATTCATTCATTTATTCACACTAACTTACATATGCATTCATTTAGGCCTATTCACATTGACTGTTCAATTACCGTTTTCTTTGTTCACATTAACTCTTTCAATTATTCATTCATACTAATTCTTTCACTTATTCATTAATTTATTGACACTAACTCTTTCACTTATCCATTATTTACACTAAATCGTTCATACCAATTTTTTCACTCAAATTATTAATTCACTCTCATTAGCTTATTAATTTTCTCACACTCGATCTTTTTTTTTAAATTGATTCATTGATTCATCTCACTCTTCAGTTGATTCTGTCACTTTGTACTTGACATACCGAATTGATGGGGATGTTCGCACTGCGCCTGCGGCCGGAAACTCGTTTTCCCTGTCTTGATACTGACACTCACACTGTCAGTCCTGTCACATCTTCATCTCACTGATCATGTCTAATAGATGGTCATCTCTATCAAGTTAACTTAATTGATGCGACATGAATATGAAATTCGAGTCAGTTACGACGATATAAACAATTTTTATGTAGCCTGTAGTAGTTAAATTTTAAGTGTCGTTTAAAATAATGTTCAAAGTTATTTTCCTCGGAATGTACCGCTTATATAGCTGTAATTTCGTCTCGTGCTAAATTAATTAATTTTTTTCATCACAGTCGCTAATTTTAGACACATTCTGAATTTTGTATTTACCACATTTGCAACTACTTTCACCGCCAACGTCGCGTCGTCGTCGTCGTCGTCGTCGTCGGACGACGTACGAATGTCTCTAGAATCGACGATCGTATAGAAATTGTCACTCCAATGTATTTCAGATTAGTCAATTTAATTTCAGATATTATCAATTATATTCCAGATTTGTCAGTTCAATTTCAGATAGTATCAATTGTATTTCAGATGGTATCAAATGTATTTCAGATTTTGTATCTTCAATTTTTTGTTTTATTTTTATTTTTATAAAGTATATATTGGGTTTGATATAAGGATTTTTACTGTCAAGTACTGTACTTCTTAACGCAGTAATAAATTCCAAAGTTACTTGTCGAATTATTACATACATACGAACAATATAATTTGACAGATGTATTACTGTACAATACAATACAGTACTGTACATAGTCAATTTAATTTCAGAAAATAAGCAATGCATTTAAGATTACATACAGGTAGTCACTTTTATTTAACAAAATAACAAATCTAGGCCTACTTGAGATTTTAACATATATTTAAAAAATGGAAAATGTATTTTAAAAATCCTCAACTTTATTGCATTTTAGCGTCCGACAGGCATATTCTCCATAGCTAAAGCTGCAGCTTGATGAATATTGCACTGTGTTGTACTGCACGACCACAATCACCACCAGCTTCTGAAATACAATTGACAAATCTGAACTACAATTGATGTTTCCTGAAATACAATTGATACTATCTGAAACTGAATTGACTAATCTGAAATACAAATGATACTATTTGAAATTAAATTTCTTCTGAAATGCAACTGGAAAAGGTGTAGTCTTTATGGTAACCGTAGAGTTGTTAAGTCACTGTTTTCGCTAGGTTGTTGTTTTGAAAAGAAGTGTGTCAATAAAACGTGTGGGTTTTATCACAGTCTAGTATATACAGTCACGAAGCTCAATACGTAGGGAATATGCATCCATAGATAGTTGCTAACCACTAGGATCGCTACTATCGTCTCATCACAGATAATGCGAAATACGTAGTACCGGCACAGTCTGTTGTTCCTAGTACCCTTAACAACTCAAGCTTCGTGACTGTATATACTAGACTGTGGTTTTATTCTGAGTGGAAAGAGATGTAATGTTTTATTGGCAGTCGCATAGGAATACAAGTAAGAAACATCAGGAATACATTACATTATCATCCGTTCAACATGAATGAAGTTTCGTAACTTAAAAAAGACGTTATTTTAAGCCACTCTTCTATTTTCCTTCCCTCACCAGCCAGGTGAAAATTTTTGTAATAAGTCGTAGGTACTGAGAGATTAAACCTTACTTCTTTCTGTCTTAGTTTCTTGTGGTGAGTACATTTTCTTAGCCTAATAGGTAGGCTTAAACGAGTACGAAGATTTCAGTAACACTTCAGGCATCACTAGTTCCCACGTACAACATATGCACTTAACATTCCTTGCTTGAAAGACATAGAAACTTAGATTCATATTCAAGTGTTTCAAAATTTTAAATAAAATGTAAGGAAACTTCTAGCCGCCTTAATAATAGTTCAGTTGGTAGAGGACTGGTTTACGATGGCTGTGGACCCGAGTTCAAATTTCCGCGATGCAAGAGTCGTAGTTGTACTGGACAAAGTCAGAGTTTCTGGGAGTTTTTCTCGGGATTCTCTCGTTTCTCTCCATCATTCCATCAGTGCCTTCTGTTTCAATATTCATCATTCATATAGTATTGTTATTGGTGTACAGATGGATTAATCTGCAGAAGCGCAGTTCGCTCTCAGGAAATGAAGGTGGGCTCTAGGGGGACTTCACCAAACCTCGAGCTACATGGCTGAATCGACAGATGACAGCATTTGTATTATGCTCTTAGTCACAATATCTACAAGGAAGCGGCCATTCGGACTCAAACAATTCACACATCAAATGGGATTCTTCGCGTAAAAAAATAGAAATATTCTTCCAGGTGACCACGAATTGCAGGTTCCCAAAAGAAACGCAGTCAACCGACAAATCTTGACCATAGGAAACCGAACTTCGATTTCGCATAAGTGTATCTTGTAGACTACATGCTAAAGGACTCCATATACCTGGAAGTAAGTCTGTGCAAATCCAAATTCACAGGCAAGTCTCCTCGTGTATGGGCGAAAATTATCCAGGCTCTTGGCCTTGAGATAAGCCTTCAGATTACTTGAAATTTTCCGACTGTTGCACTCTCCAAATTCTTTCTTTCTTTCTTTCTTTCTTTCTTTCTTTCTTTCTTTCTTTCTTTCTTTCTTTCTTTCTTTCTTTACCTTAGTTTAACCTCTCCCTTTTAGGTCCATTTATACGACCCACGCCACACGGGCCTTACAGGGCCGCGACCTGTCGGGAGAGGAATTATTCTATGGATCACGTAGGCCTACATACTTTTTTGACCACATAAGGACATGGAGGGCCTCCCCGGATGAAGGATCAGCTCAATGCCAGGGCCACCTCCGATACAACACAAACATTTAAGACATTACACAGCATTCACTCACACATATGAAAGGATTAAGGGAAGGATCGCCGTCCATGGCCGGACTTTCAAGAGGTACAATCCCGGCATTTGTCTGGAAATAACTGAAGAAACCATGAAAAACCTCGGTTAGGATTACCGGCCCCTGGGATCGAATCCCGGACCTCCCTAATGCAAGGCAGCCTTCTACCACGCCGCTAGCACGCTCGGTGCACTCACCAAATTAAGCGGCAGAAATATAAACATAGGAACAAACAATACTGTAAGCAGAGTCTAGTCACGAAGATCAATACGTAGTAAATAGATAGTTGCTAACCACTAGGATCGCCCATATCACCTCATTACAGACAATGCGAAATAGTACCAGCACAGTCTATTGTTCCTAGCACCCTCACAACTCAAGCTTCGTGACTGTATATACTAGACTGTGCTGTAAGCATCTGGTCGAGATTTCATTGTTACATTTTGCAGTTCTCTGTAGGGAAATTGTGGCAAGCTATGAATGCTAAGATTCAAGGAACTACTATCATGCACTTTTCTTAGAATATATAAAATGTATAAATCTTTTCCATGCTTATGGAAAATCAAAAAGTTATAACAACACTTATAAAGCGAAACTAAAGATAAACTACTTGAAAATACCGCTAAGGAATCGCGAACAAATGAACGCAGAATCATTGAGGAATTGTATTTCTCGAGTGATCGCATTTCTCCATGGGAAATGATTTACTTCAACGACCGTTTACGTCTTCTTGGTGAACTATAAGTCTAGGAGGTAAGTCCGAGCATGTATGGGCCATCATCCAATTCAGACATACCTCCCGGACACACTTACCTTTAGGTAAGTCTTTGCGTGTGTGGGGCCTTTAAGACTTTGGTGGAGTGTCAGCTATAGGTCAAATTTTCTCCAAATATAACTTATTCATTTCTCATATCACTGTTATTCCTACTCCGCTTCAGTATCACCATATCAACTCCTCATCGTTCATTAGTTGCCTTGTAATTGAAAAGGACAGGAAATGTAGAATTAGTAAGTACTCGTATATTGTAGGAATCAGTGCTGTAGTTGGAAAAAAATTTTAGGAGACACTTTTGAAATTTCTTTGGTCAGATTGGACTCTGTATGGACTCGTGCTGCACTTCTTTCCAACGTTACTTCGTCGTCATGCAGTCGTCTCTGCAGACCTCCTTCCAGATCGCAGTCACAACTGCATATAAGGTAAAAAATTAAACTCTGACATTGGTGGTCCAACACATTTTAGGAACAAAAGCCTAAGAACTCTTTTACTGGAAGAGTTTTCTTTTCTTAGTGCAGATATCGTTCATTATAGTAATGCTCATTCACATTCTTTAGTTGAAATTGGAATAGAATCTATAATATGTAACTGGACTCGAGGCTCATGAACGCACGAAAAGTAACAATATTTCCCTCATCTAGCAAACTGCTAGCATTACGCCTGAGCGAGATTTAAAATTAGTGAATCAGCGCAGCAGAATTCTTGAGGTTCCGCATCATAAAATTAGTGTTATGCGAAGGTATCTACGCAAGTTTTGAAATTAGTGAATCAGGGTAGCATATTTATTGAGGCGCCACATCATAAAATTAGTGTTATGCGAAGGTATCTACGCAAGTTTTGAAATTAGCGAATCAGTGTAGCATATTTCTTGAGGCGCCATGCTATGAAGCTAGTGTTAATTACTTATATAAATATACGACGACAGTATGCAAGCTTGAAATTAATCAATCACAACTAGCCTACTCCTAAAGTGCCAGACCATGGTTTTCGATAAAACAACGAATGGACAAACGTTTAAGCAAAGTATATGAGATCCCAGTCGCTACTTTCATGCTATATATCAAAATCAAAATGTTTTTCAAATAGCTAACATCCTGTATTTAAAGATGTATTAAAGATTGCTTAAACATAATTAATAATTATATTTTCGAGTTTATATTTTTTTCCGGCACGGTAACAGCGAGTTTTTATTTTAGACGGTACGGCGTACCGGCCCAACTACAGCACTAACAGAAAAAGTGCACTTATGAGCGAATACAAATCATTTTTGCATTTTGAAACTTAAAATGCAACATAAGTTCTATGTCTTTACAGGGGTTTTTCAATTCCACATTTGTTTGTGGGATTATTTAGTAACATCTCAACTTGTAGTATTGAAGAATCACTTCTATTTCGTGAAAGAAAAAACTTTATCCTATCATTTGAAATGTGTAAATAATTTTTTGGGAACATTAGCGCTATATTATAGGATTTATCTTGAAATAACGTCGAAATACCACAGTCTAGTATATAGGCTACAGTCACGAAGCTCAATACGTAGGGAATATGCATCCATAGGTAGTTGCTAACCACTAGGATCGCTACTATCGTCTCATCACAGACAATGCGAAATAGTACCGGCACAGTCTATTGTTCCTAGTACCCTCAACAACTCAAGCTTCGTGACTGTGTATACTTGACTGTGGAAATACTGTATTTTCGTAGCACAACAATGAGATAATCCTACAAGACCTATGAACTCAAGCGAATTTCCTTTGTACAACAAAATTTCTCTTTACTTAACTGAATTAATAATGTTGATTGTAAGTATTCCGTATGTGTGGTTAGTTTAGCTGATGTTTTGGGAAACTTCCCGCTGATTTTAGAACATAATTTATTACCATCCTTACAATAAGATGTAGGCCTGTAGGTATATTTCTTTCTTCACTGACGTTTCGCGGTTATTTAACGTTTGCATTGTTGTCGCGTGATTCATGGCTCATCAGTGATATCTATTTTTCCTTTAGTGTGACTAGTTTCATTTCAAGCGTTGTTAAATCTCAGGAATTGATGTTATAGTTAAGCCTGCTGTATAACTTCAATTCGTATGGATGTGGGCATACGGTTGGTTGCGTTTAGCTGCAGAATTACAGAGAATAGAAACAAGCTACGTTGGAACAACGGAAATATGTGAGTACATTTCTATCAAAATACACACTATCGATTTGTATTTCTGTTCAGTTCTCGGAGACATCCGCCCGGGGAGTCGGTCCCCGTATAAGTTACTTTCTTGAGATTTTCTTGTTTTTATATTATAACTAACTGATCATAACATCTTGAACTTAAGCTACTGTATTTTTCTAGTATAATATTGAAAGGACCTGTTGCCAAAGTGAAGATGTATTATTTGAAACCCAGTACTTAATTTGAACAATGCAATGATTTCAATAAAATAACATGTTGTATGTTATTTACCTACATCCATTTCGGAACAATTTATGAGGTAAATGTAGACAAATTGGAGAAAGTATTATATATGCCATACAAATATAAAATAACTAAAATGTAGTGTTGAGATTAAGTTACGTTGTAGATTATAGTATTATTTTGATACGAACTGTATATTCTTCCACGTATTTGACTTGTAGATGACCTGTTACGGTTTCCTCGTAAGCATTTTTGGGGTTTTATCGATGATTTTCTTCCCTTTGGTCGGTAATTTAGGAATCGTAGAGTTAAATGTTCTCCGGGCACTTATGAGGGATTATGAAGACGTGTAACTCGCGATTTTGAGAGAGAGAAAATTGTCAAAATGTGCTTTTTTTTCATGAATAGAAGTTTTAAGAACAAGGATTGTAAAAATAATGAAATTATATTGACTATTACACTCTTACTACGTCATACTACTTTTGACCAATAAAACGGTACGAAAGGACGTATTTCAACCAATCATGGCTGCTTATCGCACAATTTTATCGCGTCCCTAGCATTTGTTTAATTTTATCGCGTCCCTAGCATTTGTTTAATTTTATCGCGTACCTAGCATTTGTTTCTTTGTTTGCCAACATTTGAAACTGCGCTGGTCTGGACGTCAAAAAAAAAAAATTATATAAAATTATAAATCACTCCAGTCGATGCACAGCAGTTTCAAATATGACTCGCATTGGCATTCAAGAACAAGAATTAATAAAAATCACTGATCATACCTATGCATCTTCTGAAATCCGATTTACAAATAAAAGAAGAGCACCATTCGGAAATCCTGAATAAGTTGAATACACCATGTAGGCCTAAATCAACGAGTTCCACTTCTATTACGCACACGTCCAATATAACATCAATTGAACCACCAACCACATTCAAATTTGAAAACTGTACATTCAATAATTATTCCTTTTAAAATTATTCATTCGGAAATCCTGAATAAGTTGAATACACCATGTAGGCCTAAATCAACGAGTTCACTTCTATTACGCACACGTCCAATATAACATCAATTGAACCACCAACCACATTCAAATTTGAAAATTGTACATTCAATAATTATTCCTTTTAAAATTATTAATGTTTATTTTTTATGTCATCGTCGTTAATTAAAACTTATCTAACACTTGTGTACAGTATATTAGTTAGGTTATGTTATAGCTTCTGCTATATGATATTATGGATAGTCACGTATCAGAGATTGTTTAATATTAAGATTTATTGAAAATCATCTGTCAAGTGACGTTGATTACTGGGATTCGGATAATTGAAGTGGAATGTTGCATTTTAATAAAAATGAAACTGAATCAACAATGCCTTCTTGACTAGTAACAGTCCACAGAGTTCAATGATGATTCCATAGTTGGCACAACTGATACCGGTAACAAGAAAACATAATCATAAAACACTACTGCCATCTAGCGTAATGTTGAGATGGTACAATAATAATAATAATAATAATAATAATAATAATAATAATAATAATAATAGTAATAATAATAATAATAATAATACTTATTTGTCAGAAACCAGTGTACAAGGCCTGGATATGACATCGTCAGGTTCGATAGTTGATACATTTGAAGACAGTTGTATTTTCATAAGCCAATTAATATTTTATTGTATTGAAGTACTTTGTTACTTCTAATCTTTATATACTTTCTTCTAATCGTGTAATAGTCAATTAAATCCCACTCGAGTTTTGATTTTCTCTAGATAAATCAAAACCTCTAGTGAGATTACTGTTGATAAACTTACCGGAAAATGTTGAAATATTGCATGAAACCAGGTGATGCTGATACTCTACCAGTGCCGGATTTAGGTCTAGGCAACCTAGGCAGTTGCCTAGGGCGGGCGGCAATTTCCAGGGGGACGGCATTCTCTCTCTCTCTCTATCTCTATCTCTATCTCTATCTTTTTTTTTCATTTTGCAGTGAAATTTGTTTTAAAACACTGGTTGGTAAATCTTTTCTGAAGTTTGTTCTTGAACACCTTGTGGAAGTCAGATATTGTTTTGTTACCGTATCGCACTGTTGTGGTCGTGGTGAGAGTAAAAGGAGTGTGCAGCTGCAAATTATATTGTCATGCCGGTATTACGTTAGTCTATTATACTATGAAACTGCTTAATTTTAACAGCTTGTATAAACAAGAATGCATTGTTGAAAATCAAATTGGATGTGTTTATTATATTATCGTTATGAATAGTAACCAGGACTCTCAGTTATATTTACAATATAATAAATTGATCAACAATAGGTACTATTTATTCACTTTCCAGCATGTGCACTATATAATTCGATATGAAAAGTTTATTCCGCAAAGAGTTGCAGTTTATTTTCCAATTTATTCTATACTTCCTATCGAAGTAAGAAATATTCGTAATAATTATACCACCAACAAAACTAATGCTTAAAAATAAACCACAGCCTGCCTTTCACAAATAAATTTTGTTTCAACAATGAATAAGTTACCTCTGACTGAGGCTCTGGCTGATACGTGTATATTATCAGGCAGTACATCTCATTGACGATATGTGTCAGAGGAAGAACAATTATTTGTATGCATCTGAAGTCTGATTAGTGGAATATGTAGCTAATCGGCGATGCATGCATTGGAGGGGGAAAGGAACTGGTCACCCTACCCCATTATCTCCTGGCCTAGTTGCCTCATGAGTGATGTCTTATTGGCGGTACTTATGATGTTCAAACCTGTCTTCGGACAGTTGACTAAACAACAACAATAATGAATAAGTCTGAGTATAATATTTATTTGCATCGAGTCTGGTATGCTTCGTCAGCCTTTGATGACATCATCAATGCTTTCTCTGTGAAGAAAGTGCGAAAGAAATATTTATAATTCACAAGTAAGATGCATGTATTTTGATTCCAGTAATTTATTGTTTTCTGAATTGTAACATTTCATTTAAAACTAATTTAAACTAAACATGACCTTATAATAGCTGCTCATAAACTGTGTGTGGGAGTTGAGGGGCGGCAAATTTGAGCACTGCCAAGGGGCGGCACTATATCTAAATCCGGCCCTGTACAGGTGAAGAGATAGAGGTTTGAATGGTGTTTTAATGTGTAAGCTGTGCTAAACTAACTAACCTAATTAACACAATATTTATTAGCGGTAATCGATGAAAAATGTAGTAAAATATTTTTTGGTAAAGTTGGCAACGGAAGGCGAGCAGGACAACAATCTAGTAAGCAGTAAGTACGAGAAGTGACACGTCCTTCACAATAGCCCATCTGTGCACCTAATATTTATAGACATCAACTGTTACTGGTGCCATTTTCAATTCTTGTAGCCTAGCTTTATTAATTTTGTACTTAATTCTGTGTACCCAGCATGCACATCATATCGGATCTATCAATTCTCCAAAATTCAAAGTAAATCTGTCGTTCTCCTAACAGTATTCATCTCATCCACTAATTCTGCACTTACCGGTACCGGTAGACTACTTAGAACCTGTAGAAAAGCATTATCTTGTTCATATAATTAAACAGTGCCCTAATCTAAGTTATTTTCATTCACATTTGCATGTAAACTAGAATTCTGATTTTTAAAGGAAAAGTGAAAATGAAAATGCTCGTCTCTGAAAACAGCTTTTGACCAAACATCACAGAATTGTGTATCAGTATGGCTTTCTGTTCAATTTTATTAACTTGCATAGAGATTAATTACCTTTGAATGAAGAATATAGAAAATGGTAAAGAGGGGTTTTTGTCCCTCGTTATTTCCGTGAAATCGCATTGGATCGCATCGTCTTCACAGCGTGTTCTTCTACAGACAGGTGATATTTCAATTATTGAAATGGTCCCTGGACCAAATGTTTATATTTTAATTATTTGGATAATCAACCAACAGGGAAATGGAGACAAGGTCTTCCGCTTAGAAGAATTCTAGATGTACAATGAAACCGGAACAGGCTACTGGGCCTAAATCTTTGATTTGTTCGATGGTAATGATGATGATGGATAAAATAACAATTAAGAAACATTTTGAAGGGATTATCATTGCATCGAAATTATTATTTGGTCCAGGGAACATTTTAATAATTTAAAATTGACTTTCTGTTGGTGAACACGCTGTGAGGACGATGCGATCCAGTAGGCAGTGGCTCCCAAGCAAGGGGAAATGAAATAGATGGTAAGATCGAGATTCAGAATCCTTTACCAATGCCGAAAATAGTTACATTTCTAACTTGGTTTATGTAATGATAAATTGAACATTCTATGTAGTCTAAATACAGTTAGATTAATGCTTATTTTAGTATTCGTTGTTCATAAAAATGTAACTCAACTAGGAAGTAAAATTCCTTCGAATGAAGGCTTTCACGGCCGGCGTCAATGGAGTGAGAGTTATCCGGGCCCATTAGCCCAGATAACTCTCAGTCCAATAAAATCCTTGTTATGCGCAAAACATTGTAGGGTTGCATGACATCAGTGGTAGGATTAATGAAATTAATTTATTTGCGTCGTATAAGGGGGAAAGAGTCACTGGCGTAGCTCTGTCCGGAGTTGCGCTCGGGCGCGGGTTCGATTCCTGCTTGGGCTGATTACCTGGTTGGATTTTTTTCGAGGTATTTCCCCAATCGTCAGATGTCAGATAGCCTGTGGCGAATCCTCAGCTTCCTCTCGCCAAATATCATCTGACTGTCACAAATTCCATCGACACTAAATAACCTCGTAGTTGATACAGCGTCGTTAAATAATCAAGAAAATAAAATATATGGGGAAAAGTGATTAACCATCATCATCATCATCATCATCATCACTATCGACGTCAAAGTTTGGTTCCTTCTTGGATATATTTCGACTCTAAACTTGCACCAATAATTTATTGGTCTGCCCGACTGTCCATCTTTTCAACGGTCTTTCCAAATGTTTCTTGTCAACTGGTATGTAGTGTAGAATAAATTGTCTATGATAACCAGGGTGCGAATTAAGGGGGGGATGGGGGGATTTCCCCCTGTTGGAAAGTTATCCCCCTCTCGTAAATTGATATTTACATCCCTGCCAGGGATAACTTCTATCCCCCCTAACAGAATATAATTATTGCTTTAATACGATAATATTTTATAAAGTGCAGTATAAAGTAAGCAAAAATAATAATATTGATGTATTACCGCCACCGGCAAGCTGACAGCAATCAGCAACTTAGGAATTACACGTGTTTTCTTAAGCCTGCTCATGTATATAATTATTATTATTATGATTAAGATACAAGACAAGCAACTCAGTGGAACCAAGCGTTGAGCCGTATCGAATGAGGGTAATAATAATTTTATGTATTGTATTCTCTACCTAGAATTCTATTGTTCTATTTTATTCTATTGTGTTCAGTTCCCCTATTCCTAATTATTTTCTTACATAGCCGATACTAAAGAAGAAGGTTGGTAATGAAGTCGAACGAGATTGAATAATTTGATGTACGTTTTTCTGAAAGTTCACATAAGGTAGTAGTGTAGCCTAAACAATACTAAGTAAATAATTAACTTCTTTCTTCTTCTCCTCATCATGTTATAATAATAATAATAATAATAATAATAATAGTGATAATAATAACCGTTATCCTCATTATCAGTTCAGGGGATAGATTTTCCGGTTGACTTCAGTTTGTCATCTATACCAGGGGTTCCCAACCACAGCACCTTGGAGTGTGTCGCGGTATTTTGAAATTGAAAAATAAATTTTATGCCATCCAGAATGTCTCTTTACAAAGCATTTTTTATTTACAACGAAGTCTTTCATACGGTACATTTTGTTTTGAGACAGGCTTTACCAATGAAACGTGAACACCTGCAACAAAGCTTAGTAATTCGTTCACTCTTCCCACTTAGTATTAAACAGAGATTAGAACTCTCCGCACACGTGTACCACGCCACTGAAGATGTCCACCGGAGTAGTGGACGAAACGTTTGGTTATAACACCGACAGACCACGGCCCTCTAGCCCGGAAAATACCCATCCTATCAACGCCGGCCGCGAAAGCCTGCATTCTAAGATTAGAGTTTAGAATCGTTAGAATTTATTGGTCAGTTTCAGTATATACGTACGTGTGAGCGAGTGATAGTGCGACTATTTTATCAAAAGTACTTTATTTACATTTTATCATGGACAAATTTTTAATTCGAGAAAAAAAATCTGGATCAAGTTCTGGGTAGATTACAGCAGTGCTAATTCAAATAATGTGAGCGAAAATTCCCTTCAGCGTTCACAAAAATGTACTGCATTTCGTAAATATAGTGATGAATACTTGCAATGAAGTTTTATGTGGCGTGGAGATGAATTTAAACAAAATCTCGGGTGTCCTATATGCGGAAATGTTTTGTCAAATCAGTCGATGGTGTCGAATACACTAAAAAGGCAAATAGAACTGCCGTCATACTTTTGTGAATCAGCATTTTTTTTACCATGAAAATAGTGAATAGCGTACCTTGAAAATCTACGTAAAGGAGATTAAAAACTACAAAAGTCCCGTGCAGGGAACAGTAATTATCTCCCCATCCTCTGTAAAATATTCTACAGAGTTCCACCATCTTTCTTTCCAGAATAAAAGCGCTGGTAAATATTATTATTATTATTATTATTATTATTATTATTATTATTATTATTATTATAAAGAAATAAGCGTGTCGCAGTATCGTGGGCGTTCAGTAGTGGCAGCAGTCAAAAAAGGTTGGGAACCAATGGCCTACGCTATGATATCAGTTACTTCTGGCAGTCCCCATATCTTACTGTTCAGAAGTAAGTTAACATACTGAACTGATTAGGCGACACGTCATATCTTAGGTGATAGACTCTGTTGATGAAATCTGTTGCACAGTTTCAAGACAAGTCTCGAGACAGTGTTGATAATCCTAAAAAGAACAAATAGTCTCTAAAACCTGTATTATCGTGAAAGTAATATAACATGTCCTAGAGTATAAAACTTTTGTCTTTTGAACATGTTCACATAACACACAGATGAGGGGAGTTCTATATAAAATTTACCCCAAAAAAATATTGTTGTTGTTAAGCCCGAATATTAATGGAATGTTTACGTAAATTTAGAGGTGAATAAAATTGAACAAGGACGTAATCTATCACATTATTTAGTTCCTCTATTAGAAGCTTTTGAAACAATTGAGCGAGTAACTATGCCCATCTGTTGACCTCAGTTCGGTTCCTATCTCAGCGCGATCTTATTCGCAGACTGTATCTTGGGAGTATCTAGGCGTAGACCTAATCATGACAGCATCTACGTATCCACCCACATTCCTTTGCATTCGCCATTCATAATCATATTAATGTTCCTCTGCTGTTCGTGGAGTTAGGCCTACCACATAAATGCCAAGTCACTGTTCTTCCTTGTTAACTGCCATCGATGTAACTTAAACCTCCCTTCTACGAGGTGGTGCATGAAATCATTTAGCTAGTAATTGATAGTGTGTTTTATATCATGGCGCACCGTTATGGCCTTTCACGCCTGAGACGCTTATTCGGGTCCCAACTAGCCCAAACGTTCTTCCTGTCACCTCTCATTAGCTCTTCGAGTCAGAAGACCGTTACCAGAACAGCTGAATCTGGAAATCCGAATTAAAATCCCGGTGAACTCATGGTACACAAACATAGTGCTATCATTTCACCGTATTTCCATAATTCACAGTCATACTTATCATCTATGTAGAAGGAGCTGGGAACTATTTCACTACCTCACAGTCTTCACCCACAAGATGAACACCATTATGGCAAAGGTTGAGTAGATCAAGTACGACGTGGAGACCCTTCAATTGGTGCCAGTCCCAGAGAATTAATTCAAACAAATAAGCAAACATTGAACATAAATCATTAAATAAAGTGCATTTCTGATGTGGATTATAACGATCTAACTTACTACGGCAATTCGGAGACCGATGGACATCTCCGTCCTTAGAGGCGTTTCTAAACTTTACTCTTATGACCGAGGTGCGAATTAAGATTTCTGATGAGGGGAGGATAGAATCCTAGAAAGAGAATACCACATTTAAAATTATTATTACTTCCTTACAAATGGCTTTTAAGGAACCCGGAGGTTCATTGCCGCCCTCACATAAGCCCGCTATCGGTCCCTGTCCTGTGCAAGATTAATCCAGTCTTTATCAACATATTCCACCTTCCTCAAATACATTTTAATATTATCCTTCCATCTATGTCCCGACCTCCCCAAAGGTCTTTTTCCCTCTGGCTTCCCAACTTACACTCTATATGCATAATTTCTGGATTCGCCCATATATGCTATATGCCCTGCCCATCTCAGACATCTGGATTAAATGTTCATAATTATGTTAGGTGAAGAATACAATGCATGCACTTCTGCGTTGTGTAACTTTCTCCATTCTCCTGTAACTTGATCCCTCTTAGCCCCAAATATTTTCTTTAGAACCTTAGCCTATTCCCAAACATCTTTAATCTCTGTTCCTCTCTCAAAGTGAGAGTCCAAGTTTCACAACCATAAAGAACAACCGGTAATATAACTGTTTTATAAATTCTAACTTTCAGATTTTTTGACAGAAGACTAGATGACAAAAGCTTCTCAACCGAATAATAACAGGCATTTCCCATATTTATTTTGCGTTTAATTTCCTACAGAGTGTCATTTATATTTGTCACTGTTGCTCCAAGATACTTGAATTTATCCAACTCTTCGAGGGATAAATCTCCAATTTTTCATCTTAATAATAATAATAATAATAATAATAATAATAATAATAATAATAATAATAGTAATAATAATAGTAATAATAATAATATAATAATAATAGTAATAGTAATATCCATGAGCAGTTGCCCTGAGTGGCGCAGTTGGTATAGCGCTGACCTTCTGTGCCCGAGGTTTCGATCCCGGCCCAGGTCGATGGCATTTAGGTGTGCTTAAATGCGACAGGCTCATGTCACTAGATTTAGTGGCATGTAAAAGAACTCCTGCGGGACAAAATTACGGCACACCGACGACGCTGATATAACCTCGGCAGTTGCGAGCGTCGTTAAATAAACCATATTTTTATTTTATATCCATGAGCAGGCTTAAGATAAGGTGTGTAATTGATAAGTACGTTATTGATTGTTGTCAGCTTGCCGATGATGATAATACATTAATATTATTTTCCTTCCTTACTTTATAATTTATAAAGTACTCGTATTAAAACAGTTATATTTTGTGAGGGGGATAGAAGTTATCCCTGGCAGGGATGTTATTATGAATTTATAAGAGGGGGATAACTTACCAACAAGGGGAGAAATCCTCCCCATCTCTCCCCGTTAATTCGCACCCTGCTTGTGACATTGTGAATAACCTCTTGTCTAGAGTATTGTGCTGTTTTCTGTGTTGTACCTGAAACATTGAAGGGCGTATTATTTACACGAAGAGTTACCGTCACTTACGGAGCTTATTTCTGGAGACATTATGAGCAAAAACTGTCATATAAACATGTGTCCTATTCTCAGTATTTTCATAGTTACACTAATTTGAAGTTTTTAAAAATACCTTTTGTCTTTAGTTTTAAGAGTAAAATAATGTTGCAAATAGAGAATGAACTATTTAGAAGTATACTTTCTTCAATTGGATATATTATGAAGCTAAAAATGTGTTGTTAATTCCTTAATTGCTTTGTACAGATTTTTTTTTTCAATTTTTAACTAAAAATTACATTAGTCTTACACACTTATCACAATTGTTACAGATCACACAACTTGTCTGTAAAATTGGAGTAAAATAAATATACAGTGTTAAAGAGTTCACAAGAATAACGTGATTTATAACAATAATTCTTGTGATAAGTGCGTAAAAAAATTTAATTTTGTAGTTAAAAATTAAAAGAAATTTCTGTACGAAGCTACTATGGAATTAATAACACATTTTTAGCTTCAGAATACTAGCCAATTAAAGAAATTATATTTCTGCATAGTTCATTCTCTAATTGTAATATTCTTTTACTCTTAAAACCAAGGAAAAGTATTTTTGTAATAATTTCAAATCAGTGTAACTCTGAAAATATTGAGAATAGGACCTATGTTTGTATGACTTTTTTTTTCTCAAAATATATTCCGGAATATGTTCCGTATGTGGCAGTAACTACTCGTAAATCACCCTGTATAGGTACCAACTGCAAGAGCGACTAGAGCAGAATGAAACAAGACAAAAAGTCCTACTAAACATAGGCCCGGAAAACCAGTCATTTCCGAAATCTAAAAGGTTTTATCATGTCTCGTCAGTACAGGTGCTCTGGAGTAACAAAACATCCGATGCGCTTGGAGGCTGAAAGCGTTTAACATGTGCTCAATATGATCACCGTTCAGGCAGTAATCAACACGTATTTACATCGACAATTGTACACGTTCGAATATCCCTGGCTCGTCTCTAATGCGTTGACAACAATAATTGACAATGTGGTCCTGGATTTCATTAACGTTGTCAACAGAGCTGAAATACAGAAAACACTTCAATTTTCCCCAAAAAATTCGGGGGACCTGGGAGGCCACGGTGCTGGCAAACCACGGCCGATACACCTGTTGTGGAAGCTTATACGTAAGAACTTTCAATCGTTGAAATGAAAGTCAACTGGTGCTCCGTCATGACGTAGCACAACAGCTGCCTTTCCCAGACAGGCAAATCATTCAAAACTTCTTGTAGGTAACTCATGTATAAACGTGGAGATACGCACTCCCACAAAATCTGCCAGACAGGAATGAGTTTGAAAATTTACGACGTGTTTTCAGTTGATGGCTATAGTGATGCGGTGACACCGGTGACATATCTCGGAAATTAACGGTTTCCGGACCTATATTTATTAAGACTTTTTGTTTTCTTTCATTGTCCTCTAGTCACTTCTGAAACTTGTACCTATCAATTACGAAACATCCTATATCGTCGTCGTTCAGGCAGAAGTCACTAAGTCCAAAGTCCATTATTTTGGATATTTTAAGAAATAATGCGTATCTACATGGCAACAACTTCACATTTATGCCAATAAAAATAACTAGGATATGTAATCAGAACAAAAAAATAAGTTAAATCATTGCAAACAGATTTTTTAAATTTGATTGAACTTTAAAATCGCTGTAACTCAAAATAACAATTTTGGACTTAGTGATTTCTGCTAGAACGACGACGATAAATTCTGTGATATTTTGTGGTGATTTTAATAGGTCTACATCAGAATAACAATCTGTTATCATTTTGTAACTAGTCGTATAAATTCTGTATTCTTTTTCTAAGGTCTTGCCGCTGTACGTGTAAAACAATGAGTGAAGTTATGATTCTTTCCAAGAATTCTCGTCAAACGCCATCCGTCGTTGGTCACGTTGGTCCGATATACTGCTGGCAAGCGGAGGTAAAACTGTCCCCCAGCTACCGCGTTGTATCGGGATTTTATTGTAATTTGTAAAACTGGGATCATGGTTGATTTGACGAGCTTTTAATTAATATAGTGGTTATTTGAATCGTACTTAAAATATATTTTTTATTACAGATAAGATTGTTTCGTCCTTAGAACGTGTTCCGAGTTATGATATACCATCTTCCGGTTTCTATTTCAGTTACAATCGTACACTTATTACTGAAATTATCTTCACCACTCGTAAAGACAAATATGTCGCACTTTTGATGTCTTCGTACTACGTGGATAATTTACGATGGACTGCAAGTATCACACTAGGCCATCGAGAGCTTTGACATTTCCCCCGCAGCGAATGCGAAGCGTTGGTATGCACGACATGGTGCCGTTGTCACCGAGTCCGTCCGTACGTGGAAGGAGAATTGTAACTGTAACTGGTTCCGAAGGCAAACGGGAGCTTCTTCACTTTTCGCTTCTGAAGGAAGACAACTGTTAAAGAAAACATTCTAGTTCTCTCGTCTAGATCGTAGAAAGTTCTTAATTACAATTCATTTTCACTACACGAGTTAAGATATCCGCCATCTAATTCAAATTCATTAATAATTTTTAAACATCAAATCACTCCTTTTCTCTTGTGTATGAAATTGAAAGATAATAGCCATAACCAAACGGATCGGACTGTATTATTTCAGAGAGGAAGGGTATTTGCATGTCTAAATTAATTATCGCAAATGAACATACACAAATAAAATTATATCATATAATTAACCTTACCTTAGTCGGAAGATTAATTCAGGACTATATTATGGTCGAATTCAGGACTATATTATGGTCGAGCGATATACCTAAGTTATATTTAGTCTATAATGAGAGCGCGCGGGATATTTGTGTGGTATACATTTGCAGCAAATACTGGTTTTCATAAAACTCTTGTCATTAACGAAGCTTTTGCTTTAGAACGTGACTTTGTACACATGACTTTGTACGCAGTTAGCCCAAAACTTTACTTATTATGCCAAAAATGACATTATTATCACAAAAGCTTAGGCCTATTTTCATCGAAGTCATTGTTATTTGACAGATAATTACAGATACGTGACATTATTATTATTATTATTATTATTATTATTATTATTATTATTATTACCAGCATGATCATAGAAAGAAAACAAGAGACCACAGAAATGTTTAATGAAAATTATAACTGCTACTTCATTTATATTGATCGATACTAAGAGAAAAGGAAGAAAACTCGTCTCACAGTTTTCTGATAGAATACATACAGTGATATACTGTAGTATGGAAATAAAAAATAAATATCTTAAGCAAGAACAGTGGGAAGAAAGAAACTATTAGAAGCTGAAAATGACAAGTCCATAGGAGTACAATTTCGTAAATACTAGCATAGCTTCCACTTCTCGAAAATATACTTAAAGATTTGCCGGTTACTAACAACTTGTAGATAATGGCTATTTGAGATTTTCTGGTAGTTTAAGGAATTCAATTTCTGAATTGATGCCAACTGTGACGTTGGTGACGGATACAATTATATATATATATAAAATTTATACCTGCAATTTTAAGTACCGGTAAAGTACAGTACTGTGTCTGTCTTTCTGACATGTTATACGCGCGTACACACAGACACACACACACTACATGCATACATACATACATACATACATACATACATACATACATACACACATACACAGGGTAAAGGTTGATAATATTGTGATATGAGTTTAATATTGTGATGGTTTTTTTGAAAATGTGTTACAATTTAATTGAGCGAAAGGAAGATCGGTTTTTTGCGTCTACGTATTAAGGGAATATTCGTGGACAAGTTTCTGCACAAAACCGATTCTTCTCTCCCTCAGTAAAATTGTAATAAATTCTCAAAAAGAACTATCACAATATTAGTCCTATCACAATATTATCAATCTTTACCCTATATATACTGCACATGCACACATACCCGCTATTGCTCATGAGGTGGCGTTTTCGACCACATATTCATTGTTTCCGGTTTGGGTACTCGGCAGCGAATTAAGAAATTTATATCCCTCCCGTAGGAAATGAATGTTCGTCCTTCAATTTGTATTTGAAGACCTAAGTTTCTAAAAGTGCTAAGTGCCCGTTTTTTAAATTTCATTTTATTCAGTCTTAGAGAGGAGCATTCATATGAGAATATCATACTAAATGTCGGCCTCGGTAGCGTAGTTGGTATAGCGCTGGCCTTCTATGCTCGAGGTTACGGGTTCGATCCCGGCCTAGGTTTAAATGCGACAGGCTCATGTCAGTAGATTTAATGGCATGTAAAGAACTCCTGCGGGACAAAATTCCGGCACACCGGCGACGCTGATATGACCTCTGCAGTTGCGAGCGTCGTTAAATAAATCATAATTTTAATATCATACTAAATTGTTTTTGTCGTATCTAAACTGTAACTGACTCATTTATGCCCCAAAAGACGATGTTGGAGATATCTCAACTTGCATTTCGCAGTGTATTTTAATCAATATCTCAGCAAGTTGTTTTTGGTACTTAGCGCTTTTACATTGTTTAGGTCTTTATTAGTCTAAGCACTGCATTCGTCTTTCTTCTTGCCTCTCTCTCTATTCTGACTATATAATCAGGGAGTCTGGCTAGTTTTGATTGAAATGTTCTCACAGAGTGAGGAAAGTGATGCAGGACATACATACTGATACTCTTTGGTTTTGTCAAATCCTCTTTTAAACAGGTAGGATTCTGTTTCCCCTGTCATCATTCTACAGTAGCCTATTTTCGAAAATCATTCTCCACATTAGTACAGAAAGTAAAGGACACCACAACAGGACATTAATGCGATGAAATAAGGAGTAGGCCTATGCAAAGTCCGCGTCAAAGAAGACGAGAAACATGAGAGGATTGTGCCAGTAGATCACGATTCCTTCACAATAATAAATAGAGTCTAATTTTATTAAATATGTTAATGAATATTGAGTGTATAAGTTGGCTGATACATATTCAGTTTTCTATGCGTATCAGACCGTGAAATGTATCTCGTGTGAGCTCTCGCTTTGGATTCGTGAAATAATCACGTCTGAAGAATTGTATTCACTGAAAGTGAATGGTAACAAAATGGACACGCAATTAATGGAGGAGAGATTTTCATAGAGAATGGAGTGAGAGAGGAGCGTTTAGATCAGGATTTATTTTGCATTTCAGTACAAAGACATATGTTTGGAGATTGGTTACATTATTCCATAAGTTAATGGCGAAATATGATCAATCATTTACTTAATAAATAATTAATTCATATTTTTATTTATTAATCTCGATATTTAGTCCACTGTTGTTATGTCACATAACTCTGTAACGTACTCAAATATATTTTGTCATTGTTGTTATTATTATTATTGTTATTATTATTATTATTATTATTATTATTATTATTATTATTATTATTATTATTATTCGTTCTAAGAAACGTCTCGAATAATATATTGCATTTAGGGGATGAATTTCTACCAAATAAGACCCACTGACCTATGGTCAATGAAACGCATTATGGATAACGGTGTTCCTAAACCGGCGCTACAGTGTCAGGCAGTGTTGCTGGTCTGTGAAGGTGGCAAAGTTCACTGTAATTACCGCTCTTCAGCCCAACCGCCGCGCCGGTCTCCTAGAGCTTGGCTGAATTTGTATTTTGTTGCTATTTTTACACGAAACAACTTGAATCAAGGAAAGTAAAATAATTTCATATTTACTATAGGGGTTAGTGAAAATGGAAAGATGTTCTAGAGCAAGTGTATTGAAAAGTGATCACATCTCACGTTATCTTGATATAGCCTCGGACTATTCTCAACCCAGGTATCGAAAAGATACGAAACCCATACACGGCCGGAGGATATGTTTCAGTTATGGTTGGAGAAGTCAAAGTCTTCAGTTAATAGGGAGTGAATGGAATGGCAAAGGGGAGCAAGGTACCCGATCAGCACATTTATTACAGTAAACAATAATGAATGAGAAGAGCGGTTATGCCTCCATATATTTCTTCATCAACGCCGTCACCGTCGTATTCTAAGATTGACCCCTCTGCGCCTTTACTCTTTTCGTTCTCTTGTCAGGCTCGTGAACCAAAATATTCACACGTAGTGGAACTCAATGTTATTATTTTATTAATCGTTATGCTATATAGCTTTTAATCATGAATATGGTCCTCATGGTACAAGGCCAATGATTGTGAAATCGCAGGTCAAACAAACTTAGTTAATGCAACCACTAGAAATCGCACAGACAAAAGTAACATCCAACCTTAGTTCACTTACTTAATTCTGTAATGTACGAGTACTGTAACAATCTTTTTGTTTATTTTATATAGATGTGCATGTATTCGTAAGAGGCATTATTATAAGTGCCTAATAATAATAATAATAATAATAATAATAATAATAATAATAATAGTAATAGTAATAATAATACTTACAAATGGCTTTTGAGGAACCCGCAGGTTCATTGCCGCTCTCACATAAGCCCGTCATCGGTCCCTATCCTGTGCAAGATTAATCTAGTCTTTATCATATCCTACCTCCCTCATATCCATTTTAATATTATCCTCCCATCTACGTCTCTGCCTCCCCAAAGGTCTTTTTCTCTCCGGCCTCCCAACTAACATTATATATGCATTTATAATAATAATAATAATAATAATAATAATAATAATAATACTTACAAATAGCTTTTGAGGAACCTACAGGTTCATTGCCGCTCTCACATAAGCCCGCCATCGGTCCCTATCCTGTGCAAGATTAATCTAGTCTCTGTCATCTTATCCTACCTCCCTCATATCCATTTTAATATTATCCTCCCATCTACGTCTCTGCCTCCCCAAAGGTCTTTTTCTCTCCGGCCTCCCAACTAACATTATATATGCATTTATAATAATAATAATAATAATAATAATAATAATAATAATAATAATAATAATAGTAATAGAAGTAGACAAGTGTGGCTATAATTGAAATATAAAAATGCTTCAGTTATACAAACATTCATTATAAAACAATAAACTAAATAAACTAAACAATTAACTAATCTGCCATTACAGAAAAATAGCTACAAATGAGGGAAAAAGTCGTCAGAACTTTTTTTTTGGAGTAATTAAGTTATTATATGGACGAAAAAAGTTGGCAAATTGGAAACCAAATTTAAAAAAATCGCTTATAAGTCCCAGAAACGCAGATGTATTGCAGAATATTAAAATTCAGCTGGAAAAAAGAAATATTAGGTGAAGTTTTGAAGAGGGTAAATTAAAATAGAACATTAATGAAAAGTTAAAGAAAAAATTAATTTGTCATGAAATCAGACGTAACATATTGGGGCATTGGAGGGGAAAATATTTGGCAAGAAAGGAAGAGGAAGACCGAGAAGAAAATACATTAAAGACAAGCTCAGTAGAATGAAGTGTAACAATATGAGGCATTTAAAAGAACAGCAAAGAGAAGATAAACATGGTTGAAACGATAAAACAATAATACCTTCCTTAGAAATTTATTATTATTATTATTATTATTATTATTATTATTATTATTATTATTATTATTATTATTATTATATGAGTGTATTGGATTTATGGGATACAATTTTAGTATACATTTTTAATATTCGGAGAGAAGGATCAGTCTTTCGGCACTACGGCCCCTAAGATCTATTATATTGTATTTACTACCTCCATAGGAAGGACTTTAATGAGTGAATTTTCAGCGCTAAAAGTAAAGGCTATTCCAAGCAGTCACAAGATAATACTGTAAGACCTACCCGACCTATCGGAATGAGAAGTTCGCGGTGTGCCACTGTGCTACAGAAGGGCCAAGTTTGCTATCTGCACAAAACAACCGACTTTCAAACCATCGTTCAAGGAGACACACCATAAACAGAACACCACGTGCTCTGCGTGCAAGATTTGGCATGTTGACTTCTGTCGTCAGAGATCAAGTCTTTTTGATCCCACTCCAAGTTCCCCCGCCTCCGATTCGGCGGGGGAAGGGAGCGAGGAAGGAACTACCTCAAGACGTCATTGATTAATCCTTCGAGCATGGCTGTTGTTTTGTTTGCGGATATCTGTATGGCAGTAAGCCAGTGTTGACGGTAAATTGAATGAATCAGGGCAAAGTTCGGACTGGGATATTCCTGCTGACCATTCCGCCACTGGGCCGGGCCGCACACAATAAAGCGATGGCCACGGTCGTCAGCACGCTTGACGCTGGTACGCTACGCTGCTAATTCAGTCTGTTTGCTGTAGTGCGGTGGTGAGGTGCTGCAGAATGTGTTCCGCGCGCCGTCATGTGTGCTGGACATGTCGCGCTGGGCTGTCCTCATGATTCTCGAAGGAATCGGGCGAGGTGAGTCCATTCCAGTGTTACAGTTATGGTGGCTTTCCGCTGTGTAGTTCCGGAACGAGTGTCACTTTAAGTAGCATCTCATCATTGCCTCGTTTCATTGAACATCAGTAGGAATTGTGGCTTGTGATACCAGTGTGAAAATACTGTAGTTCGTTTTAATTACAAGGGAGTCTTCCGCGATATCATGTCTAACTGCTCTTGAAAGTCTCCACGCGTGAAATTAATACTGTAAAAGAAAAGTAACAGAAATGTATAGGTGCGAATAATACACGAGGAATAAATTTTTAAATTATTGTATAAATGTTCTGTTCTACTGGTACTTGCGTAACCTTTGTACCACAGTCTAGTATATACAGTTACGAAGTTTGAATTGTGAAGGTGCTAGGAACAATAGGCAGTGACGGTACTATTTCGCATTGTCTGTAATGAGGCGATATTAGCGAACCTAGTGATCAGCAACTATCTATGGATGCATATTTACTACGTATTAAGTTTCGTGACTGTATATACTAGACTGTGTTTGTACTTTCCACTACCAGACACACTGTGTCTGCAATAAAGTGTGAGTTTTGCACTCATTCCCTACCCTATACACGCCAATGGAAATCCAGTACGATACGAAAGGTCTTCAGGTCTAACTCCTAAAAATGTGAAGCATAACGGAGAGCCGCGGCAAGCACATACTGTTTCGACGGCTTGATATGAGGGATCTTCAAATCCAAGCTTGTTTGTTCCTCACCATTCATATTGGCTGCTAATTTCTTTAAAATCAGACCGATATATAAGGTACGGACACTTCGATGTAACGTTTGCAGGGTGATCTATTCCGACACCATAACTTTGTGACTACTAACACGATTGAAATAAATGTAGTCTCATTCGATCGGGTGTATTGTATACTCGTATATTACGATGAGAACACAAACTTAGTGGGAGGGGGGCCGCGGCAACTGGCGGCCATTTTGGGCGTTCGTGAAAATTTCAGGGCATGAAGCCTATATGCCAATTCACACGGGGATAGTTTACAGGAGTCAAGTGCTTGAAGCAAATCGACTTTCCTTCGATTTTCCCCGGTGATATGGTCGGGACAGTCAAGTTGTGACTTGGCGGTCAAGCAGAATTTGAGTTGACGACTCGTCAACTTTTTTGTCCACTTTCCCGTCACGTGATCAACTTGACTCCATCACTTTCCTCGTGTGAATTATAACTTGTAACAAGTAGCAAATTGCAAGCAGATATTGTGGATAGCGTGTGATTGTTTAAATTAATAACTAATTAATTTAGGTATAGAATTTGAGATTAATTTAACTTTCAAACTCCACAGTTTAACAGTTACTAATTCTGCTTATAAATCACTTGGATTTGTAATTCGAAATTATTCAAGCAACCACCTGTTTTTAGGTTAGGTCTACATGTAATTAAAAACAAGTGGAATGTGCTACAATAATTTGAAATCCTCGTTGCAAAACAACGTTCATTCTATCGAGTTGATGCAGAATAAATTCCTTTGGTTCCTATATTATAAGATATTCAAAATACCTTGTCCATTCCATCCCAACTACTTAGATTATTGAGATGAATTTTTGGTTTCCATACGTTCAATGATAGAAGAAAGACTTACTCGATGATATTTCTCAGATAATTATGAACAAAAATAATACCGATTCCGCTGAAATACTCAAACTAATTCCAGTTTATATCCCTCCAAATATATATAGAATAAATTTGGTATTTAATATCTCTAGACCGAAAAAAATATCACAACTTTTCCCTTGTTTTGGCCCTACAATGTATTATCAATTTATAAAATACCTTATTTTTTTTTTTGTCAATAGTGAATAATTATAAGCTACATCGCTTTCATGTTTTCATTTCTTTTATTTCTATTGCTAATGAGTTGCATACCTATTTTATAACTGCTGCTCATGTGAATCATTATCAATAATAAATTATAAGTTAAATGGTTCATGTATATTTATGTGAAGAAGGTGCTTTGATCGGAATCTAGCCTGTGTACTTTTCCATAAGTCATAATCTTAATATATAAAATTGAATGTGGGTATGTATGTATGTGTGTGTATGTTCTCCATACAAATCTACACGCTGTGACCGATATGTGCCAAAGTTTGCACATTTAACCTTCATAACCAGGAGAAGAACATAGGCTACATTAAAATTGTGCAAATAGAAGTTAAATTAATTAAATATATAAAAAATAAAAATAAATAGATCAAATATTCATGTATTATATTAAAATGCAAAATATTATACAGTCAATTGTTCTTTATTATTGTCTGTTGTATTCGACATAGACTTTCACGAGGCCTTGGAAATTTTAACACGAAATTAAATTACATTGTTGTTACACATCATGAAGGCTAAAACTAGATAATTCATGCAATAAGTATCTTTACGCAGTTCAGGACCGTATTATGGATTCCTCGATGCAGTTTTGTAGATAGTGAGCAGACTGTTTTATCCAATTGAATTCTAGAATTCTTTCAAACTACAAGGATTGCTACCACATAATTTACTTAATATTGAATAGCCATAGTAGACCTACTATTGCGAAATATTGACTCACCAAAATTATGCACTAACAAGAATTTGTGTCAAAAACTCATGCGAAACGTAATATGAGTGGCAATATTAACTGGAAAAAACGAAAGAAGATGATGTTTTTATCCCACGTATTGCTATTATAGCCATTCGATTTTAAGCAATTATTATAAGTTATAGTAATTTGTGATAATATTACAATATTTTAATATTGCAATAATAATATAGAGCCTGTTTTACTGTTACTGTTAACTCGTCTCTTATTAATAAATTATGGTCACTAATGACTTGGCCGTTTATAGTAAAATATGATTTTCTGTTGTGGTAGTGTTCTACATTGCCTTCTCCAGGAGAGTGAATTCTGATGAGTATAGTCTCCGTTACTGCAAAACACCCTGAAATCCATGTATTTGGTAGAATCCATCCGTTACAGATTGTAGTTTGGCCTTGAAGGAAATTAAATATATTGTGGGCAGAAAGGCTTAATAATGCATAATGTCGTGGTACGATAAATATTATCATCAATAAATAACAATGTTAAATATCTTAAATATCCCTGTAGCATAAGGTCTTAATGTTCTTAAAACTCTATTCATAGGCGAGATGGAATTATTTCGATTAGTCATTTTCTTTGGACATTAGTGGCACTTTCTTTAATATTCGTCACTAGGGAGGAGAAAACATAAGTAAATATGGTTCGTTTTGGTTTTATATAGTTCCCTTGCCGAGGTCTCCGATAAGTCTAACAAACAGTTTATTTAGAAATAGACCAACATTTAAAACCCGGGCAACACCGGGTAATTTAAGCTAGTAAATAAATATAAAAATATACAGTAGGCCTATATATACACCTTACTGTAACATTTTTAGAATTGCATGAGATGTACGAACTTCCGTGGAAAATATTATACAGCACGAGAAATACTTCAATAATAATAAAAATTAAAATTAAACAAGAGGAAATTACTTCAGAAACTTGTTACGAAACTTAAGGAACAATGTGTCCATAAGATTAATGTAGAAGTGGTTCGCAAAAAAAAAAAAAAAAAAAAAAAAAAAAAAAAAAAAAAAAAAAAACAGTGTACCTCCAAGCAAACAACATTCAGCGCGCGTTTTTTACATGTGGAACATAGTTTCAAGTTTAGTGTCTCCGTGTGATCACAAATATGTTGTTAAAGTTTAGAGGCTTCAAGCACTTGACGCCTGTAAACTATTCCTGCGTGAATCAGGTTTATATCTCGCGAATCCGATGTGCTAGCGCTCTGATTGTTGCCAAACGAAAGATCTCGTCTAGATCTGTGGATAGCCTACGTATTCACTTAAAACCAAGCCACACCCAATTTTTTTGTGTTCAAAGATTCCCTTACATTTCCCACTGTGTACGAATTTTCAAGGAGGGTTTAATCCTGACTATTTCGGAAGGATCCCTTGTTAGATCTGTTGTGAAAATGAGAGATCATCTGTTTCGCATGTTATTTTACTTTCAGAGATCTTGGTTTCCTTCGGTTATAGCCTAATTTAACATTTAGTGTTGATAGTTGGATTATCTGATCTGCACGTTATGGTTGGTGATTATTTCTGAAAAAAAAAATCGTCTAGGTACTCGGCAAACCGGGATTCGAACCCATTCCCAAGCGCAACTTTAGATCACGAAAGTCTGAAAGTCTAAATACCATAAGGGGTATAGTTACAATAATTATTTGAACATAAAGCTGAGTCAATTTAATTTTCGTCCAGAAAGCATTAATGCTATAACGAAGTATGGACATACCATAAGAAATTAGAGTGACTACTATAGCTACTGTATTTAGTGTAATCCAATATCAGTTGCAGGGCAGATATAGCAAGATAAAGGGAGAAATTATTTAAATATTATGCCCAATAACATAAATTAAACATTATCCAGAGAAATTATACGGCTATAGGGTATTCCAGCTTAAGAAAAAAGCATTGGTCTTACGGGTCTTGGCTAGTACACTGTTGCCGCAAGATGTCTCCGTGAGAAGAAAGAGTGAGGTATAGTATCTCTATCTCACTCTCTTCCCAACACATACAGCTTTCTAGCAAGTTTATCTCACAAGATAGGTACGTTGAGTCCGTTCAAATTATATAAAAAAAACTATTAATGCCATAATGATGCCTGCAAAAACATACATTATATTTTATATACATTGTAACTAGGCTTCGGACATTTAAGCCATTAACGAACTTTTAGACATCTCAACTAGGCTCCATACTGAACGAAAGTAGGCATTAAAATACAGTTTTAGGCACCTAGAAAGTTACTGCCATTACAAATTATAATAGTACCAGTAATAATAATAATAATAATAATAATAATAATAATAATAATAATAATAATAATAAAACTGTGTTAAACATCAATACAGTTATTTTATTGGGTTAAGAAGTGCTTATAATACAAATTTAATATTATGTGCAGCACATGTTTTTCTTTATTAAATGTCAAGAAGCGCTTATAATACAAATTTAAGATTATGTGCATCACACGTTTTCCGTTATAAAATGTTAAGAACCGCTTATAATACAAATTTAATATTATGTGCAGCACAAGTTTTTCTTTATTAAATGTTAAGAAGCGCTTATAATACAAATTTAGGATTATGTGCAGCACACGTTTTCCGTTATTAAATATTAAGAAGCGCTTATAATACAAAATTGAGATTATGTGCAGCACACGTTTTCCGTTATTAAATTCACACTATGATCAATAAGTTACATACTAAGGCCTTTGTTGTTTTGTTGACAGTTAAATTTTGTGTACTTTATATAATAAGCGCAGACAACGTTATACGTATTTTAACAGTGCGAAATCTTAGCCTCAACTGTACCACCCCTACTTCTCTGTTAAATTTATCAGCGGGGATGTTTGGAAAGAGAGCGGAAGGCTATTCCACCAATTTAGCTGCTATCTCGTTATTCTTAAATTAAATATATGGTAATAGAGTTGTAACACAATTTTAGCACATGAAATCGCTCTAGTTCTCATGAAATTACGTTCTGTAAATTAAAAGAAACTAATTCCCAGTTCTCAAGAAAAATACTTATAAATAGTTGATGGAACAGCCCCCATATGTTCAATGCTATTTTCTTAACGTGGAATCCTCTATATGTAGGATGGATATAGGAAAATATCGATCGGTTGACCTACATTCTGAAGTGGTCGTTGATTTTTAATTGGATAAAAATGATTGTATTAGAAACCTTAATTGACGCTCAGTAGCTATTTGCTGATTCTGAAATTGTAATATTCACATTATTATTATTATTATTATTATTATTATTATTATTATTATTATTATTATTATTAGTTACGAAGTGTGAGTGTAGTGCAAGTAATACTATCATAGCATATCTCTCAAGACAGTAAATAATTTCTAATAAAGATCTGTCGTGCTCTGTAATTGAAGTGTGGACTTTCCAATATAAAACAAAATAAAAAGTTATAATAATTTTCGGCCCAATCATCGAGATTATTTTAATAAACCTAGATGGGCTGTAATATAAAAAAGAGTTGAAAAAAATTGTAATATTTCAGAAGAGTTAATAGTTGAGTTGACGTTGTTAACAGGTGTTGGTGTCAATTGTCAAGGATTCGTACGGTTACTACTGTATAATTGAGTAGTTTCTCTCTGGTTTCTGCAGCAGTCGTAAAGGTGACAGTGAATTTTGTAGAATTGTGAAATAATCACAATGGAAATGGTGATAGACATATTACAGCGGCGCTTGCCATCCTAACGACGTTTGCACCGCAGTGGGTCATTTCATGCTGTGCGACACGAGTACTTTACAAGTGTTAAGTTATTAAATGCAGACCTCATGAACTTGTACGCTGGGAGGAGAGCAACAGGAACTACAGAGAGGGGAAAGTGTAACAGGTCATTCCTTCTCTCCTCGAGTCCTTGAGTTAACATCTCTGTCATTTCACACAAGCCGGCGCGGTGTACGCAATTTCTGTTGCTGCTTGAAAATATTCAAAGGGATATGGAAAGGACTACATGAAGTGCTATTGGCTCAAAATTGATTTTTCTTTATTGTTACACGTTCTTCATTAATAATGCGTCATCATAGAGCTCGAATATCAATGCGAAATATGCATACACAGAAATTTACAAATATGTTTGTGTAATCAAGATTAGGTACCTATAAATTTAGTAAGACAGAGTCATATTCGATAGGCCAGAGATTACTGGTCCTAGGTTCCGACGCTCACGAGTTTAAACCCGGCCGAAGGTGATAAAATAATTAGCATGACTTCCTCCAGGAGGGAAATAGGTAAAAGAACCCTAGCTAATAGAGGGTTCGAGGCAAAATTGGTCAACCATTTCTTGTCCACGTGGTCTGGACAGTACATAATTTGTGTAAGTTAAAATGTCATTAAACCTACTACTACTACTGCCGCCACCATCACTACTACCACCACGACCACTGTACAACTACTACTACCACCACGACCACTATACATCTACTACTATTACTACTACTACCACCACGACCACTGTACAACTACTACTACCACCACGACCACTATACAACTACTACTATTACTACTACTACCACAACGACCACTGTACAACTACTACTACCACCATGACCACTGTACAACTACTACTACCACCACGACCACTATACAACTACTACTATTACTACTACTACCACCACGACCACTATACAACTACTACTACCACCACGACCACTATACAACTGCTACTATTACTACTACTACTACTACTACTACTACTACCACTACCACCACCACCACCACTACTACTACCACCGCCACTACTACTATTACCACCGCCACCATTACTACTACCACACGATCACTGTACAACTACTACTACCACCATCACGACCACTATACAACTGCTGCTACTATCGCTACTACTATTTATTACTACTAGTACTGCTACTATTTCTACTACTACTACTAATCACTGCAGACAATGTCTTGGATGTGCAAAGTAAACGTAAGGTTCGTATTAGTGTCATCCATTATGTATAAATAGCACTTTCATATTTTTTTGCTTTATCTTTTCATTAAGAGTGGATATTTTTTTAACTCCTTCCTAATAACTTTCACTCATTTAGTGCCTTAAATGACGTACATTGCAGTACATGAAAGCATTTAATTGTCATTTGCGTCTATACTAGAAATTCAGTGGTAATTTTATATGCGTATTTAACCATGTTGTAATGAAATCCATACGATTCGTAACATTACTGGTTCTATCTTCGGGGACACGTTCATGACATCGAAGTTCATAATTTAATTTAGACTCGATGTGCTCAAAACTACATCACAACTCGCTCGTAAACTAAACACTCATACCAAATATCAATTTTCACAGTAAAGGACCCTATTGAGCCTTTTATTAAGTCCTCACAAGTTCTAAACATAGGCCTACTTTTTGTAGACAGAGTTCGCAGCTCTGCACTTCCACTTTGCTAAATGAATCAACAATTATATCATCTCATATGCTTCCAACATCATTAAGCTTCATGGACGATGGAAGATGAAACTGATGAATATACTCGCTGCTGTCGTTAGGTTGAGGAATGTACTTCTTATGGCTACATATGACTTCACTAAAGACTGCCCATCGCCTCTGCACCCCGTCATTGCACATTCAAGAGAGAGTGCGGCAATGCAATGGCGTACTGCTTAACAATTAGTCGTTATGTGGCTGTCAATCAAACATGAGAAGGATAATTTCTTTGCATGGCTACTGTGGCAGCCAGCTGCGGTCGTAACTCGAACAGTGCTCGTCTTTTCTTCGCCGGCATTGATAGGAAACACGACTGGAATGTATACTTTTTATACAGCTCAACAACATTAGATTTCTTATGATAACACAGACAAGGGTATACTTCAAAGGACGAGACAATCGTTATATACAGTTTATTTTCAAAACGTTTTGCAGCAGTAGGAATCTTAATATAATCCTGGTTTTGAAAGAGTTTTTCCAATCATTGTACAGGGACATCATTTTATTTCTACTAACATTTCTAATATTAATCTGGCTATACCTTTGGATTAACGGTTGAGAACCGAAAACACCGTTTGCTCCCCTTCCACGACTGGAGTTTGATGACATTGCATAAAATACAAACAGATCACTTTACTAGGTATAGGAGGAAAGAAAAGTAGTTCATCCATTTAAGTAAACTAGGAAATATAGCGATTTTGAGTTTTATAATTTTCATTATGATTTTGTTTAATCAAGATACAGTAGTGTATTAACAATAAGTGTTTTTACTCACGAACTGAGCTATCCATTCGGACTCATTCATTATGCAGTGTAGGCCTATATTATACTGTCTACAGCACATTAGCCTACAATATAGAGAATGAAGTTAAATTGAAAAATAATCATAATATGGATATTTAAACACATTTTCGAAAATGGTGGCCGTTCATTTCGATACAAGCTTCAGTTCTTTTGTGCATATTATTGCGCTATAGACTCACCTAATTCCAATTACCAGTTTCATCCTTCCTTGTTGAAATAATTCTGTACCTACTCCATAAAAGAATATCTTACGTAGCCTACTATAAATTCATTCTTCACTTCTTCCCGATCCGAAAAGATAACATTACTCAGACAGGCTATCTACTGTCCGTCCAAGTGGTTTTGTAGTAGAAAGGAGGGAAATCACGTGACAGTTAATTACTTAACGAGGCCCTTTTATTTAAGTTATTTTAAGCAGTTGTATAATATTACGTAGACATCCAATTCCTATCAGAAATTAATGTTTTCAGAAAAGAGCGAAGACAGCCCTACCACTAGCCTTTACAGAGAGGCGAGTAGAAGCGGGTGGGGGAAACCGGGATGCGACGTAGGCAAACGGACGACAGTACCTGTGCGAAAGTATGATTCAATATTGAAAGCTCTTTCATCACTGGAAAACGCGAACTTATTTCTGGAACGTACTATACTCATTAACTCAGTACAGTTTACTATGACCGTAAGGCGACTTTGACTGCATACGCGGCCTTGGTTCTGTGTGGAGGACGGTTGTAAGTTTACTAGTAGAGTTGGTGGAAGTGAAGTACATTAAAAACTCAGGTACAATAAAAATTCAAGTAAAAATAAAATGATGTTCCTGTACAATCGTGTCTTTTTTAGGGACATGCCAAGTACGTGCAGTTTATTTTACTTGTTATCTGCAAAACTGGCCGTTTGAATATTTCAGCAGTGTACACCTTCAACGCAAACAGAGTTGATCACTGCTCGATATTCTTCTTTGGTGCAAATAGAATGGAAATATGTAATTTTAAAGTAGCTGCAACAACAGAATACCAGACCTGTCAATGATAAGAGAAACGTCAGTTGTAGAGAAACTCTCCGCTAGCATTGTTGACAACTGAAGAATAATGTATCTAGATTGAAAATATTATATTCTTGACTCGACCTCGTGATTCTAGATTGTCAACAGGAAAATTTGTAGACGATTACAAAGGGAAGAGACTATGATATATGTGTTTACTTTCCTGGAATGGTTAACCGAAAATTGCAGGTGTTTCTAAGCCATCTCACAAGCAAATATTCTCATGGGAGCTGATAAAAAAGTTGAATTGTTTTCTTCCACCATGTTAATAATGTTAAAACGAGTGCTTATACAAATTTTGGCGACTAGACCGCAATTACGAGGCAGTCCAGAAAGTAATTTTCCCTGGGGCCATTTACACTAAAGATGGATAATTTGTGATCTGTACTGTACTTGGTCCCTCGCCGTACCTACGTGGTCTAAGGAGTCATGTCTTAGACTAGTGATACGGAATGAGCTCTATTTTGAGTCCTCCCAGAAGAAGACATTTTTTCTCATGAATTTTGGCCAGTGTATGGGACCGATATCCATCCAGCATCATGATGAAATTGGGGAGCTACAGTGAGTAGCGAAATTCTGTTTTGTAAGCCACAGCTACAACGGCTAAGGAGACAGTGGTATTACTCGACCCGAGGCGAGTGGAGCCGCTGGAGTAATGTGAACTATCGCGATGCGGTATTACGAACGCAGGAGCAGTAGCGCCACGGCTCCGGTTGCAGAACTCCACTGGCCTTGGTCGAGTAATAAAACACTAAACCTGCATTTTGGAGGTCCCGGGTTCAAATACCGGCGTCGAAATGTCGACAGTCGCGCAATGACTTCACAGTTAAATTGATTATAAATAAATCACACGTTCCGTACTGATTGGTCATTCACCTCTAAGGCCCTCCATTGGCTTTCACGGCATGGATTTTTTTATTACTATAAATTGTTTATTAGTGATGTATGTCCTCGTCTATGGTTTCATTACTTGTTCAAATCAAGCAATTCCAGGCTCGCATCCTATGGACAAATGGATAATTATTATCTCTCATCGAAACTGACTTGTGTCTCTTGTCTAGTGCTTGGTCGGTGTTGTCTTCAAGATGTGGCTTTTCGCCGTGCTAACCATATGTGCAGCGAATACTCTCACCTTCAAATATTTAGTATTGGTTCAAAATTCCTGTGGAAGACCAACTATTTTGAATGTATATAATAATAATGACGACGTTAATGATGATAATTATGATGATGATGATAATAATAATAATAATAATAATAATAATAATAATAATAGATAATAATTGTTTTTATTCGAAGTTTAAGGCTTACTCAAATAACAGCAATCCCTATGATTCGTTTTAAAAAGTTTTTCCTCTCTTAAAAGCTTCAATCTTCAAATGCGAGCGGAGTAAAAAGAAATATTACTTCGTGGTTCGAAAATGGCTCGTGAACCATTTTTTCTTCATGGGTAAGGAAATGAACTCACAATTGGACAAAAATTACAAGGTACCACAACAAGACTTATTAGAACTTAAATATCTGATAAAGGTATAAAAAGGTTACTAATAATATTTTTAAGAATTCACTTTTTACTTTAAATTAAATTTTCCAAATTTTGAAAATTTTAATAAATATTATTTGATAACGCCACAAACATTAGAGATAGAATTCTGAAATTTTGTACACTGATCTAACATGCATTTACGCAAAACGTAGGCTACAGTAATGCCCATTTCTTTGAAAATAGAAAAATTAGGTCACAAAATATTATGTAAATTTTAATATATTTTATATAGAACAAGTAAAGAATTAATTGTATTAAAATAAACAACTCTACATGTCTAAGAGTAGCCTACTTTTCAGAAATATGTGTTTATTACATGCAGGAAAAATATTTAAGCTGTTAGAGAGACCATAACAATGTTATGATTACCAGTTGGTGTAAATGCAGAATGTTTTTGTTTTTTTCATACTCTGATAAAACTGGTTTGAAAAATATTATTAGCAACCTTTTTTCTATACTTTTAGCAGATATTTAAGTTCTAATAAGTCTTGTTGTGGTAAGCCTATCTTGTAATTTTTGTTCAATTGTGAGTTCTTATAAAATTTTATAAATTTACAGCCTGCATTTTCTGATAATATTTGTAGTCGTTCACGTACAAATACCCTTTATAGTAGAAGTTACTAGCTGTTGATTGAATCAATGTATATTTCTTTCTGCTAGTTAGGTATTAATAAGATGAACTCGTGGTTGATTGTAATCGACATAGCAAATCGAAGCATCATTTACTTCCTACCCTTAATCTGACGTTTAAAATACTTTAGTTGAGTATGTTGGTATGTTTGAACTTTACGTAGAACCAGGAAGCTTAGTTTGAACCTTGTTTCTGCACGTGAGAGAATATTCTGACTCTTCTTAGCAGTCAGACAACTGTACTTAACTTCAGCAAGGTTGTTCCTAATACCCTCGCAGGTACTTATATAATTACATCCTCAGAAAATTACAATAATTAGTCGGAAAATTTACAGAGACTGTTTCAACGCATCGATGGGTTCTAGTGTTGGAATTTGTATTTCATTTGCGATAATGGTTTTACCAGTAAATTACCATACTCAAAGCTGCTAGTGGACAGACTTCCTATTGGGAAAGTTCTCAGTGTGAGAATCGCATTATTATGGTTGTGAAATGTCCGGTTCATAGGTATCTCCTTTACACGCCACGAAAGCATCTGGGTGACATGAAGGTGAAGCTCCATGCTTTGATGACCTAGGCATTAAAATGAGATGGTGTGGTTGACACCACGCTCGGACCGCCTTTTATCCCAGGAAAAGACTCAGTACTCAATTTGACAGGAGGCTTAGTGGACCAATGGGCCGTCTAAAAGTTTTGGAAAGGATAAAAATTTCGTTACCGTCCGAGATTGAACCCTACACCTTCCAGTGCATAGTCAGTTGCTGTAGCACTTTAGTTACCAAGTCTCCTCGATGTGTGTAATAACCAGGCTTCGAGACTTCGGACCCGATAGAGTAGTTCAGTGGAAAATCCGCATAACGGCGTACTGATTAGAGTGGTAAAGCGTACAGTGGGTGGGGGCACTGTAGAATGAATGCCAACAAATACGCAAAGGGAAACGCTCCGGATGTGAAGGTTCTGACGAATAATTATTTGGTTTTCATACAAACCTATTTTCAAACTGTGTCTGAAACTATTACACGGATAGAAAAGTCAGAGCAAGAGATGCCGGAAGCCCTCAAATTAGTTGAGGAAATGACACAGAGAATTAATGAGACACCAAGTATACCGGTTACTGAACGTGTAAAACAAAAGTGGAAATCAATTTTATGTAAAAATAACGGATATGGAACATTGTGTAACATAAACAGCAAATTAGTGGACATAGTCACCCGAGAATAAAGGGCTGTGTCTTAGAGACTGCAATGATGTTAGGTTTTTTTCGTTTTGTTCCTATCACGTCATGCGATGTAGAGCGCAGCTTTTCACAATACAAACTTTATTTGGCAGATAACCGAAAAATATTTATGTTTGAGACACTGAAAATATATCTTGTAGTACATTGCAATTCGGTACTGTAACTGCACTTCCTAAAGACGACCAATAGGATAAATGAAGAAATTAAAACTGCTACATGTTTATTTCCACCATTAACACTGTATATACTTAAACACAAATGCTTATAAAAGAAAGGAGAATAAATGCTTTTCACATTCTTTTGACATTGTCATTGTGTAATGTATATTTACTTTCAGAATGTACATATGTGTGTGTTCCCCCATACTACCGTACTCTACTCTAAACAGCAATGTTGTTACCTCAACACATCTCTACCTTTCACTACCTGCAGCGAGTCAACAACCTATAGTACATGCACAGTAAACTTACTGCATCGGGTCCAAAGTCTCGAAGCCTGGAATAATAGAATCAATGTAATACAAATGTGTAACGTCTGTATCTTAACGTCAGTGTTTGGAGAACCTAACAATATTATCACGAATAATTTTCTTTATTGTTTCTTGTTCACGTTAACACTTATTTAAAACTTGAAAATATATAGGTTGAATCGTTAGAAGTGTTATAATTTAAACAGGTTATGTACCTTAGACAGCGGGTCTCCGTTTCGACGCTGGTACGTCTGATCAGCTGATAGGATCAAGATCAGCTGGAACAGCAGTAGTTCGTAAGCCACTGAAGATGACGCCGTACCAGCGTCGAAACGGGGACCCGTCTGTCTAAGGTACATAACCTGTTTAAATTATAACACTTCTAACGATTCAACCTGTATATTTTCAAAATTTCTTTACTATAATCATACTTTATGCTGAGCCATTTTTATATTAATCGTTTTTGTTCTACTTTCTTTCCTATATGTTGATTTCATCAGCAGGGAAATTCTTTGTTATATTTTGTTGTTTCTTTACTTCCCAGTGCTTCAAAGATTGTTTAACACATTTTACTACATGTTTATATAATCTTTAAGTTTATGGGTGTTTTTATCTTACTGGAAAGACGAAATATATTGAAAACCTGAAAGATCAAATATCTTATCCACTTACGGATATTGGAAAAATAAGTCTTCATATCCAAAGAGAAGAATTTATCATGTTGGCAAAAAAAATACTGAAATAATAAAGACATAGACAGCAAATATAGTACTTTCGGAAGAAATGTACTAGCAAGAAAAGAACAGTCAAGCAGGATGGCCTATGTTTGATTTTGTCATTCATCTGTGAGGAAGTAAAAATTGTTTGAATTTCTATCGCCACTTTGAAATTTTGCGAAAGTTTCGGCAGACTTTAAACTTTTCATAAGTAATTATGTACAGGTTGTTCGTTAGAGCTTGAACTGTGACTTTTGGTTGCGCAGTGGCACACAGCATATTTCAAAAGGAGAGGAGTGAAATCTGTCAGTTGTGTCTCAGCAGCTAACCAGTTAAGATTATATTGTATTTGCAATTTAAAAACATTGATCAAATATAATCATAGTTTCATCTTTTTCGTGCAAGTCACAGCTCAAGTCTAACCGATCGACCTGTATCGAAATATAAGGAAAATTATTTAACGTTCTTCATTAAATGAAGTGTAAAAGAGAAAGTAATATGTTGGTGCAAAAAATGGAATTGAATATTTTTCCATAAATACGTGTTTTCAGCATTGTTGATTCCAAAAAAAAAGTGATTCCTGTCATTTTGTATGTGTAGGCTATATAGCGATTTCTTCTAAACTAATTGACGAAATCAGTTCATCCAGGAATAATGCATATGAAACATAAAACTCTTTACTGAAATACAAGTCTTTATTTAAAATAAAATATACAACGACGAAATGTGCAAAACATCCAATGAGAAAGTGTGACAGTGTGTAGGGCTAATTTCCTGTTACTAAGATTTTGGTGCAAAAACAAGGTTCAAGTTAAAAAAGGAGTGCTTTTAATGTACGTTCAAAATTGGGGTTCAGGAAGTTACATGCCAGCATTTTTTACCTTAAATAAATTTCTACAATAATTACAAACAAGCAATACAAATAAATAAAAGAAATTAGCACTCTAGAAGAGTTGGTATAATTTCGTGATTAGTACAAGGGTATTTTCGTGATAGTCGTTAAATTCAAAATATTTACGAGTATTCAGTCAAATTTTAAATCCTCAGTCAGATTCATACTTACAACCAAACAATTATTAAACTTCTTGTGATATTTTGAAAGGTCTTAACATATTTCATGAAAAGACATCACAATTTGTGCAACTACTACTAGAGCTAACTGCTGTTACATCTACTACCACTACTACTAGTACTATAGATAATTGCTACTAACACATTTATTGCATTTACTACTACAATTAATGCAACTTCTACTAGAGCTATCTATTGTTATCTATAATCTTTCCGCTGTAAGAAAAATCCTAATGTAAACAATAGCACGTGACTGAAGTGAGGCTTCATTGGCCTCTGTTTGGCGCCATAGATTCTCAGTATGTGTTACCGCCTACTGTTGGACATTCTGTTTCATGTTAAACATTTCCCGTTACTCATCATGTAGGCCTAACCTCACTACTATGCATTCGTTTGCTTAGAAAACATTTACTTTATAATTACTGTAATTAAATTATTTTAAACTTAGGTGTAAAGTCAATCGCTGCCGGACAAAGGAGTTATTCCTTCCAATCGGAGTCGTCAGAACTATCGTCGGCAGGATTTATGACGAGACACTCCACAACAGCGTCAGTAAACCCGTCCAGCTGGAACGTTGGATTCAAGTCAGTTAACTTTTAAGACTATTTGTTTTTCTCCGCTTTTGAGAGGGTTTCCGCTCTTCTGTTTAATAACCACACGCACCGAGGATGCAGAAGCCATACTTCAGTACCACAACATGCTTACGTGAACAACTACGAGCTCAAGTGACGCCAGCTTGTTACAAGAACAGACTACTTCGGTATTACTGTTGGTATTCATCCGCGTTCATAGTACATAACAAAATATAAAAGTAGCTTTTCTTTTACATAGCGTTTTACATATGAGTGAAGTTAAATGTTTCATCATATGTAACAACTAGAATTCAATTTTTTATTTTCAAATAATACAAGATTATGGTTTCCAAATACGAACTATATTTTCCTTCGTCATGTGAGTGTTTCGACTGGGAGCCAATCACGGGTATGAGAGCAATTTGACAGGAGACTTAGTGGACCAATGGTCGTCTAGAAGTTTTGGAAAGGATAAAAATTTCGTCACCATCCGAGATTTTTCAGTACATTAGGATTTTTCTTACATCGAAAATAGTATATTGAGCGTATTCCGAATGTCAGCGCTGAGAAATCTGATGGCATCATGGTGTTCCGAATTTTAACGATGACGTCACTGATGCTCCACCGGTGTCGCACCGGTTCCATCAGCTTGCAGAGGTGATGGCAGTCTCCTTCACCCGCCATCATTGAATCTGATTGGTTCTTGTATAGGGCGGGAATTTGCAGACGAATGACATCGTGCGCTGTTGTGTCATGGCGGTGTGTTCTGCTTTAGTTCTGCTGTATTGTTTGTAATGAGCACAACGTTAAAACAATATGTTAATGGCTTATGAGCGAACTTGTCAACAGACCAGTTATTACTACAGGTTCAAGAAATAAATTGTTTATGCTCTCTTTTCTTTGAACGATATGACAGTACGGAAGTTTCGCAAAATCTTGCTAGCGTAGCACAGACAACAACTTGTACAGCCGCATGATAACCATCGAACCTTCCAGCAGTTTTGTTCCTATTTCGCTGCAGCGTGACGTCACTGTTGTCCACCAGTCCGGTGAGATTCGGAATACGCTGATTACCACTACTACACTAGTACTACACTCGATTTCACTAGTACCGCAGCTGTTATAATATCTACTGCAACTACTACTACTATTACTGCCATATCTACTGCAAATACTGCTGCGACTACAATTTTATTATTACTACTACCTATCTACAAGTTACGTCTATTGGCCACTTCCGTCCTCATTATTGTGAATGAACAGTAGACATTCAAAAGTAGTACAACAAGGTCGCCATTTCAGAGAATATAGATCAAACGCAAGACAAGGAACATAAGTATCCAGTCTTTGTAGGAGCGAAATTAATTCCTACATACTTTCTCTGGTGGATATCGGACTCACAACCCCAAAATTTGCAGCTATAAGCGCGAAGCCACGGCTAAGGACAGAAATTATAATATGAATACACTTTCCTGACACACTATATAAATTTTAGTCGAGATTTGTATAGTATGTAGAAGATTGTTATCTTAACGGTTAATACAGTAGTGAAACAGCATTCAGTATTTTTTGTTTCAATTTTGCAATCGCTTGAGGCTGATGGCGAAAATGAATTTAATGTAACTAACGTGAGACTTAATAGCAGTGTAGCTCTTTCATCTCACTCGTAACGTAATAATGCGGCCAATTGGGCCTGTCTGTCATTAAATTTACTGAACCAGTAATGGACTAAGAAACGTCCTACGTGCTTTCCACCCATCCGGAACATCGCTTCAATTTCAGTCAGACGAGAAGTGTAGTAGCAATTTGCTACTGTCGACACGGCGGGGGTACTGACATCGTGTTACACAAGATTACGGCTTGGTGTGTTGTTTTAGGGCTTGAGATTGTAAAATGCTGATCGCAGACATGTATCGGGATACGCTCAGTCAGGAGAATGTCGAATGCAAACGGCACTCATATCTTCGAACTCTCATTGTGAAAGCTTGTCTTCACCACTAGGTTATCTCAAGAGAAAGTCTTAAGTAATTCAGACATTATTTTGGTGATTTAATTAAATTTGTGAAATTTTTGCTAACGACTAAACATTGTTTTAATTAGAAGGCTATTATCTTATGAGTTTCTGTCTAATCTGAAAAGTTTTCATAAAAACATTTGTGCAGTCTCTTTTTCGTCATGACTTGTTTTCCTTGTTTTGCTTTTTTAAATTTAATTGTCCTTCTTCGTTCTCTGTGCTTTTTAAAAATTTCATTATCTTTCTTCTTTCTCTGTGCTTGGTCTTGTGGCTAGAGCGCTGGACTTAAAATCTTGTGGGTCCGGGTTCGATCACTGGTGTATCCCCGATTTATAACTTGTGTTGAACAAGCTCGTGGTCTAGGTAACACAGGGATTTTCTCCGGAAGCTGCGGTTCCCCTGTGGCATTCCAACAAATCTCTATCATCATCTCATCTCATCGCTAGTGTAGCGTAGACCAGCCTCCTGTGGCACATCTGTCGGTAAATTGATCTAGATAAGTCGATAAGTTGGTCTACACAACCGGATTCATATGGGTGAAAAGTTAAGTACTCGCAATTAGAAAAAAGGAAAAAAAAAATCTTTTACATTCCTGTGCTTTTTTTTTGTTCTTTTTTCGATCTTTCTTTTTTGTATTTTCTTCCCTTTCTTTTTTCTTTCCTTCTTTTAGCCTTTATTTTTCTCCTCCCCCTCTACGTTTTCTTCTCCTATATCTCTTCCTTGTTTATTTTTTCTTATATTCTCTGATTTCTTCCTACAAATGACCAATGCCTATGCAAGTCGCAGATTTTAAATAATTCTATAGTTCTATATAGATCTGTTCATTACAACGCAGTGAAATGTCAAGTTTATTTATGTATAAATATTATGAATTATCGCTTGTATTGAACATAAAAATTTAAAACTTCGCATGTGATATATTGGTTCTGTGTTATAATTTCGGGGCTCGAACAATTATAAATGGACGCATATAAGGTTTATATTTCTCAAATATGAGAGGTAACATAATTTATCTTTGCAGTGATTGTTGTAAATCAGCTTGAAATATACAGTCAACTATGGATATAGTGAACCTCTGCGGACTTGCATATTTCGTTCACTATATCCGAGGTTCATTAAATCCGAAGTGTCTCTCCCGTAACCTTAAATGACAGGGATGAATGAAATTCTGAACAAGAAAATAAAATACTATACAGTAATTAAAATATTACATTTTTTATGGAATGGATCACACTGTATAAGTACTGTATACTCACAGTTGATTTACTTAAACTATGCTGTCGACCCACATCCGCTTGCGAAAGACCACGTTCATTGTCACTTATAATATTTGCCTTATCTTCCAAAGAAAACACTTTACGCTTCGACATTTTTATACAGAACATTCACTGTTCGAACACTAGACACAAACTGATCAGATAGAAATGACAAACGCTATTATGGTATGACTGCGTACTCAGCCTTGGAATTTCCCAGGTCACTAATAGAAACTGGGAAGAGGTTGATGGCGTTTGAAAGCCATCGGAATTTTGCCTTCATTTATGCTCTGGACATAATGTCCGTCCTCTTTTAATAAAAGAAGACATTTTCATTTTCCGTTGTTTCGGTGCTATCGGTCATAATGGAAATGTTGCTGAGAACAAAAGGCAACCCTTTGACGGTGGAGGATTATAAATAACAGTAGAGTAGTGTGCCTGTGAACAGAATGACAACCCTTCGACGATGGAGTGAGGCAAGGTCGTCACGCATTGCCTGGATTTACAGTACAGCTCATTGCCTAGGAATCACTAATCCTACCTTTGTCCTTTGACTAAAGGAGTAGGAAACTTAGAATGTTGTTCAACACATTCTTACAATTTATACAAGAAGATCTGACTTCAAATAAGAATTTGTCAGGATACAACTTTTGTAACTTCAATTTCTAAGGTTCACTATACTATAACCGAAGAGAGGGTTCACTATAAACGGAAATATTATTGTACTTTTTAATGTATGCGGGTCAGGACCAACGATTTAGGTTCACTATAGCCGAATGCCCACTATAACCGAGTTCACTATATCCAGAGTTGACTGTGTTTTATAAATCAGACTATTGTAACAAAAATTCAACGACTCAAGAGTACAGTTAAAGCCATATTCTTGCATGCTTGTTTTCTTAACATCTTTTTAGATAATACAACACGCTGCCACTTTAATGCGGTGTATTTTTGATTCCATCATAACGGTGAAACACTTTGCGCATCTGTTTTTTTGACCTTTTCTCGCCATTACACACTTATCATAATCTGAGGCACATATGTTGACGTGCGTGTTCATTTCAGTGCACTTTAAATATAGCGTCATTGATTTAGAGAGGATGTGCTTGGATTGTTTTGAGTGCATGCGTCACTGTGACGTACAAGTGTGAGGATTCGGACGTGCTTCAACATTCCAGATGTAGTCTGAACATCATTTCTGCCTTACTGAGTGTGTTGTCATAGTTGTCGATATCTTTTACTAGATAGAATCAAATTTTGTGGAATTCTATCACTGAAATTTTTAAACACATACAGTGTCAAGCAAAATTTTTAATATTCACGTATGTTAAAGTATTACAATTTCTGGTCTTGAGTTTTTATTCTTTGGTTCCTGAACTTACAAATAATATTATAAATTTATTTAAAGTTTCTCAATCATATGATTTATCATTTGTTGCAAATTAATGTTTGCTAATACATATTACTAAAGAAAATATATGAAGGTTTTGGCCTATACGGCATCATCAGATATTCAAATGTTATAACGATATCTAAAACGTAAATCCAATATAGTGATAAACATAACAATAAATCAAAATCAACAAAAGAACGACCATGCGATAAATTGATTGTGATAAATCGAGTTTAAAAAATTATCGCTATGTATGACTGTGACTGATTGAAATTCAAAATTTCATTACACTTCATTGGTCAAAAATGGAATGACATCATATAAACGAAATAGTCACCATAATTTAATTTAGTTCTAGATAATATAGTTCATCCGTTCCTGCTATCAAAAGTTCAATTAAAAATCATATTTTGATTTGGATATATGCGTCTTATTCTACGTACCCAATATTGTTAGTAACTGTCTTCTAATACACAAATTTTTAGGTTATTTTGGTTTTGGGAAATTTTTAAAAGCTTTTAAGTAGTTTTTTGGTAATTCATAGGCAATCCTGGTCCTATTGTTCATTCTTGTCATCCTATTGCATGAAGTAGATCAGTTAGTATTAATTTTTAATCTAAAAACAGATACTGTTCTCCAACCAGGAGATCAACCTTGAAAGGAATGTGCTTACTATTGCGTCATCTATTGGAGCGAAGTAGATAGATAATATTACCGTTATAACGTCAGTTTAAAAACCATGCGCTCTCCTGCATATGTTATTTCCTGTATGGAGAGATTAAAAGACCAGGAGATTAACAGTGATCTAATTTTGTAACTAGGGTAGTATCAATATGTGAGTATCAATGTTATTGTTTGTGCTGTGAGAGCTAGCCAATACAGATACGAGTACCCACATGTGTGACCTTATGACATCTTGTGATATCAACATTCATTCACAGCATTACCCCACTTCGTCTCAGTCCCCAAAGACTTTCTCGTGGTTGGAGTACAGAAAGACATCTGAAGAGATTACTGCATTAATTAATAATTCTACTAAAAATTATCCTACATAATGAAAAATCTATGCGGACTGTTCAGAGACAATGATGTGGTCGTAATGGATCAGTGGTGGAATGAGGAAAATATATGGTACATATTTAGAGAACATTTTCCCCATTGCCGCTGTTCCCTCAACAAACCTCACATAACCTTTCTTTGATTGAACCACAGCCCGTTTCATCGGAATTCGTCAGCTGATAGTCTGGACTCCACAGTTTTAAGGCTTTATTTGTATTGTTTTACTAGACAGATTTCCGAGAATTAATTGACACGAATGTGTTAGTCACCCATAATAATATCTATACAAATTTAGTTTATCTGTACCACTCAGACACCGCCAACCCACAAGTCCGGTTTTCTAAAGTTAAAAACATGTTATGCTGGAGTTCTCAACGAATTTTACTCAAGTTTTAAAATGATACTGTAGAAAGTATTATAACGTAATTTCTTCGACTCTCATTAATCTGATTTCTAAATTTTTATTCACGTCCTTTAATATCAGAGATAAACGCATTAGGTACTTTTAGAGAAAGTACTATAATGCTACAAAAGATCTTTTGATGTATTCGAAGAAATACGCGTTTTGAGTTCCTCTGATAATGGAAAAGTGGTTTCGGTTATGCGTCTGTCTGTGAACAGAAATTTCTCCTGAAGCTTTGAATGGATTTGTTAATGCTCACTATATACGAGTAAATTTATGCAGGAATGATTCACGTGAAGTATAGCCTATAACATTAGTAAAAATGTAACGGACCTTTTTTTTTAATAAAAAGAAAAAAACAGTGGCGATAAACTTAAAGAATCATCAGATGATATTCTTTTGTGAATTTTTGCATTATGCATATTAAACTGACGTATGACATAGGCATGTTAGTACCGTCTGAGAGAAGTTTTTCTAAGAGAAATTAATTACTGTTTTACAGAATTATTTTTAATTTTGGTGTCATAATACTGAAGAAGTAGTATTGTTAAGGGTTTTACAGTTTCTACTAATGAAAAGTTTGTTACGTGTGATTGAATCTCTGAAGAAAGGTACTAATATATCTTTCTAGAAGTCTCGTTATAAACTACAAATATATTTTAGCATACGTATCAATTTTAAATTATTGTTTTTTTTTTAACCGTCAGAATTTATTGGAATATACAGTGCAACTGTTTTATATAAATCGTGCAAAATTAATTGCATATACATACAACTCAAATATCTTACGTTCGGGATTACTCGTATATGTACGTTATTTTAAATGACAGTTCAATAAAATCAAAATAAACAAATATAATTGGCAGCATAAAAAAGGAACTGAATTGTTACGAAATGCATAAACCATATAACGAGAAAGTAGAGTAAAGGTTGGTAATATTGTGATACTAATAATAGACTATTATGATAGTTCTTTTTGAGAATTTTTTACAATTTTACTGAGCGAGAGTAAGGTCAGTTTTTTGCGCCAACGTATTAAGGAAATGTTGATGGACAAGTTTCTCCAGAAAACCGGTCCTTCTCTCCCTCAGTAAAATTGTAAAAAATTCTCAAAAAGAACTATCATAATATTATTAGTATCACAATATTACCAACCTTTACCCTATTTGACACTCATTTTTATACGTCACAGTTTCAGTGCAACTCGTTAATCAGAAAAGTTCTTGTCAGATAAGATCAGAATTAAATTCCAAACAGAATTCCTGATATTAGCGTTTTTTTTTTGTTCATTATTTTTCTCTAATGGTTCTGTTATCTCAAAATATCCTCTATGTTAGGGGGAAAGGAACTGGACACTCTATCCCATTATCTCCTGGCTTAGTTGCCTCATAAGTGGTGCCTTGTTGGTATCACTTGTGAGGTTCAGACCTGTCTTCGGGCAGTTGACTAAACAAAAAATATCGTCTATTTTCTGAAATTACATTAAATAAAGAATTACCAGTAGCGATTCATAAAATATGCTGATGGAACTGATTTTATAACACATGTAGGTCAATTAGTAGTGATTATCTGGTCATTGCAACGCCCTTTGCAACTTAGTGTGCGAGACTGTACCAGAACGTGGTGATTGAACCGGATGATTCTCCATCCGCTGCTTAACATTCATCGGAGCGGCAAATGATTAATATACATGTCATGGCTAACAATAAACTAATTCAATGTAAATGGGCTACACAGTTTTATAGATGTGCATTATTTGATACTTACTGGAACAGAAGCTGATAATTAGATGTTTTGCATCTATTTTATACTTCTGTGCTTGTTCGGAGTTCATGAAAAGGTGAAATAGTATCATTAGAACGGTTAATAAAAGAATAATAGAAAGGAAAAGTTATGAAGAAAGCCAGTTGCAAGGCTGTTTCGCCCCAAATCTCTCGAGACGTGTTGAACCAAACGAATTAATATTAAAACGTCACCACCACCACCATCATCATCATCATCATCATCATCGTTGTCGTCGTCGTCATCGTCACCACCACCAAAACATTTTAGGTTATTCAGTTTTGCGTAGAGTGCAATGCTTCTGAATAGAGTGTAGGTAGAGTTTCTAATTAATTTGTAATCTTTGTCTAATCATGTTTTTTTTTACTGTGGAAACAATTTAGCTTATAATTCAGGTACCGATACTTAAACTTAGTGCGCATGTAAAGTTGCTAAAATGATTCCCGTACATTTTTCCTAATCTATAATTCCCAATGACAATTTTTCCCGAACTGCAATTTCCCAAAACTAAAGTTCCCAATTCTTAAATTGGCCACTTTTCCCAAAAGCAATTTGCATTTGCATTCCCAAAAAAATTTAAACAACATATCATTTTCTGAAATTGTTTACTTAGAAATGAAAGATGGTCGGTTACAAACAGAAGTTGTGACCAATGAATCTTAGATAATCCAGAGTTGTTTTATATTCTTTGTACTGATTGTAATCAAGCACAATAGTTCTTATTCTTTCGTTCATTCGAACCCACTTTTGCTTAGATTTTGCCTTAACAGACTGATCCGGTGACAGTTGAGCAGTGTACTTTAAAAATGGCATTTTCTGATTGGGGATAGATTTTTAATATACATATTAATATAGTATGTTCATAATATGTTTCAATCCAGTAAACTTAAATGCTACATAACTCTCCAAGCCCTAGTTATTATTATTATTATTATTATTATTATTATTATTATTATTAAGATCATCGTCATTCTTTGCTGGAAAGTTTTCGCTTCACTCGAAATTGTTCCACGACTACCATGTGTCAAAAGTGCACATCTCGTTCTATACCTTGATCTAGAATGTTACTTAAACATTCTTGGATTTACTCCTTCATTATTATATTTTTCATCGGAGTAAATAATCCGTAGACCTATTTACAAAAATTGGTATTTGAACTTTGACTCAAATCAATTTGGGATATTTCAGTATTAAAAATCTCTTGTTTCCGTTCGAAATCTTATCATTAATCTTATAGCCAACTCTGATTTGTGTTGCTAGATATTCAATATCTTCATGTAACACTGAGAACGTAGCCAGGTAATTGGAATTTAATTAGTGCATATACTTGTTAGCAGAAAAAATAGAGCGCTCAGTGAACGCGAAGTGGAGAAATTTTTGCGTCATTCACAGGGTGAAAGTGGTAGGCAGAAGCACGCATGAAAGACTACGGTTGGCATTAATGGGAGGAAAGGAAGATAATTCACTGCTTCGCACCTGATATTCTACTCTCACTCTAGTTTCTTATCGTGCTAAACGCTAAGATCGGTAACATAGTGTTAACCCGCAATGTCAGCCATACTGAGAATGGTCAGGTCAGCTGGACTGTATTTATAAATGTCTCGTTGCATACGAAAAGAATAGTGGTCATTATTCTGTTACATTCGTTTCTGTTATTGTTAGGCGTACTTATACAACACAGTTTTTGTCGTTCTTAGTGGTCTAGCGCAGTGTTGCTCAACCAGGGATATGAGTATCCTTGAAGATTGTAGGGGACTGAAACGGTACAATTTTTCTGTCCATGGTATTGCTAATATAGTATAGGAGTACTCGTTAGGGATTAAGACTATTTTGCCAAAACATCGCTTTAGTGAAACCTTTTCCATTTTTCCTTTACACATTATTTTGTGAGGGTCTGGTTTTTCACATCTAACTGAAGTGAGATACGAAATCGTCTAAACCCAGAAAATGATTTAATTGTTACACAAGTACAGAGAAGCCAAGACTGGATCACATTATTTCACGAACACAGGCCCAGTTTTCGCATTAAGGGGACACTCCACTAAAACGACAACTTTTTTCCTAATCAATTTTTAAACTAAATTTTGAGAGAATGTTTCTTGTGTAAGGGACTAACAAAATCCAAATTTTGAAAATCGTGATTGATTTTTTTTCTATTCTTTTTAGAAATATTTTCAAACCCAAGTTTTTAGTAGAAGATTAAAATTTTTAAGCTTCCTTTTTTTCGGTTACATTCACAAGACAGAGAGGAACATTTCTATGCATTCATTTGATGAAATATCTCATTTATTCACTTTCAAAAATTGTCCCGAAATTTTGAAAATATTATTTTTTCTATAATTCATTGAAAGAAATATTAATAAAATACACTAGTAGCATTTCTCACAAAATAAATGCCAAAAACATGCAGCTACCTCATAAATACTTGAAGTAAAAATTTAATCCAGATTGATTAATATTTGGCATAAAAATGTTGGTGTTGAATTAAGAAAAATAAACTTGCATAAAAATGGATTTGAAAGTAAAAATGAATATATTTATCTAACACATAACTATTAAAATTCTCCTCATCTACATTCATCTAGTAACTTCAGGGAGCCAACTTCAGAACAGAAAGTTACGAAATTTATAATAAAAAATGTGTAAAAAAAGAATTGTTTGATGAAAAAAATAATTTTGACATCTCTTTAAATGCCACCCCACTTACAGGTTTAATTAAAAACAATAAATAAACATATTTGTAATCAGAATTGAACTAAATGCATTTGGGGTATGAAAATATAAATTCTAAAGAAGTGAAATAGCCAATAAATATATTTTGGAAAATTTTCATGATTTTCGGTGGAGTCTCCCCTTAAGCAAGCTGTAACCACCCTTCATTTTCCTGATGCCTCAATAATTAATTTTAACACTGCGCAGTGTTTCAGCGGAGCCCTAAACGTAGAAGTAGTTTTATTTAGTTTTTAAATAATAATAATAATAATAATAATAATAATAATAATAATAATAATAATAATATAATAATAATAAAGATAATAATAATAACTTTCCTATGTTTTAAATAAATTGTGTCAATTTGTAAATTTCACATTTCATTTGTTGTTATTCATTGTGGTTGCCCCTGCATTGCTACAAAAAGAACAGAACAGTGAAAACAAGAGTAGGAACCATAAGTGGCGTTATAGTATATTACGATACAAGCATGCTAAGTGCATTATAACAGAATCGAGGAAAAGTTAGAGAAGACGAGACGAAGTCGATCTTAATAAAAAAAAAATAAATTATTATTGACCATTTTTAATTAAAATAAATAGTTTGATTTTGGACGCTAACATTTTCATGTATCGCCGTTTGTTATTTGTCGATAGATGTCATTCATTTGTTATTATTCGTATTTAACAACAACTATTTTTAACAAAATAATCTGCCTTCAACGAGGGTGACCATAAAGATCCAGAATAAAATCATTACAGAATAATTTAGAAAGACAAAAAGATTAAATACAGGAATTGTATAAGCAGTTCATGTTAAGAGTTGTGACCGGTCCAAATAGATAGAGCAGCTACAGCTAATGTATACCTATGTAAGAACTTGTTTTTGCATTACTGTGGTTGAAATAGTCAAAGCTTAACATCTGTTCAGTGCAGACAAGAATTCAATCAAACATACTACAATGAGAGTGTTGCTGTTCCAAATAATTGCCCCTGGAATACCTTATCCCCGCAGCCAGTCTTGACAAGTTGAGGAACGTGGTTGGATGCTGTTAATTATTATGCAGAATATTACGGCAAAATAATGGAGGTAATTGATTCATCGTGTCCAAAGCATCATCCTGTTAGAATCATCTAAACTACAACTCTCAGAAGCCCTTAATATAGTGGATAAAGTATCACAAACCGTTATCCAAAATAACAATTCACTAATTTAAGAAAAAGTGAAATGTAAGTTGAGAAACATTATTGCTAAAAATTCTGCCTATTCACAACTTCGTATTATACATTATGTACCATCAGGTCACGACAAGACATCTGAAGTTGGTGTACTAAAAAGTAGCGACTTTACGTTCTTAAAAAAAATACATATTACATCGTGTGATGTTGAACGTACATTTTCCCAAAATAAAAACTGTTCAAGAGACCATCGGAGGAGGTTACGTTGCAGTCGCTCTAAATGTACGTAACTATTCACTGCAATGCACATATTCAAGGATTACATTAAATTTTAAGAGTTAATATATCTCAGTATAAAATAATTGTGTATTTATATGTTTAGACATTTCCTACTTCAATGATCATTCATTATATTTCTTGAATGCAGGATACAGGTTTTTTTTTTAACCGCAGTATGCTGCTCAGTGTTTATATCAGAGGCATACTCCATCCTTTGCACGCCCCCTTCTCATACAGTCTATACCGCGTGCGCAGTAAACCTTGCGATTCTCGTGGCAATTCCACGAAGTCTAGTCATCATAAATGGTTTTCACGATTACACCTTATCTACATTAATTTCTGTTTCCTTACAAATCTCCACTCCAATAAATTAATTTCAAAGAGTACTGTACGATAATATGTAGGGTAAACATTGGTAATTTCGTGGCAGTGGTTATTTCGTGATAGTTTTTCTTTGCTATTTCCTGAACTAATCAATGGTGTTACGAGATTCAAATTTCCGCCAAGGGATTGCATATGTTGTCCGGTTTACAGAAACATACAGCTACGCTTTGTGTGACTATTGTAGCTGCTTCAGTGAGCTTTTATGTTTGGAGAGAGCACGTTAGCGTCGACTTCTCAGGCGTACAAATTTTGTGGATGTTTGTAATTACATTACAGGCTTATTACTAAAGGTACGCATATGATATTTGGTACAATGATTTATTACAACTTAATGAAATTTTAGGAAATGTTTTTGGAATTTTAGATACAGCTGTAATCGCAATATAGGCTTAGATCTACTGATAGAAATCTTAGCTGTTTGGGGCGAAATTTTGTTGAGCATTATGCGTTACATTTTATATTATTTTAAGAATTGTATTACAATACGAATTTTAGAAATCTGAAGATAAGATGTGATAACAAAAAATAAAAGGGGGATGCAATGGGTTCAGTGTTGCTTCTGTTTGATTTGTTATCATGCTAAGTGCCAATGATAAGTGCTAGATGACTTACTTGAAAGAACCGTGACAGAAGATGAAACATGGCTCCACCATTTTGGACCGGAGACAGAGGCAGACAATGGAGTGGCATCATGCAAATTCACCAAAGAAATAGAAATTCAAAAGTGCACCTTCGGCAGGCTACTGTGTTTTTCGATTGAGAAGGACTCTTGCTTGTGGACATCATGCCACACGGAACCACCATTAATTCTGACGCGTATATGGCAACTCTCAAGAAACTTCAAGCTCGACTGAGTCGTGTTCGACGACATCGGGAGAAGCAGGATGTTCTGCTATTGCACGACAACGCACAGCCATATGTCAGTCACAAGACCACAGACCAGGTCAGAAAATTCGGATAGCCAACACTGAAACAGCCGCCTTAGTCCTGAACTGGCACCGTGCGATTACCATCTCTTTGGTAAACTGAAGGATCCCTTCGTGGAACGAGGTTAGAAGATAACTCCCTTGTGCACGATGCTAAAGAGTGGCTCAGACGTGTTGGTCCAGACTTTTACCGTACTGGTCTACAGGCCCTCGTTCCTAGGTTAAGTAAGGCAGTTGAAAGGGACTGGGATTATGTGGAAAATTGACATTTTGTTCCTAAAGGATGTATGTACATTCTGTGAAAAAAGCGAAGGCGTAGGATAAAAATGTAATTTTTAAACAAATGTTATGCATTACTTTTGGAGTTACCCTAGTAACATAGGCTATAGTAAAGTCCGTAATAAAAGTGTTCATCCTTTCAGGGCAAAGAAGATCCCTTTTTAATTCCAATTTTTACTTTGATTTCATTCTTATTATGTGTTGATATGTATTTCTATGATTTCTTGCTATGAATATTAGACGGAATTACTATGTTTGAGGTCTTGTAACAATAAATGAGAATTTCATTTGACTTTAATGAATTTTTCCACAATTCTTCTACCTCTCACGAAATTATCAATGTAATATCACGAAATTACCAAGGTTATCACAAAATAACCAACCTTTTAGCTTAAGTTGTAAAGGTGGTTTTTGGCACTTGTTCAAGAAAGTGTCCAATCTTTTATGTCTCCAGATTTGTACAGCAAATTTTCGTCTTTTAGATGAAAAAATCGGAATAAGGGTATATTTACACATTTGCATTTTAAATTAATTTTCATGAAATTATCACGAAGTTACCAATGTTTACCCTATAATAAGAAATTTAGTTGTTTCCTCTTAGCATGTAGCGGTGCGCGACACTGATAGTTCGTTACTTTTAGATAAATAAATAAAAGTTTATTTGATTTAATTACTTACCGCACTTGTTCCTACCAACAACATCGGTAAGGTTGTTAAAAACACGATCGGCCAAAAATTTTCTATTTTTCTAATTCTAAACTAATGTTATCATCGTTATCACAGCAACCCAAACGAAGACAAGTATCATGTTAAACTCAATTCTTTGTTTAAATGGAAGTTTAATGTCTACTTAACACTATTTTAAGAAATGTTTAACTATTACAAATACTTATGATTCAACAATTGTAGTTCTCAAATATTTTAATGAGGTGTGAAGTATTATGGTTATATGTTATATTGTACAGAAGACAATTTATGTCCCATCAGTACATTACCTCTGGTTGAGATTCTTTGTTTATTTACACTCGAAGTCTGATTAGTAATAATGTGTAGCTAGTCGACTATGTATGCAATTGCCATCCTACCTCATTATTTCCTGGCTTAGTTGCCTTAAAAGCGGTGCCTTGTTGGTATCACTAGTGAAGTTCAGACCTGTCTTCGGACAGTTGACTAAACAACAAGAATCAGTACCGGTCATAGATATTTAAACTAAATCCATACAAGTAGGAATTTATATGCTGTAAATGAATGAGTATGTGAAAATGTAAATAAGGAAATAATTTATTAGGTAAGCTAATTGAATAGACAACTGAAAAAAAAAAATATATATATATATGTGTAAATCAGTAAATAATTTATTAACTAGGTAGATAAGTTACTGTGTAGGCTTAAATAAAAATCATTAGGTTGACGGGAAGTGGAAGCTTTCATCCCTTCACTTCAAGAGACAGTCAGCCCGAGTAGCAGTAGGAGTATCAGTGTTATGTGCTGGCCGCCTTTGCTCTCAAGGCAACTCTCTGGTATTATGGTTAGGTGTCCCGTATTTGACGTCCAAAAAAACCTGTTCCGTATGGATCCCATACCGGACACAAAAAATCCCAATTGAAGAATACTGTATTGTGTCATAGATGGTTAACATATGTTGTTGGATGTTTTGTAGTGTATGTGAAGACGTGAAAGGTATTTGAGAGCAAAATAAGTGATTCTTCTCCACGTGAAAGAAACAGGTCATGAGTGTATTTATAAAAAATAAAAGATTTATTTAATAATTATTTACGTGCAACAACGTTTGCAATTACAGCTTTGCAATGTGCATCATTAACGTGCCTTCTAACTTTTAATAACAAAAATAAAACTGGTGGTTAGTAATATAGCAGTTTTAATGGTGTAAGACAGGTATTTTTTTCCATACAGTGCTTTAACTTACTAGTACATGCTATGGAGGTGGTGATTATAGATTTCTCTCTCGAGATCTCCCTCTTAGAAGTTGCTCGCACAGTTTCCTCAGTTAAATATTGCAACTGTCCTTTATTTTCATTCGGAAAACCTGGCCACTTTTAATTAGAGTGAACCACAGAACCGTAGTGCAGACAAAGTGGGGGGGGGGGGAAGAAAAAGATCCCGCGACTTTCCGACTTGCAAAAAAGTAGAGTACTTAAATTAATTAATTAACTAGTTTATAAATGAGATGGCAAGTATATAAGCAAATAAATAATCGTATGTGGTGTTAATCAGCTTGCTAAAACATTTTATCCTTACTTTGAGCTAATACAGAAGACTGCGGTTACGACGCTCGCTGACATTTAGATTAACGACATAAACTTGTCGCCGAGTTATTTCCTTGAATGCTGACATAATTCTACGTTACATCACTAGTTGATATTTTATCCTATCGTCACGTTTGAAAAGATATTTTTGTAAGCAGAAAAGCACTCAAGATTAGCAGAATAATGATGTAGTTCTGAATAAAGCATTGTATCCGTTTCATTGTACGTAACTAAATGATTAATTGATCTAGTTCGTACAACATGTACGCGCGACCATCTGTAGTTAATGGGCAGTAACACTGGACTAGCGTTATGGAATGAGCGCTGATTCGAGTCATCTAGAACAAAAAATGTTCTCATGAAATTTCGGCCATTGTATGCGGTCTGTGCCCACCCAGCATCGTAACGTAGGTAGCGGAATCCGGTTTAATAACCCATCTATAACGGCTAAGAAAAGCCGATCATCGTGCTAGTCACACGTTATCCCTTACTGGTTGGAAGATAGTGCACCTCTGCTGAGACATGTGGACATGAGGGCAGTAGTCGACTGGTCGGCCTTGACCTACATAATCTGTCGCGTCATTGACAATGAAGTTAGAGGATAATGTTTCCAATCTGTGACTGCCTGCTGCACGTATTAGACCTAACTTCGAAAATCAATACAAAATTCCATCAACCACTTCAAAGCTGTCCAGATGTCGTTTTATTTCTTTTTTCTTTCTGTCTTCCTTCCTTCCTACCTTTCTGTCTTTTCGTCTTCCTTTCTGTCTTTCTGTACATATTTCTTTCTTACTTTTTTTCTTCCTTTTGGTCTTTCTATCTTCATTTCAGCCTTTCTTTCTTCCTTTCAGTCTTTCTTACTTCCTTTCGGTCTTTATATCTTCCTTTCTATCTTTCTTTCTTCCTTTCGGTCTTTCGATCTTTCTTTCTGTCTTTCTGCACATACTTCTTTCTTCCTTCTTCCTATATTCTTTTCTGCTTTTCTTTCTTCCTCTCAGTCTTTATATCTTCCTTTCTGTCTGTCTTTCTTCCTTTCTGCCTTCTTTTTTTCCTTTCGGCCTTCCTATCTTCCTTTTCGACTTTCTTTCTTCTTTTCGGCCTTCCTATCTTCCTTTTTGACTTCTTTCTTCCCTTCGATCATTCTATTTCAGTCTTTCTGTCTTCCTTTCGGCCTTCCTATCTTTCTTTTTGACTTCTTTCTTCCCCTCGATCATTTTATTTCAGTCTTTCTATCTTCATTTCTGCCTTCTTTTCTTCCTTTTGGTCTGTCTATCTTCCTTTCTGTCTGTCTTTCTTCCTTTCTGTTTTTCTTTCTTCCTTTATGTCTTTCAATTATTTTCAAAAGGAAATAATGTGAAGATACGGTTCACACTGTTGTAAGATATTGTCAGATGCAGTCAGATGGAGTTTGTGGAAGCGATTCTATTCTTTGCCAGTAAACAATGATATTAGTTACTCTTAAGAAGCTTTAAAATGTGATATTATTTATCATTGGTCAGGGGATGTATTTGATGACTTGCGTAGGAGTGATTGGATGGTGGATTAAACATGTCGGGGTCAGAGAACATCAAGAAAACATCAGTCAGGATATTCAGTCCAAACTAGAGTCTCTCGAAATTGACTATTGCTAGTCTTTGTACAGAATAGATACAAAACGTTCCAATGGCCTTTTGATTTATTGGAAAAGTTGATACATACTGTATGTTTAACTTATTAGCTTTTTTTCACACTGCTTGTCTCAATTTCGGAACTTTTAGAGGTTATGGTCATGAATTAGAATACTGTGTTAGATATAGGACATTACAATACATTGGCAACAAACTTCTGTGATTCCTCAGGTGGGAGGCCCCGCTGTATGAGGCTGAGATCACTTGACAAGCGGAAGAAACCCGAAAACCACGAGAATCTAAATTTCTAAAAAACCTAACTTTTATATTAATACTCTTCTGGACAAAGTTTAGATAGACAAGAAAATCTGTGAACATATCAGTTTGAGATCTCTCTTGATAATTTTTAAACGTGTAAATATTATGAAATAAAAGTAACCCACAAAAAATATAGTTACCAAGCAAATTCTTAAGACACACAAAGTAGATACGAAGTATAAAGTAAATTATCCCTTTCTACTAGTGCTTGGAGAATCTTTGTACTCAACGCTAACGAAGAAGGATCAGACGTGTTATACTATTTGTTACATAATAACTTACCAGATGAAGATTGGTGTAACTTTTAAATCGTAATTCAAATAGATAAGTATTTGCTATGAACTCTGTGTTGTACTACCGTTGAACAGTTGTGAGAAATTCTCCCACTTTCTCTGAAAATATAAATTCGGTATGATAGAAAAAAGTGTAATTATGCCAAAGACTTGTGTTTCTTGAAAAAATGCTACTGTAATGCGGATTTTAAAATATTTAAAAAATAATTGTTTACTGTTTTATTGACAGCCAAAGGTTTTACTTTCCCTTTACAATATCTACCCATAATTATACGAGAGATTTCCACCATCGTAGTTCAGGCGGTAGCGCGTTTGTCTGCTGATCCAGAGCTTCGCTCCTATGTGGATTCGATTCCCAGTTGGACTGATTACCTGGTTGCGTTTTTATTTCCTAGATTTTCCCCAGCTGTAATGTAAATGTCAGGTAATGTCATGACAAATTTTTAGCGCCATCCCGCCAAGTACCTTCTAGGTATTACCAATTCCATTGACGATAAAATACAATCTATAGGCATCCAACAAGGAAAACTCGGTGCGCAGAAACCAGCGGGGGTGACTGTCTCGCGCAGATGACGTATGCTCCCGTTTCCAGCATGCTTTCAAGCCTACTGCAGGGGAGTAAGAAGGGTATAGCATGCGCGCCGCGAGGAGTCCGAGCTGAGTTTTGCTTGTGGGATACCTATAGTAATTGATATATCTTCGTTAAATAACTGACTAAAAAAATTAAAACATGGGGGATTTCGAGCTAAAAATTTTTGGGTGGGTCGTTTATAAAGAGGAAAATAGAACAATTATGTTTGTTTATTTTCAGGATGCGATAATTTTTTATCAGTAATTTAATCTTGCATACAAATAAGAAAGAATGTGCTGGTTGAACAATATTGAGGGAATTGGTGATGGTATGGAGACATACGCATGCATAGAAGCGTACTATTTTCTTTATTAGTGGCCATCAGAATAAACTTTTAGCTAGACATCCGTGTTGTTTGGCTGGCATTTATTATGGTACGTTGATAATGTGTTTATTTTGAGAGCTGGTACGATAGTGAAGAAATGTGGCAGTATCTTAATGAAACTTCGTCAAAAATTCAAACTCCGATTCATCTAGTTTTAAACTTCAATTTATGGTGAGGAAAGTTGATGAATTGACCATTGCATGTCTCAGATACGAAGCCAGTCATCCGTAATTCGTGAATATATGGCATGTGGGTCATACACTTCGCCAAGCGGTTCCTGTGGTAAGTCGACCACGCCTCTCGCAGCGGTATCGACTGATACGTGTGTTTCATGAGGAATATGAAATTTAAAGAAGAACTCAGCCTTAAAGAGGGCATTGTGTTAAGAAAACAAGGATGCATTATGCAATTCATTATATTATACAGTAGATTATGCAAACGTGTCGTCATTTCGCAGAATTTTAGTAGTGTAATAAGTGATTTTAACAGTTACACAGTTATAACTTTTAGGCCTATTGCTTTTAATATAATGTGACAGTTATTTTAACTTGAAACATACGTGTCATATCTTTTGTGGTTAAATATAATGATCAGCCTAATCGACTTTCAAGACAATTTTTACCGATTTCACTATGCTGCCATCTAGCGACTGCAATAGAAGTCACGTTATAACCCTGATGGAATTGCATAGAGTAATAGCTTGCAGCAGTACTTCCATCTGGCGGTCGTAACCAAAAAATTCATTTTTGACAGTGGAGATTCTGGCGGTTCTCTGTTATGCAGGTGATTCACGAGGATCTACCGTCCCTTATGGAGCTTATTTCCGAAGACATTCTGAGTAAAAAATGTCATATAAACATTTGCCCTAATCTCAATATTTTCAAAGTTACATTAATTTGAAATAGTAAAATACGTTTTATCTTTAGTTTTAAGGGTAAAAAAAATATTACAAATAAAGAATGAACTATTCAGAAGTGTCATTTCTTTAATTGTCTAGTGTTCTGAAGTCAAAAATGTGTTATTAATTGCTTTGTACCGATTTTAATTTTTAATTTTTAACTAAAAATGACATCATTTTTACGTACTTATCACAAAAATTGCTACATATACGACTTTAGGAACTTGATTCTTTACAGTTTATTTATGCATCCTAATGTACAGTCTTAAAGAATTTACAAGAGTGGCATGATTTGTAACAGTTGTGATAAATGCGTAAGAAAATGTAATTTTGTAGTTAAAAATCGAAAAAAAAATGTATGTACGAAGCAACTATTGAATTCACAACACATTTTTAGCTTCAGAATACTAGCTAATTAAAGAAATGATACTCATGAATAGTTCATTCTTTATCTGTAATATTCTTTTACCCTTAAAACTCAAGAATAATGATATTTTACAAACAACTTCAAATTAGTGTAATTATGAAAATATCGAGATTAGGACACATGTTTATATGAAATTTTTTGCTCAATATCTTCGGAAATAAGCTCCATAAGGGACGGTAAATCCTCGTGAATCACTCTGTATGCTGCCGTTTCATAACAAGGGAAGGGCCAATCTGATATATGCGTCATCAGTGGTGGTATAAACCGAGATACAGTTAATCTTAGGATTATGAGTTATGTTTTTGTAATAAGGTGTAAAAATAACTTACTTTTAGACATACCGTACAATTGTCTTAGTAAAACATAATAGTGATTTTTAGCTGTAGAATAAATTAATTTTAGGATGAGTTGTAATTCTGTTGTAAGATTAGTGATTGAAGATGCGGGATAAAGTCACAAGTAAAAAATGGGGCCTTTTTGTAGTAAAATATGATGGTGAATTAATATAGAAGATACATATTTTTATGTAAAATAAATAGATGGCTACTTCAACCGAGATATAGACTTACAGTTATTTTTGGGATTATGAGCTTTTTAGTACTTAAGCCATGATACTGGCTTAAATTGATTGATAGGGTATTTTATAACGGATATTTTTTAAAATAAAAAGTAATAGCTAATTTTATAACAATAATTAAGTGTTCTAGTACGATTTAACAGTAGTTTAAAGTGAGCAATCCTGCTATTTTTATAATAAAATAGCTTGTTTGTTATTGCAAAATTTAAATGATTCGGTCATAGGATAAGATAATTTGATAATAATGCGTTCTTTTTGTAGTACAGCATAATATTGAATAAAAGTGAGGTATAGTTATTTTAATATTTTTGTTTTCATTGAAATCTAGTACGGAGCAGTTACTTTAACTGAGTTTTCTTGGAACAATACTTATTTTTGTAGCAATGTATTATAGTACTTATTTTTCACCGTGAAATCCGGTTATAACAAAGTCTGACTTCATTTGAAGGGGTCAGAGCCATAGTGGGCCAAGCGCCATACATTAAAAACGGAGAAAACAAGGATTAAAATTAAGTGCTTACCATAATTTAATTAAACACATAGCAAATAATATAAAGTGTGGACAGTGGCCCACTCTGGCTCTGAACCCTTCATTTGTAAAAATCATTATTATAGCTGACGTATTATTTTCATAGGCTACTAGCAACCTGTTGAACTAATGTTTGTTGTTATTTAGTTAACTGTCCGAAGACAGGTCTGAACCTCACAAGTGGCACCAACGTGACACTTATGAGGAAACTAGGCCAGGAGATAATGAGGTAGGGTGGCCAATTTTCCTTTCCCTCTAACTAATGTTTATTAATGTGAAATAAAAAATTTTTATACAAGGGCAGGCAGAAAAATCTATCCATTTTCAACTGCAAATAAAATGGAAAATATTAAAGTAAAATATCAAACAGTAATATAAATTTATCCCTTATGGAATGCCATTTTATCCTTCAGTTCAGTTCCGCACACACTTTCAAATTCCACGTCGTGTTTCTAGCCTCAAGACCATAAAATTGTGGATTGCGTCATTTCGGAATACGACTTCAGCACTAAAACAAAAACCTCCATTTTCGCTTTCAAAAAGGTATGAGCCAATAATCCCGAACTGTGCGACACCACACCAGACAATGAAGCGGTCGCATGTTGATCTCTTTCGGATTTTCCTCTGCACAGTACCGGAAGTTCTGTTTATTTACACTATATATTAATATAACTGTTTTTAAATTCTAACTTTCAGATTTTTTGACAGCAGACTAGATGACAAAAGCTTCTCAACTGAATAATAACAGAGATTTGCCATATTTATTCTGCGTTTAATTTCCTCCGGAGTGTCATTTATACTTGTTACTGTTGCTCCAAGATATTTGAACTTTTCTACCTCTTCGAAAGATAAATCTCCAATTTTTATGTTTCCATTTCGTACAATATTCTGGTCACGGGACATAATCATATACTTTGTCTTTTCGGGATTTACTTCCAAACCTATCGCTTTACTTGCTCCAAGTAAAATTTCCGTGTTTTCCCTAATTGTTTGTGGAAAAAATTGGCCCTATCACTTTCATTTACTCCAAGTCATATTTATATCTAGTAAAAAGGCATTTTGCCAAACATCCGGGCTCTAGTTATAAGCTAGGAAAATCTCGATAACCGTGACAAGGTTATAGAACTATAGAGGATTTCTTAGATTGTTTTGAAATATGTTTATTTTCAAACCTTGCAGCGCCAGCTTTGCGTGCAGCATACAATTTGTCTGCTCTTGAAACTGTGACTGCAGGCCAGGGCTCCGTATTTAGCGAGCTCTCTGGAGCATTACCCTGCGTTACTGTTATTCAGCGATCAGTCTTTCGTCGTCCGAATCGTCGGGAGTTGACTTGACACTCTGGCCTTATAAAAAGTAAGCAGAAGCTCGATTAAGACTCCGTCTGCATATCAACAGGGTCTCCTCCTCCTCGTCCTCGTGCAGAGCAAGCGACCACATTCGCAGCTCTTAACATGCATGACATCATGTTTCCTGATACCCATTTCTAGGTTGCGCTTCTATATGTGTACGCTTCGTTCATGTTGCAAATAGTCGCCACTCTTGACAGGAGGTGGCGGCAGGCTTTAAAACTCTCTACTGAAAATTCTTTTATCCCGTCAGTGATAAAATATATGTAATTTATCAATATATGTTGGAACAGAAGGCTTGTCGTTCCGAAACCATTCACAAATATTGCATTAAAATAGAATTAGAATTATTTATTAGGGTGAAGTTAAGGCGGGATCCGGATCATTCGTCACGAATGATTCGTCCCACGGACGATTTGTCACACATTACATTTTCGTCACCGGAAGGTTTGTCACAGATTACACTTTTGTCACCGGATAATTTGCCACATGTTGATTTTTTTGTTAGTTTCCACTCCAATTGATTTTGTTATTTAAGGGGTTAGGTACAGCTTACAGCAGTAAAATTTTGTAAATATCCAACATTTTTTTCCTCCATTACTGTATCTTGTACAATAATGAAAATTAGTATGTGTAAAACACTGTCCTTCTGCTAGGCCTATATGAAAAAAAATATTTTCACGATTTAAAAAAAATATATATATATATATATATATTTTTTTTTTTCAAAATTCAAAGTGGTGACAGTTCACTTTGCAGTGATGAAGCGTTTCCCTCATAACTAAAAAATTTTTTAACTTTTTCATGTTCTCTCTCTTTTATTTTATTGCCGAAACTCACGTTTGCAATATCGTGCTCTTTCAGCTACATTCCTTAATAAATATTTTTTTGTGTTACAAGAAAATACTGATATTTGACCATTTTGTTAAATGAATTTATTTTTTATCAGACGATTAAATGAATTTATTTTTTATCAGACAAACTATCAAAGGCAGGGAAGTGATTTTGTATGATACTATGTATATATGAAATGCATAAATACACACAAAAAAATTTCATCACAGAATGTTGGATAGTTTTTGAGTTATGAGGGAAACGCTTCATCACTGTACAGTGAACTGCCACCACTTTGAATTTTGAAAAAAAAAAAAAAAGAAATATATAAATAAAGGACAGTGTTTTACAAATAGTAATTTTCGTTGTTGTACAAGATACAATAATGGAGGAAAAAAATCTTGAATGTTTCCAAAATTTTACTGCTGTAAACTGTACCTAACCCCTTAGTAGGGTAAGAATAACTAACGTTTCCATGGTTACTTGCTAAAAAATTTTAGTAATATTTGACAATGAAGAATGAAATTACATCCACTGTACAAAATTTTAGTATTATTTAGCAATGGAGGGTAAAATTTATTCACTTCAACAAAACGTGTGGATATGAAGTTCATATTCGCATAGCCTTCAGAGGTTTCATGTACACGAAACATAGGATGCAAAAAAGGGGCATCGCATGGCGTTGTGACCAACGTGAGGAATGTAGATCAACGCTGTTATCTACTCTCGATAGGAAGTCCATTGTTAGAGCTTATTGAACAACTTCAAGGTTGATAGGTTTTACCTCGAGATTCTCCCGTTTTTCCTTCATCATTCCATCAACACTCTAAACAATTCCCTTCCATTATCATTCCAGTTTGGAACAAATAAGGCTACAGCTGTGTTTGTATGATATCGAATCAATGGTATGCCATGGTGTGTGTTCCTCGCGGTTTGTCCAAAGATTGGTAGGTGAAGGTGATGATGGATTCAAGACGATTCATAGATCTGCATCCTTTTGAAGTTAAAGAGGGAAACACAGTAGGTCCATTACAGCTAAAGTTTTCGTGGCTCACAGAACCCACCTCTAGATCGTTTCTACTTGTGTTTATTTATGCAAACATACTGTGCATGTGAAATAGTTGTGTTAGTTGTAGAATGTAAACGGGATGAACTTGAGCTTCCAAGTTCGTAGCTGAATTTTCTTTCAAGTGCCCGCTGTATAGATTGCTTAACATGGTATTAATTAGACAAATATTTTTAAAGTTCGGCCGTCTGATTTATTGCGACCCTGGACACGGTTTGAATAGGCTACTGCAGGAATTGTGCTTGTTGTGCAATCAGTTTGGAATACGAAATTAGTATCCTAAGCTTGTAGAAGGTAGAGAAATAAGCTCTGTAGACATGAAGTGACTTTGACCCACATGCCACAGAAGCAAGGACAAATAGTCTGTGTGCTCGTTTGTCGGTTTGTAGCTTGATTAAATTAAAATATGCGGGAGGATTATTTAATGATCGTGGCATTGAGCAGCTGAATACTCTTCGGGAATATATCAGCTACAGCACAATTGTTTTGAATTAAGAAGATCATGCTTCGTACTATTCCAAAGGTAATACTTACTTACATACTTACTTACTTACGGAGGTTCATTGCTGCCCTCACAAGTCCGCCATCGGTCCCTATCCTATGCAAGATTAATCCAGTCTCCACCATCATATCCCACTTCCCTCAAATCCATTTTAATATTATCTTCCCATCTACGTCTCGGCCTCCCCAAAGATATTTTTCCCTCCGGCCTTCCAACTAACACCCCAGATCACATATAGATTGCTCATTCCTATGTTAAAATCGGTTGCACTTTGAAGGGAACAACCGCCAGGATCGCCACCCGTCCGCCGTAAACGAACTCGAGATGGCAGTACAGCCGCTAATGCAATTCAAATGGGAATTATGACGTGATTCCTTATGTAACACTTAGATGGCAATATAGTAAACCTGACAAATGTTGTTACCGTCGAAGCCTATAACGCAGAGCAATCTGGGTATATATCATCTAGGCTAACACTCTATATGCATTTATGGATTCGCCCATACGTGCTACATGTGCTACATGTCCTACCCATCTCAAACGTCTGGATTTTTGGACCAAGGGCTTGCCCAACACAAGTTGTAAATCGGGAGTGCACCGAGGATCGAACCCGGGTCCACAGGATTGTAAGTCCTGTGGTTCTAGGCACTAGACTACCGTGGCGGAAATTCTGAATTTGTAGCATGCAAATGTATAGAGCAGATGAGCTACTCAACAGTGTTGCTATAAAATGAAAGTTCTTTAAGACTTAAGGCTGATAAAACGATTCATGCCAAAATGAATCCAGAATGGCTACATATTATAATTTTGTGAGTGGATGAGGCACATTTCGAGATGAATGGAGGTGTGTCAATACCCACATTTTCAGAATTTGTTAGCACAATTTTAATTTCGTCTTTCAACTGTGAAAGTTATTTTGATATTACGTTATATTTTTTGTGAAGAGTTTAAGGACGAACAAAACAGTTGCGTTAGGTACTTTAGAATGTTGCAAGATTATGTGATACCAGAATTAGAGAACCCGTAACAATTGAAAATGTTAATTTTTTATTAGTATGCAAGACGGTGGCGCTTGAAAGAGCTATTTAAAGACACTTTCGGAATTGGAATCATCAGCGGACATTTTTCTAACATCTGGTCTTCACGATCACCCGATGTAAATCTTGTGTTTTTTGTCATAGGGTTATACGAAAGAAATAATTTTTCTTCGTCGTTTTTCTAACAATGAAAAATTGAAGTTTTCAGTTACAAGATCTAAATAATTTTCTACAATTTTATCTTGAATACTGCACAGATCCTGGAAAAGAGACTATTAATAAAAGAAATGACGATTATATTAGAATTTTGCACTAATCTATCTTTCGCAAAATCACATTTTTAGTGACATGTTTTTATTTTGTATTCGCAATTCTTATTTATAACAAAACCTCAGCAATTGTAAAGTGTCATGACATTTAAAGAATTCCTTACATTCTATTTTTACATGTTATTTGTAATATGTCCGCTTTGCGGTAGAGGCGAGAGATCACATCATATTTTATCGGAGTGTGAAGCCACAGAAGCGCTGAGGAAACGATTCCTGCAAGAGTCCTTCATTACATCTAGCAGGGGGCACTTGGCAACATACGATCTGTATTTAATAACGCTAAATTCTGTGAGAGTGTGGGAAAATTTATGGCAAAAGTTCGACAGCTGAGGGTGGAACTGGCCGAGTGGAAGGGGATCGAGAAAATAAGGGGAACAGTTATTTATTAGTGTTGCAATGAGTAGTATTAACTGAGCGAATAAGATAATTGGGGGATAATGTTATTTTTGTAATTATTGTGTTTTTTATTTGTTTTTTATTGCGTGTGTATATGTTTTTTTATGTCTTACCTTTATGTTTATTATTGGGATTATTCATTGCAATTTTAATAAGGAATTGAATTAAATTGTTTATATGAAGAGTTTGCGGGAAAAACGATGAATGTCACACTTTTCTTAAGATTGATGTTATTATCTAATTCAATGGATCACTGCGAAATTTAATGTTGTTCTTCTGAAAAATGGTAAAAAGGAGAATTATCACCGCGAATACATTAATCCTTTCCTATATTTTCTATAGAAACAGCACTACATCTTGCAGTTATAGACTCAATTAGATCATTATGTAATCCTTAATAGAAATGTGACATTCATCGTTTTTCCCGCAAGCTCTTCGTTTCACTGTGTCTTTTTCTTTCATATCTTACATTTATTTTGTTTTTATTATTTTTGTTAAATTTGATATGAAATTAGATTAGTTTTAATTGTGATAATAATAATAATAACAATTATTGTTGTTTTACTATTTTATTATTAGTAGTATTCTTTTGTTTTCTTTGAAAATGCAGACTCGTGCGAAGGATCTTCTTTACATGAGTTTGTATAATTGTGTATCAATAAATGCACTTCATTCATTCATGTTATTTCTATTTCTTTTATATGTGTGTTTTCATAATTATACATGGTGTAAGGTCATTGATTGCCTTTATTCTAAAGTGTGTTAGAGGGTGGTATTTGAAACAAGGAATATGTAATACACTTTTATTTATCCAATGCTTTTCTGTAAATTGGCTAATTTTATAACATCCATATTTTCCACTCAAATAGTACAATTATTGTTTATTTTGGTGATAGTAATTGTTCAGTCTCTCTGTCGTACTCATAGCTCCTGTCGTACGTAGAAGGTACGTACGTTGTAGGTGACATACATCTTACGTATCAGCTAATTTAAATCAATTATTCTCTTTTTTCCTGATAACGTACATTAATTTAAATATCAGGAGGTATCTTATTTTATCTAATCGAGTTTTTCCAAACGAATTGGCTGATGTAGGCCTAATTCGCAAGTTCAAGACAGAGGCCTAGTTGGTTTTTTTTTTTTTTTTTTTTTTTTGCCACGTGGATGCGTTAATATTTATGTGTGTGTATTTACTGTTTGATTTTCGTTGTTGAAGTGAGTTCCTTAGAATTGTAAGGCATATTTCTTTTCTTGGCATGTGTGACTTAGTATGTTTGAAGCATATTACAGTAGAACCTCGATTATTCGTCACCCTATTAACCGATTGGCGGATTATCCGACTGTCTTTCGCCATTTTGGGGGGGGGGGCTGTAGAAATATAATATGAAGTACTGTACGTTATATTAGCACGTTACGTTTTCGAGAGAGAGTTTTTACAAGACTCTAACCTTACACAGTATAGTCTGTTTCAGTTGTACTGTGTAACTTCTATATAAAATGTCTTCCACGGGTAACAAAAGAAATCATGTTGTTCTAAGTATAAAAACCAACGAGCACAGAATATATAGAGTAGACACTAGCATCTTAATACCATTGGACGGAGTGAAGCCGGTTTGATGGACCTGACGCCATCTTGTTGCTACCAAAACATTGCAAAATAGCTATTACGTTATAGAAGATCTTATGATGATAGGAATTCCTTATGTCCCTAATTTCCTGGAGGACTCACATTTTCTTGTTTGTTTCGTAATACAGAATCGCTAGGCACATATTTTTAGCAAAAATGGCAAAACTGTCATCGATAAATCACATATAGGCTATACATATTTAAATTGGCAGCTCTTCAAATTGCAGTATGGTATTTAATAGATACTCTGGAAGGTTAAACAAACAATAATGATAAAAAAGGAAGATAACAGTTTGACCTTATTTTGCTACTAGTCCAACAAAAATGCTAGCCTATAATAATTACTTTTATAGGTTGATCCATTTGCTTCGATTTAATAATGCAACTTGCTTCTTAACGCAAATTATCATTCTCTTCCTGTTGCCAGTATTTCGTATAGATGTCCCGATTTTGTTTAGAGAAGAAGTGGAGTGCTCTTAACCATATCATATTTGCTAGGCTTTTCGTTTATAGTATATAATTACATTATTCTACGGCCAACAAAAGTGAAGATTTATTACCAAGTGGGTCAAGTTAGATCACGACCGAGTTAATGAAGCTACTAAGTCTGCAAAGCATAAGTCTGATTTCGTGATTATAAAAATTAATTACAATAATATTAATACATTATTTCTTTTTCTTCATTAAACGAATACGTGCATTCGGTTGAAGAGAAACCTCGGTACACCCATTTTCTATAGCACGCGACACAAACTTCCAATATGGGTTGTTAGGTTAGCTTCGCTCGTAAATGCTAAGTCTGCAAAACATGTCTGATTTCGTGATTATAAAAATTAATTACAATAATATTAATACACTATTTCTTTTTCATCAAACGAGTACGTGCATTCGGTCGAAGAGAAACCTCGGTACACCCATTTTCTATAGCAAACTTCCAACTTGGGTTGTTAGGTTAGCTTCGCTCGTAAATGTTAAGTCTACAAAGCGTAAGTCTGATTTAGTGATTATAAAAATTAATTACAATAATATCAATACACTAACTCTTTCTCTTAATCAAACTAATACGTGAACAATACGAATCTAACCGAATAACCTAGGCTAAATCATTCATTATCTACCGGTAATAAGTACATTTCACACATGCATATTTACCTGTGAAAAGTTATTCCAGGATTTTTTTTTTGAAAACCTGTTTGTGCAGCCATACGCAGCACATGTAGGCATATTGAAATTAGTTCATTTATTAATTAAAACAACGATGCAACATCACAATCAACTGCCCATGTGCTAACCGGGAGCCCAATGTTTTGGTAGGATCATAATGGCGACTGTCCACAAAATCGGCTTCACCTTCAAGCTGTTCATGTCTACTCTATGCATTCTGTGCTCGTTGATAAAAACATTCCAATTAACTGAGTGGTTTGGGGAACGAGAAACTGTGGCTTATCTCAAAATACGAGATTGGAGTCACAACTATGTGCAATTTAATAAAAATCAAGAATAAAATATATATAAAATGTAAATATACAACATGAGAACTTCACTATTCCTATTATTGAGCCATTACAAGGAGTGAGTTTGCTTGCCACTTAAAAACCCCTGTTAACAACCACACTTAAATCAGTGAATTTCTGATTTACTATCTAGCATATTCAATACAAGACCGTAGAGAAAATTACGGAAGTGTATTTATTATTCACTAAATTTATGAATATCTTTGGTGGTACGGATTATCCGATTTTTTCGAATAACCGTTCAACCCATCGCCTTCATTACCACGGATAATAGAGGTTCAACTGTATTTAATGTGTTATTTGTATCGTTTTTTGTTTCTAACACAGCCTCTGCGCTAGGAACATGAAAAAAGTAACTTCTCTGGCTGAGAGCACCGCGCACAATACCTGCAGAATGTTGCTCTACTAGAACAACATTCATCCTGTTCCAAATTTGCCTTCTTAAAGTTTCAGCGTGAACTTTAGCTGGTAGGGCAGTTTGTCGGAAGTCGGATCCTTCCAGCGGAAGTGTATTTTAAAGTATGTGCGAACGCATATCCATTATGTGTCTCCGTTAGTCGCTATTTTAAGTATACCAAAATCCTGTTCCAAATCATAAAACTGACGCTCCTCTGAAGTAGCAGAGACTCGCGAATGACGAAGTCCCGTCTGTAGCTCAAGTCATCGTCCTCGGCTGTGTTATGGTCGCCATGCTGACTGGCTGTTGTATCACAGGTTCGCGAATCCAAACCCGGCCGAGGGCGGCCGATTTTTAAAGAGGCATGGCTTCCTCGGGAGGAAAATTTGCGGCTCGTAGAACAACCTTGTCTCTGATGCAGACCTCCAGGCAAAATTTGCCGGCCATTTCTCGCCGTGTCGAAATTTTGCGGTAGTACAATGGGCCCATCGATTTTGAGAAAGTGTTTGACTCGCTTAATAGAGATTATATATATTAATAATAATAATAATAATAATAATAATAATAATAATAATAATAATGTTTTATTTTCGCTGGCAGAGTTAAGACCATAAGGCATTCTCTTCCACTCAACCAGCCTTAATCAATACAATACATAAATTTAAATTACAAATATTTACACTACACTTAAAAGGTTCTCCAGCAATATTCTTCACTACATATTTATTGAAATTTAGATAAATCTATAAGGTAAAGTAGTAACTTAATTTATGAGCTAATTTAATTTAATGAATTATAATTAATTTAATATTTGAAATAGCTAGTAAAATGATGAAAATTAATTTAATATAAGCTTACTAGGACTATGTTACAGGGAGAATATATATATATATATATATATATATATATATATATATATATATATTTCTATAATGAGAATATTAATGTAATTGTCATTAGAGGTTTTGTAAATCTATTTAAAGAAATTAATGATAATAATAATAACAACAATAATAATAATAAGAATGGACAGATGTTAGTTTCATTATAAGTAACAAATATTAATAAGCAATTAATCTATGGAGAACAATAACAAAATTTGGTATACCAGAAAAAATTTGTAGACTAATTAAACTTATGTATGAAAATTATACTTGTAACGTCATACATAAAGGTATGCTGTCAGAAAATATAACAACTACATGCGGAGTGAAACAGGGTTGTATTCTTTCTCCGATCATATTTCTGATTATTATCAATGATAGTATGGAAAGGTCTGTTGGCAATATTAGAAGAGGTATAAGATGGCGATTAAACGATACCTTGGAAGATATGGATTTCGCTAATGATATCTGTTTGCTCTCCTATAGTTTTGGTGATATGCAGAATAAAGTTAATACTTTATTAGAAGAAAATAAACGTAAAGAAAACTAAAGAAATGAGATTAAATAGTAAAAAGACAGATAAAGTTATAATAAATAATAAAAACATTGATACTGTTCTAGAATTTAAATATTTGGGTAGTACTTTATAATTGACAAGGATGGTGGAGCCTTTGAGGATGTAAAGAACCGAATAAAAAATGCAAATAGTGCATTTATCCAGTTGTACCCAATATGGAACTCTTATATTATATCTAGATCTACAAAAATTAAATTTTTTAACAGTAATGTGAAATCAGTCTTATTATATGGCTGTGAAACATGGAAAACAAGTAAAATTATACAAAATAAACTGCAAACATTTGATAATAGATGTTTACGAAGAATTTTAAAAATTAGATGGCCAGATATAATCACAAACTCAGAACTATGGAAGATAACAAATCAGAAAGAAATCACAATAGAAATCAAAAGACGAAAGTGGAATTGGATAGGGCACACAATCAGGAAAGAAGATGGAGCAGTAGAAAGAATTGCTTTGGATTGGAACCCCCAGGGTAGTAGAACAAGAGGAAGGCCGAAAAATACATGGAAGAGAACAGTTTTGGATGAAATTGCTAGGGAGGGGAAAACATGGAGCGAAGTGAAGAAGTTGGCTACAAATAGGGTCCGATGGAGGCACTTTGTGAATGCCCTATGCTCCTCATGAGGAGATACAGGAGTTTGATCTTGATTGATTGATTGACAATGGGCCCATTAACAAGGTTACGTGCGCATGGACTTGTTTCACCCTGCACCTCTATTCCAAGCTCTTCCATAACTCAAGCCTCCTCAACGACGGAATCGGGATTTGATTCCCGAAAGTTCTGTGGACAAAACAGCTGTGGGGAAGAGTTTCTGTGACTACTTTATTTTTCCCTACAGTCTACAAATTCTAAACTGACTTCGGCTTGAAGAACGTAGAAATTTTCATTCCGTTATTCTCTTTTTCCAAGTCCTTCACATATTTACACCTTCCTAACTTGCCTCCCGCTTCAATTACCGTACCTGTCATCGTATCATGATCTTCGCACACGCAAAATAGAGACATACTAGCCATATCGACATATAAAACATTAACGTATTCATCATCATCATTCACTATCTCGCTAATGCGCAGTGACATCAGAGATTGTCAGAATTTAACAATATTCAAAAACACACTTAGTAGCCCATGCATCTTCTTGCAGAAGAGAGTGCAATGCAGTGAACTGAATATTTTAACTTTATTGTAAATGTTAGGAAATTGTTAATGTTTGTTTTTTCTTTTGAAATTTGCACAATCAATTATTTATTTTTAGATGCTTTTGTATATTTGTATTCTGGTGGTGTAGTATAGAAGGCCTGATAGCCTTAACTCTACCAGATTAAGTAAATAATAATAATTCATTTTGTAAGTACTCCTGTTCAACTCCCTGGCAATTACCTGACGATTTTCACTGAAGAGGTATGTACGGTAATTCTGTGCTGGTTGAATTCTGTGACAGGAGCAGGTTTTCTTAGAATATCTCGGTATATTCACTAATGCCGTTGATCGATCAAAATATTTAATCGATTAACTATTTGAATTTAATCGATTGATCGATAGATAGCAAGAAAACCCATTAAAATCAAAATTAGCATTGTTGTGTTGTATCACGTGTTGATTTCAGTTCACAAAAGTGCTCAAAATGGCCTCCATGTACTGCCAAAAATTCATAAATCTGTCTTTGAAATTATTTAATTTTTAATCATTGTTATTCATTTGTTTTTATTAGCTTTATTCACTTGTTTCTATTAGCTTTTGTCTGCAATTGTTTAATCCAAAGCCTCCTCAAATTAAAATTACCCTTTATTTAGTATACATACATTGCCATCAAAAGAGGTAATTCTTACATAAGAATAGTTTATAAATGGCAAAAAATATGATTTTGTACGTACTGAGGCCTGAAGAATCCAAATATAGGGAAATAAGTATATGGTGCCATTAAAAAAAAGACTCATTGGGATACCTTTTATAAATGAAAAGCATAATACTTGAAAATATGTTCAAAATATTCCTTCTTTGATAGCCTACAACTTCTGTATAAATACAATTTCTTCATAAAATTAGAAATAAGAAAGTTACAAGTATTGTTTCATACTTTTTACTCAGCTCATATAATTATACGCAATTTGTTACAAAGTTATTACTCGACCAAGGCCAGTGGAGTCCTGCAACCGGAGCCGTGGCGCCACTGCTGCGTTCGTAATACTGCATTGCGATAGTTCACATTATGCCCGCGGCTCCACTCGCCTCGGTCGAGTAATAGTTCATTTGTTTGTGCTATTTCAGATGTTTATCAATAAAGATTCCTAAATATCTAATCTCTGAAGATTCATTTATAATTGTATAATTACAGCAAATTGCGGAACAAACAAAAAATTGTGTAGTTTAATGTTTAGGGGAGAACTAGGCAATTTATAAGATTTACTAGTTACTGAAAAAGGAATAACTGTAGTTTTAGCAGATGAGTTAGTAACTCAGTGAGTAGGTGAGTGCCGCCAAGAGCAGGTTGAATTATTAATTACAATTAGTGGATTCCTGAGTGAGAATAGATGAAGTTGGTTGGTTACTTAATTTATGTGTTTAGTAGATAGATGGGTAGTTAGTTTCTGAATCGAGTGTGTGTGTGTCAATGAGTGAATTAATGAGTTTGTAAACGTGTGAGTGAATAAGTTGGTGTTTTGATTAGCAAGTTACGTAACTGCAGACTTAATGTGTTGAAGCTGCTTAGTTTTAGGGTGTCCATTACATAACTTGCGAGTTAACGAAAGCTGAATCCTTCTTTAAGAAGCCGTTTCCTGAGTCACTTCTGGCTCTTTATCTAGAATAAAAGATCTGAGTGTTCGCCTTTCTCTGCTGGAACATAAATGTCCTGGTGACGTTGCTATTGGCTTCGCATGATAAATTAACATAACACAGAGCATGTGGTGGAACTGTATTATATACGAACAGAGTCTAAACTTCTAAGAAGTGTGTTTATGACTTCAACATCAAAGTATTCTAAAGTTTGGCCGATATTCTTAGAGTAATAAACTATAACGGTGTTTTCGTGGTGGGACTGACACAGTCATCCATATATACTATCTGAACCTCCGCGAATATAGACGCTATACAATAATTGAAAACTTCACACGCTAACGTAAAATTGTTGGCTGACAATCGTACGAGCCCAGACTCCAATTAAAACGTACAGATGCGTGCATGAATGAACCTTGTATCTTAACGGGAAGTTGAAAAAAGAGAAGGGAGCGCTGTTCCCACACACGTAAGGCTTCTGGTAGGTAATCTTACCGACGTAAGACACGCAGACTTGCAAGGATGTGTTTGTATCAAGCATAAACAGGGGACGATGTTTTCCCACATTTACACTCTGTTGTACAGTAGCACACAAAAATCAAGACATTGATGAGAATTATTAATAAATGACGAACAGTTCGTCTTGAATTTCGACTTTCCCTTCGTGCATATGATGATGATGATGATGATTATTATTATTATTATTATTATTATTATTATTATTATTAATTTGGAGTTGTAGGGAGTGTGTGCTATGTGGTACTATTTTGCAATTCATTTTGAAGAAGTTTATCAGATAAGTCTTTGAAATACAATAAATAAATTTAATGTTGTTCTGTCAATGACTTAACATGTTACGCATAAGATATAAAACCTTTATACTACATATTTAATTTTTGGTATTAACGTTTTCGTCGCTTTTAATTGCGACATCATTAGATATCATATTTTACATTCATAATATAATAACCTCTGTTTTTGTATACCATTGATATCAATAAAGTTAAAAGCTTATAATAAATATACACAGTTTGATATAAAATTACAAGTCTTACTTACTTACCTACTTACTTACTTACTTACTTACTGGCTTTTAACGAACCCGTAGGTTCATTGCCGCCCTCACATAAGCCCGCTATTGGTCCCTATCCTGAGCAAGTTTAATTCAGTCTCTACCATCATATCCCACTTCCCTCAAATCCATTATAATATTATCTACGTCTCGGCCTCCCCAAAGGTCTTTTTCCCTCGGGCTTCTTAACTAACACACTATATGCATTTCTGGATTCGCCCATACGTTCTACATGCCCTGCCCATCTCAAAAGTCTGGATTTAATGTTCTTAATTATGTCAGGTGAAGAATACAATGCGTGCAGTTCTGTGTTGTGTAACTTTCTCCTTTCTCCTGTAACTTCATCCCTCATTTTCCTAAACACCTTATTCTCAAACACCCTTAACCTATGTTCCTCTCTCAAAGTGAGAGTCCAAGTTGCACAACCATAAAGAAGAACCGGTAATATAACTGTTTTATAAATTCTAACTTTCAGTTTTTTTGACAGCAGACTGGATGATAAAAGCTTCTCAACCGAATAATAACAGGCATTTCCCATATTTTTTCTGTGTTTAATTTCCTCCCGAGTATCATTTATATGTGTTACTGTTGCTCCCAGGTATTTGAATTTTTCAACCTCTTCAAAGGATAAATTTCCAATTTTTATATTCCCATTTCGTACAATATTCTCGTCACGAGACATAATCATATAGTTTGTCTTTTCGGGATTTACTTCCAAACCTATGTCTTTACTTGCTTCAAGTAAAATTCCCGTCTTTTCCCTAATCGTTTGTGGATTTTCTCCTAAAATATTCACGTCATCCGCATAGACGAGCAGCTGATATAACCCGTTCAATTTCAAACCCTGTCTGTTATCCTGAAATTTCCTAATGGCATAATACTCTAGAGCATACCTGCACAAACAGCGCTCAACGAGCGCGTGCGCTCCTTGGGAGCGGGAGAGCTGTGTTTACCGCTCGCCGAAACGGAAAGGAAGATACGTCAGAATGACATGGACTTGCTATAGGTAGAGGAGAGGGAAACGACCACTCGGTTATCTAGTGGAGTGCAGTGTGTAGGCCTATTCTCAGTAACTATTTCACGTTGCTTACCTACTGCTACAGTACAGTATGGAGGAATCTAAAAGACGGAACATAACATTTAACATTTAACGATTTACAGCTCGAACTTATTGATCTCAAATGTGACCTAAGGGCTAAAGATCGTTTGAATAATACTACTAGCCTGGTTGAGTTTTACAAGACTAAACATTAGCAATAATATCCACAACTACACAGGCTGGCTGTGAAAATGATTGCTATGTTTGGCTCAACATTTATATTTGTGAGCAACTGTTTTCTATAATCAACTTTAATAAAGGTAGACATCGAACATCTGTAACTGATGTTTCATTACGATCAGTAGTAGGCTACTGTTCCTTTCAGCTGCCAACAGCATAAAACCTCGTTTTGATATACTGATAAATAAAAATATAACAAAATTATATTGTACATTTAAGTAGCCATAGAATTTCTATTATTTCTGTAAAATAAATATTTCTTTATTAATTAATAATAGTCCAAGATAGTTTTGCAAACACTGAACGGGAATTCATTTCATAAACACTCGTAATAGTACTTCCTTTTGTGTATATTTTGTACTCCAGTCCACTCTTTATACAGAGCGCATCTAATATCTGCATTCCGCTCATGAGCTGTGAGCCGGCTCGGAGAGCGCAAATCTTGTGCAGGCCTGCTCTAGAGCAAAGTTAAAAAGTAAAGATGATAGTGCATCTCCTTGCTCACAGTGAATTGGAAACGCATCTGACAGAAACTGACCTGTACGGACTCTGCTGTACGTTTCACTGAGACACATTTTAATTAAACAAACTAGTTTCTTGGGAATACCAAATTCAATAAGAATATCATATAAAACGTCTCTCTTAACCGAGTCATATGCCTTTTTGAAATCTATAAATAACTGATGCACTGTACCCTTATACTATTTTTTTTTCCATTATCTGTCGAATACAAAATATCTGAAAAATTACAACACTTCATTATTTAAAACTAAATTAAAAATTTGGGGGGAGGAAATAATATCATGTTAATATATTGAATATGAGGACTTGTTTACACAGACTTGACTGTTGGGTCATACGAAATTTATTGTGAGTGTATTGAAGTAAGTATGTGAGCCTAATATTATAATACTGATAAATTTATATCGACTCACAGGCATTAAATTTGTATTAAAATTAATAGTTATAATTCAGGCATTGATGCGTTTATTGAAGAAGACAATATCAGTGTTGGTAATAAGAGTAACGCGTCAAATGTTTTCTACTATAGACGTATTCTTCTATATTGGAATTAGTAGCGTAGGATTGGATATTATCAACTTGTTCGAAACTTTTTTGACTTCAGTCTTCAATCTAGAAGGGTGTTGTGTGACATTGTGACATTAAAAGACTTTCAAAGTAATACAGTACTTTGTGTTATAGGAGGTTGTTCTCAATCTATAAGTGATGTGGAGTGTTATTATGATGCAAAGTTAGTTTTTTTTAAAGTTTACAAGACGTGTATTTACGTGTTTGTTGGACGAGAGCTGTATGGTGACCGCATAATGCATTTCATCAGAAATAGAAGAAGTCAAATCTAAACCTCTCTTGTGGTAATGATTATGTCCGGAGTTGGTGTACTTTTGACGGAAGTTAAGCAAAAGTTCTCAATATTCAAAGGCATCCACCGTACTTCTAAACTACAATGTTACCATAAACAAAACAGTGACCGGCATTTCCTGCACGGCCATTTCATAACGTATTTGCTAAGTTAGGTATTAATGCTGTTAAAATGCAATAGTTCACTGCTTAGCATATCATTATGGAAACGATCTTCCTTAAAGAATGGAATGAGTTGTGGTAGAGTCCGAAACGGGTTTCTGTTTGATGTAATTAGTTATTTTCTGGACCAGTGATGCACATCATGCACAACCTTTTCATTACAGAATAAGAACTTTCTAATTTAACAAGCTGCAATGTACTACGCAGTTTGCAGTGCTTCGTCGACTCTTTCCATAATCTTTCTTCATACAGTTCTAGATATTCCACATAACCATGTCTCATTTACTATGTGTTTACGCACGTACAGCGAGGGAAAAATTCTGGTTGACGAAATGAGACGCGCAGCACATATAACTAATGACAACCGGCGAGCCAAAGATCAGATCTCCTGCCGGTGCAGTGTTAGTCACGGCCACTATCCACTAATTGGACTTCTCGACAGTGGAATGATACTGGGAATAATTCGTTCAGTAGTTTCCATTCGATTTTCATTTGTTCTGTCCTGATTTGTGAACCGAGTGAATTCATTCCAGTGTTACATAAATATCTAATAATTCGAGGCGCGCGACCCTATCAACGGGAAGATCTCGGGTTCGATTTCCGTTTGAGTAATGGATTTTCTACATTGATCTAATCCAGCGGTGACCAAAGCGGGTGTCGTGATTGCATCTCGTAATCACAGACATTCAAACGGGTACGAGGAGTTTCCTGTACATTGCTGTGTGTTTCATTCACGTACTGAAGGCAAGCAGTGGCGGTATCATGTCGCTCTACAAACTCTGTCTCGACAAGCAGTAAGAAGTGGTTTCGTAAAGGATGAGAAGGAGAACTTTTTTGTTGTTCTGTCGGACAAAATGTAATATGTTTACTTTGCTCAACGTTTCAATTAGGAGTATATAGAAACATTAATTCTCACGCTGAATAATGTATGATTGTTATTATTATTATTATTATTATTATTATTATTATTATTATTATTATTATTATTATTATTGACCGCTAAGTATGTGTCTCTATAATTCTTCTGTACGTGCATGAATATTGATATTTTTATATCTTCTCCCTAGAAGATAAAATCATTGGGTTTTATCTCAATTTTATTCTTCTTAATCTTTAGATGAGGGTAACTATTTTTTAGTTATTAATTTAATAATAATATTGTAGAAAAACTGATTCAATATTATGTGCCAACGAACTGTTAAACGCCGGGAATTGACATGTCTTAAATCATAGCCAAGAATAGAAAGTTGTCATAGATAAATGTAAGGAAGTCAGCTACCTAATGGGGTTTGAAATATCTCGTGCTCTAAAGCCTTTTAATAGAACAGAATTTCTCAAAAGAGTAATGATTAAAATAGCTTAAATAACTTGTCCATAAGAAGTTTTTAATTTTGAAAAACTACGAATTTCTCGACCAAGTATCGAGAGAAGAATTTAGAAAATTTCTGATTATATTCAAGAGGAAGGTTAAAAAAAAGAAGCAAGAAAAATCGTATATTATTCACTGGCTCTTGATGACAGCAATGATATTACTAATATAGCAAAGCTTGAGATTTTTATCGTGGGATTGATCAAGATGTTAGTACAGGAACCACCACTGGTTGTTTTCATGCCACTTATCTTTCCTTCGTCTCCTTACTTCATAAGCTGTCTTTCGCTTGTAATAACTGCAGTTCGAGTTTTGGTCACCGCTGATCTAATCCTTCAAGCCGCACTATAGCCTGGGGTATACTCATCCTCTAACAGAAATGAGTACCAGGGGCATATCCTAGGGGAAAAGCGATGGACACGTAGGATTGACATCCCTTCTAGCGTCGTGCATTATAGGCACTATGTTCGATTCAAGTTTATCAAGTATGGCCTAAGTTCGCTCTGCAGAAGACCTGTCGTGTTTGCTCTACCTTGTTATAAAAATATTCGCTGTTCTCCACATCTATTATTCTCCCTTTATGGGAGGGCACGGACGGGGACTGCCTTCGCACTCAGGCCTCTCGGTTGGTCCCATTGTACTACCCGAGATGGAATGATGTGCATACCCTAATGCCTCTCGCGTTACAGATCACCCTGCGTCCCGCCTCCGAACTCTCCTACAGCCTACCTGATTCCTTTTCACATAGACCTCACCGCGGTCCCAGGAGAGCCCAAGGTGCCTAGCGCTACCACCAACAACGAATGACCATATATCCACGGGGTCCAACCTCGGCAGCGGCCCGCAGCCGACTCTACATCGGAGCAAGCCCGAAACCTCGGAAAAAACGCAGATAATGAAAGAATCCTTGACTAAGTGATTACCAATACTATCTTTCTTTCCTTCTCAGGCATCCTAATGTCCGGTATTTCCCTCCCTCCAAATTATCTCCCTCCAAATTATCTAAATACAGTCCCAGAAAGAAATGGCTCTACTCTTGAAGATCCCTGCAGAGTACGATTCACACCACAACTATTTAACAACGGTTTTCAATTTTATTTGTATAGTATTACAGGAAGGTATTTCACAACTAATGCTAAAAACACGATACAGTACGACAATCCCGATTATGACAATTCATCGCAAGCATTACGATAGCTTTGTACTAGGGTGCCTTTTTGGAGACTACATAATTCAGGTCTCGGATACTGTTGAAAGTTTTTAAAAGTAATTATGCAGATCATTTTTCGTTTACCATCATTGTTTTACTGCTCGATGTATAAATATTCATTTCATATTAAAAATAGATCAATTTTCATAGCATATTCTCAAATGCCTTTCGGGTTACGACAACAATCGCAGTAAAATGCACTTCAATAAATGCCAAAGCGATCTCGTGTGTACCACTGCTTTGGAGTTTGAGCACTGAGCATACATAATACATTGAATCTGGAACAAAAAAATTAGGCTGTTAATTTTTTTTGGAACTGTACTTTCAATGACTGAAGTGAGCAACAAGCGTGGAGCTCATATTGCTCTTGTTATCAGTCTCCAGATTCTTTAAAAAGGCACAACAAAACGCAGGTCTCTTACAATTCTTAGATATTTCTCCCTTTAACTTTCCGCTGTTTAACGTATAGTAATATTTTGCATAAACGTTTAATGCCTTCAAATTTTGCAATGATTGTTTTGTCTTGTATTCCCTTCAAGAACTGACTGTGTTGTCTGTTTCATCTTCAATATGATGAGAATTCTTAACTATTATTAGACATTCACAAGGTGGGGATTCACTGGTCATGTGGCCGACAAAACAAGGCAAAGGCATAAACAGTACCTCTTACCCTTACTCGGAATCTAACCTGGATCTGTTGCATTTCTATCAGGGAACATTACACATTATTATTATTATTATTATTATTATTATTATTATTATTATTATTATTATTAATCACAGATTAATAATAATAATAATAATAATAATAATAATAATAATAATAATAAGTATATGATTATGTCTCGTGACCAAAATATTGCAGGCTACGAAATGGAAATATAAAAATTGGAGATTTATCCTTCGAAGAGGTGGAAAAATTCAAATATCTTATAGGAACAGTAACAAATATAAATGACACTCGGGAGGAAATTAAACGCAGAATAAATATGGGAAATGCCTATTATTATTATTATTATTATTATTATTATTATTATTATTATTATTATTATTATTATTATTCGGTTGAGAAGCTTTTGTCGTCTAGTCTTCTGTCAAAAAATCTGAAAGTTAGAATTTATAAAACATTTATATTACCGGTTGTTCTGTATTGTTATGAAACTTGGACTCTCACTTTGAGAGAGGAACAGAGATTAAGAGTGTTTGAGAATAAGGTTCTTACGAAGATATTTGAAGCTAAGAGGGATGAAGTTACAGGAGAATGGAGAAAGTTACAAAACGCAGAACTGCACACATTGTATTCAACTGACATAACTAGGAACATTAAATCCAGACGTTTGAGATGGGCAGGGCATGTAGCAGATATGGGCGAATTCAGAAATGCATATAGAGTGTTAGTTGGCAGCCGGAGAGAAAAAAGACCTTTGGAAAGGCCGAGACGTAGATGGGAGGGATAATATTAAAATGGATTTGAGTCGGGTGGGATATGATGATAGAGACTGGATTAATCTTGCTCAGGATAGGGACCGATGGCGGGCTTATGTGAGGGCGGCAATGAACCTCCGGGTTCCTTAAAAGCCATTTGTAAGTAACAATAATAATAATAATAATAATAATAATAATAATAATAATAATAATAATAATAGTAATAATATCCTAATCCCATTTTATGGACTGTTAATTTGGATTTTCCATGGACTGTGCTGAATAATATACTGTAATTTATATTTTAAAATTATTGTGGGAAATTAAGTGAACAAGTTCCCCGTCTATTGTGTTATTATATCGGAGTGGTGTACAGCTTCGTTAGGCATTGACCGTGAACCACTATTACTGTTTGTCGTTCTGGGAAATGTTTCTCCGTGTAATTCTCTTACGGTTAAAATTTGATACACTTCAAAGCTCTAACGTTGGTCACAAGTAACAGAACTGAGAGAAGTGAGGTAAAGTTTGACCTGTGAAATAACTACTCCGAGAAAGAAAATTAGTTTGTATATTTCGATCAATGTGTATAAAGTTTTCTGTCAGTGCTAATTTCGTTGCATCTCTCGGTTGCTTACATTATGGAGATAACTAGACTGGAAAAATTACTGTATTCATAATGTCCATTACAGCTGAATTCTTATTTTTTCTTCCCTTTTCCTCATTCATCCCCTTCTTTCTCCAGTTTCATTCATCTGGTAATCAAATGTCTTTGTCCTTGCACCTACGTATAGTTCCATTCTTTCTTCCTGAATATCTTATGTGGATAATCGTGTCAGACTTATCTCTTCGTGTAGCTTTTTAATGTGCTTTTGATTGTTGCAGCCGTCGTATCTTGGAATCAACATTTTTATCCCAACTGCAACCAAGGGGGGAGATACACCATTGGCCTTCAGAAATTTAGTGAAATTTATTTTTTTTATATCTCGGTTACTATAAAAGTTAATTAACAAAACTTTTCATACTTAATATACATACATTACACTTTATAAAACACTATTCAGAATATTAAAATAACAAATAATTACCTGTAAAACAATATCAAAGTTACACGAATTTTTACAACCATAAAGCACTTACATAATAAAATCTACAACTAATTCAATATCAGCATGATTCTTTACAGAAATATTCTAAAGATCTACATCAACAACATAGTCTAGGATCTTTTATCTATTCCTTCAACAAATATTTTTGTTCTTAATCGTTACCTTCAATATTAGATTTTCTAAATTTTCTTATTAAGAAAAATATATTGCCTGAAGGAATAGGTAAAAGATTTTAAACTGTGTTGTGGATGTAGGTCTTTAGAATATTTCTGTAAAAGAATCTGGCAGATATTTAATTAATTGTAGATTTTATTATGTAAGTGCTTTACGGTTGTAAAAAAGTATATGCAAATTTGATAGTATTTTTACAGGCAATTACTAGCTGTTTTAATATTCTGGATTGTGTTTTATAATGCGTAATATATGTATATTAAGCATGAAAAGTTTTGTTCATTTAGCTTTTATAGTAGCTGAGATATGAAACAAAATGAATTTCACTAAATTCTTCAGGTAAATGGGCTACCTGCCCCCTTAAATGTCTATTTCTGCTGTACAGTTGGTTACCAATTACACTTTTATATCTGTAGCTAACGTCTACTGAAAGACCCGAGCGTCTGGAGCTTTGACTTAATTTTTTAGCTCTGTATCTTTTGTATACATTATTCGCGTTTTACACAGAAATTGACAAAAAAGTTGTTGAAAAATATAACGTCTTTTATTTGTACAGTATTTGTTTGTACAGTGCGTCATTCCTAAATATTGGCCTTGTGCAGGCAGTAATTTTCTTAAGCTTGTGCATATTGCGGTTCGAACTAGCGTCGTGCAGTATAGGCGCTACGTTCGATTCAATTTATCGAGTATGGCGAAGTTACACAATGCAGAACTGCACGCATTGTATTCTTCACCTGACATAATTAGGAACATTAAATCCGATGTTGCTCTGTAGAACGAGGTCTGTCGTGTTTGTTCCACCTTGTTATAAAAATATTCGCTGTCCTTCACTCATGTTTTAAGCCCTTAAGGGCCGTTTTCATAGACATCCTTACCGTGGGCTTTCGGTGGATGATCAGCGAACTAACGTTTTTCGTATTCATAAACCAGTGTCAGCGATATGATATGATATGAATCCTGTTTAGCACGCTCGTAGCCCGGGCTAGCGAAATGTCTATGAATAGCACCCCATGAATTTTAACACATATATTGCGATTAGTTTTTCGCATGAAATAAGACGAAATTGTTATTGTCTTAGTTGCCTCTCCCATGTTTAAACATGCAAGACAATAATGCAAACAGTACTTCTTTATATAAAAAGTACAATATAAAACGACAATACAAGTTGAAATACCAGCTGGATTATGAAGGATTTGTTGGAGAAGAACGAGTTAATAGTACAATCCCTAAAAGTGGATGAATATGATGTAAATGGTTCGCTGACACTGTGAGATATTACAATTATTTGTCTATACCGTAGTTGCATAGTTTTAAAGCTCATGAAATTTGCTGGTAATACATTTTAAGCCTATTTACTGTTGTACAACCTAAGACGATACTAAAAATCTGTTTCATAGAATCATAGTTAATATGTAAAAAAGACGCACCAGTAATATGGGAAGCCACCGGCGTAGCTCAGCCGGCTAAGGCGCTTGCCTGCCGATCCAGAGTTGCGTTCGGGCGCGGGTTCGATTCCCGCTTGGGCTGATTACCTGGTTGGGTTTTTTCCAAGGTTTTCCCCAACCATAAGGCAAATGTCAGGTAATCTTAGGCGAATCCTCGGCCTCATCTCGCTATCACCAGTCTCATCGACGCTAAATAACCTCGTAGTTGATACAGCGTCGTTAAATAACCAAGTAAAATAAAATAGAAAGTAATATGGGTAATATAACATTGACCATTAAAGCCACCGGCGTGGCTCAGTCGGTTAAGGCGCTTGCCTGCCGGTCTGAAGTTGCGCTCGGGCGCGGGTTCGATCCCCGCTTAGGCTGATTATGTGGTTGGGTTTTTCCGAGGTTTTCCCCAACCGTAAGGTGAATACCAGGTAATCTATGGCGAATCCTCGGTCTCATCTCGCCAAATACTATCTCGCTACCACCAATCTCATCGACCTCGTAGTTGATACAGCGTCGTTAAATAACCAACTAAAAAAATTACTCATTAAATTTGATACTAAAGTTTGAAGGATAAGGCTGATTATCTGAATGAAGGGAAGAGAGCAACGGTGAATTGTCCAATGGTTGAGCTGTTAGGACTTTTTCCATTGCTAATTTTCAAACATTGTAACACAACTTTCGAAGAGTGGATCTCTTTTCGTCGTCAAGTGAAAACCTACCGACAGTCAGACAGGCTAGCTGTTTGTAACGATTACAGTAGCTTTTCACCTGACGACGAAACGTTGTGTTACAATTTTTTAAAATTAGCAATGGAAAAAGTCCAAACAGCTCAACTATTGGATGATTATTATTATTATTATTATTATTATTATTATTATTATTATTATTATTATTATTATCTTAGAATAATATTCTCCACTTAGACTATCAACTTCTACTCTCTGTTGTATTATTGAAGTTGATGAATATTGGTAATTTAGAAGTTTCCTTGGTCTTACATTCGCACACTGCAATCTGATAGGTCACAGAACATTGAATGACGCCGCCTATCAGGTACGATTGAATTGTCATTTGCATTACGTCATCTGCCCCAAGTCTGGTACCGTGCTCTGTGTAGGTTTATGGTGGCATTGAGTTCGACATGTCTGCCATACACAACGGTGAGAGTTCATTTTAATCATAAAAATTACAGGATTATTCTCATGGTCTATTCAGATTTCAGAACAGTAAATATTCCAAAGGCTGTATCACTGGTATTGTCAAGTCTGGAGGCCATGGTGGTCACGCATCTTTGGCTACTGTTCTTTAACGGCTCTGACAGACCAACTTCAGTTGATTGTTGTATGCTCCATATTATCTAACTGTTGTAAAAGTTCCGGTTAATTAAACAGTGAAAAATTTTTACTCATTTTAACTCGATTGTCAATAGCAACATTATCAAGAACTTCCTGTAACCATTGAATTCGTTACAAGGACATTTCAAATTGAACTTAAATCAGTCACTCCCAAATTCTATTTCGTGCAGAATTGGGAACATAGAAATCGGTTTTTAACAGTCAAATTGCAGAGTCACATCTATTTAGACTGCGAAATTGAAGTCTTCTGTGAATGTGAGCCAAGTGAAGATCAAATAGTTGTAGTTTGTATTAGTTAAATTTCTGCTCCCTGTACTGATTTTATAATAGCACATTTTTATCCTGCAATACTAGATACATTAGGTTCCTAGCCAGTATTGCAGCTTATCTTGAAGAAAGACTAGGGTTCGATCCCGGGGAGGTCCTGTGAGATGATTTAAATATCTTTTGTAGGTTAATATGGAAATACAATTGAAGTTATTACTTTTTCTTTTATGATGCGAAATACAAATATTCATGCTACAGAGTCAACTGCAAGAATTACCACATTTATTTAATCGGAAATGTATATTACTAAATCAAATATTGTTAAGTGGCTGGAACTTTTTACTTGAAGTCATTGTTTCTATATTATATTCTTCACCCAAAAGTACTCTGCAACATGTGTCATGTTTATATTATTTTATTTGATTATTAGCCCCGAAAAATATTTAAGGAAAATTATTAAATAGTTGGGTTTTCGGGTTCCAGTACCGTTGAGTTCAACTGACAGCTTGGTGAAAAATATGATATTGAGGTAGATTTTTTTCCAGCCGCTTGCCACTTTTCCAGCAGTTCACCATGACTAAAAAATGAGGTGTTATCCGAATTTGTGAATTTAACTGAAAGTTTGGTAAACAATATGATATTGGGTAGGATTTTTTCGTCGTAGTTCTTCCCTTCCCCTACCACTCTTCCAGTAGTTCACCATGACCAGTTAATAAGGTGATATCTGAAGTTGTGAATTCAACTGAATGTTTAGTGAACAATATGATATTGGGGTAGGTTTTTTCGGTGTAGTTCTTTTCCTCTGTCACTTTTCCAGTAGTTAACCGTGATCAGTCAATGAGGTGATATCCGACGTTGTGAAACTGGAAGTTTTGTGAACAATATGACATTAGGGTAGGTTTTTTCGGTATAGTAGTCATCCCCTGCCACTTTTTCAGTAGTTTACCCCCATTCAATTGTGAGGTGATATCCGACGTTGTGAAACTGAACGTTTTGTGAATTATATGGTATTGGGGTAGGTTTTTTGTATAGTTCTCTTCCCCTGCCACTTTTCCAGAAATTCACTGTCACCATTCAGTGAGGTGGTAACCAATTTGACCTGTCAACAATTTTAACATAGTCTGCGACACATAAACGATACTTCATATCTGTTCAGTGAACTTAAATGTCACAAAAATTTTATTATTGATATCTAAGATAGGCTCTTTGAGGGGGCTAAGTAAACTTCATCAAACACAAATAGCCCTAAAGTTAAACCTAGAAAAACACAAACTCTTATCTTATCTTTTCAAAAGAAAGCACCCTCCTTAACACCACATGGGTATTAAATGAACGCTCGGACTATACCTGGTTAGTTATCCATGAAATAAGTAAGTTATACACATCTATTTTGGAAGAAAAAAAATTATCTAAAATCGGCTGGCCACTTTTTAGTCGCGTGAGCTGCAGAGCAGAAAACTGGTTAAAGAAAAGAGAAACAAACCGTGAGAAAAGATGCACTCTTTGCAGTACAGCAATACGTTCATTTATTGACCGCAAGTTATGAGATATGTATAGTACCTCTCAGTCTATGGTCGGGCATCACCATAGTTTAATGTGCAATAATTCACAGAGCGAAAATGTGGGAATGAAATGTCCCTCTTGGGGCCACTTGGAAACATTGTATTGGACGAAGTAAATTGGGCATCAGTGTGAAGAGTCCGGGGTTAATTTATACGCTGTAAAGACTCGAATCGCTGCCAAGTCGCCTGCGAGGTTCATGCCAAGACGAAGCTTGGTTTATATAATACATTTTTTTGTGTTGCCGCAGCTCTAAGGTTATCCACCAGTCGTACATCAAAATGTAACAAAGCTGTTTAATCAACAAGTCGTCTTTATAGTAAACAGCAAAGTGGATTACTTAAAATATTATTTTACATTCACATTCCGTAGTTACGTCTTCCATAGGCAAGGGTGTGCCCCTCGTCTTGCATTGTCTTTCTTAACATATGAACTAGCATCGTGACCAGGAAATCTCACCAAATACGTAGTTCTTGTTAAAAATCCACAAGAGAGAGTAAAGATCACAAAGTTCAGCCCAAGAATTTCTGTTACGAATCCATACAATAAGCCTCAGAATGGGACTGATTCTCTGGTACGACCTCAGCAATAGTAACAAATATGAATGACACCGGGAGGAAATTAAACGCAGAGTAAATATTGGAAATGCCTGTTGTTATTCGGTTGAAAAGCTTTTGTCACCTAGTCTGCTGTCAAAAAATCTGGAAGTTAGAATTTATAAAACAATTATATTACCGGTTGTTCTGTATGGTTGTCAAACTTGGACTCTCACTTTGAGAGAGGAACAGAGATTAAGGGTGTTTGAGAGTAAGGTTCTTAGGAAAATATTTGGGGCTAAAAGGGATGAAGTTACAGGAAAATGGAAAAAAGTTACACAATGCAGAACTGCACGCATTGTATTCTTCACCTGACATAATTAGGAACATTAAATCCAGATGTTTGAGATGGGCAGGGCATGTAGCATGTATGAGTGAATCAAGAAATGCACTGGAGACTGGATTAATCTTGCACAGGATAGGGACCGATGGCGGGTTTATGTGAGGGCGGCAATGAACTTCCGCGTTCCTTAAAAGCCATTTGTGAGTAAGTTTTAAATGTAAACATCTCTATTACAATTTTGACTTTTTCATCCCTAATTTTTTGTAAAAAGAAAAAAAAAAAATACCTTGAGCCAATACCATCTGCCTTTTCAGAACGTGATATCCCAGAAGGTAGCGGTAGGAAATGAGGTGTGAAATTTGACCAACCAAATTTGTTGTGTTAGAATGAATCAGATTTATTTAGTAACTATTTTATTTTGTACATAAGCATACAAAAATCTTTATTGGAATTAACTGTTTGCTGTTTCCGGTAACATATGATTTACAGTATAATGATGCACGTGGCTAGGAAAATCTACTAGATAATCAAATCAGTTTCATGTGATAAAATTGCTATACAGGGTGATTCAAAACTTCTGCGACAAACTCTGAGGGGTGATAGATCTAACAATAAGGAATCCTTTTTGTTAAACAGCCTATGTCTTTTGACGCGTCGTTTCGAAGTTACCGTTGAAAATGTTTTTGCGCGGGCGTACGTCAATGTATGCGAAGTGTGCACCCCTATTTGTTTGTTGAGATGTTTGTAAGAGACGAGAAGGGTTGTTGTTGTTTGTTTACATTTAGTATTCAATACCTTTTCGTTTCAGTTCAGTGTAATCACCAAATGAGAATGGATGTCTACGCGGTCTTCAGCCAATGCGCCGGGACGAAGAGACCCATCGTCTCGAAGGCGCTGATAAAGTCGAGCAAACATTGTGTGGTGAGGGTGATTTCTGTTTTGAAACTGTTGTTGGTACATTTGGAGAGCTCTTCTTCCGTTTCCGCGAGCCTCCTCATGACACATTACCATGTCGGCTAACTCGGGAAAAGTGTAGACACCCATTCTCAATTGATGATTAGACTGAACTGAAAGGAAAAGGTTTTGAACATTAAACCTAAATAAACAACAAGCACCCTTCTCGTCTCTTACAAACATCTCAACAAACAAACGGGGTGCACACATTCGCATAAGCTTACATTGACATACGCTCGCGCAAAAACATTTTCAACGGTAACTTCGAAACGACGCGTCAAAAGAGAGGCTGTTTAACAAAAAGGGTTCCTTGTTGTTAGATGTATCACCCCTCAGTTTGTCGCAGAGGTTTTAAATCACCCTGTATATTGTAAATTAAAACTCACCTTTCACTACCTCCCGGTATTTTGAAGAAACATTTTGTGGGGTGACTAATCCTCATATTTCCGCAATCGGGATACTCGCAATTAATACGTGCAGCGATTGCAATGTAACGGACATAAAGTCGGCCTGGGTAGCGTAGTCGGTATAGCGCTGGCCTTCTGTGCTCGAGGTTGCGGGTTCGATCCCGGCCCAGGTCGATGGCATTTAAGTGTGCTTAAATGCGACAGGCTCATGTCAGTAGATTTACTGGCATATAAAAGAACTTCTGCGGGACAAAATTCCGGCACACCGGCGACACGCTGATATAACCTTGGCAGTTGCGAGCGTTGTTAAATAAACCAGAATTTTTTAACAGACATAAACAAGAATTCTGTAACTTACTTACTTACTGGCTTTTAAGGAACCCGGAGATTCATTGCCGCCCTCACATAAACCCACCATTGGTCCCTATCCTGAGCAAGATTAATCCAGTCTCTATCATCATATCCCACCTCCCTCAGATCCATTTTAATATTATCTTCCCACCTACGCCTCAGCCTCCCCTAAGGTCTTTTTCCCTCCGGCCTCTCAACTAACACTCTACATGCATTTCTGTATTCGCCCATACGTACTACGTGCCCTGCCCATCTCAAACGTCTGGATTTAATATTCCTAATTATGTCAGGTGAATAATACAATGCGTGCAGTTCTGTGTTGTGTAACTTTCTCCATTCTCCTGTAACTTCATCCCTCTTAGCCCCAAATATTTTCCTAAGCACCTTATTCTCAAACACCATTAACCTATATTCCTCTCTCAAAGTGAGAGTCCAAGTTTCACAACCATAAAGAACAACCGGTAATATAACTGTTTTATAAATTCTAACTTTCAGATTTTTTGACAGCAGACTGGACGATAAAATCTCCAGCTTCTCAACCGAATAATAACAGGCATTTCCCATATTTATTCTGCGTTTAATTTCCTCCCGAGTATCATTTATATTTGTAACTAAAATTAAAAAATTAAAAAAATTCCTTAAATTTATTTCTAGGACCAACAACTTAAACATAGAATATGCATATTAATTCTCAATTTCCAGGAGTTAAATTCAGTGGGGGAATGTTGGTAAGAAATTATGTTAGCGGTCTCAGTGGAGGCTGTTTAGAGTTAAAAGCGATTAACAGAAAAAATATTGGATTGAACCCTTCTGTCCTATTATAGCCCTCTATGTATCTAAATGCATAGACGAATAATATAATCTCGAGTGAATTAAAAGGAGAAAGATCTAGGGCTGCGTCGACATGAAGTGCTCACGCTGAACCATCTCGCCGTGTTATTTATTACGAGCAGATATCCGGTGCTCCAGCGGCGCCACATCATCTCTCAGTATCGAGCCGGGCCGTTTCCCTCGCATCTTAAGGAACACATTTACCTGATGGACGACAGATTTCTCCGTAGTTCTGCTTCTCTTGATGTTTAACTCGTCTCTCTCGCCCAAGATGACGTCACGCCTGCAATAAATGTGCTATAAATAAGCGATACGCACTTGGAATCACTGGTTTCCTTCAACTTCAGTAGCTATTTTGGTCCCCTTTTAATTTACAAGATACGGAGCCTGCATTTGCGACAATTAATTGACGGATTGGTTAATTTTAATATTATGCAGACTGAAGGAACGTTTTATTTATGGTATTAGAAATCACTAATTTTCAAAAGTAACATTACTAATTTTTAACGTAACGTACCGATACCCCAAATACACTTTTCGTCATGTTTAGGGTTATCATAAGAAGAAGTTCTATAGGAGGACATTGCTGAAAAAGGAGGACTTTTTAAAAATTGGTATGAACAAAATTAAAGATAAAAACAATGGCTCACCTTAGTTTTCTCACTAGTTGCTGGATCAGTATTACATCTGTACCCTACTTATCGGTGGAGCCCACTTTATACACAAGAGCCTAAACAGACAAACTTATATCTTGTAACAAATAACCATGGAACTGTTCACAGGACATGTCCTTGAAATTATATTTCACCATGATGATGCCTCTGACTGTTTCCATTAGCATGCGATTTCGTTCTTTTGTCCATTGAACAGATAGGCTATCAGGGAAAATACTCTCTCAGCACTTCCATTGTGACTTGGGATGAATAAATAGAACTGACATATTTTTAAGAGTTCTGAGAAAGTTTCAGTGCTCGCAGAACTATTGGAATTGAAGAATTTGTACCATTGTTTATCTAAACTTAAATCTTTGTCCGAATTAACTTGATTGACATATCTTTATACATTGCAGAATAAAATTGGTAAAATAGCTTAGAATCATGAATGGTGACATTTTTAGAATGTAAGAATGCATTCCGGCACACCGGCGACACTGATATAACCTCTGCAGCTGCGAGCGTCGTTAAATAAACTGTAATTTAAGAAATAAAATGAAAAACTGTTCACTTCACGTGCTTGATTGACCCACTGCGTGTGGGAGAATTACGAGACATCAGCGTTTATTTCTGCTTGAGAGCGAGTAATTGTGTAATACTCGGCTGGTTTAAAGCTTTCTGAAAACAGCCGGCGGCGTGCGGCGCCTGAAGTCGAGAGTTGGGCGGGTCGCAAGCTATCGATTGCCGCTGCTCCGTCGGTCGGCGTGAAGCGTTGCCAAATGAAAAGTCTTAACCTGACTCAAGCCAGCACTCGGTCATCAGGTCACTCAGCTGAGATTTAAAGTCGGATGTTAATCTTCCTATTCTTATTCTTACTGCCACATTTTCATGTCCTCGTAGTGTAGAAATTTGTTTTTTATTCCACTTCATTGAAGGTGAAAGGAAAAGTGTGTAGATGGATTTTTGCCCGTTTTGATAATTGAGTGTATAGTCCAATAGGAAATTCATTTATATTCCAAAATTAATGTTTCATATTTTATAACCGAAATTTCAGTTTTGAAATATCTTTGTAACTCTCTCTGTTTCATCGAACATTTCTTAAAATGCTGAATAATGTTAACGTTGTGGCCATTCAGTGATTGAATATCGACATATAGTTGCGCATAATTTTAGTGGTGTTATCTAAGTACTGGTAGCCTACAGTTTACGAAGTGTAAATTGTTTGATGTAATTTTAAATCGGACTTGGAAGTCAACAATAACTTTTTTATTTAAAGTAAGTACTTCCTTTCTTCATTATCCAAACATCCTATAGATCCTATTTTAACAGACGAAAAGATGACCTCATCCAAGCATCTCGGAGGATCTCGCAACGCCCTCTCCGTCTCCCCACTTGACTCTTAAATGGCAAAGTTAATGTTACAGAGCGGCGTGTGTGCTGCTTCAGATTGTTCCTGGCAACCTTAAAAGAAGCTTTGTTCAATACATTCTCTCTCAGTATGCAGGAGAATATTTTTATAACCTGAAAACTTCTAAAAGAATGACTTCATTTAAAATTGTTAGAATTATCTATAACAGAAGTTTTTGTTATCAAGTCTGCTCTCAAAAACACTGACAGAATTTGTAAAACAGTTATATTACGGGTTGTTCTGTATGGTTGTGAAACTTGGACTTTCACTTTGAGAGAGGAACAGAGATTAAGGATGTTTGAGAATAATGTTCTTAGGAAAATATTTGAGGCTAAGAGGAATGAAGTTACAGGAGAATGGAGAAAGTTACACAACGCAGAACTGCACGCATTGTATTCTTCACCTGACATAATTAGGAACATTAAATCCAGATCTTTGAGTTAGGCAGGGCATGTAGCACGTATGGACGAATCCAGAAATGCGTATAGAGTGTTAGTTGGGAGGCCGGAGGGTAAAAGACCTTTGGGGAGGCCGAGACGTAGATGAGATGGGATATAATGATAGAGACTGGATTAATATTGCACAAGATAGGGACCGATGGCGGGCTTATGTTAGACCGGCAATGAATCTCCGGATCCCATAAAAACCATAAGTAAGTAGGGCCTAAGTAAGAATTATCTATAATTAACAAAAATTAGATGACAATTGATAGAAATGTTATTTACTTGTTCAACTTATTTTCATAGCGAGTGACATTTTTATGTATGAGTACTAAATAATGAGTGCTCACACTTTGACACTGATATAAATCAGTGACGTCAGCGTTACAATGAGACATGCAAGATACAATAATCAATAGCATTCGTGCAATGTACGATAGTGTACTTAATAAGGCAATGCAAAACCCACATTCAATTGCTAAATAGCTTGAAATAATATTACTACACTGACTTCTACATTTCATCCAGCAGAACACAGCAAAGTGACAAGAGTAAATTAGAAAGTACCGGACGTGTATGTAGCTAAAATAACATATTTTTATTTTTTAATTGTTGCGTCCTCCGCTTCTTGAACATCTGCATCTTTGCGTTAGTAAGAAGAAATACTCTCTTTCAGAATATTTTTAGTAGGTTATTTTACGACACTGCAGCGTGCTGCATCAACATCTCAGGTTATTTAGCGACTGAATGAGATGAAAGTGATAATGCCGGTGAAATGAGTCCAGGGTTACCCAGCATTTTCTCATATTGGGTTGAGGGAAAATCCCGGAAAAACCTCAACCAGGTAACTTGCCCCGACCGGGGTTCGAATCTGGGCTACCTGGTTTCGCGACCAGATGCGCTAATCGTTACGCCACAGAAAAATATTAGCATGTGTTTAGTAATTAAATAGAAATTTCCCGTTTTTCGAGAATTTCGGGAAATTTCTCTCCACCTGACAACATTGAATAAAGACATTGTTAGGTAATGTAAGAACAATATCTAATAAGATTCAAAATTTAAATTTAAAAACTGTACGGTAAAAAAAACAAATCATGATCATTCATTATGGAATATCCGACTTAAAAAGCAAAATTTAAAAAGAAGACATTAGAGCGGATTTCGAGATAAATCACTATGATGTGTAGGCCTATTTCATTTCAAATAAAAATTCGTTAATCTTTCACTACTGTACTTTGATTATTTCTTGTGCATCATTGCTCGATAAATTTGCTTGTAAATTCTGAACATGACCAACATCCATCCAATTGTTTAGGAGAAATCGCTATACGTAGAGAGAGAGACAGACTGCATGCTCAAATTTTGATGTGCCATTTGTACCAACTCAAAGAAAGGAGAGAACTAAGAATACAGGGTTGTTTCCGATCTCTGATAACGAATTTGAATGACGTCATGTGCGCCAGGAATCACACCGACATGCGACAGCTGAATTGCGGCAAGAGGTGACAGACCAGTAGTGAATGATTTCATAATCAGAGTGCACGGTGTATCACAGTAGCAATGCCCAAGAAGATCGAGCCTTTTTGGGAGGGATACATAACAACCCTTTCCGATTCCAAGTACAGTCAAGTGAAAATAAAAGAAGCCTGCAATAAACATGATTTCGTTAATTCCAAGAAAGGCATATTGTGTGTAGGGTACCTAATAAGACTGGCAAAGCTAGGATGGGATTAATATTCCAGAGTAGGAAAAGCAAGCAAATCCACCCCCCGTCACAAGTCGCCGCACCCCACGAGATGATACAAATTAATTCCATTCGAGCTTTACCAATCTTATTAAGTACACAAAAGATGCCTTTCTTGGAAATAACGAAATCTCATTTATTGCAGGCTTCTTTTATTTTCACTTAGCTGTACTTGGCATCGTAAAGGGTTATGTACCCCTGCCAAAAAGGCTCGATTTTCTTGGGAATTTCTGCTGTGAGTCGCCGTACACTCTGACTATGAGATCTCTCACTACTGGTCTGTCACCTCGCGTCACAGTTCAGCTGTCGTGTGACTCCTGACGCACATGATGTCATTCAAATTTGTTATCAGAGATCGGAAACAATCCTGAACAAAGAAGAGATTGGATTGTTAATTCGAATCTCCACGCAACACGAATTAACTGATGGTTTCAAATTTTTTAAGATGGTGGTGGTTGTGATGGTGCCTGGCGTGTAACTGAAGAAATGCATAATGTCCTGCTAGAAAGTTACAGAGAGATAATGTTTGAAAACTAGACGGGAGAGGATGAAAGAGATGAGCACGCGAAGGAACCTTCAAAAACATAAAAAAGCAATGAAAAAATAGATGACATGAAAGATTAATAACTAAAGCTGTATGGTGTTTTCTTTGCAGACCACAATCGCCAGCAGCAGGCGGGTGGCGGCGGGGTGTTCAAGCCTGGGAGCGAGGCGCCACCGTCCAACAAGCCAGGGGAAGTGTCTGTGCTGCCACAGAGACCCTCGCCTGCACCCCAGCCGAACCCGGTGGAGATATTACTACCCGAACTGCGGCACAATGCTGCCGGCTTCGAAGCGCTTGGCGTCTTAGTCCAGTACCTTGTGTACAACGTGAGTACTGACATTCACTTGTTCGTGGTCTGGCAAACGGACACAGAGCCCAAGATTTGTTCCTTTCTAGCACCCTTTGGTTGTGGTGAATTTTGATAGTCTGATATTGTTGAATTAATTTTCTAAGGAGGCCAGCATCTATCATGTGCAATTCGTTACCCCAGATGAGATGATGATCCAAGCTCAAAGTTGTTGACTAGCGGAGGCATTTTCATAGTAGTTTTACTCACAAATACTGGAAGACACCATTGAGCGCTATCCAGCAGAGCCTTCTGTATCTAAAATAGGAAATAAAGGCAGTCGATACAAGAGTCCTTTTCAGATTTTTGCATTCGAACTTTGTCGGTTGAATGCCGTAAGGTAACTTCACTCTCTCCTAGAAATAGCTGTACTTAATTTTTTATCCGAAAATATTAATTACCATCGACCGGACTTGAAGCCGCGAGCACGGAAACCACTTCTACATCATTTTGAACTTAACATCAGCCTCTGACAAGAAAGCCAGATTCCTACTTATTAGGTTTGTGAATAGGAATTTCTATGACATTCGGTTTCTCTTTGAAGAAGATATTATATAGAGTATTTCAAAAGTCAGTTCAAACATTAAGCTACTATAAATATTATAATATCTGAGATAGGGAAAAACAAAAACATCACAGTGTTGGGCAAACAACGGGAATTACAAAGCATTGGGAAGATGTCCGCCGTTCTCTTGTTCAACGTACAGCATTCTGTCTGCGACACCATTCACAGCATTTTGCAGATAATGTCTTGGAATATTGGCAATTTCTTGCGAGATGACATCTTTCAGTTGCATTAGGGTTGTTGAATGTGTCAGGAAAACTCGTTCTTTAAGGTAACCCCACAATCAAAAGTCGGCCGGATTGAAATCTGGAGATCGCGGAGGCCACATTGTTGTAAAGTGCATACTGATGACACGATCGCCAAACATCTGGGTAATTAACTATTTTGAAGGGATAAAGATGTGGGGTGAAGCGCCATCTTGCATGAAGATTATGTTTTCCATATTGTGATTCCTAAGTCTAGGGATGACGAAGTTCTGTAATATGCTGTAGTAGCGCTCCCCGTTTACTGTAACAACCTATTTTATTCCATTATTGTCCACACCTGTGGAGTAACGGTTAGCGCGTCTGCCCGGGAAAGCAGGTGGCTTGGGTTCGATTCCCGGTCGGGGCAAGTTAAGGCTGGTACACAATAAACTAGAAACGAGAATCGGAACGAAAACGAAAACGGTAAAATTGTTCAAATGTGTACATTTAAATGTGAGCATTCACAATTAACGAAAAGCTTGCTGGAGCCCAGGATCGGGAACGGAGAGTTGGCCAAGTTTCAACTTTGGCGTTCACGTTTCCGATCACAGCCCACTAGATTCATTCTATTGCCATCTAAAAGCTATTTTGTCGTCGTATATTTTATAGCAAGAAGACCGTGACATAACCTATGCATTATTTTGTTCTGTGCTGTGCATCATGGAGCAAGTTTTATTTGATGAGATTCTAATATTGAGTGTTGAGGAAAATCCTCACGTTTACGATAAGCAGCGCGCCTCGTATAAAGATGAGAAAATGAAGGAGAATACGTGGTTTTCAATAGCTGCATCTTTGAACACCGATCGTACGTGAATCATATTTTATTACTGTATTGGTTGTATTACACACTACATATTCATGCTTCAATTCAATAACTACCGTTGTGTTCATTTTTGTTCTATTACAAATGTTTCTTCTCTAATTATTTTACGTTATGGTAGACTTAAAATAGGTTGTGATAATAAAGATGCATGGGCATATTTATAGTACCGGTACCGTACCTAATGAAATGTTTCAGTTGAAATTTCGAAGTTGGTTAACCTGTGTTTATGTTGGCTGCCTTGTACTCATGAGAGAACGCCATTGATCAATTATACACAAATAACATCAGAATGCGTAATATCGACTTCACATATCGTTATTGACATGCATATCAATATGCATAGTCGTCTAAATTCTCGGTTTATTGTGAATCAAACATTTTCATATTCACGTCCTCTGCTTCTCGTTTTCATTCTGGCCCTCGTTCCCGGTTTATTGTGAATCAGCCTTTACCTGATTGAGGTTTTTCCGGAGTTTTCCCTCAACCCAATATGAGCAAATGCTGGGTAACTTTCGGTGCTGGACCCCGGACTCATTTCACCGGCATTATCACCTTCGTCTCATTTAGACCCTAAATAACCCAAGATGTTGATAAAGCGTCGTAAAATAACTTACTAAAAATTAATGATGGAGTTAACACGCGTAATTGAGGTTAGTTTTCCGATCAAAGTCATCAGTAGGCACTTTCCAACAATGTGGCCTACGCGATCTCCAGATTTCAATCCGGCCGACTTTTGGTTGTGGGGTTACCTTAAAGAACGAGTTTTCCTGACACATCCAACAACCGTACTGCAACTGAAAGATGCCATCTCGCAAGAAATTGCCAAGACATTATCTGCAAAATGCTGTGAATGGTGTCACAGACAGAATGCTGTACGTTGAACAAGAGAACAGCGGACATCTTCCCAATGTTTTGTAATCCCCGGTTTTTGCCCAACACTGTGATGTTTTTGTTTTTCCCTATGTCAGATATTATAATATTTATAGTAGCTTAATGTTTGAACTGACTTTTGAAATACCCTATATTTTTACTGGATTTCCTATTTCATTTTACCTTTTTCCGTAATTCAATTTTCCAGACTTCCTGAGTTTTCCTTGAAACTAGTTGTCTCTAAAATAATCTTCCAGGAACATGTTTTAAAATACCGTTGAATTGATTATCATATTCCTTCGAATATGTTCTTATGTCTTTTTACCAGTTTCTCTGACATAATTTTCCAGTAACATGTTCTAAGATGTCCTTGTACAAGTTTTCTAATATAGTTTTCCAGCAACTTATTATAAAATGTCGTTATACCAGTTGCTCTTATCATATTTTCCCCATGAACATGAACACCTTCCTTAAAATGATAAAAGTAGGCTCATTCATCTTAATGTAGATTTTTTATGTTTGTATTTACTGTAGTTATTACTACTCAAGCATTTCAGTTTAATTAAAAATTCCCTAAAGAAAGTAACTTATCTCCGCCTGTTGTTGGGATGTGGTGGTGTTTATTTTATTATTTTCTGAATTCTTTTTAAACGCTGTTTGGGGTCTAATATAATTCTTCAATTTTACGATATAATACCAATAATGAATTTGAATACCACATTTTAATGTGACAACATTTTTAATTCGTGTTCGCATTTTACTTGTGTTATTGTTTGTGTTTTTTTTTTTTCAAATAATTTTAGATAAGGCCGCAAATAGTCATTGTTGCTAACGCACCCTATTAAATATGGCTACCACTATCTATTGTCAGTGTGTTTTTTCAATACAATACAATATTGGAAGTGGGGGACATACTATTAACACAGAGCCTTCAGCTCGAATTTTATCGTCATTTTTTTACATTATATTTATTTATTATTTTTTAAGGATTTGAATACCGATTACAATTTCATCAAAATATGTCTGAAGTGTGAATGCAGATGGACACCATTTTGAATAACTCCTGTAACACATATCACTACTCATTATGAAGTAAAATTGTAATTACATGCGTGCTGTTACTATTAATCAAAGTTACACGAGTAAAAATACGTTGGAGGTTACGGATCAATAGTAATGCAGTCGATGTCTCCATGCAAGCATGTCTGATGGGCGTGTTTCCTTGTTGGGAGAGGAATTGACGTTTTATAGTACAGTACTAAAACTGTATAAGCCTATTATGCTAATGCAGAGACAGAACTCTTTGTTAACAGCTAGCCTATATTAATTCTTTGAAATGATGCTTTAAATAATGACAGTGTACATTCTAATATAATATGTATGTGTATAATGCTAATGGAGAGACAAAAACTCTTTGTTATCCAACTATATTAACTTAATTCTTTAAAATGGTGATTGATTTAAGTAGTGTAGGCCAGTGGTATTCAATCTTTTTTGCTAGCGTACTCCCAAAATATATTTGTTCCCCCAAACTGCATTGTAATTATTTTACTGTACTATAAGAATTAACAAAAATGTATGATTGATGTACTAAAAATTATTATTATTATTATTATTATTATTATTATTATTATTATTATTATTATTATTATTATTATTATTATTATTATTATTTACAGAAGGCCGCATTTCAACTAAGTAATATTCTTAAAAATTATAATCTTAATATATCTACAAAGAAAACTAAAGTTTTAGCTTTTAAAGGACCAGATACCTTACGAGCAAAAATTATTTTGGATGGGAAACCTATTGAGCAAGTAAATAATTTTAACTATCTAGGCTGTAATATCTCCTATTTTAAGAAGGAAGATCTTTTTAATAAACTTAGTAAATTTAATTTTATATGTGGCACAATAAAGAGATCACTGAAATACACTAGAAGAGAAACCAAACTAAAATTCTATAAGGTTATGGCTGTGCCTATATTGCTGTATGGTAGTGAATTTTGGACTTTAACCAAGAAAGAAGAAAAAACTATAGAAGCAGCTGAAATGAGGTTTTTACGTAGTGTAGCTGGTTGCACACTTTTGGATAAAAGGAAAAGTGAAGATATCAGGAATGAATTAAATATTTTTAAACTGATGGATAAAATAGAGCAATATAGGAACAATTGGAAGGAGCATGTTTAGAGTATGAAACCAGGCCGAATACCAAAAATCATTTTAGATTATAATCCAGAGGGTAGAAGAAGTGTTGGTAGGCCAAAGAAGAGATGGATACAACTTTTTAATTGAAATCTATGAGACCGGAACGAGCCTAAATGGCTCAAGCCGTGAAATGTTGATGATGATTATTATTATTATTATACAGTAGTTATTGATGCAATAATAATAGTAATGATTTAAGTAAAAAGTTACTCAAGCAAGGAAAAACAAGAGCTGATAACGCAAAAGAAACTATAATATACTGCAATAATTATCAAAAAGTATATTAAAATAAAATATGTCAGCATTTTTATATACGTAAAGTGGAATTCGTACTCCTTGAGACAACCCCGTGTACCCCTAGAAGTACGCGTACCATAGATTGAATACCACTGGTGTAGGCTGCATTCTAACATGATAGTTCATACGTGATTCGTACACAGGCATTTCTGTGACTGTGTTCAGGTACATACTGGTATGTGTTCTTGAGAAGGGAATACCAGTACATATGTTCAAATATTATTTTGCCGAAAAGCTTTAGTTATCGATAAATAAGACCCTTTGTACGCCCAACTGAAACTATTATAACCGACTCTGATATCTCAATGGTGTATTACACGTTATTATTAAAAATATCCATATAGACGTGTTCTTAATATTACACAGCTTTTTAGGTATGAGATATTTTGTGTGAAAGAACATTTTGAAGAGACACCGTTATCAGGCAACACGGCAGACAGAATTCTGTTTCGAAAACAAACATTAGAAAATGTAAATGTTCTCCTTTAGTTTGAAATATTTTAACAGAAATATGCCTCCAGTATGGGGTAACCTGAAAATTACTAAGTTTTTTTTTCTCCAGAAACTGGGCTTACAATTCTTTTTAAACAATGTTGCATGAATTTTAAATGTAGCTTATTTTATCTGGAAGAATACGCCTACAGTCCACGTGAAAAATTCCACTGAAATACTTTTTAAGAGCTTTATTGTGTTTTTAATGGCGCTTTCGGAATTTCATTAGTGCTTTGGTTTGCCAGTTTAGCAATTTTAACCTTTTCCATGGGAAATAAACATTCTGAAGGAAAATGCATACTAGGATCATGCTTACCATAAAGGTATTACTGACTTTTAATGAAGATAGCTCTAGTTTGTCAATTCTATGCCAACAGTGAATTGTGTGTATTGTTTGAATATCAAAAATTGGCTGAGACGGAGTGTAACTGCTCACACTAACGTGCATTGTGTACAGAATTACATATAGTTGGCCTACGCGTATGTGTGCAATCTCATTACCATTGTTTAAGACTACATAGCCTCAGAAATGCAGTCAAGGCAATGACATCCTACCATTAATGCAAATTTTGTTCAATATTTATGCTTTTTAATTTTAAAATATGATAGCATTGTTGTATGTTTCCAGCTGGATGCCTTTTCCACACCACATCTACGAAAAGACTTGGAGAGTATGAAGACTGAATGGCTTAAAACTAAGCTTGAACTAGGTAAATTTGAATTTTATTTTTAACAGATAATAAATTAATAATTTTGTAATACTCGAGCTTCAATAAATATTTTATTGATCTTCTCAATATTATTGTAACCAAATAGTATCTGTTTAATTCAATAAAATTCTGAAGTTCGGATTATAGAAAAATTTATATTTCGGTACAATTATTGATTTTGTTACAGAAATATGTGTAAGAATAAACATGGAAAATAATTTTTCTTGTAATTGTGTATTTATGTGCACAGTTTAGTGCATGAAGTGCTTTTTACAAAATCGAGGAAAAGTTTGAAAGTTTGAAAAACGAGCAGAGCGAGTTTTTCATTTCCGAGATTTTGTAATGCATTTCACAAACGTGTATTGTACATTTTTTGCACGATCATATTTTTAAAATTGTAAATACAATATATTTTGCATTGAAAATTTAGAGCAATATTATTCCAAAGCCTTCGCAAAACTGCACTGTAATGGTAACTAAGAAACAATAAGTGCACTGTAATGGGTCTATTTCAGTATAGTTTTATGTTATGAAGAATGGTTTCCCTAGCAACAAGTTTCTATGTGGGAATTCTAACTTTCAAGGCCTAACAATAATAGCTGTAAATATAGAGAAAAACATGATCGTGCAAAAAAAGAAATTGCATGCGATTCAGAATGTAATATGCAACATACCACCCCTGTGGTGTAGGGGTCAGCATGCTGTTCTCTTAGGCAGATGGCCCGGGTTCGATTCTCGGTCGGGTTGAAGTTTTTCAGGGTTTTCCCTCAACCGTAAGGCAAATGCCAGGAAATTCAGGCCACAACATCCCTGAATATCACCGGCCTCAGTCATCACCGAAATCATATTCATAACAAATCAGTAACACATATACAGTCGCCATCTAGTTCACAACAATAGAACCAGTATCAACAATAATACACAGGCCTTCGGATTTCACCCAAAAGAATAACTCGCGATATGACCAAGGATGTTAAAGCGAGTATAAATAACAGCGAGCAAAAAAATATGCAACATGAATTCTATTTGTTAATGACGGATAAAAAATTCGCTCCGGCAGCGGGGATCGAACCCAGAAGCCCCAATTCTACGCACTGAGCTACGCCGAGGCTTAATCCACAGCACCCAGTGCGTAGAACTGGGGGTATAACCATAACAGAGAATGCTGTAGGACCAAATTAATAATCTTTACATAACATGAATTTTGCTTATAAATTCGAACTCTGAGTTAATGAAGAAAGACAAGCATGAATTTATTGTTTTATATTAATTAAAACTTGCAGGAAAATTAAAATAAGTTTTGTTCTTAATCTATTACACAAATATTTACATTTATTCTGGGGTGTACTCATGCCAGAGCGCCCCTTGATACTTTTTCCTGCTACTTTATTTGTATTTTTAAAATAATAATTATCTTATTTGCATCTTACTAAACTTCGTATTTCATAAGTAGTAGGGTCTATGTTTAATAACTAATAACAATAAGTAATAATAATAATAATAATAATAATAATAATTTTAGTAATAATAATAATAATAATAATAATATTTTAATATTTTTAGTAGGTTATTTTACAATGCTTTATCAACATCTTAGGTTATTTAGCGTCTGGAATGAGATGGTGATAATGCCGGTGAAATTAGTCCGGAGTCCAGCACCGAAAGTTAGGGCCTACCAAGCATTTGCTCATATTGGGTTGCGGGAAAACCCCAGAAGAAACCTCAACCAGGTTACTTGCCCCGACCGGGAATCGAACCCGAGCTGTTTTCGTGGCCAAACGCGCTAACCGTTACTCCACAATAATAATAATAATAATAATAATAATAATAATAATAATACAATATTTACCTGCCCACTTAAGCCTATATTCAGTTACATTACTCTACTCATTTCCTACACTCCCTTTCTCTAGCAACTTTTCTCAATTGGCCGTAATTCTGAAAGTTTTTGCTGATCAATTCGTTTTCTTTGGTGTACTGCAGTCTCTGTGACTGAGATTCTCAGTACAATAAGAAGTGTTAAACGGAAAGCTCTTGTTCTGTTGATATTTCATTCAGTGTAAATTTTTACTGTATTTAAATCGTGTTGAAAAGATTATTTAAGATTTCACATACATAATCTCCTGGCTTAGTTATCTCACGAGTGATTCCTTATTGACATCACTTATGAGATTCCAATCTGTCTTCGAAAGTTGACTGCCCTGGTATTATCGCCGCGCTCTCATGGTTAACATGTCGGCATCATACAATAACGTGCGTTGTGTTTTAAAACATAATTTTGCCGACCGATTGTTGCTCTGTAGGTTTCACTATAAGCGTGACTTTGTCACGTCTACTTCCTCGATAAGCACTAGTTTGTTATATTGTTAAATGGCTATTATTATTATTATTATTATTATTATTATTATTATTATTATTATTATTATTTCATATACGAGTACGTTAACATTCTTAACTCTTAATAATAATGTTTAATCACATACCTTAATGTTCGTCCTCAACACAAGACATTGCAGCCTCGGTTTTAGTCCACGTGGATTAGACAAGTAAGTGTCATTTAATAATGGAAGCAGCTTCTTGGTTGCAATATTGAAATTGAGGCGAGTGATTGGAGCGGCGACATAAGAATAATAATGCAATTAAATTTCAAAGACCTGCCGATTGTTATGCACGAGGCCGCTCAAAGACCTGCCGAATGTTAACCATGAGAGCGCGGCGATAATACTTACTATTTTGTTTACGACTACACCTCTGCATTTATTAGTAAAGATCTCATTGTTACATGTCCTCTTAAACTGTGAAACTAACCAAGAAATAACTGTTTCAGAGGAAGCTCAAGTAAGCTACCGGCGTGTGGAAGACAATTTGAATGAAGAGAAACTGTCTCATCACCACAAGCTTGAGGAGGTTAAGAGTGCGCACCATTGTGAACTGACTGCTCGGGACACAAAGCACAGTCGCGAAATAGCAGAATGTAAGTTTGCACTTTGCACCTAATAATATTCACTCATAAATGTTGGTTTTATGGATTTGTGAGTAACTCAGATAGGTCACTATAATCTTTGTTTCTTATTTTATAAAACACTGATAAATTACTAGCGCTAGCCTACATGAATTTGTTACGATAGATGAACCTCGTTTATATTTCATAAGAAAGTGTTGACCGGAACAGGAATTTTACCTCAGTAATGTGTTTTGTCACCAGAATTCATGCACTGGTACCTATCGATAATGGTTGATTCATTAGCAGAGGGCAAAATCATGAGTGTGACACGAGAAAGCAACAAATTGAACGGGAAATTAAGACAGCTATCACTACTGAGGAGCAGCATAGGAAAGGCAAATGTAGTGACATTTATTCAGTGGTGATATTAAAAAAGTTTAACAACCAGTTCTCTCATGTGTAAGCTACATACTGTACGTATGTTAAACATATACGGTATATATCCATGGTCAGTGGCGTAACTTACATCCCCGCAGATCCTATTTTGCGGGTAGGCCCCGAGGCCGGGGGGGGGGCCGAAAATGTTCGGCGGTTACTGACATATTTGGAAATGAATTCGAATTACAGTTCAGGGCCCACATTATGTATTTTCCGTAACGCATAGCCACTCTTTTTACTCTCTGGCATATGGAAATCAGCAACACGTCTGCTTGTTACTAGATTTAATTCATAATTTTTCTCGTGTTTTGTGACAATGAAACCTTTTAATAGTAATATGCGTTACAAGAGCGATATGTTGAAGTTTTCATGTTCGAGGAAAAGTTTGAAAAAGCGAAACGTATGATAGTTGAACTTTTTTAATTTCCGAGAATTGAAAGAAAACATACCGCTCGTGTATCGTACATTATTTTGTGCGAAGATCGTTTATTACATACCTGAAAGAGGAATTTCTAATTAGTTGCAATGAAATCTCCATCTTGGCTTCTGTTCAATGACGGCAAATTTGCAAAACAAAAATATCTATCTTCAACATAGTTGCTTTAAAATGTTTTCTGTGTTTACTCTACTCGCACGCCGTGATATACGTCTGTCTTTTTTTTTCCCCCCAAGTCCATAAATGCGAACTTAAAACAAACGGTAAGGTTATGTAAGGATTTATTTTTCATTTTAATATTTTAACAATATTATTTATATAACATATTGCAGTAATAACATCGGCATCTGGAATCTTGTTGATTTTTTCACGGCTTCCTTAATGTTACTTGCATCACGAATGCAGTAACTTTAGTGGAGTTGTAGAGTTTACTTAATTTTTGCAAATATTTAAAAACAATAATTAACAGTGCAATTTAGGTGAAATTGCAGTTGTAAGTTTCCAATTTATAATTATTACTATATTGAACGTCTCTAAAAATAATATGTTAGAAGCCTAAAGCAGTAAAATTAATATGTCACTTAAGCGGTAAGAAGAGGGAAATTGTTATGTGTGTTAGGTTGGGAATACTGAATGTGGAATTTTAGACTTACCGCAGATTGGTTTTGTTCGGAAACCAAGCAAATACGCACGATCTCGCACAAAAGTAATTATCAACATTTAAGTGGTGCAGAAAAACGCAAAAGGAAAAAAGCTTGAAAAATATGTTTCGAAATTCACTAAAATAGACCCAGTATTTCGACCAAGCATTCAAACACAAACTACCAGTGTTTCAGTACCATGACTCAAGAAAGACTTAGTGCTCTCAGTGTATTAAATATTGAATGTCAAAAGGCCCGAAGACTTGATCTACATGATTTGATTGAGTCATTTGCTTCTCAAAAGGCCATAAGAGAAAAGTGCTTGTTGAACTAAGCATTAAAATTTTTTTCAGTTCTGTTCACCTAATTTTGTTTAAAAATGGAGTATTTTGCTATGCTAAATTGTTTTATTCAAATTTTATGTAAAAAAATAAAATTATGAAAATATAAACAAATAGCAGTGACGACAGTGTACGCTGGCTTTATAAAAAAAGACTTGAACAAAAAATGTTAGAAATACCTGAAGATGAAGACATTCACAAAGAATGGGAAAATATTAAAACTCAAATATCACAGGCAGCCACGGAGAGCATCGGAAAATATAAGGCTTTCACACAAAAGAAAAAATTAAGATCATGGGATGATGAAATTAAGGAGATCATAAAAAATAAAAATATAGCTTATCGAAAATACCTTCAAACAAAATCCGTTAATGATGAAATAGATTATAAACATAAAAGGGCGATAGCTAACAGAGAAATTAGAAAACGACACAGGCAATCATGGAAAGAGTTTATATCTTTTTTAGAAACTGACATTTATAAAATGAAACCCAATACATATAAAATTTTAAAATACATGAACAGAGACATAAAGGAATCCGCCAAGATAAACCCTTGCCCCAAAATAGAACCATTCCTAGACTTTTACAAAAACATATGGAACAAACCTACTTTTGATTCAAAATTCTGGGACACAAAAAACCCACATGAACAATGCATTACCAAAGAAGAACTACAAGAAGCATTAAAGAAGACGAAAAATAGAAAATCATCTGGAGAAGATAACCTAAATTCAGAATTGTATAAATATGCAGGAGATCTATTTCAAGAAAGATTACTAAGATTTCTAAACAGAATATATCTGACTGCCACTTTACCGGAAGAATGGAAAAATAGTGTAATTATTCCCATATATAAAACAGGAGATAAACAGAATGTTGAAAACTATAGAGGGATTAGTATCCGCAACACATGTTATAAGATATTTAGTAGAATTTTAAATGAAAAATTAAAAAAAAACATGCTGAAACTTTCCTTCTGGAGTGTCAAAATGGCTTTAGAAAAGGAAGATCATGTGTAGATCCATTATTTAGTATGAAACTATTGTTAGAAAAAAGAAGAGAATTTAATTTAGAAACCCATATAGCTTTTATTGATTTTGTGAAAGCTTTTGATAAAGTCCGAAGAGACCTTTTATTCGACATATTACAAGAAAAAAATATTCCAAATTTGCTATTGCAAAATATAATAGAAATCTACACAGACAGCAAAATAAGTGTCAAAATAAATAACTGTATATCCGAAAGAAAATTAGTTAATAATGGAGTTCGACAAGGTTGTCCACTATCACCAACTTTATTTAATATTTATATAAATGAAATTATTTTAAAATGGAACCAAATCTACACATCATGAATCAAAATAACCAGTGCTCTAACATTAAATACCTTACTCTATGCCGATGATCAAGTCATAATTTCCAATTCAGAGGATAATTTACAAAGAGGATTGTGTACATTAAATAAAATATTAAAAGATTTTGGGATGGAAATTTCAGCACAAAAATCAAAAGTAATGGCATTTTTAGGACAAGACCCAGTCAGAAGTAAGATAATACACAATAACCAATGCCTCGAACAAGTGCAAAATTTCAATTATCTGGGTTGTGAAATATCTTATCAAAATGAAAAAGATGTGAACAAGAAAATTACCAAATTTACACAAATTCTAGGAATAATAAACAATGCATTAAAAGCTAAATTAGTACAAAAATCTACAAGAATAAAAGTATATAATACACTAGCATTACCCACCCTTTTATACGGAAGCGAGATTTGGTCATTAAAGAAAAAAGACGTGAACAGAATCAAAGCAACGGAAATGAAATTTTTGAGGAGGACAGCAGGATATACTCTTTTAGACCGAAAAAGGAATGAAGAAATTTTAGAACAATTAGAAGTAGAGTCAGTAGAAGAAAAAATCAGCAGATACAAATTCAATTGGCTAGATCATGTAAGAAGAAGGGAAAATTCAAGAATCCCAAAAATTATGATGCAGTATAAACCTAGAGGACATCGTCGACCAGGAAGACCTTTAAGAAGACTGCTAGATGGGGCCGAAACAGGTCTACAGAGGCCTAATTCATGAAGGATGATGATGATGATGATGATGATGAGCAGTAAGGAAAGGGGCCCAGATTATCATTTTTGCTGGGGGGGCCCAGTTATAAAAAGTTATGCCACTGTCCATGGTAATTGCAAATATTACCTAGAATAATTTAACAACCGGTTCGTCTGAACCAGTGCGAACTGGCCGAATATCACCACTGCATTTAGTGATGGGAAGAGCAAAATGAGGAATTTGACACGTAATTTGAGCAAAGTAAAAGCGAAAAGAAAGTACAGGAAAGGGGAATGGAAGCAGCAGAAGAAATGGTGAGGGGAAGAAAATCAGAAATATGGGACAGAGGAATAACAATAGCAATAAAAAGAGAGATATAGTAGAAATGATCAGTGCTAAAAGGACTGAACATGTGACATTGAATGTGATTATGTGTGAAATGAGAGAAGGTATGGAGAAGCTATTAAGGGAACTAGATAATGGGGTAATGAAATATGTAAATAAAAGAAGTAATTAAATTAGGAACTTGGAAAAGAGTGAAGGGATACAAATTTAAGGAAAAGTAAATAAAGTAAAATATTTCGATGTGACTATTCGAACACAAAGAATAATGTGAAATGTATAGATTGTGATGATAAGTGTCTGTGAATTAATTTCAAGGACTTCACAAGTACTATAGTGGAAGGACAATGTGCTCATTCATGTTTAGTTCTTTTGTGTTTCTCGTACATTCAATGAAGTCGTTGATTTACTATTCTTGAAACACACGACAGAAATAAATGAACTGTTTAACTAATCATAGATTAAAAATATGCGGTAACTTTATTGATTACAAGAGCAATTTTTCCATGTTTAGTATAGAACTCTCAAATATTTAAAGTTGCTGATAGTTTAATTAGACTTTATTTTGTTACAGTGGTAGCCCGACATGAAGCCCAATTATCAGATTTTGAGAAGAGGTTGCAGGAACAGGTATGTAATAACTGGATAATTTATTTTAATATCTCAAAATTTATATTTGTTGCATATCTGACAAGAACAGGAAATGGCTGGTTGATATGTTTGTTTGTGCCCAAGTCCTAGTATGTAACAACTTAAGTGAATTGGCATTTTGTATTCTAATATTTCTTTGCGATACTCTCATTAAGTGATACAGATTTGTTATTGATATATTCAGTATGTCTTAATATTCAAGGCACAATTTGTAGACATTATAAATTTTCAAAATGATTTGCAAGGCAGTAACAAATCTACATACTGCAACACCTGATCTTCTGGAATGATTAGATATTGGAATTGGATAATAATAATATTTGTCCATGCTTCAGTACGATTTTCTGGAGAATGGCATGTTCGCCCCCAGATAACATACGAGTGAAGTAAACATTCCTTCATTTCATTCCATGTTCTGCCCAAGGGCAGGTTTTTCACTGCAAACCCAACATTCTCCAATCTTTCCTATTTTCTGCCTTCCTCTTTGTCTGCTCATATGATCCATGTATCTTAATGCCTTCTATCATCTGCCCCAAACTCTTCTCCTATTCTCCATTCCTTCCAGTGCATTCTTCAGTAGGCAGTTTCTTTTCAGCCAGTGACACAACCAATTCTTTTTCCTCTTCCTGATCAGTTTCGGCATCATTATTTCTTCATCCACTCTTTCCAACACAGCTTCATTTCTTATTCTATCTGTCCATTTCACACGTTCCATTCTTCTTCATATCCACATTTCAAGTACTTCTATTCGCTTCTTCACTTCGTCGTAATGTCCATGTTTCTGCCCTTTACAGTGCCGCACTTCACTAGTTCCTTCCTTAGTTCTTTTTCCAGAGGTCCGCAGAAGATCCTCCTTTTTCTATTAAAAACTTCCTTGGCCATTGGGCCATTGTTATTCTAATTTTGACTTCCTGACAGCAGCTCATGTTACTGCTTATAGTACACCCCAACTATCTGAAGCTGTCCACTTGATCCACTGCTTCATTTCGAATTCGCAAGCTTACCGGTACCTTCTTTATTTTTCTTCCTATGACCATGTATTTATGCATTTATCTTCATCCCATAGGCCTACTACTCACAGCTGTCATTTAGCTTCAGTAGTATATCCTTTAGTATCATTTCCTTTTCTGCTAATAACTCCATATCATCAGCAAATCTTATGGAATTTATTCTTCTTCCTACTACTATCACTCCTCCCTTGTTCTAAAAACAGTTCTTTACTAAATCCTCCAAGTAGATGTTGAACAGGGTAGGTGATAAAGAGCATCCTTGGTTAACACGAAATCTCAGAATTTTTTACACGTTTAAGGCCCAGTTGTATGAACATAGAATAAAATCCTGTTAAAATTAATTCCCTGGTTATGCTAGAAATGTGTTGTACGAACTTGGAATAACGCAATATTCGGAATATGTATTCGGAATAAGCTGTTCGATGCTTTCAGTCCCTGAGAAATTGTTATCTAGAGAATAAAATATAAAATGGCAGCAGCATTAGACATGAATCTTTCTGGTAGTAATGAATTACTACCGTGTAATATATTTCTGAGAATGCGGACACAAAAGAAAGTAAGACATAGACCTGAGCTACAAATGAGTATGACGATGAAGAACTACTGGCAACATTCAGATTGGAAAAGGACACCGTTTTAAGCATGTTGGAATTCGTCTTGAATGTTCCATACACTACTTTTGACACTTAACTTCACTGCTGAGTTTGAGATGACGCCAAGATCTAGTAGGCTCTGAGGATGGTGTGAAGAAGCACCAGCTGTAAGCCACAGTTGCTTATGTAATTTAACACGAGTAAGTTTGCCAATCAACCAATCATTTATATTTAAGTATTAAGATTCAAGATGTAAAAACCACAAATGCTTATCTAGTTGCTCTCTGTTGAAATGTTGCAGAAAATACATGTAACAGTAGATACAATGATAGAACTTTGCACACTAAATTTGTAGAGTATCTTAACCTTTTTTAATTAAACACACATAACTCTTAAACATAATTATAGCTACTAAGAATTCAATTTCATTATTGACGTATGCATGGAAGTCTTTCACATAATATTGTACATATTGAACTCTAACACACACATTTTACAAGTACTTGTCTGAAGAATGTATCTTTTTAAGGATCTGTTCATTCCCATACAGCTTCACACACTGAATTCTTCACATGAGAAATGAAAGTTTGTTTTCACTGGTAAAAAAGCTTTGGAATATGTATGATAAGAACTTTGTGTTAAATTTTAACGTACCTTGTTAACATGTTTCGATCTATTTTCGGTCATCTTCGGAACTGGTCGTTGTTGGTCTTGGCGCCTCTTGTTTCCTGTGTGGGTGCGTTCGTAGTGTAGTGTCAAAGAGTGTATGTGTTTTGAAATTGAGTTGTGTGTTGAGAATATCGTTGGGGTGTGTTTTCGTGTGTCTGTATATTTCATATTGTTCTAGTGTGTTGAGTTTCTGGCTTTTTGGTTGGATGTGCAGTATTTCCATGTCTGTGTTGATTCTCTGTAGGTGTGGTTGGCATTTGTGATGTGTTCTGCATATGTGGAGGTGTTTTATAATTTTGTTATGGCTGTGATGTGTTCTTTGTAACGTGTTTGAAATGATCTTCCTGTCTGTCCTATGTGGAAGTTGTTGCAGGCGTTACATTTGAGTTTGTATACGCCTGTGTGGTTGTATTTGTTTGTTTGTGTTGTTTGTGTGTTGAGATGTTTTTGTAGAGTGTCATTTGTTCTGAATGCGATGTTGTAGTTTAATTTCTTGAATGAGGTTGCAATTTTATGTGTGTTTTTGTTTTCGTATATTAGTGTGATGTATTTTTTGTGTTCTTGTGTTTGTGTTGTATTCTGTTTTTTTGTGGTTTTGTTTTGTCTTACGTATTATGTTGTCTATTATGTTGGGGTTGTATCCGTTTTCTTATGCAGTTCCGAAGATGACCGAAAATAGATCGAAACATGTTAACAAGGTACGTTAAAATTTAACACAAAGTTCTTATCATACATATTCCGAAGTGATACAGTGTTAATAGTTGTGTAATCAAGATGTATAGAAAAGCTTCATTGTTTCAACCTTCATTCTTGACTTTTCATCAGTCCAGATTGAGTTCATTGTGGAGAAAAGTCTTTCAACTGATGAATTACTGACTGGAAGACACATGATTAATGACACTATTTTGAGAAGATTTTGAAATGGAATGGATTTTTTTTAATGTTAAAAAAACATCATATCACTTTACTCCTCTTGGTTTGTCATAAAATTTCTTATTTTTTTAACTACTAAAAATGAACACTGCGGCAGTTCTAACTCTTCCGCGCAATGCAAATGCTAAGATGACCAAAGACAAAGATGCTATATTCTTCTCAAAGAGTGCAGAATATCTCATACTCGCTGGTTCTTCTGTCCGATACTGAGAATCGTTCAGAAATGTGCATGAATCGCAGCAGTTCCAGTAAAATGTTAATGAAAGAAAATCAAAGCTTCTGGGGACAAGATTAATTTCCAGGGGACAAAAACAGGGACATTTGCTCCCCGGGGACAATAACTCAAAGTTGGGGACTGTCTCCGGAAATCTGGCATGTCTGGTCAGCCTATACCTATAGTTAGGCTATTCGAGAATAGCTATTCTAAGCTTATTCTTCAATTGTACAACTAGGTCTAAATCCTTCGATAATTTTAATAACATAGCATATAACATGTTTTGTTCCAATTGTTATTTTTGCTATTAATTAAATTCATATATTTCACTACTTGAGTCTAAAGCCCTTAAAGAACCTGACCTCCCAAACAATCCCAGCTCATTTTCCCCGTTATTAGCCTCAGTCCATCTTCTCACACTCATTCCTCTCATGTTCTGTTCAAGCCAATATTTTTGGGCTTGCTTTTTTATTCACCTCTTCATGGGTTTTCATTAAGGATCTAGGATCTTATTGATATATCCGCCTTAGAATTCTTAGAACGTTTTCTAACTCCTAACTCTGATTCTTTTAATTAGCTCATTGATTACTTTACAGCATTTTTATTTACGCATAGGCTGACATTTTAATTGGTATTGTTGTATGTCCAACAGCTGGAAGAAATGAAAGGACGTTACGAAGCAGAACTGTCGCGCACAGACGAGCAGAATGCCGAAAAACTGAAAGATGTGATAGCAGACAGAGAAGCACATGTAGAAAAGTTGCAACGTGAACACACAGCAGTTGTAGACCGCCTTCAGAGCGATGCATCCCAACGAGAAGACGAGCTGAGGCGCAGGCTTACCAGTGTTGAAGAGGAATGCTCTGGACTCAAAGACCAGTCGCGGAAGCTGATGGACAGCATGCAGAAGGACAAGGACACGAAGTTGCAAGCCACTGCAGGACGCTGCAAGGAACTTCAGGATGAAGTGGAGTCTCTTCGCACAGTCCTCGATCTGAGGCATGAAGAACTTCAGGAGCTGCGCAAACAAAATGCTATTCTGATTAGAGAAGCTGAAGAACTGCCAATTGCCTTACAGCGAGTTGCAGCTTTGGAAGCCAAAGTAGAAGACCTGCAGGTGCAGCTGCAGATGAAGACTAACCTTGAGAGACAGTTGTCACAAGATAACCGCCTGCTCATGGAATCTTTCCACCAAGAGTCGAAACAGAATAAGAGGCTATCACTACACAATGAGGAGCTGCAGTGGAAGCTGAAACAGAATCTGGAGGTTGTGAACGTGCTGGCAGCTCTGAGTGGAGCTTCCATGAACTCCTCCATGACCAGTTCTCTGCATACACCGGCTACCAATGGTAGGAAAAGTACACATGGCTCTGTACAATCTCTGAATGATGCAGATCCTTCTTCTGGCGGGAATCAACTCTTTTCCACACGTACGCATTCAAGGCCGTTATCGGCTGGAAGATTACATAATTCAAGTGGCACAGATCTTTCTTCAAATCCTACTGGTGTAGGCCGCTCTAACCTAGGTGAAGATCTTGAAATTTCGCCACCTGCATCACCGAAAGTTAAAGGAGTGGTGGAGAAAAGCGATTCTGTTTCATGGGTTGTGGAAATTGATGAAAGTCCAGAGGCTCTTTTGTCAAGGCTGGTTCGCCGTGCTGGGAGTTTTCGGGGAAACACACCACCTCCATCTTCAGTGCCATCACCAGCGCATGCCAGAACACTGCCTCCACCAAAACGCCAACGCTGCAAGGCGTCCTCTCTTTCTTTGTCATCTTCAGCCACAGCCATAGCGAGGCCTGCGACTGTAAACCAGTCAAGAAATACACCGTTGAGCTCTTCATTGCGATCCCGATCTCGCTCAGTGTCCACTGATTCCGTGGATGATATGGTGCTGGACTATGATTCGTGGAATCCACCGACTTCTACTCCATTGAAGAATGATTGTAGGGCCGTGGGAAATCTCGAATGTGATGATGCCATGGTGGTTCTCATGAATAGCAACAAAACTTCTTTGAAGCGTAGTGGAGATGAAGTTTACGTCAATGATAATCACGAAGACGTTATCGATGGCTGCAGCCCAAGCATTCGAAATCTAAGTGGCGTGAGCAATATTTCTATGAAAAGAAGCACATCGGAATGTTCAAACGAAGAAGACTCGCAAACTAAATCTCCCGGTTCGAGTGCTAGTTCAGATGGAGGGCAGAAGGATCATGACCACTCTTGTTGCAGAAGTAGGAAGAAAATGTCTGGAAATCTTACAGATGCTGCTGCAACATCAGATTCTTTGGATCTGGGAGATACAGAAGTCCTTCCTCTGCCTCCCCTTCCTGGCAGCACTAGTGGCGATCTTTCACTTCTGGCTGCACAGCCACTTCCTCCTATGCCCAAAGAATCTGCTGGTGAAGCAATGATATCTGAAGAGACTTCTGATGACGATAATGACAATGAATACGAAATAAATTCTTCCTCTGATGAACGCAGTTGTTCAGAGGATGAAGAAACCTCTTCATATTAAAATAAATACATGCTTAATTTAATATTTTTACGCTGATTAGGAGTATAGAGTACCATTCAAAGAAACTTAAAGTTTTTGGGAAAGTAAGCACTGTAAAATTGTTTTTAATAGAAGGATAAATATTTTTAATGGTTTATCCCCCTGTTTTAAGTACCAATACCAATGAAAACAAAAATGTTCTGAAATCTTAATAATAGAGCATCTTTATAAGTGCTCTCCATACAACATTTTGGAACTAGCTTGGCACACAATTGGAATATGACGCATAAATGATTATCAGCGAGAGAAAACATAAATTATGGAACATTTATGTCCCATGTTCCGATTATATCTCAGGCATATTTTAGATTCTAGGAACAGTATACAGTATTACACTTTAATTAGAATTATCAGTTTGCTTCCTGTCACATAACCCCAAATTCTGTTATTCGATTTGACCTTGCATATGGTTTCATTTAATTTTTTTTTAAATTTATATACTCTGTACAATTTAATATTCGAGGCGTTTTATAACTGAAATTTTAAAAAAACGTAATGCTTTGCATTTTGGATTATATCTTCAATGTGTGCAAGGAAGCATTACCTGTGTGCCAAGATATTTAAAAGCCCACAGTGGATGAATTTTTATTCATATAATGTAACTATTAAGAAATAGATATTTATCTGTTCTAGGTACGTGCATGTGCTAATTATACAGATGTATCTGAATTATCAGTATTGTGTTGTTGGCAGCTATGTTCACTGGTTGAAACAAAATCGAATGTAGAAATGAGGCAGAAAAAAAATCTGTTGTCTTACAGAGAGATATTGCATATGTAGTCTGCATTGTGCAACATAATACACATTATTGTGGATCAAAAAAGAAAGTCTATTTAATATGAAATATATTTGCATTGTTTAATATGAGTGGTAACAATGAGTTTCGGGAAACAAGTAATCATATGACTGGTGGCTTTGAAGCGCATTCTACTGTTGTAGACCAGCAGTTTGAAACTAGAGTTCTTACAGTCTGTAAAAGTGATTGTGGTTCTTGTAATAATATATACACATAAGAAGTAAAGCTAACTTTCTTGTTACATTCAGTATTTTGACTGCACGGTCAATAACAACAGAAAACAACTTTAACATATGATTGATAATTTTGCTGTCAATACATTTTTTTGGATAGTCCTCACTTTACACCAATCACATTTGTGCTCGAAGTGGCTAATTCCCATCTTGTACAACAGGTGGGTAATAGATAGGCAGCAGCCTTGCCTTTTAGAGTGAGTTTTTTGAACTTAAAAAAACAACATTTGCATTCTGTAGTGTATAAATGTGTGATTGATGTTGATTTAAATGTACAGAAATCGGCACTGCTGTGCTGTAATACTTGAATATACTCAAACAAATGGCTATAATGAATAAATTTTATAAGATATAAGTAGAGAAAACTGATTTTTACTATGTATATGTATGTAACTTATTAGTTTTGACACAATTGCAGTGTTTCTTAGTTAAAGAGCAAGTGGTCACATGTTGGATAGTGTACATTTGATTAACATCAACTGATGACATCAGCAGCTATTGGTTTAGGTAGGTTCCACTAGTCATGATGTTTCGAACTTTCGGGTGTTAATAATGCAACATGTCTTAAGAATTCTTTACTTGCTGTGTTTTGTATTCTTGAATGTGGTTCTGTCATATTTATTTAAAGGTTTCTTTTCCTGTTGTTGATTTTGTTGAAGCTTTCATTTCCATGTATGTTTAAGTGTAGTATTATTTGTTGTTCATAAAGTCTATTACATCTATTGATTTTAGCTGTAGAAATAAATATTGAATCTTGGACATCCCTCTTAACTATAGATAAAGCTTAGAAGAGTCTCTAGAGCCAATGAGAATGAATTCCCTCCCCAGTCCCTTTGAAGGTTGTCCGTAATTAGATTGTTTGTAAATACAGACAAGTACAGATTGCAAATATAATCCATTCTTAAGCTCCATAATATCTTTGTTATTCATTTACACGAACTAAAATCCTGAATGATCCTTAAGACAGCCTTTCTTGCAAAATACTCTTATTTATTTTTTTTTTCCTTTTCTCTCTTATTATGCGAAGTGTAAAACGAAAGTAAAGCATAAAATTTGTCAATATTTTCATGGAAATATACATTTTCAGCATCTTGAGAATGTGTCTGCCTGTTAGTATCCACAAGAAGTTATCAGAAACGATGCAGTGCACATGAGATATAACAATTTCAGTAAAATGTGATTCTTTATTTGATATAAACAACATACAATAGAAAGTACGAAAGTGATATATATACTCAAATTAAATCAGAATATTTTGTTCTAATTTTTGTATTATGTAGAATAAGGCGACAAACAAAACTCAATATTTCATAACAAACTAAAAATGATTTCCAAGGAGAAATTAATTATTGTATTAAAGAGATAGGTTTAGAGAAAATCCCGAAAAGACAAAGTATATGGTTATGTCTTGTGACCAGAATATTGTACGAAATGGGAATATAAAAATTGGAAGAGGTGGAAAAATTCTATCTTGGAGCAACAGTAACAAATATACATTACTGGTCAAAATTTTTCGATCAGCTATGAAAACAACTATATAGTTTATTTCAATGTACAAACACATCAGGAAAACTAATAGACCAACAAAATAAATATTTTCTCTCTCTAGCATTATATGATAGAATATTCAAAACGAAATCCCTGTTTTAATAACAAATCCATACTTGTGATAGGTGATCGAAAACTTTTGCCCTGCAGTGTAAATGACACTCAGGAAATTGAACGCAGAATAAATATAGGTAATGCCTATTATTATTCGGTTGAGAAGCTTTGTCATCCAGTCTGCTTTAAATAAAGCTGAAAGTTAGAATTTATAAAAAAGTTATATTATCAGTTGTTCTGTATGGTTGTGAAACTTGGACTCTCACTTCAAGAGAGGAACAGAGACTTAAAGGTGTTTGAGAATAAGGTGCTTAGGAAAATATTTGGGTCTAAGAGGGATGAAGTTACAGGAGAATGGAAAAAGCTACAGAACTGCACGCATTGTATTCTTCATCTGACATAATTAGGAACATTAAATCCAGACGTTTCAGATGGGTGATGGACGAATCCAGAAATGCATATAGAGTGTTAGTTGGGAAACCGGAAGGAAAAAGACCTTTGGGTAGGCCGAGACGTAGATGGGAGGATAATATTAAAATGGATTTGAGGGAGGTGGAATATGATTGTAGAGACTGAATTAATCTTGCTTAGGATAGAGATCAATGGCGGACTTATGTGCAGGGTGCAATGAACCTCCAGTTTCCTTAAAAGCCATAAGTAAATAAGTATAATGTAGAATCATTTCAACTTCTCTTTGCGATATTACTGTACCACCACCTGCGGTACAAAAAACCAATTATGGGCTCTTCCTTGGATTAGAAGTTACTATAGATCGACAATATAGAAAAGAAACCTGGTTGTTTGGCTATACTTACGTCACCGAAAAGAGGAAAGACACCATCACAGTAGCCTAATGCATTAGATTGGGTTACACTTGTAGATGTTGGAGACCGATATTTACTTGAGTCCCATTGAGTCGTCCATGTAGACTTTTTATTTATCTGCATACTATAATAGCTCGCATTGTCCATCACGACGACTGACTTACAAGTCTTATTAGGCAGAACTTTTGTTTCTAGCCATTTCGTGAAACTGGAGGCGTTCATGTCGTCATGATAGTCGCCTGTCTTCTGTTTTGTTCAGAACATCAGCAGAGCAGTTTTTAGTTACATATGCCCCCTGTTAAAACACACTAATTTAATTATTTCCAATGTAACAATACAAAATAACAATGTTGGTTACTATGGTAGCGTGGTAGAATGACAAATGACTAGTAATTTAATATTCACTTCCGTTCAGTTTTATAACTTGTTCAATTTTCTTAATATTTCAAAATTTTTAGTTTTTCAATAGACAATTTTGATGTGTGTACATTAATTACACGGCCTTTCTATATCTCCTCTCGATTTGCTAACCATTGCTGATGTCTTACCTTAGCCAGATGTGACAGTAAACTCTCCATAAATTAATGAGGGTCAATTAAGATGGATGATAGGCCAAGTAAATGAAGAACAACGCGCTATAATTATTACTAAAATTATGGACTTGGTACAATGATGGAAGTACCAGCAATGGATATTTTTATTGGTGGCTCAGATGGCAATGGGAAAACCTTTGTTTACCAATGTTTGATTCACAATTAGTTCAGAGCAAGGGATTTGGAGTACTATAAAGTAATGGTGAAATACTGTATATACAGCCAAAGTTGTTGTGAATTTGAACCGAGTTACTGCACAGATCAAGCAGGAAATGAAAATTACACGCAACTCGTTGCAAAATTATTTCAGAACCTGCACAGTACTTGCTTCTTCCGTCAGACCCTAAACAACTAAACAGTGCAGTTGTGTTCAAATGAGTCAGTCAGCAGTTCGTGCACATTTCTTGCAGAGATATGCCGAAAAAATATAACAAGCAGTGTGTATAAAATCAAGAGCACGTATTTCAGAATTTGAGTGTGTGTTTATTATTTAAAACAGTAAACTATTCAGCAAATTTTGTAAACGTTATGTGCCAGATTCTAAGGGCCTATTCATAGATATTATTAGCGCGGGCTTTCGGTGGATGATCAGCGAACTAACGTTTTTCGTATTCATAAACCAGTGTTAGCGATATGATATGATGTGAATCCTTTTTAGCACGCTCGTAGCGCGGGGTAGCGAAATGTCTATGACTAGCACCCTAGGAGTTTAACGTAAAGCCGATGTAAGTACTATTAAATATAAAAGTGCTCATAATGACAAATTGAATTCTGAGACTTGAGTTACACTGCCTCAGGTGTTGCGCGAACGTCAATTCGTGCCTTAAATTCCCCACCCCCGCGTATAGCTAGATGACGTCACCTGCTCCAACTCAAGGTTATGGTGGATACATTGACTCTTCGTCTATATAGTCGACTTGGTTGGCGAGTTGGTATAGCGCTGGCCTTCTATGCCCAAGGTTGCAGGTTCGATCCCGGGCCAGGTCGATGGCATTTAAGTGTGCTTAAATGCAACAGGCTCATGTCAGTAGATTTACTGGCATGTAAAAGAACTCCTGCGGGACAAAATTCCGGCACATCCGGCGACGCTGATATAACCTCTGCAGTTGCGAGCGTCGTTAAATAAAATATAACATCTCACCCTATATTAGTAGACTTCATTGAAATTTGTCGAGTAGTTTAGAAATTTCTATTTTATTTATAAAATTATAGGCGCGACAATACTCTCCTGAAATGTGTCGGTCGACGTTCTGGAATGGCATCCTGTTACTGGACCTAACTTATAGACGTATTCACATCAAAGCTGTGGATTATAGCACACTTAGTGGTATTTCAGGGTCCGGGTGAATTGCCACAAAACCCGAACAAGTAAAGATTGTTACAAGATCGAGATATGTTAATTGCCACAAAATTATCTGCGAGTTGGTATTTGCGAGATATGTTAATTTCCAAAAATTATCTGCGGTAAATTTTGTGGTTGGTACCTGTGTCGATCAAGTTGCTTATGTTTCGTATCAGTGTCTGTTCTACCCTGCTTAGTGATGGCAGTGCATTTGACTTACAGTGTAAAAAATAAACTACTTTTAGTGATCAACTTATTTTAAATGTTATGTTCATTATTATATCTAAAAGTAACAAACATACATGGCGGTGTGTCCAAAGAAGCTGCAGAGCGAAGGTTTATACAACAGGGTTAACTGAAGAAAACTAAGACATGGGTAAGTGTGACTTTACTCATAATTAGACATCGGGGGCCGTATTCATAGACATTTTTAGCGCGGGCTTTCGGTGGATGATCAGCGTTTTTCGTATTCATAAACCAGTGTTAGCGATAGGATATGATTTGAATTCTGTACAAGTAACCAGTGGATAGCCGGGGCTAGCTTAGTACGCTCGTAGCGCGTGCTGCGAAATGTCTATGAATAGCACCCCGGATGTTTAGGAAAATGCCTGTTTTATTTTAATGTTCATATTTAAAGGCTTTTAGCAGGGGCGGTTATTCAGGTGAAGTAGGTGAAGTGCCAGTTCACCTATTTACGTGTAAAACACAATTTTATCTCGTATTAATAATTAATTCTAGTTATTGTCGGTTCCGTAGTTCTAAAATAAAAAAAGTTTTCTTTTCAGTCGTTATTAACAGTGTTTAATTGTATAAATAGTAGCCTACTTGTAACCATCCGCTGAATAGAATGTCAACTGTTACGAGCTTCGAGCGGTGTATATTGGAACTTTCATTACTGTAGAGGTGAAATTATTTGGGCTCCCATTCTCATATACCACTTGGTTCCCATGGTAATGTGACGTCACGCACTAAAGAAAGATTGTATGAGTGAAATGCGTTTCCGATTCTTTCAGTTACGGAGAACTGTCAAACTTGTTGCTGGTTTGCAGCCAGATAAGACTGACGTCCTATATATAGGACACCGGACGTTTCACACAAATATGTTAATAACAATGACTATGCCAGACTAAATATAAGAAAAAAAATTGGAGGCAATTTATAACACATAAGGATTATGGTATCATGATTGCCGACTATGAAAATCTTACACAACAATGTTAAAAAAAAATATAACGTCCGGGTCCTATATATAGGACATCAGTCTTATCTGGGTTAACGGTACTAGTAATAGAGAAGGGTTGAAGGTGGTCTCCAAGGCCGGGGCTATTGTTTAAGGGCTGTGAAACTTTACTGTATGTACTACCTGACTCGAGAAAAGTATCCTCATTCCTTTTGTCTAAGTAGCCACCCTTGCAGCGGTAAATTAGCTGGCTATATGTTGTTTTATCAGGAATGCACGCCACATACATTCGTAAAGTTTAAAAGTTGTTTTCCGCCGCGTGTGTTATTTCTTTTCATGTGTTTGCCAGTATTGTTCAAGCTCTTGTACTTGAAAGTTTAACGCGCGCGTAAATGTACACATCTAGTTTAGTACTTATTAACTTATTATTTAATGTATTTAGAGTAGGATATTAGTGATAAGTGTATATAGTCTCTTAATCCTACATAGTAGTGTATATTGTATGTTTAATCACTATAGTGCTATTATGCGAATACTTAGGTATCAGTACACCGAAAATGTTGATAAATGAGTGCGAAATACGTGGTACAGTCATTAAGTTCTAAGACTTGACGCCTGGAGGGTAGGCTCCCACAAGAATCTGGATGTATCACAAGATGCCGCATAACACGGCGTACATTAAACAGAACCACATCCTCCCTCAAAATAGTCTCCGTTGGCCGTTATGCACTTTTGCCAACGTTGGTATAGCTGCTGGAAGCACCGTTGAAAGATGTTGGCAGGAAGATCCCGTATGGCTTCTCTTGTGGCAGTCATGACCTCTTCGGAAGAATGATCTACGCCCACGTAGGGTTGCTTTCATGCGAGGAAAGAGAAAAAAATCGCATGGTGCGAGATCAGGTGAGTACGGAGGGTGTGGAAGAACTGTCACCTGTTGTCTTGCAAGTTCCTCTTGGACAAGGACAGAGCGATGTGCAGGGGCGTTGTCATGTAGCAACAGCCAATTCTTTGTACGCCATAGCTCAGGTCGCTTACTGCGAATTGAATCTCGTAAACGGCCAAGGATCTCATTGTAGCGGGTTTTGTTCACAGTTGCACCTTCTGGGATGAATTCCATGTGAACAATTCCATTTGAATCAAAAAACAGTTCAAGCATCACCTTGCCTATTGACCTGTCTTGTCGCGGTTTTTTCTGTCGTGGTGATAACGGCGTTTTCCAGGTGGCGGATTGTCGTTTCAGTTGCCGATCACAAAGGAAACACCAAGTTTCGTCTCCAGTTATTATCCGGTTGAGAAACATCGGATCATCGTCAGCACTACAGATGAGGTCACCACAAATCGTCATGCGATCATCACGTTGGTCTTGCGACAGGATTCGTGACACACTGTGCTGGGTAACACGAGACATGTTCAGGTCATCAGACAGAATTTTGTAGCAAGTACCATGGCTGACCCCTACTGTTGCTGCGATATCGTCTACCGATTGGGAGCGGTTAGCACGCACCAACGTTGCAACTTCTTGGATCTTGCGTTCAGTTCGAATTGTTTGTGGCCGACCAGTACGCACATCATCTTCCAAACTGTCTCTTCCTTGCAAAAAAACGTCGGTGCCACCTAAACACAACACTGCGACTCACTGCGTCCTCATCGTAAACTTGCTGCATCATTGAAACGTTTCGGCAGCAGTTTTGCCTAATTTCTGGCAGAACCTGATGTTTGCCCGTTGCTCAAACTGTGACATCTCGGGTTCCGACGTGCGCATTCAAATCATCGTCACAACAAAGATCGTAGTTCTGCTTACAGTGCATGCACTCAACTGTCTCTTGTTGGGTCGAGAGACTAACTGACAAGGTATCATACCATGGCGCCACCTATGCACTATAGTGCACCACAACGCCACTATGCGCTCAGTATTAGAACTTAATGACTGTACTACGTATGTATCCTGAAAATGGCACGGTTTGTAATATATTAAAAATGCCGTTTTGTAAACTTAAATATGAGGTTGAAAAATATATTTCAAATTCTTGACGTCCTACAGTTCCATTTGTTCTTTATTTTAAAAAGTGATGAAAATAGAGAAGTTGTATAAAATAACTTAAAAAAATTATTCCGATGAAAGAAGCTTTTCTGTTTGAAAAGATTGAAAATTTCACTCGGAATGCTACATCACAGGAGAGACTTTCATCATTAGTCCCATAGCTTTGCATAAAGATATACTGTCCACCCCAGTTACACTCAGACATTTTATGAAGAAATCAACGAAAAATTTGCTGTTTTAAAAGATAGGAGTGTTGACTTTGTATGCAAAAAATCGGGTGAGTCCTGAAATAAATTAGTTTTCCTGTTTGCATGTGTTCTAGTCCTATTAAAATTGTACATAATTTACGAATAGTAGGTCTACTTATTATATTAACAAAACTGTTAATGCATTTGTGTATGTGAACAGCACTTCACCTATTTTCTTTACGACGAGCCTCTACTGGCTTTTAGTAAATGTGCACGAATCATGAGAAATGAAGCATTCTGATGAAATTTGATGTTGCCTTTTTTTTGCCTTTCTTGACGTTTATGCCTTTTTTACTTTGATATATACTTTTTTACCCATTTCTTACTTTTGTATGTGCCTTTTTTGCCTTTTTCTTTATATGACCACTCACTCAACCATACTGCAATTATTTCTGCGTTCGAAACTAAGGAAATTGCAGTTCTCATAGTAGCCATAGATATGGGTCACCCTGTTGGATTACAGTGTTGTTGTCTCTCTTACTCCGGAACCAACCTTGTCCTTACCAAGCCCCTAGAGCAGCCGTGGCGAGAACGTGACTGCCGAGACATTGTGGCTCGCAGTGATAGCTGTGCAATTCGCTCGCTTCTAACCTCCGCCAACCCCCACCTTCTCACTTACTGGATCAAACTCCGTTCCATTTGTATTTGTCTCTGATCTGCGAGTGGCATGTCTCTCTCGAAACCATGTACGAAAGTTCCAAGTAGGATGGGAGAACGCATTTTTTTGCTGTCAATATGATGAGAAAATTAAATGTATGATTTGTTCACAAGTATTATGAGGAAAACGGTTGTATAACATAAAACGGCATTATACTACATGTTACTGATGAAACATTAAAAGGTTAAGTGTTACTGTTGTTATCATCATCATCATCATCTCTGTACGTCGACCCTTTTTCAGCAGATGTACGAATAATGCGGTTAGCGCTTCAATTTGATATAAAAATAAATACCCGAAGCTTCGTTCTTTCGCTTGCTCTGTTGAAGCCATGTTCGCTACAACTTACGTTTGTGAAAAATTATTTTCAACAATTAAAATAGTAAAAACCAAATTTAGATCACGACTGACAGACAAATACCTTCGTGATCAAGTACGACTGGCAGTAAGTCACATAATTTCTGATTTTGAAACTTTGTCGCAGAGACATTCTGAAGACAGTTAATTTTAGGTTGTGATATTGTTCATTTATTGTTAATTTCTTTCTTCGTTACACCTACTAAACATTAGTGTGTAGCCTTGTACTGTATAAAATTATATTTAAGTGCTTGGCGTAAGGAAAATGAAAATCCGTTAATAAGTCAGACAATTGATTCACTTCCCCTTCGGGTGTCCGCCTCCCTCCATAGGTGCTATGCACGTTGCAGGTTACACAGTGGCTAGGCGCACGATCACATTTTCGCCACCGCTGCCCTACAGTCTCGGCTGCGCAGAACGAGGAAACCGAGGCAAATTGAACGCTGCGCTTGCCGCCAAGTTGTTAGAGAGCAGATGTATAATATCAGTACGTAAATCACGCAATTTATCGCTGTGATGGTCTAAAATTAACAGATTATGGCCATTTTCGACGTTTAACGTAAAATTAGGACGAAATAAACATTCAAAGTTTCATTGATTTGCGTCAGAGCATTAAAGGAAAGAAAATACGTACGCTGCAATTTATGAAAACATGCTCATGAGTCATTCCACGTCAAATCGCACAAAATTATACAAATTTTGACCTTCATGTTTCTGATTTCGTTTATATTTTTTTTTTTTACCAACTCTATGGGTCTAATAAACCAACAAGTGTACTTTTATTTCCTCCTAAGTCCACATGTTTTTTTTAAATATTGCATGTTAAAATTCGTTAAAAATGTCGCACAATCCAACATTTAAAGCGTCATATTTCCGAGGATATTTATGTTAAAATTTTTTTGAAAAATGCATTTAAAAGCTTAAAGTACTGTCTTTTGTTAAATATTTACTAACTAATTTTAATATAATTATTACAAATATTTTTTTATGATTCAATTTTTAAAAGTTAGATATCAACGTGAAATAGCCGTATTAAAAATCTAAAAAAATGCCTACTAGGTACACTGAAGTATTCTTAATAATTCCAGAAAAAATCACAATGGGATCTCCAATAGTTTAATGGAAATTTAATTACTTACGACGCAATGTGTAGCGGTCGGTGCAGCAGCAGTGGACGGGAAGCGTTGAAGCGCGCTGGGAGATTTATCGATTCTGGATGATCGACTGAACGTTGCAAGATTACACACACAGTAGGGATCAAGTCACTCGAGAAAACACTGCTAATTTACTTATTATGATATCCTCAAATATTTCTACGTTATGCTTTTTAAACGTTTGTTTTCATGCACACTACACTTTAAATTTTCATTCGCCTACCTTCTTTCTTGAAAGAAAATTGTTTTACTAGGCCTACATCTTTAGTTTTTGACAACGGAATGAAAGAATGTAATTTTAATGTACCAGTTATTGGTTTTAGATTATGGTATCTGGCCTGCAAATTTTCGGTGTGGTTTTTGTGCTTATTCAATGGACAAAATATAAATGACACTTTAGAAATGTTTTTTTGTGACCAATCAAACAGTTTTTTTTTTGTTGATGTTGCTTTATAGGATCTTGTATAGGCTGCTCTCGTTGCAAGTCTTTTAACAGTTCCTCCAATGCCACCACATGGACTTTTACCATGCGACATTGCAAAGAAGTGTCATTCAGCACTAATTCCATAATCGTCTTCATGTAAGCAATTATTTTTAAAATTCTTTTTGTTTTTGTATTGTTAACTTGATCCATCGGAAAAGTAAATGATTTTTTTCATATCGTTGAATTCTTGCTTTAAGAAGTTGATTCCTTCGGATTGAAAACAATGAAGGAATCGGTGTCATGTTTCATGCTTTCTGAGATGACGACAATATTTTTGTGACGAATTTCTGTATCTTCTTTGAAATATACTACGAAAGGATGTATTGTGTCTTGGCATTTTTTCCAGCACACCTTGTACTCAATCTTGTATTACAAATGAATAATTTTCAGAAAAGTCTGCAATAGGCCTAACTATGTAATTTTCAGGTTGTACATTTTCTTTGCATTCCGTCAAAAATAAAATATGGCGACTTTTGAAGGGATGACGATGCATCTTCTACGTGAAAAACTTTACTTGTTTGGAAGCCTTCTATTTTTTTAACTTTTCGCGGGGGTATCGTTTTCGTTGTAGTTTTCTTTTCTTGATAGGGGATTCTATTGACACCAAACTCTTGTTTAATTCCTCAATATTGGTGATTTCTAGCGCTGTATCCATAGATCTGCTAGAATAAGAACTGGGATAATCACTCTCTCTGCCCGCACTTTTATTTTATTCATGTTTACTAATATCACAAGAACTACCGGCTTCACATATAATTTCATCTGACCTATCTGGAAGTTGATAGATTTTTTACGGAACGAATCACATATTCGCACATTCAAAGACTCCTTTAAATTGAGCTTTATCAATAAATCGCGACTTAGGCCTATGCGTCTTAGTCTTTTCTTTTTAAAAGCGTGATTAGAAAGGTCAAATGGATTTAAACACTTGTTTTATATATTACGTGTTCTTTACCGTCGCTGATGTTGTATAGAAGTCACGTCATTCCGTGAAATTCAAACCCTGACTGATTATTTTTCTCTTCTATATTTTGTCTCCTGCCATATGTTTACTCTCATAAAGTTTACTGCCTTACCCAGCCTTGCTATCTTTAAACACTTCGCTATATTACAGTATAAACATACAGCATTGTGAAGGGCTCCCCCTCTTAGATGTTCTGACAATAATAAGATAACTTTAGATATTTACTGTTCCTTAAGGTATTGGTCATTTGATGGATGAATGCATTTCTTTCGTAGTGTTGCGAGATCAGATATTACATGCAACGGGGAATTTCGTAAAAATTGCCGCCGACAGCCTTCTAGTCTATCTATGGCTGCATATAGTACCATTAGCTGGGAATCGCGAGCGCGTGCATGCCTCCGGAAAATAAATTGTTACAAATGTATGTGTGGAGATCTCACATTTCGAAATGCAGTAGTTTACAGATAATACATCAGGGAACAAGTCTATAATTTTTTCAGATTTTTAACTTGGCTATTTAATATAGTAATTATGCTTTGAAAAAGAAATGATTAAAAAAATACGCCAAATTTTAAATTTATTAGTGATAGGCCTAAAGTAATAAAAAGTGTTGTATTTAGTCTTTAAAATGCGCCAAACCACAAATCTCAATTATTTGTAGACACAGAGTTCCAAGTGAGTTTATGTAACAGTGCGCGCATAATTTACGTAATTTCAGATAGTCATAACTACACAAATAATTAATAATTGTGAAAATAAAACAATACGGGTCTCTTTATTTGATGTCTGGAATCCATGAAAAAAAAAATTCGACCATTTCCGAGAAGGTAGTGTTTTATGGCTGTGCGATTTGACGTGGAATGACTCTCATACATCCATAAATAGGCCTACACAATACACATTATAGAATGTATAATTTTACGATAATCAGCAAATTGTTAGGTTTCAGAAAATTGAAAATTATACTAACACACATTACTCTTAGATCACAAAACATAAATTCATACACCTTGATTACGCAAGTTCTTATTATAATCAAAATCTTAAGTGAAATAAATATGTGATAATTAGTATAGACCTGTTGTTAAGTTTTAGAGAATCGAAAATTATATTACCGGTACTTCTAGACCACAGCACATAAGTAACAACACAAAATATAATGCGCAAAGGTAGCCAAATTACATTGAATTCATTCTTCAATTAAGAAAGGAATGCTATCGATTATAAAAAGTACCGGTACCTAATACATTGATACAGTAGGTAACGTGAAGACCTAAAAATAAACAGAATCACTTTATGCAAAATAAAAAAAAACACATAGGCCTACTTTTATGAGTGGATTTCTTTACATACTGTACTGTTATTTTAAATAAATATAGTATTATTGCTTGCGGAGTGATGGTACATAATCTTTATGCACATTATTATGTAATATAATTAAGATGGCATTCCTTGCTTTTTTAATAAGGTATATCCGGCAAAATATAAAACAGTTATTTGTAGGTGAACCCTGAATCATAAGTTGACAAAGAAGGCTTAGCTATTATAGCCATTTATTTATTTATTTATTTATTTATTTACTTATTTATTAATTAATTAAATTATTTTTTTATTTATTCGTTCGTTCGTTCATTCATTTATTTATTTTGAATGAAAGTTTATCATCTTGCAGATAAATTAATTTACATAATAAAAACAAAACTTTATCTTTTTAATAATTTTGTTTAACATCTGATGTGTAAGTCTAAATAATTCACTCTGTGGGATTTCTCTACAGTTTGATATACCTGTACTAACAATTAAGTATTCTTTATTATCGTAAACTACTGATCGATTTTTAATGATATTGATATTGTAACAACAGAGATAATATTATATCGTACTTTTGCAAATGGCTTGGAAAATTATACAGGGACGGTACTTCATCCTTCAAAACCCTACTACCATTACTTTCCCAAAAATCTGTAACTTTAAAATGAGACGAACATAATTTTACACAATATGAAGGCACAAATTTATCTCTTATTATAGCAACAAGCCCCCTTAGAAAGTAGCTTGGGCTTCTTCAAAGAGAACCTGTAAAGACAGATTGTTGCCTAATTATAAACATTTTTCAACTATGGTATCTAAGATATACGTATGTTAAGGTTTCAATGTAGCCCCCAGAATTCAATTTTATTATTTTAAAGTTTGTGTACTTGCTTGTGAAAAGAAATTTCTCACCTCAAAGTCACGTGTTATTGCATTTATACGCCGCACAAGAAATCACCATTTTACACTGTTTACAAAGCACATCACTCCATATCAATTATAATAATATTTACAAAACAAAAATTCATACTATTATCACATCAATTTACATTACTTTCACAGTGTTCACTAAAAACACCCAGACAAAACAAAGGACAAGTATAATACTATCGTGTTTACCGCTCTGTTTCTACCAGTAACATGGGGCGTAAACATGCGCAGTCTGGTTTCAATTTTGGACAGAACATCAGCGCTCTGTGTGAGTCTAGTATAATATATAACGTCTTTGGTCCTTACCAAGCACTGCTACCTGACTCCAGCACTGACCTACCCCCATTAATTCCTGGCTTAGTTGCCTCATGAGTGATGCCTTATTGGTGTCACTTGTGAGGTTCAAACCGTCTTCGTACGGTTGATTAAACAAACAGCATCAGTTACTAGTCGAATACATGAAGCATTGGATTTCCACGCTGATAACCCGGTTTCGAATCCCGGTGAGTCCAACTATAATTATTTGTGGTGGACAAAGACGGTGCTTGCTGGTAGGACTTCGCGGCTCTACCGACGTCTCATTATTGTTACATTAATCATCGTCACACTGATTTTGTCCAATAAACGTGACAGAAGTTTGTGCGTTAATCTTGAAAATTTGCTTGTTTATTGCAACTCAAATTATGGACGTGAAGTTGTGGATGAATAAGTACAAGTGAAACAAGTCCATAGAACAGAGAAACTACTTTTCCAGTGTACTTTAGTTACTTATGGTCTTATGGATGTTTAGTTTATGAATTATGGGTGATTCAATATAATTTCAATGCCTTTTATTGCCCTAGTTTGGTTGTTTTTAGAGCCTTTTAGGCGCCTAAAATACCATTTTTAGTGCCTTAACTTCCGATCTCTACTCATAATCACATGAGCATAGCCGAGGTAAAATTAAATCAATAAGAAATAAGCAATACTTGCAAAAGAAAAGCAATAGAAAACTTATCTGAAAAACTTTCGAAAATCATTCGTGTTGAATTGGCAAATAATGACAATGAACATGAGTTGACAACAGCGGTCTTCAACTTATTAGGCTAAATATACATTTTTCCAGATCAGCTGTACATCCCGCATTGCGTAAAACAAGATGAGAGGTCCAAGAAGTACTGGAATCAATGACCATAAAAACAAATAGAAGCGAAGATTTTATTCATGAAAATGACGTAGAAAGTGATTTAGTGATTTTTTTTTCGCGTAGCACAAATGTATTAGCTCTGAAAAATGCAGAAAGTGTCTACATGGAAGGGGCATTTCAATATTGTACCCGTCACTTTTATCAATTGTATTCCGTATATGGCCTGTTAAATAATATAGACATACCTTTGTTATTCGCGTTTTTTCAAAATAAGGCACTTGGAACTTATACTAGGCTGTTAGGCGTTTTGAAAAACCTTGCAATTTCCCCTCTTAAAGTTGTCATTGACTTTGAAATTCCTACAAATATAGCCATCGAAACAGTGTTTCCAGATAGTAGAATTGAAGGTTGTACATTTCATTTGGGGCAAGCGTGGCACAGAAAAATGCAATAACTCGGCCTTTTATAATATATATCTTATAAAATATTTTTGTCAAAGAGCTTTAATAGTGTAATAGCAGCCCGGAAAACCTTCATCACAGACACCGGTCTAGAAAGCATACATGATAAAATACAGTTTCTCTAGAGAAGAAGTAGTAAAGGATAAAATCGCTGCTAGAGAGTTTAAAACAACAGAGTCGGATGGAAATTTAAAAAGTACCATTGGGACAGTTTTCAAGTCTGTTCGACAGCAGTGGAAAATAATTCAATTTTGTATGTCCGGTATGCAGGTAAATGTATGCTCATGCTACACGCCAAGCAAAAGCACAACCAATGCGCCCAAGCAGGAAAGCAATAGAATGTAATCAACTGGTGCAGTGCTGAGCCGTGCGGCGGCTACGGTGGGCTTGGAAGCCCAGTGCGGTAGGATAGAAAGCGGCCGCGTCAATCAGTGTTGGTCTTGAGTGGGCTGGGTTACTGATGCATTAGGACTGGCAGTGCTGAACTGTGGGCCAGTCTGAACAATTCTGACTTCTAGGGCAACAGTTGATGTGGTTTTTGGTACTCCGAGAGAACAGGGTTAAGAAAATTTTTAATTTTAAATTAAATTCAGCCTTAGTCGCTGCCCATTAGGTCTCTAGCCTCATTTGAAGAAGTCACATCTCTCTCTGCTGCAACATCAATGTTTCTATCAAGAAGTACATCTGTAGGACTCCTACCGCGAATATTCCTTGAACTTCATCTTCCACGCACTCTTCCACGTCCACGTCCTGCAGTCCTTATTATAGGCCCATCCTAATGCTTCAGGTCATCAAAGAAAGAGTGGTGTATGGGTGGGATGAATTTCTATAGCTATTACAAATTGCTCCTCTTAGCAAAAGTGATCCTTGTTGGATCACTGTATAGGCACCGTGAATGGGTCTCAAAATCGTACTGGTGGCGCCGCGCAGTGTCTCAATTCCTAATTAACTACAGGCTCGCAGTCATTCACTAGTCATGTGTGATATAGAAATTAGATGCGACTTTCTGCCGATAAAAAGTTATAATATTAGTAAGAATGGGTTCATTGATTCATAATGTTCTGCCCAATAGCAGGTCTTTCACTGCAAACCCAGCAATCTCCAGTCTTTAATTATTTTATAGACTCAGTGGAAAGTTCAATACTGGTAGAGGAATGTAAAAATGTAACTACAAAGTTCCTGAAATATCAGTTAAGTCGTTTGGCATTTAAATCAGATTTCAGACCAGTGAATGAGGGTGAACAGTCATATTACGAAAACACTGATATACTTATATTTGATGTCATGACGTGTGTAATATTTGTGTGTATAATGTCTCTATAAATTACGTATTTTAATGTGATTTAATTATAAAAGTAGTCCTAATTACACTTCCTGAATAATGAGCGACTGCAAATTCTCTAAAACATAACACATAATGAACAATATCATCAACATACTACCTCTGATTGAGGTTCTGGCTGATACGTATATCTGTTATCAGGCTGTACATCTCACTTGACGATATGTGTCAGAGGAAGAATAATATTGTTTGTATGCATATGAAGTCTGACTAGTGTAATTTGTAACTAATCGGCGATATATGCAATGGAAGGGAAAAGGAACTGGCCACTCTACCCCATGATATTCTCATAAGTGCCTCATAAGTGGTGCCTTGTTGGTATCACTTGTGAGGTTCAAACTTCTGTTTGGACAGTTGAATAAACAACAACAAGATCAATATGCGGATGCAGTTCAATTGATAGTTTGTGTAAAATGTTATACTGTATATTTTAATTCGCTGAATGCACCTTTCAACATGAATTCGAACACTGGCAACGCTGTAAGTAGTTTCGACTTCTTCGGCTGTTAATTTACTATCGTGCAGATACGGTGGAGTAACAACAATGATCCCTTTATCGGAGAGGTTTGTTATTATTCCGGGAAAACCTGACTTCATCAGCACCTTCTAATAAAGTCAATAATCCGCAATCAGTTGTTATGAATGTGTCACTCGATCTGCCTCGGTAGCATTTAGATTTGAAGGCCACCATCTGATCCACATTGGGTGACTGTTCCACTTCTGAACAATTAATTGTCATTCTACATTTTTCAATATTGCAGGCGTTGTTTCCTGAATACCTTCTCTGCTAGGCCAAAACCCAAAATTACAGTAACCATTGTGGATGCCAACAACATTAAAGTGGCGGTAAAAATACATTATAATTATAATTGTACGATTAACTCAGAACATCACCCTCATAGCAGAATACGACAATCCAGTTTTCATTTTAATTGGAAAATATGAGTAGACGATTTTCTTTACTAAGCTTACTTTTGGACAGAATTTTTCGAAAGCTTTCGATGTGAAATTCACTAATAAAAATGGCAAAAATAATATGTATGGTCTACATCTTGGGGCGTTTCGACTATCTATGGTAGCTATTTTTGAGTTAAATGATAGAATTAGAAATATTTCTTATGATTCTACGGGTATGATTATGTTTCAATTGGCAGCAATTTTAACAATATATTCCAAACCACAAATGTCACTCCCACTAAGTCTGGTAGTTCTGTCTCATGTTTTATTGTAGAATAATTTCGGAAACCTTGCATTTCATTAAACATATCATCTGTTCCTGAACGCTTGTCATAACATTTCTTATGTGACTTCAGTTCGGCATGTAATGGAATAGACCAGCCATGTCAGAAATCAGACACTGAAAGTGCAGTGTATGTGCGCGGAACGCCGGTCTGTGCAGATTGCGTCATTCACGTGTTGCTCTTACCAGTTCTTAGCGGGCGGGATGTACAAGAATCTATTCTGCGCTTCTTGTGTTCAATTAAATTGACATTTGGATTATAAACATACTTAGCAGAAGGAAAAAACACAATTATTGTTAGTGTCTATATTTGACAATAATTGTAACACAAGAAACAATAGACTTACTCAGTTACAATTCACAATGCAGTCGTTTGTAAAGAATCATTTATTTACATGATTTGTATACAGTATTTGAAGAAAATATAAATATTGCAGTAATTTCGAAACAACAAAAAACGAACACAATATTTCATTTTACGTAGTAAGTACTGATTATTTCAAAGTAATACTCTTTCATTGTTCCTCAACCATTATTGGGACCATTGGTGCACAAATGCTAAGAAAGAAAATATTTTACTCCCAATTACATGCAATAGGACATTGTGAGGCTTTTACACTGGAATCATTTCCTTGCTGTATATTAATATAAATTCACATTATTATTAATAAATTGGATAAATTAAGCTTGAATTTAAATTTATATATAGTTTATTTGGAAAACGTTGAGAGCAAGTATTAGCAAGTTGGGAGCGTTACTGAATTGAGTTAAAAGAGTACTTCACAAGCTGTGAAGCGAGGGCATTTTCTTTATGTCAGGTTTAAAGATTTATTAACGTAAGTATATTAGATAATATAGTAACGTGAGGTGGAAAATTCGCCATTATGTATTATTTTTCCAGAAAAATTTTCCGCCTTACAAATAGTTGCTTTCTTCCTTCCCTTACAACCTCAAGAGCTTCACATGTATTACTCACTATATTCTCATCACTTATCAGCCTATCAAATAAAAGTTGTAAGTCGTCTAACCATTGATGGCTGTGTTAGTACAGACTCCAAAACAACATCATTTTTATGTTTGTCTTGCCGTGAGAGTACTAATTAATAAATAAAAGCAGGCGAATATCATATTTTGAGAACTTTACTAATATGATTTAAATTCTCATATCATTATTAGGTCCACATGATATGATGAAAGCCTTTCATTTTAAAAGAATTACTATTGGCTGAGGAAAACATCATAACAGTTATGTTATATGATTCGTGATTTCTCTTCTTCGTTATATCTGTGGACTCCTCACTTTATTTTCCATAACGCATTCACAATCACAGCTCAATGAGCACCCGTACTGATCTGTGTTACTGAAACAAAAGCTGATCTGCTACTGCAGGTACTGTACAGCCCTGTCGCGTTCCCCTCCAAGCCGATTCACTCCCTCCAGGTAGGGGAATAGGAACTGCACGTTGCACGCAGACCAGTGCACAATGTGCGCGACTGCACAATGTGCAGGGTTTTGACATGCCTGGAATAGACACTTGAGTAGACAATTCACACAATTCAATTGTGAAAGAAAATACAAAATCACTAAGAATGGTTTCATTTACTTCTGCCTGTATGGCTACTTCATTTTTCGAAATAACACTTGTTGAGCATTCGCCTTCCATAAAACTTAAATTTTCATCTTTTCTTCTTCTTTATGCGTCTCTTTCGTACCTTTCCGGAGCTAGTTGAGATGAGGCAGTCTTTTTCTTGTAATCTTTTATAAAAATACTGGGAACGGTATGCTAGTTTTGGGGGTGTTCTGATCTCGTTCCCAATAAAATGAATACTGCAAATTCTTGCTGCGGGTGTTGGTTTCCAAGGTGAACCATCAGCATTTGAAATCAAAAATTAAATATCGATATGACTACATTAAATTTAAAATAAGTATATTATTATTTATTGTTGGTAATATTATACATAATATATATGTAAAGAACTCAGTAATTATGTACTGTTTGAAATGTAAATGATAAATTCCTGTCGTTGTTAACTTAATGGTTATTTATAAACATAATACTATATACATTCTATTTTTATATCAGGCCTAGTATTATAATAATACTATGATTACAAGCAGTGTAGCCTTATTTACTTTCGTCTGCGTACTGCATGGATCCACAATTAGCGTCGTTGCGCTTCAGTTTTCTGTTTTGTGAATGAATAAAAACAATATCGGTTGGTGTGTTCCTACAAGCATTACTACACTCTAGAACACAGCAATTTGCATTACCTTTCCGCATTTTAGGATCATCCATATTTCTAATCATTTAACCTGAGATGTTAAGTATATTCATACGCTTCAAGCACAACTCTATCGCTGCTGTCCCGCAGTTAGTAGCAACAGTCGCCACCAGAGGAGCTTGCACGGTGCCTATAGTTGGTCCAGCTCAATGTGTGCAGGCCTTCCACGAAGATGTTTCGAGAAGTCAGCGCTGTAATATATTACCTCTCTCCATTATGGCAAATGAATTAGTCATACACAGAAGAAACGCAACAACAATATGTAAACAACGCACTTGTATTAGTTTGCCTCTCAGCCAAAACTTTATATGCATTGTAATACAATAGTAAGGCCAACATGGAACAGCACTGACTGCAACTGCACTTATATTACTTTTTCTCTGAACAGAAGTGACGTTAAAGATTTAGAATAGACACTTATCTCACATTTTTAAAAAAATGTCACTTGTATCACTTTGCTTCTGAGTGCCGCATATAGTTTAGTTGGTCTTCCAGTTAGGTGACACGAGCTCGATCTCTGTCAGATCGAAGTGATGGAAAAAGCATATATTGCAAAGATATTTTTTCGAAGTACTTCCGTTTCTTCTACAATTCCAACAATACTTTCCCACATTTCATCAATATGTTATTAGCGATATACGCAATTGAGGGCAAAGGAACTGCCACTCTACCCAATTAACTCCTGGCTTAGTTGCCTCATGAGTGGTGCCTTATTGGTGTCACTTATGAGGTGCAAACCTGTCTTCGGACAATTAACTCAACAACAATCAGCTGTTAATTACGTTACTACTATTTTATTGAAAAAGATCGTACCTGATGATCGAGTTAATATCTCCAAATCATCTTCATCTCCCCAACCAGGTAACTTGTCCTAACCAGGATTTGAACCCGGTCCGCTCGTTTCATAGTCAAACGTGCTAACACACAGTGGTAGATAAAGCAGATGTTAGGAATAATGGTTTAAAAATGTTCGGGAACGCGTCACCACTTCCCCTTCACTGCTCTGAACGCTTTTTCCGCCCTTCCAAATGCAGAGCAAGCCGGCTCCGAAACATTGCAGATGCTCCGAGCTGACGATCCCTGCTTTGGGGAGCAATTACGAAACAGGGTCTTCACTTACCTGTTCAGTCTCTGCGGATACCGAATATTCGGCGGATGGAGTCAAACATTCCGCACTTTTTCTGTTCTTCCGGCTCCGACTCCGGCTCTGGTGTTTCTTCCGGTTCAATTTCTTCTTTGACAAGGGGATCTGCGAAAGTTACTCGTCTCTTTTCTTTATTTTCACCTTTATCGTCCTCGTCTGCCTGTTTTGATGTTGAAGGGCAGTTTTCTTTCTCGTTGTTCGTCCCGGAGGTGCTTGGCTCGTGTTCGATGACTGTAAGACGTTTTAATGTCTCTTCTGGTATCATTCCGTCATGTTGATACATATAACAGAGGTAGCACGCACCTCCTGCGGCGCCACCTGCCATTGCCAGCTTTGTAGCGGGCCCGGCGCCGGCATACGCTTTTAAAACGGTATTAAAAACAAATCTTGCGCCCCACATCTTTGACGTTAATTTGAAGAACGTTTCCAGGCAACGACGGACCACCTGGAGTCTGTTGTGAATGCATTATTGCTTACGCACACCGCAGCCAAGACGTTGAGACGAGTCTGTTGTCACTCACTAGTTTAATGTTTTTTCTGTGAATTACCTTGAACAGAAGGATTCTTCTCTGCAGTGGCGGATTAATCACGGCATCAATCTTGTCCGTATAATATAGAGCCCTAGCATAAGCCGAGTTCCAAAATAGCAGAAAAGGTTTTCAGTTTAAGTGGTTTTCAACGCAAACCATGCCCTCTTTAACTCTCGATTTTCCGCCACCCAAATATTACGTTAGAAGTTTTAAGCTCGGTATTTAATTGCAAATTTATGCAATAAAGAAAACTAAATAATATAACACCAGAAGCTTAGCGTAACTTTTCTTTTCTTCATTTCATTATTTTTTGTTGCTCACTCATTATTAGCCTAATTTACTAACCATCAACACAATTCTTTTTCATTCTGTGTTTCTAAATTTACGAGAAAGCACATTTTTACTTAATAGTGCATAAAATATAACATGCATGACGCGCGAGTTTATGCATGCGACGGGGGAGAGGAGGTTCGCAAGCGTGGCTGATCTAAGACCCTCGCTGCTTCTGTCTTGCAAGGAGACCTATTGATTTGTAACTTAAGTTTGATTGTTTCTGTAGGGAATTTGGCTCTTAAGGACGAGATGGATGAAAATTAAGTAATTTTTTGTCCGAAATCACATTTTTAAATTGTTCGTAGAAAATGAAGCTATAGTGCCTACTTTACACTTTGGTTAAGTTTTAGAACCATACGACGGTTGTTTCATTTACGCCATCTTTAGAAAGTCTGTGCTCATTATGTACGCCTATAAAACTTATAGCAACTTTTAAAGTCATTCTCCCGAACTTTTTAACACACGTTTCTGCATTCACATTGCTAAGGAAGCCACAAATGTTATGCTACAAAGTAAGAAATTTTTACTACATGTTCTTATGTGGTTTTTTTCTCTTTCTTCCATTTCCTTTCTGTCATTTTTATATTTATTGAAGTTTCTCTCTTTATACTCTTGAAATACTCTACACAAATAGCATTTGAATTGGAAATTGTGAAGAAAATATGAAAACAAACATCTCAGTATTCACTGTCAATATTTTACCCATTTTTTTCGGTATCAGTAACTACGGGGTTTGGCAGATAAAATCGGCCCGTCTCTTTTCATTTGATTCGAAACAAACTTTTTTCAAAGAAATGGAATAAAATGAATAACTAAACGTGTACAGTTCTAACCTTCGTAATAGATGTTGAAAGTGCCGTCCACCAACATGTAGACACTTCTGTACACGTCTTAACAGCTTCATATAGACACGTGCCAATTCCTCACGGGTGATAGTGCAGATGCTATTCCTGATATTATTCTTCAGTTCATCAATAGTATGGGGATTCTGCTCGTACACTTTCCCCTTCAAGTACCCGCATAAATAAAAGTCACACGTCTACAAATCTGGTGACCGCAGTAGCCATAAGCTTTTGCTCACAGTCCGTTCTTTAGTGAACATCTGATGAATACGCGTAAGTGACCTCTCAGATGTGTCAGATGTTGCTCCCATCTTGTTTAATGAAGCAGTAATTACGCTCCTCTTCTGTTAGTTTGGGATAAAATTCATCCAAAAAAGGTCAAGTATGTTGACATCTCTAAATGTATAATCAAATAAGTCCTAAAGGAGAGCCTGATGAAAGGTTTACTAGGAGCCTGTAGATCTACACCAACCATATTACAGGCTAAACTCCTTATTGAGAATCTAAACCTGAATCAACTGAACAATTTCTGGGCTTGGAAAGGAGAAATTTTAAGATGGTTAACTGGAATTTTGACCGGACACTGCCATCTAAATTATGCTATAGTACAAAAACTCGTCATATTGTGCAGAACTCCACTAAAATGCAGTTGAAAGTTTGAACCTCAATTCCCACAAGTTAATTTTTTTCATGCATAAGGAAAATTTTCTTGTAAACCATTAGAGCTAGAGACTTGAAATTTACAGGGTTTATATATAACGCTAAATTACACTTTGTAACATAGCCATTTTTTAATATCTCATTAATGAGATATTTCATGTACTATAAAGCAATAAATAAAAATATGAAAAATTCTTTAATTACAAAAAAATAATATCTTTAAGACAAATGACATATTATCATAATCCCTATGGTACAAAGTATTAAAAATATGTACAGTAGTGGCAAAAAAAAACCGAACCGACGGAATAATCAAAGTTGTTGAGTAATTGATAAAAAATATTAAGATTCTAATGTACTGGTAATTGAATTGATAAATAGTAATGGGAAATGGAAATTGGAATGCGGGAATTATTGATGGCGTAAATGGTTGTACTTTAAGCCAATTTATAAAAAAAATTAATCTAGCACACTTGTAAATTAAACACATACATTCTTCTCATATTATTATTATTATTATTATTATTCCAATGTAATACATTTAATGTAGATGTATATGTTGTAAAATGCATAAGTGTGCAAATATTATGCAAGCTTGCTGAATCACTTCCGGCGACGATGCAATTGCTGAGTAATGATAAAAGCATGTTCTTTAAGCACCTGTAACGTGTCATATTACACAAATATTGCATGATGCAAATAAAATGCAAGCTGTTAATTCACATCCGGTGAACACGCAAGTGCTGAATAATGGCCACCTTATTATTATTATTATTATTATTATTATTATTATTATTATTATTATTATTATTATTATTATTATTATTATTATGGCTCCAATTTAATACATTTTGAAGTAACATTTATTGGATTGATTAATAATTTAATACACTTTGAAGTAACATTTATTGGATTTATTTTAAGCCATTCATTATTACCGAAGCAGTTCGTAATATAGTAATTGCTTCTTCTTCTTCTCATTATTATTATTATTCGTCATAAAGAAGATTAAAGTGTGACGTTATAAATTTGTAATTGAAGTTGGAAATGAGTGAGGGCTGTTTATAATTTGAAATACATACGTCATAACTTAAAGTGTGATGTTATAAATTTGTAATTCAAGTTGGAAATGGGGGGGGGGGAATTTGATAAAATTCTAATGTAATAGTAATTTAATTGATAAATAGTAATGGGTAAGGGAAATTCGCAAGTGTTAATTGAAATTGGAATGGGGGAATTATTGATGGCGTAAATGGTTGTACTTTAAGCCAATTGATAAAAAAATTAATCTAGCACACTTGTAAATTAAACACATACATTCTTCTCATATTATTCCAATGTAATACATTTTGAATGGTTTGTTTAGCGTATTTAATACATTATTACCAACATTCAGAATGTGACATTATTATTTCATAATACAGTAATTGTAGCAGATAAATCAATGTAGATGTATATGCATAAGTGTGCAAATATTATGCAAGCTTGCTGAATCACTTCCGGCGACGATGCAATTGCTGAGTAATGATAAAAGCATGTTCTTTAAACACCTGGAACGATTATTATTATTATTATTATTATTATTATTATTACTATTATTATTATTATTATTATTATTATTATTATTATTATGGTTCCAATTTAATACAGTTTGAAGTAACATTTATAGGATTGATTAATAATTTAATACATTTTGAAGTAACATTTATTGGATTTATTTTAAGCCATACATTATTACCGAAACTGTTCGTAATATAAATATGTGTTATGAGATTGAAATATACAAGTTCATACATGTTTGTAATTACAGTTGGAGTGGGGGGTTTGAAATATACAAGTTCATACATGTTTGTAATTACAATTGGAGTGGGGGGTTTGAAATATACAAGTTCATACATGTTTGTATGGTGAATGATATAAAAGCTGAGGATATGAAAACATAATTGACAGTTATGGATAGCACAATTATGGGAAACGATGTGGCGCTAGCCATTGATAATCCACTAATATTGAAAGAAGAAAGATATAAAGTACCATTTGAGGTAACGTACGCATATTTTCCAGATGTGAGAGATGAGTGGTTAAATGAACCATATGCAATAACACGCAAATACAATATAATAAATTCTGAGAAAGTATACACTGAGGTGGTAAGAAAAATTTATGGTGCTAATCAGTTACATACGGATTGGTCATTGGTGTTGCCTTGTGGTAATACGGAAATGAGTTTTATAAATGCACCTTCAACACATGAGGACACATATCACCACAATATCTGTTTGGGTAACGGTGAACATCGCATTGAATGCACAGATCCCAAAGAGTCCAGCTTACATGTGTGGCGGGAAGTGTGTGATCCCAGCTGTCTTACTTACAAAGAGGTGAGTACAGTTTATGTTGCTTTTATTAATTATAATATTATGATATATTTAATGGTGATATTTGTTATTTTGTTTTTGTGCAGAAACCAGAGATTGTTGCCAAAGCACCTAAAATGAGATTTTATCGGAAGAGATGTGATGAAGCTTGCCCCAACTACAAAGCAGTAAGTTTTTTTCCCCTACATGAAGTATGTCTATATTTGTGATTCAAAATGGCTATATTTGTGATTGTTTTTGTTTAACAGAAGTCGGAAAGTGTTGAGAAAAGAGGAAAAAGGAGGAAAAACAGATTGTGGCGGGAGACATGCATTGAAACATGCCCCAACTATAAAGCGGTGAGTGTATGTTTTGTGTTCTGATATTGAATGGTGATTATGTAGAGCATATACATGACTAATTTACATTATTGTTTTCAGAAGACAACTAAAAGAGGAGAAAAGAGGAAACATAGCGCATTGAAGGAGGAGGTGATGGATATTGAAGCCATTGTTCAACAATTGAGTGTATAGAAAATAGAAAATAAATGTGACATTTTCATGGTTGTGATCAAGTGAGATGCAAGGACAAAAGTGGTTGTTAAGACAATACATGTATGTAGTGTGCATAATATGAGAATAGTAATAATAAAAAATGAATTTAATGAGTTATTATTTGGAATGAACCTGAATTCCTTGTCATTGGGGATGGGAGAGTAACCTCACCTTAAGTCCTTGTCATTGTGGATTATGTCGAAAACGTTGCAATAACGCAACAGTATGTCGAAAATCGTATTCGTGTTGCGATAATGCAACACCATGTCGAAAATCGTATTCGTGTTGCGATAATGCAACACCATGTCGAAAATCGTATTCGTGTTGCGATAATGCAACACCATGTCGAAAATCGTATTCGTGTTGCGATAATGCAACACCATGTCGAAAATCGTATTCGTGTTGCGATAATGCAACACCATGTCGAAAATCGTATTCGTGTTGCGATAATGCAACACCATGTCGAAAATCGTATTCGTGTTGCGATAATGCAACACCATGTCGAAAATCGTATTCGTGTTGCGATAATGCAACACCATGTCGAAAATCGTATTCGTGTTGCGATAATGCAACACCATGTCGAAAATCGTATTCGTGTTGCGATAATGCAACGCCATGTCGAAAATCGTATTCGTGTTGCGATAATGCAACACCATGTCGAAAATCGTATTCGTGTTGCGATAATGCAACACCATGTCGAAAATCGTATTCGTGTTGCGATAATGCAACACCATGTCGAAAATCGTATTCGTGTTGCGATAATGCAACACCATGTCGAAAATCGTATTCGTGTTGCGATAATGCAACACCATGTCGAAAATCGTATTCGTGTTGCGATAATGCAACACCATGTCGAAAATCGTATTCGTGTTGCGATAATGCAACACCATGTCGAAAATCGTATTCGTGTTGCGATAATGCAACACCATGTCGAAAATCGTATTCGTGTTGCGATAATGCAACACCATGTCGAAAATCGTATTCGTGTTGCGATAATGCAACACCATGTCGAAAATCGTATTCGTGTTGCGATAATGCAACACCATGTCGAAGTTGCTACATATATGTCGCAAGATTACGATTTTCGACAAGTGGTTGCATATATGTCGCAAGATTACGATTCGACATATCGGTTGGATTGATGAGGGTGATGTATTGAAATGAAAACAAATTTATACACAAGCACTGTAGGTTTATTGTGATTAAATCAAAACTGTATAAATTACTACATTATTATTATTATTTACACACACATTTAAATCAAAACTATATAAATTACAACATTATTATTATTTACATACACACATTTAAATCAAAACTATATAAATTACAACATTATTATTATTTACATACACACATTTTACTCTTGCACACGCCTTCTTTTACATGAGGGTTCATAAAATCCATGCGGTACTGTATTAATCCCATCTTGTAATACAACTCTCTTATCATCGAAAGAATTTAAAGTCACTTTATTTACACACATTGTAAACACATTGTGAAAATATGATGTAATAGCATTTTTTTTTTTTTAAGTAGTGACATCAGACTCACGACATGTTGCATAATCTTCAAACGTAAGTTCATTCCTTTTACCAAGCACATCCCCATCCCCAATGACTAGGTTCAGTTTAATCATTAACATTCTCTCATTCATCTTCGGGTTTTATCATACAAACATGTAATGAATCCACCACTCCCAAATCAATAAGCTACTACTGGAATTATATATTCTTGTGACTTATATGTCTAGAATAATCTCAACATATACGCCAATTCTTAAGGATTATTAGTATTTGAAAACCTATATACCGATTCTTAATATTGGAAAAGGATTACTAATATTTGAAAGGAAAGTGTTATAGGTTAATAACCCATTCCCCATATGGAACTCTAAATGAACCCAACCCTTTGGCTATGTCAGATGGAAATGGATGGTTAATATAGAAGAAATTGCAGTGCAACACTATTTCCGAAAAAGCATTTATTAAAATTTGACCTTTTTATACCTCTTGTTTACACATTTTACAAATGCAGGGTATTATGTCATCATCATTAGTCATCGATACTGTCATCTGAAAAACATAAAAAATAAATATAGTAAATATGAGATAATAATATATAGGTAAATGTGCTTACACTTTCGCGATGAAGTGTTTGTTCATACGATTGCAACAAATCTAAATTGAAAAAAACAAATATTATGGCTTCTATTACCTATTAATGCATGTGAATTTTGGAATGACGCCATACATAAAACATAATATAATTTCAATAGATATAAAATAAAACAAAAATATTACAATAGTACTCTACATGAACATGTATTTTTAAAAATGAATTAAGCCGTACATAATATAATTTCAATAGATATAAAATAAAACAATAAAAATACCATTCGAAAAAAACATAAAAAATCAATATAGTAAATATGAAATAAGGATATATAGTTGAATGTGCTTACGTTTGCATGATCAATCCTTTATTTTTAAAATGAATTAAGCCATACATAATATAATTTCAATAGATATAAAATAAAACAATAAAATATACCATTCGAAAACAACATAAAAAATCAATATAGTAAATATGAAATAAAGATATATAGTTGAATGTGCTTACGTTTGCATGATCAATCCTTGGCTGCCACATGTTCTCGTCCCGAGGCAACGGTTCCTGCATCATCTAAATTAAAATAAAAGAAATATTAATCCAATGGTTGCTATTACAATAGCACTCTACATGAACATGTATTTTTAAAAATGAATTAAGCCATACATAATATAATTTCAATAGATATAAAATAAAACAATAAAATATACCATTCGAAAAAAAACATAAAAAATCAATATAGTAAATAACTATAGTACTCTACATGAACATGTATTTTTAAAAATGAATTAAGCCATACATAATATAATTTCAATAGATATAAAATAAAACAATAAAATATACCATTCGAAAAAAAACATAAAAAATCAATATAGTAAATATGAAATAAAATATATAGTTGAATGTACTTACGTTTGCATGATCAATCCTTGGCTGCCACATGTTCTCGTCCCGAGGCAACGGTTCCTGCATCATCTAAATTAAAATAAAAGAAATATTAATCCAATGGCTGCTATTACAATAGTACTCTACATGAACATGTATTTTTAAAAATGAATTAAGCCATACATAATATAATTTCAATAGATATAAAATAAAACAATAAAATATACCATTCGAAAAAAAACATAAAAAATCAATATAATAAATATGAAATAAAGATATATAGTTGAATGTGCTTACGTTTGCATGATCAATCCTTGGCTGCCACATGTTCTCGTCCCGAGGCAACGGCTCCTGCATCATCTAAATTAAAATAAAAGAAATATTAATCCAATGGCTGCTATTACAATAGCACTCTACATGAACATGTATTTTTAAAAATGAATTAAGCCATACATAATATAATTTCAATAGATATAAAATAAAACAATAAAATATACCATTCGAAAAAAACATAAAAAATCAATATAGTAAATATGGAATAAAACAAAAGTACATATATAATATACATTAATAATAGTTAAATATGCTTACATTTTCGCGATGACGTGTCTGATATACAAGGCACATCTCCGCGCACTTGTATATTGCAACCACAGGTTCCCGTGGATCGGGGTTGAGGCAGGTTACTATGTGTAAATACCCATCGCATCTTTCGATGTGATATGCGCTGCAATGTTGAAGATAATTCATTATTGCGAATAAGGTTGCATTCATTGTAAGCTTCCTTATATCCTAGCGTGGGGCAGATCGCATACATGTCTTGTTATTGCATGTCTCGCAAACACATATCACATTTCAGTTTATGTCAGAGTATAGTATTTTTTAACTAATAATTCTTCCGCTAGATTTGCACCGTATGCGTCTTCTTATCCCAACCAAGGTCTAAACTTTTTCAATGTAAATTATTCTACGCCACAATAATTCTCCCATACTCAACAATTCGAACAATTGTTGGATATGGTATTGCAAGCTAGCATAATATTTGCTGAAAATAGTAGATAGCTATTATGTGCATGCAGAATTTGTGTAATATAATCCATTGCAGGCAATCGTCAAACAATCACAGGATGTTAATGTAGAGTTGCATCACATAGCAGATATCGAAAATGCTTCAGCAGATTTCGAGAAAATAATTTAATATTCTGATGATTGGAAGTTTCTCACAAATATCACCTTAAAAGCATAATGTGATAAGAGTTTTGTTATGTAATATTAAATTGCATCGTCGCCGGAAGTGATTAAGCAAGCTTGCATAATATTTGCACACTTATGCATATACATCTACATTGATTTATCTGCTACAATTAATGTATTACGAAATAATAATGTCACATTCTGAATGTGGGTAATAATGTATTAAATACGCTAAACAAAGCACTCAAAATGTATTACATTGGAATAATATGAGAAGAATGTATGTGTTTAATTTACAAGTGTGCTAGATTAATTTTTTTATCAATTGGCTTAAAGTACAACCATTTACGCCATCAATAATTCCCCCATTCCAATTTCAATTAACACTTGCGAATTTCCCTTACCCATTACTATTTATCAATTAAATTACTATTACATTAGAATTTTATCAAATTTCCCCCCCCCCCATTTCCAACTTGAATTACAAATTTATAACATCACACTTTAAGTTATGACGTATGTATTTCAAATTATAAACAGCCCTCACCCATTTCCAACTTCAATTACAAATTTATAACGTCACACTTTAATCTTCTTTATGACGAATAATAATAATAATGAGACGAAGAAGAAGCAATTACTATATTACGAACTGCTTCGGTAATAATGTATGGCTTAAAATAAATCAAATAAATGTTACTTCAAAGTGTATTAAATTATTAATCAATCCAATAAATGTTACTTCAAAATGTATTAAATTGGAGCCATAATAATAATAATAATAATAATAATAATAATAATAATAATAAGGTGGCCATTATTCAGCACTTGCGTGTTCACCGGATGTGAATTAACAGCTTGCATTTTATTTGCATCATGCAATATTTGTGTAATATGACACGTTACAGGTGCTTAAAGAACATGCTTTTATCATTACTCAGCAATTGCATCGTCGCCGGAAGTGATTCAGCAAGCTTGCATAATATTTGCACACTTATGCATTACACAACATATACATCTACATTAAATGTATTACATTGGAATAATAATAATATGAGAAGAATGTATGTGTTTAATTTACAAGTGTGCTAGATTAATTTTTTTTATAAATTGGCTTAAAGTACAACCATTTACGCCATCAATAATTCCCGCATTCCAATTTCCATTTCCCATTACTATTTATCAATTCAATTACCAGTACATTAGAATCTTAATATTTTTTATCAATTACTCAACAATTGGCTTAAAGTACAACCAGTTTCAGGACATCCATTGGATAGCTGACCATTATTCAGCACTTGCGTCTTCACCGGATGTGAATTAACAGCTTGCATATTATTTGCATCATGCAATATTTGTGTAATATGACACGTTGACTTTCAAATATACAAACATGTATGAACTTGTCTATTCCCCCCCCCCCACTATACAAACTTGTATGAACATGTGCATTTCAAATTATTACATTTCCAACTTCAATTAAAAATTTATGACGCCACACTTTAAGTTATGCCGTTCGTATTTCAAATTTTTACCCCCCCCCCTCCCCCATTTCTAACTTCAATTACAAATTTATAACATCACTTCAGCCACATCCTGTTTAATTTACAAGTGTGCTAGATTAATTTTTTATCGGAAAGTACAACCATTTACGCCCTCCATTCAAATTTCCAACACCCAACCCTCCCCCATCAATTAAATTACCATTACATTAGAATCTTAAGAAGAAGAATGTATGTGTTTAATTTACAAGTGAATTCTTTAATCAGCAATTCACACACTCGCCGGATGTGAGCTTGCATAATATTTGCACACGTAGCAGATGGGATGTTCAAACATGTATGAACTTGTCAGATAGCCATTTATGACATCACACTTTTAAGTTACGTCCCTTCGTGAAAAGCCACATGTGACGTTCACCACGCCCACTTCTGACGTCACATAAAACCCCCTACCGCCAGTCACTCCCTACCACCAGTCACTCCCTACCTCCACCCTTGTATAACATAAGATGCTGCAAGAACAATCGTGAATCAGCATAATATATGCACACATAGCAGACATTGCATCTGCATTGAGGAGATAAACATGTATGAACTTGTTTATTTCACCCCCCCCAACTTGTATGAACATGTCATGCCACAACTTCAATTACATACCTGCACGTGTGCATGACGTCACACTTTCACCTTGAACTCTTAGATTGCCATTTATGACGTAATTTAAGTTATACCCCTTTCTTCCGTCATAATTTAAGCCCCCCACCCCCTCCGTGACGTCATAACTTAAGCCCCGCCCCCTCCATAACGCAATAATTTGGCCACGCCCACGTCCGACGTAATACTTTGGCCACGCCCCCTGTGACGTCACATGGGGAGCCTGTGGGAGCCTGTGGGAGCCTGTCACTCCCCATCATTTCTTATCTACTTATACTATCTTGAACCAGAATAAAATGAAAAGGAGTAACGAGGAATTGAACCTGAGGCGTTGACATCTCAGTTCCGACGTTCGTCCGCTGAGCTACGAGGGCAAAAGTGTGGAAACATTTTCGGAAAAATTGGCCCAATCACACTCTAAGATTTTCTGATGATTCGTAGAAGCTAGTCCAGGATGCGGGGGGCAAAGGCTAATTCAGATTTCCCGGTCTCTGATCGGGTCAAACATCCTGATAGAATTAATATTTAGCCCTTGCCGTGACTTTCGGTGAAGTCCGGAGGGCCCAATTAGTCAAATCCACTCTCCTCATCTCCACGCTTGGGCCCCCTGGAATTTAATAAGATGCGAAAGAGATAGTGGTGTGCGGAATGCAACGGGATGTTACCGCATTTAGGCCTATCCTTCCCAAGAAAAATCTGCAAACATGAACAAAGGAAGCTTTTAATAGAAGAAGAAGGATATTCTGCGGACCTCTGGAAAAAGAACTAAGGAAGAGACTAGTGAAGTGCTTTGTGTGGAGTGTGGCATTGTATGGGGAAGGAACATGGACATTACGACGAAATGAAGAGAAATGAATTGAAGCATTTGAAATGTGGATGTGGAGAAGAACGGTGCGTGTGAAGTGGACAGACAGAATAAGAAATAAAATTGTGTTTGAAAAAGTGAGTGAAGAAAGAATGATGCTGAAACTGATTAGAAAGAGAAAAAGGAATTGGTTGGGTCTCTGGTTGAAAAGAATAATAGACGACATTGGGATATGTGGATCATATGCGGAGACTAAGAGGAAGGCAGAAAATAGGAAAGATTGGAGATTGCTGGGTTTGCAATGAAAGACATGCCAATGGACAGAACACCTATGTATGTTCAGAATGCCTGGAATATCGTGTCTAAGAACAGTCGTTATTTGCAAAGACTAGTCAATTCCATGCCCACTCGACTACAATATGATCGAGATAAGAGGAAGATAGACTAAGTATTGAATTATAGTTTTTTGTTTTCTTTTCTGAACGCTTAATTGTTTGAATGTTTTGAGGCCGACGCCAGTAAATTTGTTTTGTTTATGCCACGAAAGATATTTTTATTGAGAATAAAATATTTTTTCTTTCCATTTGCAGCCACAATATCATAATGATAAAGTCATGGTATAATATATTAATGAACCTGATGTTAATTACTAAAATAATTGTAAAAGAGAAAGGAGCCATTATGTATGGTTTGCCTCTCTCAAAAACAGAACAAAAAGAACATAAAAAGCACGAGGTTGTAGTCGAACGCAGGACCTCATGAATAAGAGGCATATACAAAATACTTCAGTTATAACTGTAGATATCAGGCAACGTGGTCCAACAACATGTAACATCGCCTGTCTCCGAATTGTAGCGAAGATACCCGAAGGGAACTTTGTTTCAGGAGAGCGGCCACCTTTTCTTTTTACAGCTGTACAATATTCTACAGTGCGATAATATGCACATTAGAACTGAAGCCTGTATCGAAATGAATGGCCACCATTTTAAAAAATGTGTTTAAATATCCATATTATGATTATTTTTCAATTTAAATTCATTCTCTAAATTGTACGCTAATGTGCTGTAGACAGTATAATATATACTGCATAATGAATACGTCCGCATGGTTAACTCAATTCGTGAGTTAAAACACTCATTGTTAATATAGTACTGCATTTTGATTAAACAAAAACCTAATGAAAATGATCGAACTCAAAATCGCGATATTTCCTAGTTTACGTATATGGTGGAAGTACTTTTCTTCCCTCCTATACCTAGTAAAGTGATTTGTTTGTGTTTTCCGCCAGTATATCGAACTCCAGTAGTGGAAGGGCGTAGCGAACGGTGTTTCCGGTTCTCTAAAGGTATAGCCAGGTTAATATTAAAAATGTTAGTAAAAATAAAATGATGTCCCTGTATATAGATTTGTTATGCTTCGTGCGTACCTTCTTATTAATATTTTAAGATTAATTTTATTTATCCTTGGTGCAATCTGTATTACGTTATGGCATGTTGGTTGGAGCAGTGTTTCTAAATCCATAAGAAAGTCGATGGATTTACTACAAAAGAGAATAATCAAAATTTGTCTGAAAAAAACTACTTGATTACCCTACTAAACTTCATTATTTGGATTTTTACGTTTTCAAATTTGAGCTGATATATAAATATACATTACTGACTTTCTTTCATAAGAAAAAGAAAATTTTCAACAAATATTTGCATGATTATAATGCGAGAAGAAACATATTATTTCATTTTACCAGTATCCAAAAGTTCAGCGGCTGCTGATATTAAACATGGCTTCAATTGCGGCTTAAAATTTTACAGCAAATTAAGTTCTCAGTACCCTATTTCAATTAACATAAGTATGATTAAATTTAAACTTAAAATTAAAGAAATTATTAAGAGAACTTAACATAAGGTTAGATAATTAATTGTTAATATTAGTCTTATATTATTATACTAGTAAATATTGGTTATGAACGTTTTCAATTGTGAATACTCTTTATCATATAGGCTCTTGTTTGTGTAATCTGTGCTATTTTATTGCTTATATTAATTTGTTTATTTTGTCTTCTTCTTTCTGCTTATCTGCAGCGCGGATTTGAACTCCCGACCATGAGCGTTTCTTCATACGGGGATAAATTCTTTAACTCATATTTCTGTTTTATGTATCTAATAGTTTTAATGTGTCTTTGTGTCTGTTACATTTTATACGTATTTTTGTGGTTTTCTTATTTTACTAACTGTAATTGTAATAAATTAATAAATGTATATTTAAATTAAATATTAACTTAAGAATACATTGAAGTGCAGTTTCAATTTCCTAAAATTTTCAAACTAAAGACCTGAATATTTTTACAGTTATAATGCTGTATAAATATTCTCTGTAGAAAGTTTAATCGAATCTGGTTAAGAAATATAAGAATTACTAACGTTTTTGTAAATTTAAATGGCATCTTGGAAAATCGCTACTCTTTCCACAAATTTCAAAATTTTTGTCTAAAATTTTGTCTGCCTTTGAGATTCTCATTACATGAAGAGAATTTTATGATATGAAGCACTTCTTTTAACCACATGTTTGATAAATATTTCTACTGATAGGATCTCGGTTTTATAATTGGAATTTGTGAGACGATTGAGTTGCAAGAGAACCTTGACACATCATGATAAATTGTAATTTACAAGTTAGGCCTATTATGTTCGGAACAAGAGAAGGAAGAAAAATAATTTGAGTGTATGTACTGTAAGTTCTGGAATCTTGCCAAGAATAGCGAAGTACAGCTTCCTTAAGTTTGGCAGAAACTTTTGTTTCACGCATTTTATCCTCAAACTCAGCTGAAGTTGGCATGAAAGGAAAAAGCTTAAAGTGTCGCTGCGCTCACAGAGATAGGATAGTTAGGAGTGACTAGAGTATTCGAAAAGTAGGACACACGTGAAACCTTATCAACAAAAACTTCCTTTAATTTAGGAAGAATTCCGGGAAAAGACTAAAGCTTCGAAAGAAGCCGAAGAAAAGTAATAACAGAACTTTACTGTAGAGTTTAAATTAGAATGTGTACTAGCATAATAAAGAGTGAGGTTCTGAGAATCAACCCAGCCTCACATAATAGCTGTGTTAAATCAGTAAGACCCTTGTCCATCTGTCCACTACATACACATACACGCATATACAGTGTGTTAACAAATATGTGCAAAAATTTTGAGGAATGTGTAGAGGACTTAAAATCGAGCAAAAATGTTCAATTCGCAGGCGGAGAGTTTCTACATCGTTCACAGGAGTCGAATACACAAGCAACTTCAAGTGTCCCCACAAGTAGAAGTCCAGTGAGTTGAGATCTGGTGAGCGTGGAGGCCAAGCAGTTCCACCTCGCCCTATCCATCGGCCAGGGAATGTTGCATTAAGATGTCTACGTACATCCAAACTGAAATGTGTGCTAATGGAGCAACACTGTCGGACAATACGTGCTACGCCAGGAATTTGGGAGCAGGTCCAGATGTCAATGCGACGAACTGGTGCCTGTATTCAGGCAGGAGGTGACATATTGAACAGTTCCTGTAAACAAATATACAGAAACTGAAACTAATACATCAGTTTTGTAGTTCCAAATAATCCTCCTTGTAACCCCTATAGAGCGGCAACCAGGCATTTCCGGACTTATGTTTATATAACCTTTTTTTCTTCTCTACATATGAGGAAGCGTTACCTCAAGTTTTACCCACTATTTTCGCTACATTCTGTATATATTATATTAAACACCCGAAAACAACTTTCCAAGTTCTTAAACTTACTTTATCATCATCATCATCATCATCATCATCATCATCCAATTCAAGCACTAGATCTATACTGAGATCTATACTGTTCCATAAATTGCTATTCTCTCGTTAAATAAATGACCTTTAAACTATTTCAGTCTTTAAAGTATAGGTAATTGCAAATGTGATATTTAACGATCTGTTAGCTATTTCATCTTTAAACGGAAAAAAATCAAAACGACAGAGCCATCGTAGCCGGTGCAAATAATTCCCTTATTATACGTGCGTGTCGCTATGGTAATATCACAGTCTCCTACTGTCCGTTACTCAGGAGAAGACGAGCGGAAAGAATGTGACCTTCTTGATTATCGCTGTTGATTATTATAAACATCTCTCAGATAAGCATCCCAGTAGCCAGGTTATTACTCGTGCAGGAAACATGAGTAACAATGCGTATGGAAATTATAGCTAAGTTGAACAGAAGGAGACCTAATGTTTCCGCTTACTGCAATACAAATATTGCACGTGTTGTCATACGTTATCTGTTCACATCCCTTCCTCCTCAGTCCGCTCTTGTCTTCTCCCGAGTCACCGACAGTATATACAGTCACGAAGCTTGAGTTTATGAGGGTACTAGGAACAATAGGCTGTGCAGATACTATTTCGCATTGTCTGTAATGAGGCGATAGTAGCGATCCTAGTAGTTAGCAACTATCTATGGATGCATATTTACTTCGTATTGAGCTTCGTGACTGTATATACTAGACTGTGGTAATATTGTGTTTTTGGATATTCATTGTTTTCAAACTTCGCAAGTAGAAGACAGGCTTCAAATACTGACCCAGGCCAACTTGCAACGATTCTTAGTACAGATTGATAGAGAAATAACCCTTCCTGTTTCGGTACATCTCATTCAAGTGTCCATTAGGGCTTTGAATTTTCATGTGGCTACAGTCTATGCACCAATAACTTGGGAAAATTGCAAATTGAGAAGAAATTCTGTTTTACTGTTTGTACAGAATTTCCTTGAGGCATAGTAATGTATTGTTCTCTCATTCTTCAATGCAGTCACACATCTTATTATTCTACAAACTGTAGATTTATAAACGTGAATATGATCCACTTTCACATTCTGAAACGCTCCTATTGCGTAATAGCGCAAGGCACTCAACAGCTGTTACTTACTGATACTGTCTTACTGCGTGCGCTTTGTTTTCCAATATGATGCCCTATTTCATTCAAGAGAGTCATGAATGTGTCTTTCGATAATCTAAATGTAACCTTAAAATCAATATTATCGTATTCTTCTAGAGGATTCGATCTGTCTCTCAGTATTCTTGGTTTTGTTAGATGTTGTACCATATCAAACATAACCTCTACGTCAGACGATTCTATAATAGTAATAAAATTGTTTTATTCACAAAACTTTTCCTATACACACATGAATCTCGGGTTCATTGTGATATGTAAGTTATATTACATTTTACTTACCTGTTTCTGATGATTTCCACGAATTTACTTAATACTGTCAGACACAAAAACAAGAAATATAGGCCTACGTACAATATGGCGGCTAACGATTCACTAACAGTTTACAGCTCCGATTTTCGACCTATAGTTTACAGAGTGCTTTAACGAACCAATAGCTTTAAAGATCATTCTTGCATCGCTTACTGACGCTAAATGAACAGTTAGAACCGATAGTGTTTAACGAACCTATAAATGCTTTCTTGCAACCCAGCATAGTTTACTGCGGTCTCAATGGTCTCATGCAATACTTTTAATGGTCTTCTAACAGATCGTCGTCCAGAAGGGCGGTAATGTAGCACTACCGCCTTTGACCATCTTTCTGTTGGCACTCTCTCGACATGCTATTTCCAATTAATTCTGTAGTTTTGAATACAGTTTTATAAAGCAGATCTAGTCTTTCAGGTAAAGCTCCCTGAATAGCAGATTTGAATAATTTCAAGGGAAAAATTGTTCCGGGGCCGGGTATCGATCCCGGGACCTCTGGTTGAACGTACCAGCGCTCTACCAACTGAGTTACCCGGGAACTCCACCCGACACCTTTTCCCTTGAAATTATTCAAATCTGCTTTACAGGGAGCTTTACCTGAAAGACTAGATTTGCATAATATATACGTCACTGTGTACGTTAACAGAAAACCACAATTCCAAGTCACACAGAGATTGTGTGCACTCGATGTGGGTCTCTGGCGTTTCGTCAGCCCACGCGAGTTGTGTGGATATAAAGAGTTGTGTGGATATAAAGGGAAAAGTTGAGACGGTGTTGGGTGGAGTTCCCGGTTAGCTCAGTTGGTAGAGCGCTGGTACGTTCAACCAGAGGTCCCGGGATCGATACCCGGCCCCGGAAAAATTTTTCCCTTGAAATTATTGAAATTATTCATTACAATTTTATAAAGTTGGACGTTCAATTCTTCCAAAATTTCTGTATTTCGTTTTATATCGCAAAGTGTTTATCCCACCATTTTCCTATGAATCTCCCCCCCCCCCCACGGGTTCAAGTTTCTGATCTATAAGTCGTGCTAAAATGTTCTACACCTTTAATCTTGTATGTTTCTGTACAAAATTAGATTTCAAAACTGAATTTATAAGTTAATGCCGATAACTTCTACAAAATTAGTAATTTTAGTATCAACATCCTTTTTTTTTTTTTTCGTATGAAAGGTGGTACCCTAAACAGTTAAATGTGTTCACTTTTTGTAGGATTCTGTTTTCAATACAAATTTTACTTCTTGTTGGATATTTAACTTTATAAGGCATAACTTTGTACTTTTCTACAGAAACTTACTTATTATAAGTTAATATATTGAAAAAATAATGCTCACTTAGTGCTGATTGCCTTACAATGAAATTAATTACGATGAGTTACAATATATTGTTGTATTAAAAGTATCCTATTATCCCTTAAACACTGTATCGAGAAGAACTTCTCTCTATATCACATGACGGTACTGGTACATATCGGGAATAAGGAATATCGCACAGAGTTGCATTGCCAACATTTTCTTCAAAATATTTTCGACTTTCATTCTCGATCTTGTAATAGCAGCACGATAAGGTGACAATATACACATTATAAGATTTGGGATAAGTATGACACAAACAACTTCCGTTTTATTCATAGAAATCCAAATTTTACCGTCTCCCCCTACAGCCGCACACAAGTTATTTAGAGTGTCGTCATAGCAAGCGGGTAAACACGTTTTTCCATATTGTTGACTCTCGAAATTTTCAAGAAATTCTTTTAAATGTTTTTTCTCCACCTTATTGAACGGAATATTAGCATGTACCATCATATCGCACAAGTCTTTCTGACTAAGCGAAACTGCTTGAGAAAGTGATCCTATGTCTTCATATTTGGATCTTCACGGTGTCTTTCACTGTAAGAAAGTCTCTGAATACAATATTTATGTCTATCATATGATACAATTTGCAGTATATACGTACTGTTTCCTCTATTTATAGAAAGTATCCATACCTAATTTCTTAATATACTGGGTGAACAGTATAGAGCAGAACAGATTTCACGACTGGCCATCATTATGAATTTTGAAAAAAATATATATATGTATATATATATTTAAATCGCAAAAATAATTTTTAATATAGCAGAAGGACAGTTTTTTACACATACAAATTTTCATTGTTGTACAAGATACAGTAATGGAGGGAAAAACTGTTGAATATTTCCAAAATTTTTTCTGGTGTGTGGTTAAGGGCAAGGGGTGGAAATGGAAGATAGCGAATATTTTTATAACAGGTTGAAACAAATACGACAGATCTCCTCCTCCTGCAGAGTGAACATCGAACTTTACCGTACTCGACAAACTTGAAACGAACATAGCGCCAGTAACGCACGATACTAGACGAACCCATTAGCTTAATAAATTTAGCGCACTTCTCTAATATACTATGTTCGATTACATTTTGTAATCATTCAATTAAATTTCTTGTTTGTGTTGGGGTTACTATTATTTGTGATAAATACTCAATATATTAAGAATATAATCATCATTCCATACAACGTGACTCCGCATGTAAACAAATGTTTGAATAGAATCCTCTTGGCTGCAGAGCCAAAAAAAATCTCTCTGTGGCACACAGAACGCTAAGTTAATTAGTTCCCAATATTTTTATGAAGACCTAATAGGAAACGTACTGTTTTTCTAAACACGGAAATTAAATATAATATATGAAAACCCGAAAACTAATTAATATGTCTGTGAAGAAAGAATATAATTTGCAGGTGGGGCAAGAACGAACTGTTGTTGGAAATGAGGTATGATGACATGACATGCAGCTGCGACACCACTCACAATATAACTCAAACACAGGAGATGGGAACATAGGAACCAATCAGTGGTCGGGGCGCGAAAGTATTTTGTGTTGTGTTCGTTGATTATACTGAGTCACCTTATATGAAATGAAGATTTGGCCTATTAATATTGTATCACTATTGTTTTGTTCGTATAATCATAGCTGAGTTTCAAGAACTGTGTAATTTTCTTGAACCTAATTTCATAAAACAATTTACCAAATTTCGTCATAAAAATGAATATTTCTCCACGAGATTAATGAGTTTTTCACAATACATTTTAATTCTTAACTTACAGGTTAATAAACAAAGATTCATAGATACCATATAAAAGGAAAGCTGACTGTTGTTATTTCAACAATAAATTGAGCCCCAAACGGAAAAATCCGAGCGCCTACCCGACTATACTGTGTCTATATTGTGGTCAGCACGTAATATATCTTTTATAAATACAGCATCACATTTAGATTTTACATTAATCAACTGTAAACCTCCTTCCTTGATCGACAATCTGCACTGAGGTCGGGCGATACGAAATACGAAAACTTTCCATAAATAGAATCCTAAAATCTTTTCAATTTGTTGAGCTGTATGTTCGGATATCGGAAGAACTTGTCCAAGGTACCATATTTTGGATAAAATAAACGTGTTTATATGCCACACTTTTTGAATAACATTTAAATTTCGACTGAGATATCTTTGGATTCCATATCTGACTTTTCTAACAATATCCTTCCAGTTTATCTGTATAACATCCATGACATTGGATGTAAATACCATCCCTAAAATTTTCATTTTATTGACATTAGTAAATCTAGTTGGTACCGATTGTCCTCTTCGAGTTAGGACCATGAAAGTAGTTTTCGTATAATTAATGATAGAGCTTGCCAGAACTATTGGGTTAAAACTGGATGAGTGTTGCTAGAAATAGGGATGAATGGCGGAAACTCCTATGGACAGCCAGGACCCATGATGGGTTGTCGAGCTAAGGATGATGATGATGATGATGATGATGATGATGATGATGATAGAGCTTTATGTATTCTCCAAGGAAATTGTTAATAGAAAAAGGAACATCTTCTGCGGACCTCTGAAAAAAAAAACTCAGGAAGAGACTTGTAAAGTGTTTCGTATGGAGTGTGGCATTGTATAGGGCAGAAACATGGACATTACGACGAAGTGAAGAGAAAAGTATTTGAAATATGTATATGGAGAAGAATGGAAAGTGTGAATTGGACAGGCAGAATAAGAAATGAAGCTGTGTTGGAAAGAGTGGACGAAGAAAGAATGATGCTGAAACTGATCATGAAGAGAAAAAGAAATTGGTTGGGTCACTGGCTGAGAAGAAACTGTCTACTGAAAGATGCGCTGGAAGAAATGGTGAACGGATGAAGAGTTCAGGGCAGAAGAAGATATCAGATGGTAGACGACATTAAGATATACGGATCATATGAGGAAATAAAGTGGAAGGCAGGAAATAGGAAAGATTGGGGAACACGCTAGTTTTGCAGTGAAATACCTGGCCTTGGGCAGAACAATGAATGAATGAATGAATGAATGAATGAATGAATGAATGAATGAATGAATGAATGAATAGGGACATTGCAATCAAAATAAAAATCTTAATCACTTGTTATTTATTTTTACATATAGGCTAATTAAATAATAAACTAAATTGAAGGTTTTCTAGAGTATTTGTTACACAATACTACCAAACAGAAAGAAAAAAAAAACAAGGGACAAAAGTTGGGATGTATCTGTGTTAAGTATTTATTACAATAAGAACCAGATTGACAGGTCTTTTGTCACATTATTAACTAGTTTGATTTACTCGGGCATTTGCAACAGCTTGACATCTCTTTGGCATGCTTCGAATGCAATTATCAATCTGGTCTTATGACATTTCATTGAATGCTATGGGTAGTATCTCTGATGATAGCTGCGTGTGGTAGATGGTTGTCAAGTTGCCTCTGAAGCAAATTCTCAGACATGTTCAATTGCATTTAGGTCTGGGCGAGGTGGAAGTAGAAGATGATTGATCTGAAGAGTCGACCTGGGTAGCGCAGTTAGTATAGCGCTGGCCTTCTGTACTCGAAGTTGCGGGTTCGATCCAGGCCCAGGTCGATGGCATTTAAGTGTGTTTAAATGCGACAGGCCCATATCAGTAAATTTACTGCATGTAAAAGAACCCCTGCGGGACAAAATCCCGGCACATCGGCGACGCTGGTATAAACTCGGCAGTTGCGAGCGTCTTTAAATAAATCATAATTTAATTTATTTTGATCTGAAAATCTTCCAGGGCTTCCATAACTACTGCAGCTCGATGTGCACGTGCATCATCATCAAGAAATATAAATCTCTCTTGACCAACGGCATCACGCCTGTTAAAAATGCACTCCCTCGCCATCTCTTCTGCGTACTTTGACCTCTCAGTGCTCCATCGTTTATATGAAGTTCAGTTCGACAGCCTAAGGACAAACCTGCCCAAACCATAACACCTTCTCCACCATAAGAAACTACTCGTTGGACATATTGCGGCTAACTGCGATTGCCAGCAGACCTGTATACTCTCTGACGTCTGTTGTCATTAAAGAGGCAATATCTGGACTCGCCAGTATAAAGGACATTTCCCCTAAGAATACCTTCTTCGATCCTCTGATTGACCCATGCTAATTTTTGTCTGCGATGTATAGGTTCAAGTGATAGACATCTTAGCGGTCTATAGGACGTCAAACCTTCTTCCCAGAATCTATTTCTTAATCTTTTGATCAGATACCAAAAGGCCAGTGACGTTCTGAAGGTCTTGTTGTATATGTCTAGCTGTAGCAAATTGTGTTCTTCTTGCTGGTCCTGTCGAGGCGTAGCCTTACGATTTTATCCACTGCCAGGTCTTCTGGTTACCAAACCTGTCCCCCGAAAACGAGAAAGTAGGCCTACTCTAGAAATCACACTCTGGGATGTACCTATCAAATCTGCTATATCAACCTGACGTTCACCTCGCTGCTCTAATCGAACTACCATTTCTATCTGATCGCTTGACAAATGATGCCTCTGCATGTTCATTCAAAGCATATTAATGAAAAACAGCAATCTTGATGTTAAAACACAATTTAAAATTAAATTAGAACTTGGATGTGTGAAATCTGATGGCACAAATTGTGATTATTTACAAATAAACAATTGAATCAGGCTTCAAATTCTTGTTGATATGCAACATTCAGTTGTTTTCATATCCAAACACCACAGTCTAGTATAGGCTATACAGTCACGAAGCTTAATACGTAGGGAATATTTAGCAAATAACAGTTGTACTTTAGTTGCTAGCCACTAGGGTCGATACTATCGCCTCATCACAGACAATACGAAATAGTACCGGCGGAGTCTATTGTTCCTAATACTCTCAGTTGCTAACCGCTTGGAGCGTTGTATCGAGAGAAATGCAAAAATTCACCTCAAGCTTCGTGACTGTATGATATTAGACTATGATAATACCATAATTATTTCGAGAAAATATTTGGAAGTAATTGATATTGCAATATCCCTATTTTTAGTAGTTTATATATTATTATTATTATTATTATTATTATTATTATTATTATTATTATTATTAGGGAAGGCTTCTCACGTGATAGTCAAATTACGTCGCTGGTTCAGGATCTAGCTGAAGGGGTAGATAGAGGCGGAAGAATCGATGCAGTTGTGATTGATTTTTCGAAAGCATTTGATTTGGTGCCACATGACATATTAATAGATAAGTTAAGTAGGCTAGGAATAGATAAAAGAGTGGTGCTATGGATCCAAGAATTCTTAAAAGGTAGAACCCAGAGAGTTAGAGTAGGTCATGTAATATCGGAAATTGGAAATATAAGTTCAGGGGTGCCACAGGGCAGCGTTCTGGGTCCATTACTCTTTATAATATACGTAAATGACCTATGCCAGAATATTACATCAAATGTGAGGCTATTTGCAGATGACTGCATTATCTATAGAAAGATTAGAAATAATTCAGATGTAGATGCTATTCAAACAGACTTGAATAAAATTTATAACTGGGCGTTAATGCATAAGATGAAAATAAATGGTTCTAAAAGTAAATCTATAACATTTTGTAAAACCCGAGGGGAAACTAGTCTTAATTACGAATTCAGTGGTGTTGTAATTCCGCAAGAACAATGTTGTAAATACCTAGGAGTGTATTTAAACTCCAAACTTTCTTGGGGAGAGCATGTTGATAATGTTACAGGCAAAGCATGGATGGCACTTCACTTTATTATGAGAATCTTGAGAAAGGCTAGCCCCAAATCGAGGGAAATAGCATATCTAACGTTAATGCGACCGTTAATGGAATACGGAACTACATGTTGGGATCCCTATAGAATATATCAGATAAATTCCTTAGAAAGAATCCAGTATAGGGCAGCTAAATTTGTTAAAGGTAAAAGAGAAGATGGAAACGATACGATAAAAGAACTTAAATGGGAAACTTTGGAAAACAGACGTAGGAAAACTAGAATAACAGCATTGTATAGAGCACATCTAGGTCAGAAAGCATGGGTAGACATAACGGCTCGGTTAGAAAAGCCAACGTACTATGGTAGGAACGATCATGATTTTAAAATCAAATGTAGGAAACAGAAAACGGATGTAGGTAAATTCTCATTTTTAAATAGAACTATAAATGATTGGAATGACCTACCTGCATCGGTCTTTGACGGCTGTCCTTCCTTAAGGAGTTTCAAGAATAATTTAAAAAGTTGTGTATCAAGTGCAAATTAAAATTAAGGTGACATTTAACTTTAATTTTTTAAGGTGACATATATTTATTTAGCCTGACGAGTTACTTCCTTGGTTTGAATTGTAAATTATTTAAAAAAAAAGCGTGTAAGAGGGCCTTAGACTAGAAATGTTTAGTTTAAATGTAGTTCTGTTTATATGTACAGTATGCATAAGGGTGTAATTATTTTACTTATTTGAACTGTTGTATCAGTGAAGCGAGGTGAGTCAGTGAAGTTATGGTTTTATAGTGCAGTGAATAGTTCCTATCAGTGATAATTTATAGCGTCAATGAAATGTGTTCTATAGTGTCAGTGAAATGTGTTATAGTGTGTCAGTGAAATGTGCCCTAAAGTGTCAGTGAAATGCGTCAAAGTGCCACTACAGTGAGTGAGATGAGAATAAAGTGAAAGACTATTGAAACTTATGTAGGGCCTATACATAATTATGTAGGTTGTAATGTAAAATTAGGTATTTTATTTATGTTTTATTATTATTGTGTTAAATTATATTGTGTATTCTTATTGTATTGTGTATAAAATTGTATTGTGTATTGTATAATTGTATTGTGTATTGTAAATTTATTGTGTATTGCTTATCATTTTTTTTTGTGTATTGTTTATATTGTGTATATCACTGCCACCGGGTGCTTGCCCACTTGCAGTGTAAATAAATACACACATACATACATTATTATTATTATTATTACTATTACTATTATTATTATTATTATTGTTATTATTATTTTGTTTCGGTAAAGGGCCGCAGATTATGCAGAGAGAGCTATTGCATATCTGGCGGGATAAAGTGATTTTGTGCATTAATCGATGCAATTGCCCACTTTCTTTTATTTTCTATTTCATCTTTAATTTTTTATTGTAAAAATCGGAGATATGCTTCTGCTTTATCATTTTTGATATCCTCAACCCATTTTAGTATACTTCATTTTCTCTTCTGCCTAGAATATTTTAGGCCAATACTTTCAACTGCAGCCTTTTTTTAAATATCTGTTAAGTTCTTCCATTCTTTTTCTATATTTTCTGAAATTTTGATTTGTTGAAGTTGTTTCTTTATTCTACAAGTATAAAGACATTGAATACTACTATCTCTCAATAAAGCTACTTTAAAAATAAGTCAATTATTTTCTTGCTTGGAATTTTTTTATTGTTTCTTTTATTCCATAGTGATGGTATTCTAATAGGGATACTTCATTTACTCCAAACAGTTTAATACACACAATTGAATGCTTTGTTGAAGTGAAGACATTTCGTGGTATACAAATAGCTTCTAGCCACATAACTTATCCTTTTCATTTGGAAATTTGAGAACTGTGACATAACAGTCTCACAGTACGCTCTGTAATTGCTGGTACACACAAGCACACAACATTTAGGAGTCATCTGTAAATAAAAGAATATGGATAAATTAATTTCATTTTTTAAATAAAAGTCTAAACTTCCTTTATTTCAGTTCCCTGAATTTATTTTTCTTTTAGGTTATACTGTACCTATACTAGAAGTAACCGTTATTGTGTAATTCATCTTTTGATTCCTTTTCAGACTTTACTTTTATGATTCACTTATTGTTAACAGTTTGGTGACGTACATGTTGTCATACTACTGTCCGTCCAAGTGGTTATGTCGCAGGGTCGTCCAAACAGGGGAAATCACATGTCAGTTACTTCCTTAACCGGGCCTTTTTTTTTTAAACACATTTACGTCTATATAACACTTTTAAGTTGCAACAAAATAATTTTTCATAATGGTTTTGTTACATTTATGGCTTAAAAGCCCTGTTAACTTAAAAATAAAGAGGTGTTCAAAATAAAGGTTTCGTTTAGAGAAATATAACAGTGAAAATCGCAAGTTTCTACGACTTTCCGTTCTCTTAAAACTGCGTGTATAATGCAACGAGTTAGATACTATAGAGAGGCTGAAGACCTCTGATAAGCGCTCCCTGCGGAGGCCAACGGTACTATGGATCGTTCCCTAAAAAACATGGCGGTCTATAGTACCGCCAGCCTCCGCAAGGAGTGCTTATCAAAGGTACACTGCAACGAGTTGGTACATGTATTATATATTTCAGATACATCAATATTTAATTTAAACATTTCGCTATAGGTTTTGTAAAAAGCTGATTTATAAATGAAAAAGTAATAATTAAGACTTTAAAATTTCCAAAAATGTCTCATTCCCTCGGATTTAAATGAAATGTACCGTAAATCATAATATTCGTTGCTGGATAATTAAACCCTCTCAATACAGGTACCATTGCCGCAGAGAATTATAAGATAAGACGGACTGAGCATAAGCGAAATATCTGTATTAATAAGTTTGTACCATCAAGAGTTTAGTATTTATTGTGTTTATAGGGCCTGCTCCAATTTTCTTTTTATTAATGCGTAGGGCTCTTTTTGTTAACAAAGAGGAAAGTTAGTACTTGCATCACACACAATTTGTCATTATTGTTCAAAATAATGTAAGAACAGTTTTATTCTGCAAAAGTCTCTGCCTAGTTGCGAGACACGTGTGAGATCAATGTTTGTTTCAAATTATATTAGACTACACGATGTCTCCATCACGCGACAATATTTGTTTAAAATTATATTAGACCACATGATGTCTCCATCACGCAAAAAGAAGTGTACCTATCTGTGGCTACTGTTGTTTCCGATAACAATGTTAATCGTAAGTATCTTATCGTTTCAATAAATGTGGTGAGTTATGATCATGAGTAACTTTCTATTAGTGTCATTCTTTAATTATTATGTTGCATGCTAAGAGGTTATTTGTAGTTTTAATAATTGCAGTTTTCAAAAGTTCTCTGTCTTAATTCCAATTTCAAACGAATTTTTCTCAATAACTTAATTACTGGATATTTTTTTTTAATTTTCGCCACTACCTTTCCTATATTTTACTCCTATTAGTTACATACGTCGTCTCTCTTGAAATCACCTGGTGAGCACAGAATTACATAATTTCATATTAAGTTAGATTAGCTGTAAGGTAATTAAATTTGTGACGAAGTCAAAAAATTATTTATTTTTCTTCTGCCGATTAAATTCATCCTCTTTAGGTGCTTTGCTTTGATTGCATCGAGTATATCTTGTCATTTAATATCAGGGCTATATTTAGCGAAACTAATAAAACATAGGCCTACAGCTGTTATAAAACGTAAAGTTTTGTGTGTATTTTACTTTTTACTTATTAACATAGTCTTAATATGTAACTCAATTCACAATAATACTAACTTCATCACAGTCATTTCCTACAACATCCGAGCCACGCCCCTTTGTTTTGACTAACCGAAACATGGCGGACCAATGTTCAATTATCTTCAACTTTCTGAGGTCTTTGTCCTCTCTATAGTATCTAACTCGTTGGTATAATGATACACAGACTGTAGTCGTGACGTCACAACTCCAGGTAGTTCACTGCGATTCTTGAGCTTCACTCAATAGCGTTTCGTACGGTGAAGCAACTAGTGCCTTATTATTTTATATATAAGTTTGTGTGCTATTCTATCGGAAATGCCTCATTGTCTTATTTTTGGGTGTTCAAATATTACGAACACATTCATGTATTTTCTAATCGCCAAAGATCACCGATTAGATTCAAAGCGTGTGTGAATCGAATAAATCGGTGTAATTTCGAACCCACCCGGAATTCTGTCGTTTATTCTGAACACTTCACACCAGAAGATTTTGAAATTACATCTCGGCTTAGAAATGAACTTCTGCGTATCAAAATAAGTAGATCGGTTTAAAAAAAGTGCAATTCCTTCTTTCAAAATTGAAACCGGATGAAATTAATGGACCTCATCAATGCCAGAGAAAGACTGGTGCATATGTAAGGAAGAAGATTATAAAACAAGCAATAGACTAGTCATTTACAAGTTCATGCAGCGAACTTTGTGAGGCAGTGAACGAAGAAGCAGGGACCAACAAGTGATGATACCAATTTAAACACACATACAAATTGCAATGAATTAGGTGTGCAGTGTGGGCTGGGGAGTGAAATTTTTAGGGGTATTTCAAACTGTGAAAGTGAGGAAGTAAATGATAAGGATGTATCGTTCTGTGAAACAACTAGTAGCAGTAGTGACGAGTGCACTGACTCCATAGGAGAAGAGGTTTTACCGAAATATAACAATTTAAAAATAGACAAGAGTGCCATATTTTTTATTGTGTAGAAATGTTTATTCTCTCTATTCGGCCTTTGTCCAATAAAAATTTCGATGTGTATATTGATACAAATTTATCAGTTAAAACTTTGAATTTGCTTTAAAAAATGCAGGTTGTAACAAGTTTTTGAAATTGATTACTTTTTTCTGATCGAGTTAACACTAACATTGAAACAATTATTATAAATGGCCAACAATATGTTTATAGGAGGTAAAGTTATTAAAACCTTATAAATGGAAGGAGCAATTTATTGGTTAAAAATGTATGAATTAAGGTAATTTTTTAATGTTCTGAGTGTTGGTTGCAAAATATAATAAATTATGGTGATTTTTTTAAATTAAGAACAATTTCTAATTAATAAAAATTCTAAATTTCCCTTCTATCGGCAGTTTGAAAGTTTCTCTACTCATTGTCAGGTCGGGGTATTCGTGACGAATTTATTTTATTACACATGAAGGTATGACTTTTCTGTTTCCTATTCCGAGGGGATTCCAATAATTAATCCAGTAAACAGTTTGTAAGCTACATATCGTATGTTCCTGTTATTTACCTCCCGTAAATCTTCCCTTTCAAAATTAAGACTTCGTCCTCACCATCATAACATGCCTAGTAGTATTCAACGTGTCTCTGTTTAGTACAACAGCGTGAAATGCATTATGAAAATTATGTACTCATAATACTCGTACACTCAACACTTTCCTTTACATACCTTACCATTGCACTTCCACAGCAACAGAAACACTCTCGATGAGTTGCTGAAGAAACACCAGTCCGCTCCATATTCTCACTGCTTTCTTTCCATATTCTTACAATTTTATATTTCCTGGGCTCAAATTGATATGGCCTGATTCCAGCCGTGATTCATGGAAATAACTATTTCATGTAAGACATGACACCAGACACCAGAAATTTACACTAATAATAGGAAGAGACTGATGCGGGAAGAAGCTTACAATTACCGTTTGCTGCTACTCAGGGCCTGGCATACTCGGCATAGTGGAGTTGTGACGTCACTTCTGTAACTCCGGGGTTTTAACTGTGGATTGTCGCTGTACTATTAATAGTACGACGCTCGGGTTTTCACAGAAACTAATCTCTACACCTACTCTGTTAGAATAATTTTCTACCTAAAAGTGCATTTTTTTTAAGTTGACAAGGCCTTTAAGAGTAACTATTTTAATACTTTCATTAATAATAATTCAGTTTAAGTAATGAACAGTTTGCAACGCTGTTACAAGATGCGTACTTCACCCTAAGCCAGAGTACCGCGGGGACAGAGTGTAATGGCAGTCTCCTCATCACTGCCATCAATGCTGCAGGGAAGATTGTTTCCGTCTAGTGGCAAGTGCTACTGAATTCACTGCCATGTAGCAGTTTTTTCTATAAACCAGTGGCTGCTGATTAACTGAGGCAAGTGAGGCCAGGCCTCAGTCAATTGGCTTAACTGAAATGAAATTTTGTGTTTTTATATAATATTCTGTATTAGTCATTTGAATGAAGCATATATTGCTGCAGAAGTATTTGAAAACTTTGTGATGTATATAGACCTGTTTTGCAGTAAAAATTTGTTCCTGCGGCCAGAATCGCTCGTGTCGACTCTGACTTCTGCATTTCATAAGTTTTCGCGGGCTTTGTGGTTGAAATTGAAACGTTGTATCTGAGAAACAATTCGTCTGGCCTCGTGGCCTGGTCAGCTTTCCCTCCTCCCATCCATGGACTGTCTCAAGGGTGGAATGGATTGGGTATAGCAGTGACGACTTGTCTTCCTAAATAGGCCATAAAGAACATAAAAATTTCCGCTTTTTAGCAGGCAGAGACCCACATTGTTCTCACCCGTTATGTCTTAGTTTATGACTTAAGCGAGAGTGTTGTACTATTGTATTTCATAGTACAGTAGTGAGGTGGTTCAATGTTGTTATGTGTTTCGGAAAATATAAACAGAAATAGACGCTAGGAATAATGATGATGTATTTAATCCATTGTTAGAGTGTCCTTTTTCGATAAGAAATTATATTGAAAGAAAGGAAGTTTTAAATAAAGATATAGCTTACCGAGATACCTACAGCATCGCTGACAATTTTCTTGACAGATAATCTTAAAATGCGAGTTTCTATTGCATCCTGATATGTGCAACATAAATGCTTAAGTAGTAATGTGGTGCAAAACAAATTTAAATAAAAATAAACCTTGTTTGTTGTTGTTGAAGGAAAAAGATAAAAAGGAAAGAAAGGAAGAATACTGCTAGAAACAAAATCGATTTCGTAGTAAATAAAAAAAGAACACATATTGGCGAAGGAAGATCCTATTCCTCTTATCTTAAGGAATTACTGTGAGAAGTTACTGTTATTGAACACCTTCCACTCTGCATGAATTTTCGTACCACCATTCACAGAAGAGATGCAGCTCTTTGCTTGTTTCATTCTCTTGAACTGAAACAACCCAGAACTCACCACGTGGAGGTGGCTGCATGTCGAGTCCCGCCCTGCCCATCCCAACCTCCCTACCATGTGGGCAAGTGCACTCCATCATTCCTTCTTTGTCATTTTCAATTAATGTTCGACTTGAATCAGTATTTAGGTTTCCATTTCATATCTTTTTTGTTTCAATTTATAAAAGTCACATGATTAAGGTACTATAATCAAGCACTGCATGTCAGTACAACGAAAAATATGAAGAAATGCTTGATGTCATGCTTTTAGTCTGTCATATATTTGTTTCCCTTCTGTAGGACCGTGCATATAAATGTATACACCATAATTAAATGTAAGGTAACTTTCGGTACGATGGACAATATTTTTTACATGAATTTAGGTAAGTTTAATTCCTTTTATTACTGATCCAGGTTGTCGTACTGTACAAGATGGTCCTAATCACAATACCATCAGGAGTTACTTTCAGAGTATGTTATATTGAGACGATGAAGATGTTTTCCATGTAGTTCACACTATATTTTGTCATTATGAATAAAACGACGAAGTCTCTCCTTGTTTTACAACAATCTTTCATCCAGAGTTCATTTGTTCTCTTTCGTAAGTCACATTTCCGTTGAACATTATAGCAGTTCAGTCCAAATTCAGAATTAGTTACACGTTTAATAAATTCTTGTGATTTTTCTGTTTCAGCAGAAGAATCGTAATTTTCGATTGCAAGTATAAAATTTCGAACAAATCTTCAATGTTAGATATTCTAACTTTCTTGATGATGCAAATGATACTGATTAAAAAAATTAATATTCTTAAATCCATAGGCATTTTACATAATCATTTATATAATATTTAATTTTTAAACTTTCTAAATTGCATATTGTGGGCTACTATGATAACCACCTATTGTACTGATATATCCCTTATTTGTCTCCATTCCATATATGTATTTTTCTGGCATTGTTTTCCGGACCTATATGGTCATCTATCATGGTAGACGGATGTATTAATAATAATTATTTGTATCTAAAATTTCTGCATTCTTGTAGCATAAAAGATTATTGATTATTGCAGACAATAGTAAAATTTATTGTAATTTTAGAAATTACGATTATGTCCTTTATTATGGTGTTGCAATATCAAAGTTTAAAGTTTGCATTGCGATGGTGTAGGTCGATAAATGATCAACTGTTTAATATTTCAAGTTGTATACACTGTGAATTGTATGTCTCTGTTGGGTACAATTTTAGTTCTGTTTCTTATTCCAATTTCCGTTATTACGTCCATATATTTCTTCAGTAAAATAAGTGTTCTCGAATACAAGATTAATACATTTGTATAACATGTAATGAGATTTCTTGAAGTCATTCCTCAAAATTTAGGTAAACAAATTTTTTTGTTACAAAATTGCAGTGACAGTGACTATTCAGTGAATACTCGATGAAATAATTTAGAGAGCGGAATTGTAAACCATTATCTGAAGTTAACTCTGCAGTTTACTATTACTCGTCCATGTGAAAACAAAAGCATTACACTCTTTCCTTTATCGATCGTACAGTCGTATCCAAAGAAACTAGACACTATAAAAGAGTCAGTTTAATTTATTAACAGCTTACCATCAAGTACATATTGTAAACTTAAATAGTACATACTTCAACTGAAGTATTGTAGCTAATGTAGATGTAAATGTAACGCATTCGCAGTAGGTACCAACCACTTTCACTATAACGATCGCTATCGATCAACATATTTGAAGAGAATTATACCAGGTGTCCCATCTGCGCCGTTTTGAAAACGGTTATAGAAAACCTATCAACAAGAGAGCACAAAGGATTTTCTAAATTTCAGGGACAATGCTTTCATTAAATCAATGTGATAGCGATTGTTGCTGGTTTAGATCCATGGCTAAATATACCGAAAAAGAATTGTAGTTTGTAATTATTATTATTATTATTATTATTATTATTAATATTATTATTATGTTTATTATTATAATCATTATTATTATTGTTATTATTATCACTATTATTATTATTATTATTATTATTATTATTATTATTATTATTATTATTTATTAACATCACTTTCAAGCTACTGCCGGTAAAGCCTTCGAGTTGCAGTTGCATTTTGCTTTGTTTCACCGTAGAGCAGAACAAAGTCAGTGTCCTCATCATTCGTAAACGCACCAGGATCTTCGTTTTTATCATTTATTAGTAACAAAACAGGAACAAAGTAAATGGACCGGGCTCATAATCCTGTTACTAGTTGTACTTGACATTTCAACCAGTAGGACAGTCGAGTCAATCCGTTCCCTAAGCCTCAGAACTAGGCAGCTATTTAGCGTTTTATGTACGAAAGGAAGTCACGTTCAACAAAAGAGGACGCAGATGGGCCACCTGGTAGCTATGCTCTACATTAGGGTTGCAGTAAACAATGGTGTCTGTACAAATGAAAATAGCCGAAATTTAAATGAAGTGATCACTTAAATAGTGCTTACACTGCAAGGAACTTCTTTGAATGTCGAAAAATGTGGTAGATGCGTAAGAATAACATGAAATATCACTGATTATTTTTCATGACGAAATCATCGTGTCACAAAGTGGATGGCCATTGTATGTTTTAATTTCAAATAAGAATTGATTTATTCTTGATAAAAATTGTGTCGTGTGTATCATTTTGGGGTAAATTGACTGGGCAACAAAATATTCAGCTGACGCTTCATAAACCGAAGATTCCTTACAATAATTATTTTTAAGGAGCTATTACTATTAAACTGTTACAGAAAATAAACGACACATTTTTTTTAAGAATTTGAAATATAATTTATTTCACTTCAATGTAATTAGTGTCAGCGAGATGATATTTGGCGAAGTTGATTCTGAGATTTGTCATTTTATTACCTGACAATCGTTTTATAGTTAGTATAAACCTCTGGAAAATAGTAAACAGATAATCAACTCAAGTGGTAATCGAACCCACGCCTGAGCACACCTCCGATTTTCAAATTTAGTTTATCAAAACATTCAATTAATATGATGTAATTTTTGTTACTTACATAATCTTACTTCATGAGCTGCGTAATATTAATATGAATTGGCGATATCTGATTATCACAGTTACACGTCCAGTAAAAGCTCTCTGCACTTTTGTCCACTCAGTAATCACTGTAGTAAAGTCAACTTCAACTTGAAGAACTTAGAACAGATGCAGCCCAGTACCTTTGCTGCCACAACTTGAAATGTTTACAATTTTATTAAAGGAAACGTGCAGTGGAATAAAAATATCTCATAAAGATCCAGTTATTGAAAAGACTACAATTTATTTTTAAATCGACAAAACTGATTGTGTAATGATACATTACTGGATTGTAGAAATTTAAAATTAATATAGGGCAGATCAGATCAGATCAGATCAGACACTAAGGTTTTGGTGCAAAAATAAGGTTCAGATTAAAATAAAGGGTGTATTTAATGTACGTAAATTATTAGATATCACGAAGTTACATGTCAGCATTTTTACCACAAATAAATTTATACAGAAGTTACAAACAAGCAATACATAAAAACAAACAAATAGAAAAAAAGACAGATATAGAAATGAAGCTCAGATTAAGAGTAGGGGAAGGCCAGAAATCTGCGATAACTAAGGATTTGGATATTAAAATTGCAAAGGATGCGATAAAAGAAATGTAGGGATGTGATCAAGAAATGCAACTAAAGTGGAACTGTATAAAGATCGATAAGTTTGAGAGAGAGAGAGAGAGAGAGAGAGAGAGAGGAAGTGTAGAATCAAATGAATAGAGAAAAAATATAAGTAGGCCTATTTATTGGAAGTGAGAATAATGAGAAAGAAAACTTATGTGTAGGTGGAGTAGTGAAAAACTGAAAATGAGCGCAAATAGCAAGAGTGAATAATAATAGCGAAAAAGTGTTAAGAGAATTGAATAAGTGACAACAAGAAAGTGGTGCTAAAATTTGAACTTTGTAACAGTAAAATAATATAAAAGAAAAATAGGAGAAAAGGTCAATGAAAAAAATAGGGTAAATGACACAATATGATAATGTATAGACAAAGTGAAATTAAGATTTTAGTGAATATTAGAGAAAAAGGGGGGTTGAAAGAAGTAGCCTATGTATTATCTCTGGTCCTGGTCCTGGTCCTTGTCCGGGTCCGGGTCCTGGTCCTGGTCCTGGTCCGGGTCCTGGTCCTGGTCCGAGTCCTGGTCCTGGTCCTGGTCCTGGTCCGGGTCCTGGTCCTGGTCCCGGTCCGGGTCCTGGTCCTGGTCCTGGTCCGGGTCCGGATCCTGGTTCTGGCCCTGGTCCTGGCCCTGGTCCTGGTCCTGGTCCTGGTCCTGGTCCTGGTCCTGGTCCGGGTCCGGGTCCTGGTCCTGATCCTGGTCCGAGTCCTGGTCCTGGTCCCGGTCCGGGTCCTGGTCCTGGTCCTGGTCCTGGTCCGGGTCCGGGTCCTAGTCCGGGTCCTGGTCCTGGTTCTGGTCCTGCTTCTGGTCCTGGTCCTGGTCCGGGTCCTGGTCCGGATCCTGGTCCTGGTCCTGGTCCTGGTCCTGGTCCTGGTCCGGGTCCGGATCCTGGTTCTGGTCCTGGTCCGGGTCCTGGTCCTGGTCCTGGTCCGGGTCCTGGTCCTGGTCCTGGTCCGGGTCCGGGTCCTGGTCCTGGTCCGGCGGGCCCGGGTCCTGGTCCTGGTCCTGATCCGGGTCCTGGTCCTGGTCCTGGTCCGGGTCCTGGTCCTGGTCCTGGTTCTGGTCCTGGTCCTGGTCCTGGTCCTGGTCCTGGTCCTGGATACAGCAGTTTTCCTTTGTTCAAACATATTAAATTGCCCTTTCATATCATTTTTGTTGTATTTCTTTCTACGTTTTACCCTGATTACCTGTAATTTGTAAGTACGTTTCATGCAGTTTTTATTTCTTCCACCAGACAGTATTGTTATACCATAAAGAAATTTAAAGAAAAAAAATGGTCTTGTGGAATGAGAAAAACGCTAAGAAAATAACATCCCAAGATAATACTGCTACATAATCAGTGCATTGATAAGCATATATTTTTCACGAAGAAGTATACAATGGTAATACTTATCATTTAAAATTATTTGGACCACAAAAAGCAGCAAATATTCTTCATTTAACAAAGGAAATCGGATGTTGTATTCACTCACAAATTCAAAGCTACAAATCTCTTGAAGTAATTTCCAAAAGAACCGCTCATGTTATTGCAAGAGCGCAGTGAACAAAATCTATTTTATAGTACAACTTCTGTCACTTATATATGTCACCAAAGTTACACTTATTTCTAGTTTAATTTCATGGTAAATTTAAAAATAAATACCAGGAAATTATCCGTGTATCGAAATTAGCCGAGTTTTCCCTATTGATTAGGAATTATATAGCAATAAGTTTTTCGAGAAATAATACTAAGAGATTAATTATCAAGGAAGTACAGTAATTTAGAGTAAGGTAAATAAAAATTACAAATTTTACTGAATAGAAGCTTGTGTGGAATTGAGGGCAATTTTAGCTACAGAACTACGACGGCACGAGAAGGCAATAGCAGAATGCAGTTAATTCTCAGTTAGCAAGATGCAGTGTTCACAACAGTAATTCAGAAAACGGGAAACTTCTATAACACTATGATATGCCAAAGCATTTAATATTATCTGGAAAATGAAATTATGATTTAACAACATTCAAACATTATACTAATTTTATAATATTATAAAACTAGTTTATCTTCCTGTATTTAAGGTGCGATTACAATTGTAGCTGTAGATTTAATTTTTCTAGAATTTGTCTTTATTAAATTGGTCTTTTCAAAATTATTTCACACATATGTACAATACATATGCACTCATGTAGGCCTAATGGATACGAATAGGAAACTACATTGTGTAGCTGATAATAATTTATTTAACTGTTCTAATGTTGTTATGTTAATGCCGATTATTGTATATTATTTCAGGCACTACCATCTGCCCAAAGCCATTTCGTATGTTTTTTTTTAAATTGCAAGAAAACTCAATATTTTGTGTACAATGTAAATTTAATATCGGTAACATTAAGTAACATCCAGTGTTATACTTAAAATATTGGTACAGTAACCATTTAGATTATATAAACGCAAATAATTTAATTTTATTAGCGTTTCTCGAAAGGATACATGCTTCAGTTGCCTTTGATATAACATTGTTAGTCCGAAATTACATTTATGACTATTAATCGCTCTTTAATTGTTCCCTTTAATTTACATTTCCAAAAAAAAAAAAAAAAAAAAAAAAAAAAGAACATGACAAAGAGATTTATCAACTTACTTTAAATGATTTTTAATCCAAATAGGCCTAATATTCAAAGAAAATTCTGGACGCTGTTTTCTTCTCATAATTATGTAAATAATTTATATTTAACTATATATCTAATTGTTTTTGTAACGGCTGCTCAGAGTTCGCTGTGGTGCTCCATGGATGGGTAATTTTTTAAAACATTGATCTGCGAGTATTGCATGATATTTCGTAAATTATAAAATATTACGGAACTCATGTTCAATAAAAATGATTTGTAAGTTTTCTGAAACTAGTTATGATAGTAAAGGGAAGTTGACAGAGTCCCTTTTCTTTATTCTTTGTAACTTATTTAATTTGCAAAAATAAACTGTACGAACTGTATGCTTTCAACGGTTTCACTACATCTAATACAGTTACTTAACCTTTATTTTAAAAAACATCTTTGTAGAGTGGAATGGATTGTACAACTAATTTCATCTTCGGAATATGTATGATAAGAACTTCCTTGTGTTAAATATTAACGTACCTTGTTAACATGTTTCGACCTATTTTCAGTAATCTTCGGAACTGGTCGTTGTTGGTCTTGGCGCCTCTTGTTTCCTGTGTTGGTGCGTTCGTAGTGTAGAGTCAAAGAGTGTATGTGTTTTGAAATTGAGTTGTGTGTTGACTCTACACTACGAACGCACCAACACAGGAAACAAGAGGCGCCAAGACCAACAACGACCAGTTCCGAAGATTGCTGAAAATAGGTCGAAACATGTTAACAAGGTACGTTAATATTTAACACAAAGTTCTTATCATACATATTCCGAAGTGATACAGTGTTAAAAGTTGTGTAATCAAGATGTACAACTAATTTCAGTTGGCTCTAAATACATTGATACAAATGGTGCGAACTTGAGAAAGAGCCTAAACTATGTTTTTCCTTGGTATCACTAAATTTAAATGTACTTATTATCTGTTTCTATGTAGAACGGGAACATTGGGATATTTTCTTAGAAATCGTCCTTTTACTTTTCAAAAATCCCTGTTTTTCAGATGTCATTCATTAAAATCCTTTGCTCTAATATAAATTTCAGTGGTGTAATTTGAGCGAGCTAATCTAGAGAACTGAAATGTGAGGATTCGATCGTTAAGTGTAACTGAAGTGGAGCTGAGGAAAAGATCTAGGAATAATTAGTTAAGTGTTAAGGAGAAGACGCATAGAATAAACCAGTGAAAGGGAAATTAGTAAAGAGAGTTAAAATAAGTCATAAATGGTAAATAACCAACACTGAGTGTTTTATGTAGTCCAGAGAGGAAGAATCTGGGAAGTGCAGTAGACAATAAATGAAAGTGAGTGCAAGTAGGGAGAAGATATACCAATGAAACAGAAAGAGATATAAGTGAATTGAAGAAGACTACTAAGGAAGTTACTACAAACATTCGAATTTTGTAACATTGAATGAATGCAAGAGTAAAATTCTGAGAAAATGTCAGTGAAAAATAGGGAAAATAATGTAGTACAGTAAAACGTAGAATATAGATACGTAAAAATTAGTGAATTTTAGTCAGAGATAAATATGCTTGAAGATAAAAAATTAGGGATAATAGTAATAGAAGATAGCAATGACAGTAGAAGAGGATTAGTTGGATTGTAGCCGAGAGTGTTTCTAAACAAGAATAATGTACACAAGTATTGCATAGTTATCAGGAATAGGATAGACAGAAGATAAAGAGTATTACAACTACTACTACTACTACTGCTGCTGCTGCTGCTGCTGCTACTACTACTACTATTGCAACTACTACTGCTATTGCTGCTAATATAAATTGTTGTTTTCTATTTGTTTTTACAATGAAACGACTTAAGAGCCATAATCAGATAGTTCACCCTTTTCAATGTACCAAAATAAAAAGAAAATAATTGTTATTAAAAATGAATTTTGCTGCACTCATCTCAAAGTTTAAGTGTGCTGTGATTTCCGAAAACGGTTAACAGCTACTCACTAACGTGTGCTTAATAGTAATATATTTTTTAATTTCTGTAGTGACTCTTGTCTTCGTCTCCCTCTGGAACTGAATTGATATTCTCACTGAATCAGTTATACTGGTTTAAATATTTAATACTGGGTTGCAAGGGACAGTGAAGTGCATTCCATAACCTCTCCTATCCAAAACCCAACCTCAACCTGCTCGTGGTGCAACCTGCTTTTACAGATGAGGCTCTGGGGACCGAGTATTGGCGGTATAACCACACCATCAGGAATAGAGGAAATGCTATTTCATCTCTTACGCTGGCCTGCCACTGCGTAGAAATGTTCCACAAGTGGTACTTGTGAGAAAGGTCGGTGGACTCTAAAACTCCTCCCGGCCAGGTCCGATGGACCCATTAACCAACGACAGGTGTGGCCTTCCAGTCATACTGGGGGTTTACGTGAGTGGGTGATGTAACCACCATTACAAACAAAAAATTGGTGCCCACTTAAAAAACGGTTACACTTATGCTAATCTGTGAAGTTCTACCTGATGGATCCACCACAGAGAAATATTGGAGAGCAAGAACGCTAATGGCTTCGTTGCCAAAGCCCGGCATTAGATAACAACAACAACAACAACATATTTAATACTTTAATTTAGACGTGTAGTTGCAAAATCAGATACATCACTTTTTTTCCGAAATGAGTTAATGTTGTATTTCATATCTTCATATGATTCTACAACTGTTATAGCACTGTTATGCTCCAAAGCCAGATACATAACATGGATTTGTATAATGAAAAAGAGAATTGGTTGCAAATCCTTAGTTCCTTGCAAACGTTTTTCCTTCGTACTGAAAAATTATGTTTTGATTTTGCAACTATACGCCTCAATTCACTAATGGAACGGGTTTTATAATCTTCACATAACCGATACACACTCTTACCCACCCATGCACACGACAGACACAAGCTGTCACTGGCCTTCATAGATAATTTCCGATACATGTAAATCTTATTTTTAAGGGGAGATGTTGTATAAATTGAATTCTTACCTATTTTATGATAATTTCTTCATTTTTGTATATATAAATATCATTGCTGCAACAATTTAAATTTGAGATTACTTACTTACTTATGACTTTTAAGGAACCCAGAGATTCATGGCCGCCGTCACATACGCTCATCATCGGCCTCTATCCTCATCAAGATAATCCAATTTCTACCATCATATCCCACATCACTCAAGTCCATTTTAATATTATCCTCTAATCTATGTCTCGGCCTTCCCAAAGGTCTATTTCTCTCAAGCCTCTCAACTAACAATCTATATTCATTTTGGAGTCGCCCATTTGAGTTTAGTAAAAATAATTGGGGCAGAAATGTTGGGGGGGGGGAGTATCAAGGCACTGTAGGTCACGATAGTGAATATATCTGAGCCATTTTTAAGATAAGTTCAAAACCTCTTTGTCATTTTACTCCTAAAAGAACATTCTTTAAAATGGTTGTATCATAAATTTGATATTCGTTTTCAAAATGTGAAAATAAAGAATACATCTTAAGAATCAATTTTGGAGATACCATTAGAGAAACATGTGAGGATATTATTTTATCAAATGCAACAAAATAACAAATCTCTGTTACACAGAAAGTTTCCTAATTATCTAAGAATGTGTGTTTCAAATAAAATCCATGTATTAATAGTTCGAAGATATAAAAATATTCACTCTTTGTATGAGAATGAAGCAAAAAATTAAAGTTACCAGAAATTGCAATTAAAATTTAGTGTAATTTAAAAACTCTGTGCTTTAAAAATGACAGCCTAAAGGGTTATATAAATGTGCATTAAATTTTGTGCGATGAAATTTTGAAATTTCAAAGATTATTTTAAACAAAGAATTTTTCTTTTTAAAAATTCACTCGTTTTCCACCACATTTTAACCATTCTTGTTCTTTGAAAACCCTATGCATCATAGTTTTAAAGATAGCGCTGCAGTAGTTGACAAGGGCATATATCCTCATTAAATTTCATGCCATATATATTTCTCACATATTAAAGTGTATTTTACAGCAAAAACATTATTTTTCATTCAATGGTTTTCCACCATATTAAAGCCATCCTCCTTCCTCAACATCGCAAGTAGCATTTGCAATGAATTTTCATATTGCTTTTCTTTTTGTATTAAAGTTTTATTTTCTCATTGCTTATCTATTTTTATTTAATTAACATTAAGCAGGAATCTGAATGTTTATAGAATAATCCATTAACTGTACGTAAAAAAAAGAAAATATGACGCCCGAAGTTAATTTCACCTCTGTCCATTTCAAGTGGTGGATAGTGGTGAGAGTTGCTGGGAAATATACCAATATATTCCCGCATTATTGGCAATTAGTTCGGTTTGGTTAAGTGGTCATAATTTTACCTTAAAACATTGGCGATGAAAGAGTAATGGAACAGAGGAAAAATTCTCTCCGGCGCCGGGTTTTCAGCTCTTGTGGATAAAGCATCAGCACGTAGAGCTGAAAACCCGGGTTTAAATCCAGGCGCCGGAGAGAATTTTTCTCCATTCCCTTACTCTTTCATCGTATTATGATGCAGAATATCTGCATGGAAATATCATATGTACTTCGGTACATTAGAATAATATATATGATATGCGTAAATCACTTCGTGATTTAAGACGGCGATTATTCCGTCGGATCCCTACCAACTAGTCACTCATAACGAGTGCACCTCAGCATATGTGTGGACTTCAGTCCTACGTTCAGAGACGTCTATGACGTAGTGCAGAGGGCGGCCACTAGAGGGAACCCAAGAGTTGGAACTTAAACTGAGACGATTCTGTCCAACGCCGGGTTGGGTATCCGGTGTGGCTTAGCGGATAAAGCATCAGCACGTAGAGCTGAAAACCCGGGTTCAAATCCCGGCGCTAGAGAGAATCTTTCTCCATTCCATTACTCTTTCATCGTATGATGACGCAGAATATCTGCATGGAAATATCATATGTACTTCGGTACATTAAAATAATATATATTAAAACATTGAGTTTAGAAAAAAATATTTCAAAATTTTTACCATGTTTCCTTATTAAACTGAAAGCTAGGATGGAGTTTTTAATGTTGCTGTTGTTTTCTAATACCAGGCGTTTGACAATAAAATCACTTGACCTCCTGCACTCCAATATTTTTCAAAGATATTGTCATGGTCAGCCACTGAAGCACAGATTTTGAGGGAGTTGTTAATGTAGTTTCAGACAAAATATCACATAATTTTAAAAACTGCTAGCCATTCATAATTACTAACTACATTCAAGAAAACAAAGCAAATGTATGAACTTACCTTACAGTAAGTCCATTGCCATCCAAACATTAATTTCAGTGCACTCTAGTGACAGCAAGAGAAAAAAGGATTTCTTAGGACTGAGGTTAAAAAAAAAGAACTAAGAAAAAACGTAAATCTCTTTCCTATTGTATGGCCATAAAGATATAATTAATTCATAATGTACAGGTCCAAACGTTTCTAAGCGTGAAGTGCCTATCGGGAAACAAAATATTTAAATGGAAAATGCGACCACAAGTGTCTATTTATCGCTATATTGAGTGGAACCAAGGGACGGAGCGTGATATTCAGACATATTGTTAGAACATAAAGAAACAGGTCGCCAAATAAAATGAAAGGTTTGATGATAGGTAACATTAAGGAGTGTATATAAATTACTATTACTCTAACAGAAGCGTTACTATGAACAAGTGGGGAGAGAAACATGGGAACACTCAGAGGGCAATCTATCTGAAAATGGCTCTTAGAAGTACAATATTTATACTACTTACGCCTCAAACAACAACAAAGCAAACAAAATATATACCTTAAACAAGACCAACACGTCGTTGTTGTTTCCTCATCTTCATCTTCCGTTGCTAAGTGCTCCAATGATGGTCCAGGCATGGAACCTGGCAAGGATTCAGGCATGGGATCTTCCATCGATGATGCAAGCAGAGGAGTTATCAAGGGATCTCGCATAGGCGCTGGTAAAGGATTTTGGATGGGATCTAGCATGGGCGTTAACAAGGCATTTGACATGGGATCTAGCTTGGTTTCTGGCATGGGAACTGGCAAGGAATCTTGTATCGGAGTTGGCATGGGTGTTACCATTGGAGCTAATATTGGTAATGGCAAGGAATCTGACATGGAAGCAGGCATGGAATCTAATATGGATGCTGGTATGGGATGTTGCTTGGTTGGTGACATGGGAGCCGGCACGGGATATGGCCTGGGTGATGGCAAGGCATCTGACATGGGTGATGACAAGGAATCTTGCATGAAAGTAAGCATGGAAAATGATGTGGATGTTGGTATGCGATCTGGCTTAGTTGGTGGTATAGGAGATGGCATGGGTTCTAGCAAAGAATCTCGCATGAGTGATGACAAGGAATCCGGCATGGAAGCAGGCATGGGATCTGGTATGGGGTCTGGCTTGGTTGGTGGCATGGAATCTGACAAGGCATCTAGCATGGGTGATGGCAAGGAATCCGGCATGGGATCTGGTATGGGGTCTGGCTTGGTTGGTGGCATGGAATCTGACAAGGCACATAGCATGGGTGATGGCAAGGAATCCGGCATGGAAGTAGGCATGGGATCTGGTATGGGGTCTGGCTTGGTTGGTGGCATGGAATCTGACAAGGCATCTAGCATGGGTGATTCCAAGGAATCCGGCATGGAAGCAGGCATGGGATCCGGTATGGTGTCTGGCTTAGTTGGTGGCATGGAATCTGACAAGGCATCTAGCATGGGTGATGGCAAGGAATCCGGCATGGAAGTAGGCATGGAATCTGGTATGGGGTCTGGCTTGGTTGGCGAGATGGAATCTGACAAGGCATCTATCATGGGTGATGGCAAGGAATCCGACATGGGAGCCGGCATGGCATCAGACACTGGAGCTAGCATGCGTTCTCGCAAGGAATCTGGAATGGGTGATGGCATGGAAGCTTGTATAGGATCTGGCAGGAGTGCTGTTATTGAACCTGATATAGGTGTTGCCATTGGAGCTAGAATGGGGTATGGCAAGGAATCTGACATGGGATCTAATATAGGTGCTTGTATGGGGTCTGGCTTGGTTGGTGGCATGGAAGCTGGCATAGGGACTTCTATGGGTACTGGCATGGGATCTGAATAGGTTGCTGACAAGGAATTCGCCATGGAATCAGACATGGGAACCAGCATGGGGTCTAGCATGGATCCTGGCATAGGCGTTGACATGGAATCTTGCACTGGTAGTGGTATTGGATCTGGCATGGGAGCTGTCATGGGTCCTGACATATCATCTGGAATGGCTGCTGGTCTGGGTACTGGCACGGGATCTGGCAAGGATGATGTCACAGAAGTTGGCATAGGTGCCGGCGTGTAATATGTCTCGTCATCTAGTACGGGACGTGGCCCAAAAAATATATATCTTAAACAAGACCACCAGGCATTCCTTCTTCGGTGCCTACCTTCTGCTGGCATGGAAGCTGGCATCGGTAGTGGCATAGGACCTGGCATAGGCACTGATATGGAATCTTGCACTGGTAGTGGTATTGGATCTGGCATGGGAGCTGTCATGGGTCCTGGCACATCATCTGGAATTGGTGCTGGTCTGGGTACTGTCATGGGATCTGGCAAGGATGCTGTCACAGAAGTTGGTATAGGTGCCGGCGTGTAATATGTCTCGTCATCTAGTACGGGACGTGGCCCAAAAAATATATATCTTAAACAAGACCACCAAGCATTCCTTATTCGGTGCCTACCTTCTGCTGGCATGGAAGCTGGCATGGGTAATGGCATAGGACCTGGCATAGGCGCTGACATGGAATCTTGCACTGGTAGTGGTATTGGATCTGGCATGGGAGCTGTCATGGGTCCTGGCATATCATATGGAATTGGTGCTGGTCTGGGTACTGGCATGGGATCTGGCAAGGATGCTGTCACAGAAGTTGGCATAGGTGCCGGCGTGTAATATGTCTCGTCATCTAGTACGGGACGTGGCCCAAAAAATATATATCTGAAACAAGACCACCAGGCATTCCTTCTTCGGTGCCTACTTTCTGCTGGCATGGGTAATGGCATAGGACCTGGCATAGGCGCTGATATGGAATCTTGCTCTGGTAGTGGTATTGGATCTGGCATGGGAGCTGTCATGGGTCCTGGCATATCATATGGAATTGGTGCTGGTCTGGGTACTGGCATGGGATCTGGCAAGGATGCTGTCACAGAAGTTGGCATAGGTGCCGGCGTGTAATATGTCTCGTCATCTAGTACGGGACGTGGCCCAAAAAATATATATCTTAAACAAGACCACCAGGCATTCCTTATTCGGTGCCTACCTTCTGCTGGCATGGAAGCTGGCATGGAAGCTGGCATGGGTAATGGCATAGGACCTGGCATAGGCGCTGACATGGAATCTTGCTCTGGTAGTGGTATTGGATCTGGCATGGGAGCTGTCATGGGTCCTGGCATATCATATGGAATTGGTCCTGGTCTGGGTACTGGTATGGGATCTGGCAAGGATGCTGTCACAGTTGGCATAGGTGCCGGCGTGTAATATGTCTCGTCATCTAGTACGGGACGTGGCCCAAAAAATATATATCTTAAACAAGACCACCAGGCTTTCCCTCTTCGGTGCCTATCTTCTGCTGGCATTGAAGCTGGCATGGGTAATGGCATAGGACCTGGCATAGGCGCTGACATGGAATCTTGCACTGGTAGTGGTATTGGATCTGGCATGGGAGCTGTCATGGGTCCTGGCACATCATCTGGAATTGGTGCTGGTCTGGGTACTGTCATGGGATCTGGCAAGGATGCTGTCACAGAAGTTGGCATAGGTGCCGGCGTGTAATATGTCTCGTCATCTAGTACGGGACGTGGCCCAAAAAATATATATCTTAAACAAGACCACCAGGCATTCCTTCTTCGGTGCCCATCTTCTGCTGGCATGGAAGCTGGCATGGGTAATGGCATAGGACCTGGCATAGGCACTGATATGGAATCTTGCTCTGGTAGTGGTATTGGATCTGGCATGGGAGCTGTCATGGATCCTGGCATATCATATGGAATTGGTGCTGGTCTGGGTACTGGCATGGGATCTGGCAAGGATGCTGTCACAGAAGTTGGCATAGGTGCCGGCGTGTAATATGTCTCGTCATCTAGTACGGGACGTGGCCCAAAAAATATATATCTTAAACAAGACCACCAGGCATTCCTTCTTCGGTGCCTATCTTCTGCTGGCATGGAAGCTGGCATGGGTAATGGCATAGGACCTGGCATAGGCACTGATATGGAATCTTGCACTGGTAGTGGTATTGGATCTGGCATGGGAGCTGACATGGTTTCTGGAATAGGTACTGATATGGTATCTTGCATGGGAGCTGGCATTGAATCTATCATGGGAGATGACATAGGCGCTGGCATGGATGCTGGCCTGCGATTCGACATGGGAAGTAGCCCACAAAATAAATACCTTAAACAACGCCAGCAGCAACTCTTCGTTCTATTGTCATCTTCTTCTTCTGGTGGGTTCTGTAATGATGGTGCTGGCACGGGTGATGGCACGTGTGGTGGCACGGGAGGAGGCACGGGTGGTGGCACGGAATGTGGCACGGGTGGTGGCATGGGATCTAACATGTGAGCTGGGATTGGTTCTGCCATGGTAGCTGGCGTGGTTTGGGGTATTGTACCTGGCTTGTCTTCCATGTATCCTGGTAAGTCTGCAAGAAGCAAAATAAACTTGATTGTTATGCATGTGTCACTGCATTCACTTGCTTTCAGTGAATGACATAGACCTAGTAGTAAGGCGAGGATACGTATTCAACTGCATAATTTACTCTCCATTTTCAAGTCATACAAAATCATTTTGTACATGTTTTGAACGACAGTAGTAACGAATATACAAAATTAACTGTACCTTTTTTTTTCATATTTCAGGCGTTCCTGTGTATATTAACTATTGAGCATGCTATGCAGCATATTTTCAGGACTTCATGGCATAAAGCTCCAAATTAGCATACTTGGTAAAAACAATAATAATCTTAATTGTCAGCACATAATATTTTTCTCTTAACTGTACTCGATGGCGGAAATTCCTTGCATATGCAATGTGGATTGGCAAAACCAAAACAATCACACTATGCATTTGTTCCATTGCACTACTGCGCAACAAGAACCATTTCCAAAGACATCTATCTACCTGACTTCATCATCATCCATACAAGTTTTAGGTCATGTGGTCTATTAGATCTCATAATAAAGAGTAATTTTCTCTCAAACTCTTTATGGGGCTTCCCAGAAATCTTTTCCCCTAAGATAGATAGTGAAGCATAGCTTTTGGGATTCTGTGGGATCTCATACATCGCAAACGTCTCATGCAATTGTTCTCATATTTTGTATGAAATTGAGTATTGATTACAGGCGGAGTTCTTCCATTACTTCATCGCTGCGCTTATGGTCTCATTTTTATATAATACTGTTCTTCGCATAAATCTTATTTCATTAGCTGTTCTTTCCCCTTAATATATTTGCCTCACTACCATAAGTCCATTCCTGTGGAGTAACGGTCACCTCGTTTGGTCGCGAAACCAAGTGGTCCGAGTTCGAATCCCGATCGGGGCAAGTTACCTGGTTGAGGTATTTCCGGAGTTTTCCCTTAAGGGAATAAGAGCAAATGCTGGGTAACTTTCGGTGCTGGACCCCGGACTCATTTCACCTGGATTATCACCTCCATTTCATTCAGACGCTAAGTAACGTGAGATGTTGATACAACGTCGTAAAATAACTCAATAAAATAAAAAGAACTGCCATAACAGAGTACAGGGTTTGTTGAAGTCGTATTCTAGTGCTTTTCTGTACCAGGGAAGGTTTCATTACTCTATTGATCATTTACATAGTCTTGGAGTGTTTTACAGTTTTGCTCATTATTCTAAATAATTATCAAATGTTAATTTGTAGCCAATATATGTAATATCATTTGCTCTTTCTAAAATTTTGTCTTCCAAACATATTTTACTAGGGACAAGCTATTTTCGCCAGAAGGTGAAACTTTCTTTTTCTGTATTATTTCCATGTTATATTTTGCAATGATATTTTACTAATGTACTGAGTATTGTAGATCATTTTCTGTAGGTGCTATTAAAACTAGGTTATCCACAAATATTAATTAACATATTTTTAAATATCTGTTTATCTCCAACTCTTTATATCGCATGGCTCTCCATTCCTGAATAATTTTTTTCGTGTGCATTATAAACAGAAAAAGAGAAACACCGCAAATCCGTTTCACTCCTATGTTAATTTCGAGCCATTCTGAGGTCGTGTTATTCATTTTGTCTAAAATTAAATTTATCCTACCTGACTTAAAAATCCCATAACCACCTTCTCCTGTTTCACTTATTCTCAGTTGGCATCTCTTTTGATAAGTTTATTCATACACACTAACATCTATGATCGTATCACGTGTGTAGGATCTTTGGGTAGGCTATATCTGTAGGCCATGGACTTTTGTTCTGACTCTGTTTTTATTGTCGTGTGTTATAAATGGCTTGTGTTCATGTAATTGATTTAGATTTTATTTTAATGTTCATGATATTGGTGATTAAGGGTGTTATGAATCATGATACGCAAATTTCCAATCCAGTATATGCCTTCGTGACTGAGGGAAACCATGAAAAACATGAGTCAAATTGGCTGGGCACGGAGTTTTAACCCAGAATTTTTCGAATATGGGCCTAAAACATTACCAGTTTTCTTTATTGCTTATCCATTTTTGTAATTTTATTGTTAGTTACAATTATAACAATAAACGTTACATTACAATAGACTATTAGGTCATGCTGTGTTGTGCAATACTGTCCAGTTGTGCAATTAAACGGTCTTCGGAGTAAACTTTGTTACTTAATCTTTCATCCAGTGTTCGCACTATGTAAGTTTTCGGGGCACTGTACTGGAATGTGGCGCTTTTTAGATTGTAATAATGGTGAGGGTATACCTTGCACCAAAATATATGACGGTCTTTCTTCCTGGAATTGTAAACCCTCGTAAATCCCTATCTTCTTAACCCTTAGGCGCGTGGCATAAATACAATGTGATAATGACTTCAGGAATTGGCAACTCAGCTAAATTTTATATAAGTGTCTATCTGTAGCATACAAGAGACGTCTAATTTGGGTCGGATGAGATCGGTCGAGATCGGTCGCGTTGTGAGGAGTAGAAATTTTCAGGTGTAGCTAGCTATATTGTATGTCGAGTTCTTATTGGCTACCATCGACTAATGTGTGATTCGGAGACAAATAGAAATGTCGCTCTCAAACATTCCATGTGACGTCATAGAGAGGTCGGGCTTCGCGATCAGCTGTATGCTCTGTGCTATTGAAGAGAGATAAACGTTTCAATTTCGATTATAAAGTAATTCATTTCACTTATAGAATTAGTTACAAAACACTTTGACATTTCGACGGCTTAGTGTCAAAGGACACTATCGCCAAAAATCGACTTTCTGAATTATTTGTAGTATCATGTTGTACAAAGTAGCCTTTATAATAGTGTGAAAGTAATATGTCTCTACAAGTAATAGTTTTTTTTTTGTTTTTTTTAAGATAGTGTTGTGTTAATTTAGACAGATGCTGAATGTCAAACAACACTATCTAGACTTAGTTTTCTTTGACAATAATAAAATATAAACTAGAAGAACACTGAGTTGAGATAGTGTTCTTTGTCTCTAAATTATTTAACATTTCTAAGATTTATTGGTGACACTTCCTCAGAACATACAACCAAGAATGTAATACAATCACCATACTGTTTATTGTTAAAGATTTGATAATTTTTTTATTAATAGAACACGCATTCTTAAATCAATCCAGTTTGTAAGAAGTTTACAGTTTGTAATAAACGTTCTATATCTGGACTGTACACCTTAATCAAGGTAACAGGGTTGATGAATTGGTATTAAATGATAAAACATAGGTAGCACAGTAAGCCTAAGGTTGCGGTGCATCCGGATCAATGATGAGCCCAAATGTTGGGGGGAGGGAAATTCAGGAATGCTAATGTTCAGACAGAAAACCTTTCATATTAACGTCATATTTTCAAAAATAATTTTAATATAGCTTTTCATAATCCCAGAAAGCATCAATGCAATAAATGTTATAAATATGATCACATGTCTGAACTTAAGAAGATAGAAACGGAGGCAGTTCGTCAGTCCCACATTGAAAGAAAGGAAGCAGCTCAAGTAAAAGAAAATTACAAAATTATGGCATCAGTGAACGTTCTTTACTTTTTTTAATTTTATTTCGAAGCTGTGCGCTACAATCCAAGTTTTAAAATGGAATGAGTGTTTTATAAACGTAGATTAGCTGTAGGCCTATATAATTTGACCGTGTATGCTGTAGCCAACAGAACAGCACAAAATTTTATATGAAACGAGATAATTGCAGAAAGGGAAGCTGCAGTAGTACCATCACGTCTCTTTGCTCAAATGAAAAAACTGCAGAATGGTAAAAGGTTCTATTTCATGTTCGATACTTGTGGAGGAATGTGCTTATATCAACCATGCTCCTCTACGCTGCGAATGTTTTTGACATACCTCAAATTGAACATATTTTTTTTAACCAGGACATTCACAAATGGACACAGTCCACGCGAACATTGAAAAAAAAACAACCAAACATACAGAAATATTTGATCCATCAGGGTGATACACTATACTTTAAGCTGTATCAAAAATAGAAGTGAAACAGAGTGATTTAATTATGTAAGAGAAATTCAGCAGACATTAATAAAGAACAAGAAAGTTGACACTAACGGAAACATTGTAAGATGGCTGGATATAGTGTGGTTCCAGTATCGGAAAAGTAACAGTGAACACTTATTATTTAAATACAAGTATGATGAAGAATTCCAAAAATTCAATGTACAAAGCAAGATTACACTTGGATTTAGGCTGGATAATCGTCAGCTTAAACCAAAGCATCAAGGAGCACTAAAAATATACAAGATTAGAAAATTAAAAATCTATTGCAACTGTGTAAACAGAATATTTTACCAGGAAATTACCAATTCTTTTACAATAGTTTAAAAATGGAGAACAGGAAATCGTAATATAAGATACAGTACTCAAAATGAAGAGCAATGAGTGATTATAAAATTAAGAGGAAATTTCAAATTTTTATATGAGAGGTGTAGATATTGATACTATTCAAAACATAAAATACTGAATCAAATATAATATAATATATTCATATTATAATTTTATTCAATGTCATTTAGGGCACAAATTCTGAGTTAAGTGTGTGTTTTCTTTTCATTACGTGCAGACAGACTTTTAAATGAACTGAATTTGTAGAATTCATTATTTTTTAAATAAATTGATCATTAATTGAATAACTTTTTCGTCCAAACCCTCATCAGCTGTGGTATATTAAAGTAACATTAGCAATATTTAAAAACACTGATGTTCTAAAATGCAATGTAAAAATGAAGATAACTTTGCTCTTTTATTATTTTATAAATGCACTGTAAAAATTAATATTTCAGATAATAGTATAAATTGATCTAATAATGATAATATTATGCTTTTATGCTGCGTAAATAATATTAACTGGTATTTTTATAATCTTACTGATATGTTCTAAGTTTAGATAATATTCCTTTATGAAGAAGAAGAAATTGATATTTGCTGCTCACCACAATAATTAAATTTATTAATTTGCATTGTCAAATAGCTATAATTTTTTATTAAAATGTTTAAATTCAATATTTTGGCATTTATTTTTAACACTGTCTACTAAATTGAAAGCTTCGTTAGTAACAAAGAACACTATCTCCAAAATGTGTTAATTTTTAAGACAATACTAAAATATTTCTAGAAAATATGTACTGTATTGTATTGTCTTTAGGTTTATATTTGATATATATACAGTATATATGATTTAAATTTTATCAACATATCTCTTAAATTAAAGCAGTAACAATAAAATGTACACAATTAAACTGTTTTTTGCCTCCCCTGTAAAGTTGTGATTTTGGAGTTAGTGTCCTTTGACATTAGGCGTCGATTTATTCTAAGTCTCAGATATTGTGTTTCTCTTGAAATGAATAGGTGTAGTGGTCTAATAAGTGTTACATACATTTGTACGCCAATTGCTTTTAGACCTACACTTCTAAAGTGTATCTTATTTATAATTAATAAGTAACGATTGCACAATAAAACATTAACGATTGTACTGTTGGGTCGAGTGAAATCAGTCGCGCATGTGTGATTTTGGTTCGATGCTTGTTTCCTGCATGTAAGGTTCCTATATTGTACTAACATAATATGAATATCCCCACAAAAAATTGATTAAATCCAACATAAATAATTAATATAAGAACATCATTAATAGTATGTTATGAAATACCATATAGGTCACTCACCATTTAAATCCAATCTACAAATGAATGTGTAGATACCAGTTTTTCACTTTACACTGCTGAACTGTACATCACTGTATATAAATCTTGCCACCCATAGATAATGTCAGGATAAAATGAATAAACTGTCTTATGAAGAAACGAACTTAACAAATACAATATTACTAAATAACAAACAAACAACAACACTAAAGAAACATGAACTGTACATATATTTTATTGATCTGTTTCATTTCTTTGCAAAAGTGACAGAGAAATATTTAGAACTTCTTTGCGGATTGGCTTGCTCATATCAGATTTGTTTTTGTATTTCTCTTTTGTTCAAAACGGTCAGTCTGTCGAATAGTCTATCTCTGGTTAATTTCATGAGAGTTGATATGTCTTTGTCTAGTCTTCTTGTTTTTTTTTACAGTGTAGGTATATGTGCTTTAGAGCACTACGTTGCATCCGTTCTATGTGCATATTAATATCTATACCACAATTATTTCCTACGGCAGCAGGCCCAACACACTACGTTCTTCATGCAGTAGTAGTAAAATATTAAAAAAATAATGATAATTCAGTATCACCTGTTAAATACTGAAGGATTCCTACCAAAAGTTTAGCATAAGTGTTCTCGTCATTTTCTGTGTGAAGAACTCGTAAATACTTGTATGTTACTGCCTGCTAGGTTAAATCGTTTATTTTATTCCTAATGTTCTTACTCCATACTTTTTCGATGTGCCAGGTGTAAAACAAGCGTTTATCGGGAGGGCCCATCGCAGTTACCCAAGCTTTATACAGTGCGATCCAAAAGTCCCTCCGCAGCTCCATTAGTTGTAGCAATCCTGTAGACAGCTGGTAATTAATCTTGTAGAAAGTTGACATTTTCCCATTAATTCCGGTTTGACAACCTCACATCCCCAGTCAATCATATGCTTAGCGGCCAGTGCTGCCACTTGAATTCTCTGCCTGGTGGATTCTCGGCTGCACAGTGGCTACAGAAGCACTGCGGAGAAACTTCTCGCTCGCACTGTAGTAATATCTATTGCCCAGGCACTTGGAAGTTCTTCATTCGCCTTCTAGCTTCCCGGTATAATTTAGAGTCCTAATCCAAAAAATTTGATGCCAAAGCTGGACATTTTCGTAAACCTTTATAAAATTCTTCTTTCATGTCACTCATGAAGATTTTGTGGCCAGGATACCAATTTCTTGTTTAACACAATTAAAAAACAAAAGATAGCACATTTTCATCTGTCCTATTAGATATTAAGAAAGTCCCTGGAAATCCCTGATTCATTTCATCAACTGTCATTATTGCGATAAGTTGAAATCCATAATCACCCATACCATGGGTAGGCCCTACCATCAATAATTGAGGGGTTTGCCGGAAAAAGGGCGTATACGTCAATATGGCTAAATGAGATACATGCAATCTAAGATTTTAAAACGCACCTGAATAAAATGTTATACACGCATGCAGCCCTGTCCTGCAGGTATGTACAGTACAATCAAAACAAAATTCCGCTATTATAATTAGCGAATTATTCACTACATTTTAAACCGTTTTTCCGGAGAAGGGCATATAGGTCTATCCGCCTTTCTTCCGGCAAAGCCCTCAATTATTACTTTCTCTGAGCCATATGTTTTTAAAATTTCTCCCTGGGCTTTGTATTATAAGAACAAAATCTTCTTCTTTCAAAAAATGTGCTGTCATGTCAGGAGCAGTTCCTTGTGGCTTATAATCAGGGAAAGGAAGTTCATGCCCTAAAAATGTGAAGAATATGTATGCATTTATGCCGTAAAAATTGTTGATAAATATGCTACAAAGTATTCATTATCAGTCTGAGATTATTTTAACAGAATAATAAGGTATAGGTAACTTACGTTCAGTCTATGGATTTTGAAATGCTAGCCTCATTGCTGAATGTTCCATTTATGCTGTTACAGTTCACAACTAAGCAGTGTCGTATGTTTTCTGTTGTCATTCTTTGCCTGTTGTCTCTCAGCATAGCTTTGTAGCGCGATAAATTTCGTTCTACGTCACAAGAAGTAAGAAGGGCTTGCACAAAAGCTGTGAGCTGTTCTACAGAACATTTTGTTGGTTTTTGGGGTGTTTTTCCTTCGAGAATATCTTGAATTTCTTTAAGTTGATAATATCCAGGGTTTTTGGAAAGAATATTTGCTGTTTTCTCATTCACTTTATCTCCTACATTTTTTTGGAACTGATGTTAAACTGGATATTGTTCTATCGAAATCTGCTCAAGACTGCAGTAAAGGAATACTAATTGCTAACTCAAGAGGCTCCCTATGGGGGCGCCATCGTTATGTTCAAAATTCATAAACATAAATTAGTCGTGTTTACAAGGTTACATACTTTTAAAAATGAGGGAAAGACAAATAAACATACATAATAAGCAGGTTCCCTGCATAAATGTTAAAATATGATGCTTTTATAAATAGAGGCAAAATATGCACATTAATGCACAATAAAAGTAATATAATTGTATTCAGAAATGTGTGATTCATGTAGATAATCTTTCAGCATATTCAAACAATGATAGAGAATAAATATGCAAATACATGAACTTCCTTTCCCTACTTATAATACAGAATACACTGATCACTGCTTTCTGTAACTTCCTGTATCCAGCATTACGCATCCCCTCTTCCGAAAGATTGAAGGCTTTCTCAGTATTATACAGTCCTTTTTAGTTAAGAGATGTACTGTTTCTAAACTGGATTCTGTGACAGAGTCTCGTATCTCATTCAATATGGTGTCAAATGGTATCTTGTTAGCTATCTTACTGGCTGTTTCTAGGGGCTGAGAAGAAGAGAGAAACAAATGGCCAAGGTCACTTCCATGCCCAACATGTGTGTCCGTAAATTATAACTTCCAACTCTCTTATTTTCATACTGGCCGGACAAAAAGCATTAATTTTTGCTGCCCTGTATTTGTATATATGCCTTTGTCTGTTTCACGTAGGCATGTAATACTCAACTGTGGTAACAGGAAAAATAGTGATGCTTAATGTTACTTGCTGTTTTCTGACACGCTCTAACTTACTGTATATAAAGTTTTCTCTGGTCTCCACTTCTGTGTTTTTCTTCCATTTATGAACTTCTTCTAAATTTAGAAATGTTTCCGATTTAGTTGTGATATATTATGAATTTCATTATAATGTTTGAATCATTCATATTTGGTTGTTTCATATGAACAAAGAGAGCAATGATGTTTTGATACATTCTTACGCGTCACTGCTTCTAACTGATGCACCTGACTTTCGTGTTATTTCAGAGTTTGTTTTCTTGATTACTGAGCATCACACATTTCACATTTAAAGATTTTGTCACTTTTAAACCTATTATATACATTATTATGTTTTTTTTTTGTTTTGTTTTGTTTTTTTTTTTAATTTCATGCCTTTTAAGATTCTTCACATGATTGAACTGCGCGTCATAATAATCGCACTTGAAGGACTTGCTTACTTTCACAACATGCTTTACTTTCTTATGAGTTTGTACATTACGTTTATAAGAAAACTGAGGAACCACAAAACTTACATAAAAAGTATGGTTATTACTAGTTACATTATATCAATACACATCTAAATAGCACAAATAAATAGAGAAACAAATTTAACAAATTACAGAAAAAACACAGACAATTCTATGAGATTTCGAAGGCTGCCGCCAGGATGATGGCATTGGCCTACACGATATAGACCACAGTCTAATACGCGTATATATACACATACACGAGATGGCTCTTACAACGGCAGACGACCGATCTCGACCAATCTCTCCCGACCCATCAGACACGCAGAAATTGAGACTCCTGTTTGCTACAGCTAGACGCTTGTAAATTTTACCCCTTGCTCGTTTCTACAGTTAAGTGGTGAAAGGTGTGAAGGAAGGGCGTCATGTTTTGGAGCAAAGTATAAATGTAAAGGTGTCGGCTTTATATGCAATGGAGTCATTCCACGTCAGACCGGACAAATTTTTGATCTCATATTTTTAGAATTGTTTGAAACTTCTTGTATGCTTTCTAAGGGTAAAAATAAGAGACCCATATTATTTTTCTTGGCCCCAGTTCTGGTTATTTTGAGATCTATACAGCATCAAAATTATTGAAAAATTGTACACATTGGCATATACAAACATTCGTTTCTCCCATTATGTGTATCGTATGAAATCGAGGTTAGTTTCATTTGGAAGGTTAAATATCAGGCTTTTAGCCTGTGTATAATCACTTTCCATTTTTATGTATTCACAGTACTTTATGCCATAATTATTATATAGGTTAATTTTGTTGTTCATAATGTTAGCAAACTTAGAATACCATTAAATTATCAGCATGTTCTCCATTTAATTATGTGTAAGTAGACCAAAATTTCATAGTGGAAAAGCAATAAATGACAGAGTAAAAAAATACTAAATAAATACGCGCATAGAGCTCTGTTGCGCTCTTAATCCCTTGTAGCGGCACACTGTTAACTGTTGGCTGAAGTCTGGCATGCGACATCACACTGGCGAATGTCAGTCCTCTTTGTTTATGTCTGGAGAAGATTGGCTGGGATATACAATACCATACCTAATCCAGGTCCAAGGCGGAATGAATTCTCTTCAGTTTGTTCCGAGATTTTCAAACGTTAGGGCATTAATAACACTGTACTATAGTATTACCGCGAGTGTGTGTGGCGTAGTTTCTGTTATTGTTTTTAGTTGGTGCAATTAGTGTGTAGGCTAATCACAATGAGTAATAACAGAACCTAGACATGATCAGTGTTTTAATCCTTTCAAAATAAGCAATCATAGTCGTAGGTTTAAGAAAGGGAAATTAAGGTGCGTGACTTCCAACATGCTTAAAAATTGAAAATGCAACACATTAAGTTGTCGTACAATCTTAGGATTTGTGAAAATTGTCGTAAGAAAATTTTGTTAATGTCAAATATTAGTGAATCAAGTGCTGTTCAAACCAGCAGTGTTGATATCTTAGGCGGTTCTAGTGTCCAGAACATTGAAGAAGAAACAACAGGCAATTCGGAAATTGATAAATAATTCAGAGGTGTCAGAGGTGTCAGTGACGGACATTGATAATTTTAATGAAAGTTTGATGTCAAGGGTGAGACATCAATTAAGAAGAAGAAATTATCACAGAAGAATTATCCCTAACAGAAATATCAGAAAATAAAACAGACACATAAGGAAAAGATTTTTCGCGTTGAGAAAAGAGGAAGTAGAAACAACACCAGATGAGAAGAGTAGCGGTGACATAATTAATAAGCTACCAGAGTGTTTCGGAAACACTATTGACTTCTGTCAATACTATATATTTGAAGAGTGGTCATACAGTAAAATTAGGGAACACTGTGATGCATCTAATCACATGATCAGTGTTGCAAAAAACTTAGCTGCAGAGAGGGGAATTCTCTCAAATCCAGAATCTAGAATTGGATAAACTTTAGACACATCCATAGTGGAAAAAGTACTTAATTGACCATTACACTAATAATGATATAAGTCGCATCATGGCGAGAAAGTAAAACTTCGTTTCTGTAAAAGAAGACGGCCACAAAGTACAGAAACAGAAAAGATTATTGTTATCAGATTTAAAAGAAACATTTTGAGCTTTTAAGGTTAAATATTCAGACATACAAATTAGTTTTTAAAAATTTGCGGAACTAAGACCAAAACAATGTGTGCTTCCTGGAGCGAGTAGTACTCATTCAGTCTGTATGTGTGTGGTCATCATGAGAATATAAAGTTGTTAATTGATGGTGGAAACATTGCGAAATTAACAGCCAATCTACGACTGAGAAATTACAAAGATATGATTTCACAGATTGTATGTAACCCTGTATCCCTTAAATTTTATTTTTGTTCCTTCAATCGAACAAAAAATTTGACAGAAATAAAAAACATCAAGGTTAAATTTCCTTTATATTTGTCCTGTTTGAAGTGGAATGACTCAATGAAGATATTTGGTGGCCAAGGAGGTGGAACTCCATGCCGAAGATAACTCCCAGATCCTGTGAGAAGAAAGTAATTATAGAGGATTTCACGTTAAGAAAAAAGCATTGATTATAGGCCTATGGGTCTTGCCTAATACGAGCGCTCCAAAAGTCGCTCACATTAAAATTATGGTGTCTATATTGAGTAATTCAGTTGGAAAGTGCTATCGGCTACCGCATCATGGGTATTAACAGCAACAAACCTTGTCGTCATTGTGATGTGTATGTATACACTGACGCTTGCAATAGTTCTTTGTTTATTGCTCGGCAAACATGTCGTTTTCCAAAGAGCAACGATGTTTCGTTGTTGAACATTATTTTTCCAGTCGTCCTTGTACACGTGTTGTAGACGAATTATCCGGATGTGGTAGTGCCCAACAATTCGACCATAACGAGAGTAATCGTCAGTTGCAGACAAGAAGAGAACCGGGAGACCGGCCATTTTAACTCCTGCTAAACTGGCTGAGGTGAGAAATGTGATGGAGCGTTCGCCTTCAAAACGTTCGCGGAGACTCTGAGCTCCACTCTTAGAGTTCATGTGGAAGTGCTCAGAGAGCGATGAAGCGGTTACATTTTCGTGCTTATCATGTACGCAGTGTTCAAGAATTCAAGGAGCCTAATAAACAAAATCGCGTAGTGTACTGTAGCTTACATGGTTGCGGTCATTAGTTGACAACCATGGAATTGCAGAGCTTGACCGTGTGTTCTTCACAGGTGAGGCGTGGTTTCACCTTAGTGGTTACATGAACAGTCAAAACTCTCGAATTTGGTCCACCGAAAATCCACATGTGTTCCATGAAACCCCCTTACACTCTAAAGAAATTGGAGTGTAGTGTGCCGTTTCACGTCGTCGTATAGTGGGCTCCACTTTCTTTGAAACTACAGTGCCCAGTGTTGTGTACATAGATATCATTATACAGTTTATTGCGCTTCTTGACAGTGATGAATGTGATTGTTGGTTCCAGCAGGACAGTGCCATATGTCACACATCTAATGAAACCATGCAGTTTTTGCGCGAGCTTTTGGGTGAGCGTATCATTTTTCGAGGATTGTAGCGTCCATGACCTCCTATTTGACGTCCCCAGATTTCTTTATGTGGGGTTATCTTAAAGGAAGGGTATACAAAAACAGACCGCACACTCTGGAGGAACTAAAGAGTACCATAACAACGGAGATTAACAACATCAGTGTGCGCGTGCTCAAAAAAGTGGCCGCAAACATGGTAAAAATAGTTCGTACATGCCACTGTAAGTATAACACGGTACATGTCATGAACTGGATGCGCGGTAGCAAACTCTGTCTCTGGCGTCAGCCGTTGTACAGACCGCTTATTTAGTCCTGACAGCTCAGCGACGCGAAAGAGGGGAAAAGTTCCGGAGTAGAGATAAGGGCGAGCGGTCGGTAAAGGAATGCAGTACAGCTTAATTGTACTGGAAACATGCCGCTCCACCGCACGCATGACATCCCGATCGCTTCGAAGGCAAGCGAATGAATAACCCATACACCCCTTGGCGTAACTAAATGGATTCGCCTGATCTAGGCGCACATCTCCGGCGACTGTCAGGACTAAATAATCGTACTGTACACTCCAAGTGGCGGGGATTACCAGTCTTACAGTAGTTTGAGGGTTTGAGTGAAAATTGTTTGTTTTTTGTGTTTGTAAATAGTGATTGTACATATTTTTGTGTTAGGTTTAATAGAGCTACTTCATTCTGTACATACAAGTAAGTTTCATCATAAGGTCATTTGTTTTAATAATAATTTCTGGAAAATGTTAATATAAATAATGTTTATGCTATCTTTCTCAGTCAAAATATGTCCTAAGACCGTATATTGCATAACTGAAATATAAATTTAATTGGTCTAGTTCTAAGGACTAACATTATGACGTACTATTGAAAGTAGCTATTGCGAAAACAAAACAAGAAAAAAAGCCTTTTGTATGCGCTATTGCTACCTGCTCAAACAGCCTACAACAAGGATTTCTGCCCGCGCGAGTATCACTTTCCACAGATTCCCTAAATAAGATGTGCGTAGGAAAAGATGGGCATATTTGTGTAAAAGGGAAGATTCTTTCAATGAAGAAAACGCAACAGTCTGATCTTATCATTTTGGTGAAAATTATTATGAAAGGGATCTTAAAACGGAGCTTCCAACTTTGAAACATAAATGGATATTACGTGAATGAGCTGAACCCCATCTAAATAGGCCTATACCGAATTCTAATCCCGAATCAAATAATGATCCTTCAGAACGCCGGACCCAACGCATGGAGAGGAGAAATAACAAAAAGATCCTAGAAAATGTGTTGGATTCCAGCGTCTCGAACACGGGAGAAAATTATTGTCCTGCAATTAATAATGGAAATGAACAAGTGTTCACTAATCCTAGTATCTCTGACACGAAAAAATTGATATTTTGAAAAAAAAAATGTTGAAATCCGAAAATGAGATGCTTTCGGACCAAATTACAGAGCTAGAAGAAACTTTGAAGGAATTAAAACATGAAAATATGCACTTAGAAGCCCGTATTAAGACTTTTGAAAATGAAAGTATTAAATTATCCTCCATTTTCAGTCCTCAAAAAAATCCGTGTTAATAACTAGAAGAGCAGTAACTTGAAGGGGGAAAAATTCGAAGATGTTGCTGTAGCAGTCACGTTACGAGCTCTGTCTAAAACGCCGATGATTTTAAAAGACAACTTAAATATCCATTACCTTCTCCTCGAACATTACAAAGGCATCTCTTCACCATAAAATGCATGTAGGTTTGATCTCTTTTAGTTTTGAGATCTTAAAATATAATATAAATAATACGATTGACATGGAAAAAGACATAATAATAATAATAATAATAATAATAATAATAATAATAATAATAATAATAATAATAATAATAATAATAATAAATGCAAGTGCAGCATAGCATTTCTTACGACAATACATTTGACTGTTTAGCAGGCTTGTGTACCCACGGGGCGTGAAACGCTCGCGTCAATTTAAAAATATCGTGATTGCTCCACGCCAGTTCCTTCTTGCTGGAAAGCGTGGTCCGTTCACACGGAAGGACAAAGTAGTCAGTCGAGACGTAGCCATGGTTAGTTGCTGAAGAATGTATGGCAGGGATCGGAGAAAATGTCATCGTGATCATTAGCAATAGTGCTGTCGAAGGGGCAGCGCAGTAAACTGTCTTTGCTTCACTCTCTCCCTTCCAATCAACTCCCCTACAACTCCAGTACACAGACATCTATCAGTGGATACCTGATTATATTAGATTGTTTCTTTCTCAAAACCTTCAACGTCTGTTCGGAAACGTGTGTTTAAGGAAGAATGGGAGGAACAGTAGGTGTGCATATGGTGACAATGTAGACGCCTCTTCTGTTCTAAAATTATAATAGACACTTAAAAATCAAACATCTAGCGACATTACGACACGTCATAAGATTATCACGAAATCATAGGTAAGCATGAACATATCCAATGTAATTGTAAACGGAAATGTATGCAGTAGAAAATAAGTATAAAAATAATTTTCTTTTCGTAGGGCTAGACGGAGTCAAGCAATTAAAATATAGAAGAACGAAATTCAAATAACAGTTCCAGTATTAAATTATGATGGAACAAACTGAGTCAAAGGGAACTCCATGCAAGTTATATTATTGCTTTGGAAATCGCAAAATAAGGAAGGGGGGCTATCAATTAATTTCAAGAAAATAAAATACATGGTTGTGGGTAGTCGCAGCAAGGTAAATTTAGATACTGGGGATACACAAATAGAAAATTCTGAATCATTCAAATATTTGGGTGTTACCCTCAACAGTCAGGCCAAAAGTGATGAAGATAATAATAAGATTGGCCAAGGAAAGCGGGCCATAAGACAATTAAATACACTCCTGTGGAATGACAAGGTAACAAGGAAAACTAAGACAAGTATATATAAAACTATAATAGAAAGTATATGTACCTATGGATCTGAAACTTGGGAAATGAGAGACAGGATGAAGAAGAAATTGTTGGCTCTAAAAATGGATTACTGGCGCCGTAGTTGTCAAGTTTCGAGGATGGACCACATTAGGAATCAGGATGTCCGAAATATAATGCAGGTATCAGGAGATATCTTACAATCAGTGGAAACTAAACGCCTGATATGGTATGGGCATCTCCAGAGAATGTCAGCCGACCGCTGGCCTAATAAGGTCTTCAACTGGACTCCCCCGGAAAAAAAGAGAAGAGGAAGGCCAATGAAGAAATGGAGCGAGGAGGTTCAGGAGGATATGGTCTGCAGGGGTCTACAAATGGGCGATTGTCAAAACCGGAGTACCTGGAAGTTGAGAAGCGGGAGACGGCGACAGCCGTAAAATTACTCGCAATACATACATACAAATCGCAAAATCATTGAAGTGCTAAAATAAAAGACAATTCATTAAAACATGTCAGAATAAAGTTGCTAACATTATTTGTCCCGAATAATCTGATGTTTTTAACAGTATGAAATTATCCACACAGACATTACAAAGGAGGATAAGGGATATTGAAACACTAGCTGAACGAGAAATAAAATCAAAGATGCATGAACAGTGGTCTAATCTCTCGTTTCAGGTGAAAACACAGATATTGATGCAGTATAAATGGTAATGTTCATCCGCGGAGTTACGAATTATCTCTCTGTATAAGAATATTTGCTCGATGTCATTACACTCGAAGGAAATACAATAAGAGAAAAGTTATGCCAAGCATGAAGAAAATATATAGAAGAAACGAATCTGAACAGAAAGTAATTAGTATCTATAGTAACATACGGGACTCGAAATACGACTTTAAAAAAGTCTACTAGGTGGACTAACGTGATATTAAGAGAGCTGGAAATAAGTGAGGACATTAAACGTTGTCATTGTATAACACACCAGACTGGCTTAGAATTATTTAAAATGCTATCCATAGAAAATATCTATAGTATTATCATAGGTCGCCTGCCGCGACCCTACATAGCCGCTATGTTTGTCTCTACATTCGATATATTTCCGAACAATTTTTTTCTGAACGAAAACTTGTAAAATCTAAACAAAGATCGTGACTAGCAGACGAAAATTTACGAGTTGTATTAAGAGTGGCAATTTGTGAAGTATTTTCCTAGGTTGTTGTAGCACAGCAAACATAAAGGTGAAATACAATACAATCTGTTCATCTATAAAACAATATTGTGTAGTCTACGTCAGATGATTGAGTTGAGAGTCCGCCACTGGGATCCGAACGGAGTGCTCTATACTCCTCGACTAATATTACATCTTACGTACTGCGGCTTGCGTCCAGTAATGTCATCGCGAGTACAAAATTGCCGACGGCTGGGTTATATGTTCAGTTTCAGCGAATGAAATCGTTTCTTGCAAAGAAGAAAACACAAGAGAAGGAGATGGTGGGTTAGGCAGTGGACACTACAACGCAAAGCTTTGGGAGCTTGAAGATTTATTGAAGGAGAACTTAAAAATCATCCTGAGGATTTCAAAAATTCGTTAAGAATGACAGAGGTACAATTTGAAGATTTGTTTGAGCGAGTTCGACTTCTTATAACAAAATATGACACAAAAACTGTATGAAACAAACAATAACTGCCAAAACAGAACTAGAATGTCACTTGAAATAGTTTATTTTTATTAACCAGGCAGCTTTAGGTTTGTAGATCTCATCGGTAGACTTTTCTGATCTCTCACTCTCAGAAATTTTCCTCATTTCCTGGCAAAATTCATTATAAATTCCTTTGGTCCAAATGTTGGTATATTTAGGGTAGCAGACATTCGTTTATCCCCTGCTGCTTGTTTATCACGATCCCGATACTCGCCCAATGTTGGATTGTACAGAACATGTTTTATTTGATACCTATAGTTCCAAAAATTGTATTGTATCACTCTTACTAAATCTAAAAACAAAGCTAACAAGACATCTTGCTTCACTAAAGCCAGGCGGCTTACGACTGAAAATCAAACATGTTTGATCCCGTCACGACCGAATCGTGAGCTTTTGACGTCACCGGCAAGCTTACTACACCGCGTTCACATGGATAGTGGCTTACGAAAGCGTACTTGACAGAAGCGTTTCACGCCCCGTGGGAAATGATGATACGCATTCTTATAGATAATATTTTACGATCCGACAGCGCAGTAACCCCTGCCATTCTTCATACTGCTGTATATGAATTGAAGAATATAGGCCTAAGGATGAGAGGATTCGTAAATGACATGGGGCCGCGTAATATGTGGATTCTGTTAAAGTTGGGTCGTGTCCAAAATAAAACCCAATTTCAGAATACTAACGTTCCTGAAATAAGTATATGGGCTTTTTGTGATGTGCCACATGCGCTGAAATTCTTAAGAAACGATCTTCTTGATAGTGGTTTTGAAATTTGTGAATGAGAATACATTTTTAAAACTTCTGAATTACAACAAAAGAGATCTGAAATACACATACAAGATACAAAATGATCATTTAACTCTGTGTGGAATGGAGAAGCAAAATGTAAGAAAGGTCGCAGAAGTTCTTTCTAATACAATATCCAAAACCATTTTGCACCTTATTCCCGAAGAAAAGCATGTATCAGAATTCATAAAATGTGTTAATGATGGATTCGATGTGTTGAACTCTAGCCAGCCACTAAATATAATTTAAAGATCATCTACGGCATAGAAACTGAAAAACAGGATCAAGTTTAAGATTAATTATTTCAATTGTTCAACTTAATGCGTGTAGTGGTAAGAAAGTTATTTTGCCATTTCAGAAAGGATTTTTTATTTTTATAAAGAGTGTTCGAGGTCTGTTTGAGGAACTGAAGAGAGACAACTACAAGTATCTTATGACATCTAGATTAAATCATTTCCGTCAGTAGCTAGCTGTTTCCAGCAAGATAGACCTATTCTTATATAACAGCTTCATGTCAGAGTTTTTAATTTATAGATCCTAAAGCACAGTTTAGGAATCACAACACAACTTTTCTGCTCCATTTTATAGTTTTTCTCAGAATTGAATAGTAGAACAGATATTGACTTACTCTGTGTACATATTTGTTCTATTGAATGATGCAAGAGAGCTTTCACACAGCCTCCTCTAGCATTTTCCTTTCTTCCTAGTGTCACCAAGTACAAAGTGCTGGCCATCCTAACTCCTCTCTTCTTTCGTATTTCGAAATCTAAAGAAGACGCCATCCTCCCTATATAATACGCTCTCTTCTACTGTTAAATTATTTTCATCTTCAACGAAAGACTTCGGAAGCTCTCTGTTGCTTCTTATTGTACCGTAAACCCTTGTCTTTCTTTCAAGAAAATGCCGTAGATAGAAGTTCGGTTCCAGAAAGTGTATATCGTGTCTATTTCTAATCTCTTTCCTTCAGTAGCATATGAGTATATTTCCATGTTACATATACGTTGTTATGACCTCACTTACCATTCTCACGAGAATGCCGTGTTTTACTAATTTTCCAGAATTGCATGTCCATACTCTTAGACGGCTTCTCTAAAGAATAATTTCCTCATTCAGGGACAGTTTCAACTGAAATTTTATTGACGGTTTGTGAATGTGTCTGTACGCTATAAATTTTTAGGGGAAGGAGGGGAGAAGGATCCAAAGGTAATAAGAAACTTCCTATTCAATAATATGTTACGACAATTAAAAGCCTGTGACTTAATCTACAAAAGTTGACATATGACAAAACAAACCCTTACGTAAAACCAGAAATCTCCGTGGCCCCGACACCTACAGCTGGCCACCTAACTATGGAGATTTCCGTAGCCAGACGCCAATGTTTTAAGTAATAGTGCTCATTGTATTTTGCTGCGTGTATGCATATATTATAGTGTTACTGTTTTCCTCCGTTTTTAATGCATGTCTGTGGCGCGTAAGCTTTCACACTTTGTACAACGGATGACGTAGAGAAGGGCGGGGCTTGCCTCGTAGTCTGCGCGTGGCGAGTACCGTGATATAGCCTACCTACCGTGGTATAGGTCTCGCAAGTAGAGAATACCGAAGGAAGGAATGCGAATGAAACAATGCGATAAGGAAGAGCGGCGAACAGGAAAGGTCATGAGATAGATTAAATGATATTCAAGAGTACAGTCGGAAGAGAAATGACATCGATAGAATCAGTCTTGCGTTGTGATAGTTACATCACGACTTTAGTTTGTTCCGTTGCATGTGAATACGTGACTTGTATCGCACGGTATTATTATTTCATTCATAAACATATGTTACGCGTTTAATTAGCTTCAAATTTTTCTCTTGCTACGTTCTTCATTTCCACAACTGTGTCCTCATATGTTCATCTTGTTGGAAGAGACAGTACTTCAATCGGCCAGCATTTCTCGCCCCCTCGGCGTGCCTACATACACACGTCAAAACAGACAGCAACGCCACCATTGCTTTTCGGTAATCGTTCCTTGCGCGAGCTATACATGCGTTACTGAACGGGGCTGCAATTTTCAGCATATGTTGTGAAAAATGATGTAACTTAAGTTAAACCTGATGTAAGTAAATGTAACAAATTCATCTTTATAAATATATGTGAACGTATTAGGACATAAATACAGACGGTATACCAAAAAAATTGTTATAATAAGGTCTACCCATTTATTCATCCATAGAAACCTATTAAGATGTGCGCTACTTTTGGATCGCTCTGTACATTGTACAAGCTATGTGATATGTAGACGTTTCTATGACAACTGGTCATTTGATGGAATAGCCCCATATGTTCAATGCTTTTTTCTTAAAGTGAAATCTTCTATAGGGGATTCTAAATAGACAGAGTAATTAAATAACATTATTTCATGATATGAATACTAAGCTTTAGGTTGTTCCATGTTAATTTATCTACGTAGGCCTATTTCCATGATTTCAATTTGGATTAAGTTCAACAATCCTTTGATGATTTTTCACAATAACATGAAGCTTCAAAATTCAGGTTTCTCAAAACTTTAAATTTTGAGTTGTTTTCTTTTCTAAATGGGCCGTCGATATTGTATTCCTCCTCTGACTGTCTGCACACTTGGTTAAGAAACAACGATTTAAAAATATGATACGATTATATTTACTGTCATATTAAAAAGCTAGAGAATTTCATGTTAAAATGTTTAATGTTCTTGCTTTCTCTCAAGAACCTAATGTATTTTAAACTTCAAACATTTAAGAATAGATTCTACGAATTGTGACTAATTCAACAAGTGAATCGGGCGACTAGTGAGAACTGGTTACATGACATCTCTGGATAAATGCCATATTCGCTACTAATAAGAATTCAAGTCTCCTGAACTTGTGCACAGAGTCCGTAGATATCCAGAGTACCACAATCCTTTGCGCCGGAAAACCGACAAATCAGTCATTGCAATTCCAGCGCAGCGCTCGCTATTTGTCGCATATGCTACAGTTGTATAGGAATGAAATAATATAGTCTAAGTCAGAATCAAATAACCTACTCTTAATTTTAAGGGCCACGGACACTGCCTAAATTGAGCTTTACTTTAAATATTCCTATCCCAAGAGTGTTGAAATGGAATAACAATGGCGGCCGATCAGCTGATTGCGCTACTCTGGGTATCCACGAGCTGCTTGTGCATAGCTGAAAGCAATTGTATACTTCGGGATGTAAACAGTTACTGTACCTTCCCGGCTATCGAATTGGAAATAATGAAGTCCAGCCTCCAAATTCTTCAGATTCTGCGGGTCCCCCTGCCTGACTCTCTTCTCCCACTCCGCATTCCAGTTGTTAAATGCCCGCTGTTGGTCGCTGCTCGAAGCCTCCACCATCATCGGCGTTTCCATCTTGTCATTCTCTTCTTGTCGATCTAAAAGGAAGTGTAATTCTTGGTTAAAATCTTCGTAATACACTGATTGGTAACTACGAAGAGGATAAATGGGTAGCTACTGTCCAGCCGAATGCTTATGTCGCATCCCGGTTTGCCCCAAACGTTTCTCCTGTCCTCTCTGTAAGAACTAGTGGATACTCTTCTCTGCAAATATTTGCTGTACAGAATTGGAAATTTACGTAGTATTATACAACTGTTTAAAATAATTTAAAAGAAAGGGCACGGTTAAGTAAGTAGGCCTAACTGCTATGTGATTTCCCCTGTTTGGACGACCCTGCGAAATAACCACTCGGACGGACAGTAGTATGGTAACTTGTACGTCTCCAAACTATTAAAAATAAGTGAATCATAAAAGTGAAGTCTGAAAAGGAATCAAAAGATGAATCGCATAGTAACGGTTACTTCTAGTATAGGTACAGTATAACCTAAAAGAAAAATACATTCAGGGAACTGAAATGATGGAAGTTTAGACTTTCATTTAAAATGAAATTAATTTATCCATATTCTTTTATTCACAGATGGCTCCTAAATGTTGTGTGATTGTGTACCAGCAATTACCAGAGTGCTATAAGTGAGAGTGTTATGTTACAGTTCTCAAATTTCCAAATGAAAAGGATAAGTTATGTGGCTAGAAGCTACTCGTATATCTCGAAGTGTCTTCACGTCAACAAAGCATTCAATTGTTTATATTAAACACTTTGAAATATAAGAATTAGACACGGATTATCATTTAGTTGTATCCCCTATTAGAGTACCATAACCATGGAATAAAAGAAAGAATAAAAATTTCAAGCAAGAAAATAATAGGCTTAGGTCTATATTTAAAATAGATTTATTGAGAGATAGTAGTATTCAATGGCTTTATGAATGTAGAATAAAGGAACACCTTCAACAAATCAAAATTTCAGGAAACATAGAAGAAGAATGAAATAACTTTACATATATTTAAAAAAGGCTGCATTTGAATTTAGTGCCCTAAAAATTATAGGTAAAAGAGAAAAAAAGGCATACCAAAATCGAATGAAGATATCAAAAATGGTAAAGGGGAAGCATATCTCCGATTTTTACAATAAAAAAACTTGAAGATGAAATAGTACAGTAGAAAGTGGGCAATTGCATTGATTAATGCACAAAATTGCTTTATCCTCGTCAGATATGCAATAGCTTCCTCTACATAATCTGCGGTCTTTAACCGTAACAAAAAATACATTCAGTCATTCAGTCATTCATTCATTCATTCATTCATTGTTCTCCCAAGTCCAGGTTTTCCACTGCAAACCCAGCGTTCTCCAATCTTTCCTATTTTCTGCCTGCCTGTTTGTTTCCTCATATGATCCATATATCTTATTCTCGTCTATCATCTCAGATCTTTTTCTGCCCCCAACTCTTCTCCCTTTCTCCTTTCCTTCCATTGCATCCTTCAGTAGGCAGTGTCTTCTCAGCCAATGACCCAACCAATTCCTTTTCCCCTTCCTGATCATTTTCAACATCATTCTTTCTTCACCCTCTCTTTCCAACACAGCTTCATTTCTTATTCTGTCTGTCCAATTCTCATGTTCCATTCTTCTCCATATCTACATTTCAAATCCTTTTATTCTCTTCTCTTCACTTCGTCGTAATGTCCATATTTCTGCTCTACAAAATGCTAAACTCCATACGAAGCACTTTACTATCTTTCTTAGTTCTTTTCCCAAAGGTCCGCAGAAGATGTTCCTTTTTCTATTAAAAACTTCCTTCGCTATTGCTAGCCTCCTTTTGCAACTCCCCACTATTTTCCCACCTCCCTCCTGATATTCCCATCACATCCACTCTGTTTGTTCTTATTGCTTTCTTCAAATTTTCCAACTTACCTGGCTGCAGAGTAGCTCCAGTTCCAGTTGCAGTCGTCAGTCTTCTTTCTTCTTTTTCGTGTTCTGGCATGAATCGTCCTTCTCCTGTATCCCCCACCCGGACATCCGATTGGGGGGATAGTTTACGTCCGGAATTTTTTACGGGAGAAAAACTCATCATGCAGTTATTTGTAATACTATTCTTCTTGGGATAAATAAATGCGGAAGCTTCCCATTGCTTTCCGCACACCACTCTCTCTTTCGCATCTTAAAAGATCCCAGGGGGCCCCAGCGTGGAGGTGAGGAGAGTGGATTTGACTAATTAGGCCCTCCGGACTTCACCGAAATTCACCACAAGGGTTAAATATCAGTTCCATCAGGGTTTTTGACCCGATCAGAGACCGGGAAATCCCAATTAGTCTTTGCCCCCCTTATTGAGTCTAAAGCATTATGAAGGTCATCGATGTGAAAAGGCCAACTAAGATCCTTATCGAACATGATACCAAGAAAGTTAGGCTTCCAGGATGATTTATGATTAAAGTTATGTCATTGAAATACTAGATATGTGAAATTAACATTATTACCTACTAAGAAATAAACATGATGTTCTGGCTACATTAAGAATAAAATAATTAGAACGACACCATTTTTAAATTCACAAATACCATTAATTATTAATTTTCAGTTTGCGCAATACCTAGATGTGAAACAGGAACAAGATGAAGTTAAACTTATGTGAAGATTAAAGAAACTAGCACTTCAATATTATTAATTTATGCAGTGATAAGAGAGATTTTGAAACAAATGCTGTGTGGATTGGGGGCACACAGGTAGGCTTGGGATAATTTGTATTGTTCTATGAAAGCCCCTTGAATCTTGGTGTCCCTGAGTGAAAATATGTCTAGCAGAGCTCATATTTGAGTGGATGAGAAATTGCATGTGAAAATTATTTTATGTGCTGTGCACTTGTCTTTGGACTGACACTAAAGACAGGTAGGTCCAAACATTGCAAGTCATCATGATGATCAGCACAAACACAACTACCGCTCAGACAACACTTTCTATAGGTTATGTTTTGCAGAATTCCCCAGTCTTAGTATTAAGTATTCATGTTGTAAATTCGTGTACGTTACACTATTTAATATGAATACTGGAATAATCTTACTCTCGCTGTTTGTGTTTGTTGTGTACATCATAAAAAGCATACTTAAAATTACAGCACTTTTCATTTCCACGACTGATCCATTAAAGTTACACTAAAATGTTAACCAGATTGAACAGGCGTTACAAAGAGCGAACAGCCCGTCTCAACAAAATCGTAATAAAAAAGAAATATTACGCATTCTCATACGCACTAAGTACTTATTCTACTCAAAATTCTTTCATGGAGTGAGTCTTCATGGGAGTCCACCTGTATCTAGGCAACAATGTCACACGACTGTCCACAAATAGCATATAGGGGTTCTTGTTTACTGCGCATGCGCAGTGTGTTGTAGGCGAAACTTATACAATAAGGAAACTCCAGATTTTTTCCGTATCTGTACATACTCGTAGATCTGTGTTTGTAACAACTGGTGTTGCCTAAACTCCAAAAGACACATACTATTTTGTAGTCGTTAAAATCTACATATTTCCACACATTCGAATATACAAGCTATAAAAAAATCGGTATAAATTAATTTTAAGAATTAAGAGAATTGCCCATTCAAGACGTTATGGACAAGCAATAACTTAACTTGAATATTTCTCAAATCAAAAGCCTTGTATTCCTAGAGGTAAATAATCTTAAACCCTCACTTCCCTGCTACTGCACTGTGGACCAGGAATATTGCTGGAGTAATAGTTCATGTTATTTCAATTATTTTACCTAGACTGCACTCCATTTCTGAAATCTGTGGAGTAAATCGACGCATTTGGGAGGAGCCTACGACAAACAAATGGGCGGAGTCTATCAGTGCGGGAGTATATTGCGAGCTGCATCGGCTCACAGTCGCTATGGGGTAAGATGCGCATGACAGAAGGTGATAGGTAGAGGTGGCATTTTAGACTCTCGTCTTCAATCAATGTTTTCCCCCAGAGCGGTCATTGGACTGGCCCCCTCCACTCACCACTTGCGCAAAGGACTTGTTTCGGTTCCTATACTCTACAGATTCCAGAAACGGAGTATAGTACAGAAGATGAAAGCCACAAGGTCTAAACCTGTTGGTGAAACGTTTATTCCATTAATTCCGTTGAGTATCCCATCTTTGTCTGGTATTCTGATGTAACCTGATGCTCGAATGGGTTAGTTATAGGGTCCCACTCCATGGGCTGCATGTCATTCTCTGCGTCGATGTCTTCCAAATGCATGGGCTCCTGTTATTCCTACAAAATTTCGAAAATGTGGAATAATAGATGGTAAAATTATAATCGACGATGGAGTAGTTTTAATGGCAATAAATTTCGTAATTTTGGCTCTCTTTAGAACAAAAATAAAGTGGAGTGTCCCATGTTGTACACTGACGCAATTAAATTAGTCTTATTCCTGAATGGGTGGATTCTAGCTATTAAAGATTTAAAGTTCACTTTCTATGAAAATTATCTCTGTCGCAAGGTAGATGTCTCTGTAGACCTACAATACTTACTTACTTACTGGTTTTTAAGGAACCCGGAGGTTCAATTCCGCCCTCACATAAGCCCGCCATTGGTCCCTATCCTGAGCAAGATTAATCCAGCCTCTATCATCACATCCCACCTGCCTCAAATCCATTTTAATATTATCCTCCCATCTACATCTCGGGCTCCCCAGAGGTCTTTTTCCCTCTGGCCTCCCAACTAACACTCTATATGCATTTCTGAATTCGCCCATACGTGCTACATGCCCTGCCCATCTTAAACGTCTGGATTTAATGTTCCTAATTATATCAGGTGAAGAATGCAATGCGTGCAGTTCTGTGTTGTGTAACTTTCTCCATTCTCCTGTAACTTCATCCCTCTTAGCCCTAGATATTTTCCTAAGCACCTTATTCTCAAACATCCTTAACCTATGTTCCTCTCTCAAAGTGAGAGTCCAAGTTTCACAACCATACAGAACAACCGGTAATATAACTGTTTTATAAATCCTAACTTTAAGATTCTTTCACAACAGACTGGATGATAAAAGCTTTTCAACCGAATAGGCCTAATAACAGGCATTTCCCATATTTATTCTGTGTTCAATTTCCTCCCGAGTATCATTTATATTTGTTACTGTTGCTCCCAGGTATTTGAATTTTTCCACCTCTTCAAAGGATAAATTTCCAATTTGTATATTTCCATTTCGTACAATATTCTCGTCACGAGATATAATCATATAACTTACTTTGTCTTTTCGGGATTTACGTCCAAACCTATCTCTTTACTTGCTTCAAGTAAAATTCCCGTGTTTTCCCTAATCGTTTGTGGATTTTCTCCTAACATATTCACGTCATCCGCATAGACAAGCAGCTGATGTAATCCGTTCAATTCCAAACCCTCTCTGTTATCCTGGACTTTCCTATTGGCATACTCTATAGCAAAGTTAAAAAGTAAAGGTGATAGTGCATATCCTTGCTTCAGCCCATAGTGAATTGGAAACGCATCTGACAGAATCTGACCTATACGGACTCTGCTGTACGTTTCACTGAGACATATTTTAATTAATCGAACTAGTTTCTTGGGAATACCGAATTCAATAAGAATATCATATAAAACTTCTCTCTTAACCGAGTCATATGCCTTTTTGAAATCTATGAACAACTGATGCACTGTACCCTTATACTCCCATTTTTCTCCATTATCTGTCGAATACAAAATATCTGATCAATAGTTGATCTATTACGCCTAAAACCACACTGATGATCCCCAATAATTTCATCTACATATGGAGTTAATCTTCTCAAAAGAATATTGGACAAAATTTTGTACGACGTCAACAAAAGTGATATTCCTCGAAAGTTATTACAGCTAGTCTTGTCCCCCTGATAGGTACGATTATGGACTCCTTCCATTGTTCTGGCACAATTTCCTTTTCCCAAATAGCAAGTACAAGCTTATAAATTTCGTTACATAATGCGCCTCCACCCTCTTGTATTAATTCTGCTGGAATTTTATCGATACCTGGAGACTTATAATTTTTCAGATTTTTTATCGAAATTTCGACTTCAGAAAGTGTGGGTTCGGGTATAAATGGCTCAGCAGTTTGTATTTCAATTTCGTCCTGATCATTTGTACTTTGCCTATGTATATTTCGTAGTTGCCCAAAATAGTTTTTCTATCTGTTCAGGACTGAATGAGAGTTTCATCCTTGATCACGTTTATCCTTGCCAGTACCAAATCTCAAAACCTTAGTCCTTTGCTGTGGTCGTGCCAGAGAATCAGTCCCATTCCGAGGCTTATTTGAAGGTTTCGTAACAAGCTGCTTTTTACGGTGATGGGTTGTTAGCCCTTCGCCCAACCCCCCCGCCGGAGGACCACCCCTCATCGGCTGTCCGCTTATTCAATATATTCACAACTAACCTCCATATCTGGAGGCCGTCTCCTCGATCCACAACCTGAGAACGCGCCATGCCGGTAGACCTACAATACTGCAAGAAACTTGGATGATCTAATCAGTGAATTACATGTAGATCCCTGGAATTGTTTCGAAAATTCTGAAAGACTTGTAAATGCCGCCTAAAAATTTTCGGAATGCTTGGAATGTAATTTAACACAGCTAGTGATAACCGGCGTAGATGGAGTAGGGAAAGGGACACAAGTGTTGGGGATGTGAGTTTGATTATACTTCGGTTAATTGATTATATGTGCATATATTTTTTCTTTCCATGCTCTGGGGGACAGTGCCGAAAATGCAGTACACAGTGCAGCTTTCCACATTCGACCGTGGAAACACAAAATGTATGAACTTTTTTTTTTCCGGCAGCTTATAAGTCTGTTATATAAAGAGGTCACTCAGCGTCGAATGAATTGGTGGAATGGAGATGATATTGTTATGCGACCGTCAACTTAGGTCGGATGACTTGCTGAACGGATGATTACTGCGTTCGACTGCCGCTCACACTTAGGCTTATCAGGATTTCTGACATCACCATTACACGTATAATGTAAAAGAAACTATTTTACTGAAAGAGCTGGGACTCTCAGGATATCATAGGAAAACTACATGATTACTGAACTCAGGTTCTAGACTGAATTAGTTATGAATGAAACTATGCTCGATTTATTAAATATATACAAATATACATAACAAGTTACTTACAATAGTATATCTCTTGTCTCTGCCGACGCCATTACGACTTGGTCCTCGATCCCTGCCCGACCGTGTCACCATCCGACTGTATCCTCTCACCATCACTTTTTATGTTCTCTTATCGGTCTCCCGAACGGGGTACCACCCACGCTATCGGACAGGTGAGATAGGCTTTAACCCCTTTTGATTATTCGTGCTTGAAGATGTCGTCTTAATCAAACCTCTGTTACAAATAATTCGATTGATTGCAATACAGTGATAAGTCGCTTTAATGAGATTACGCGTAAGAAAAGAAATCGAACAATGCGTGATTTAATTTAACCAATTAAAATGCATGCTTTGTTCCACTGGACCATTGCGAATAGTCCAGCAGTAATTCGTGGCGTAAGAATACATTTATCGTAGGCAGTGATTTACCGCTCGCGCGACAAAACTCTTTAACGCTGGCTAAGCATCTATTTACTTCACAAGCTGGAATTGTATTACATTTCTGCTAAAGACCATGTATTCCGCTGACACTGTTCCTGGACTGTTTCAGATTTGACACCCCACAGGAAATCATGCTACAGGGCGTTCTTATGCCCTGAGGCATAACAATGCCCAGGGACGTATTTTGCGGGCTACCGGCGGTAGCCCAAGGAAATTACAAAAGAAAAAGTTTATAATATAACATAATGTAATAATTTTGTATTATTAGTTTTACCATAGTAATTAAAATTAAAGTAATTGTTAGATATATTTTGTGTAATAATAGGGTCAGCGGTAGCCCAAACCCTTTAACCAGTATACGCCACTGAATGCCCCTTCATTTCAAAAAGACGATGCCTCAATGGCACGTGCTTTTTCATTGAACTTGTTGTCTGGCCTAGTGATTGTGGATTAGATTCTGGAATACATTCACACACACAAGCAACAGAGAGAGTTTACAGAGAGTTAATCTCGTGTCAGGGACTCTTTCTGCTCAGAAAGGCTTAAGGGGTATTTATTCCTTCGCCATTGGCTTTCACATGCACATCATGTATACTATGAATCTGGTGGTCGCTGAATTACATAGGCAGAGCGGAATCATTAATAACGTTCATTTAATGTATTCTAATTGGTTTTGGATTTTCCGTGTTAAACTTTGAGATACTGTATTCTATGATTTTGTGTTGGTTCGGTTCGTTGCATGGCGCCAGCTATAACACTTATCAACTCTAGGTACAATAATAGATTTTGGATACTTCTTTTTCGTTACAATAAAATTTCACAATATGGGATATTATTAAGATAACATTATTTCTCTCTCTCTCACACTCATTCACTTTTATTTTTTCTGGCCCCGATATATATTCTTTTCTTCTCATGCATACCTCACACACACACACACACACACACAAACACACACACACACATTTTTTCAATGTAATTCACTCCATTCTTAAGCTAAAATGTTTATCCTAAAAGCATTCAAGTATTAACTCTGTTTTTTGTGTTGGATCCCTTTTCGTACATACAATATTCTCCTTCTGCTGACACATGCGGTTGAATCCCATGCTAGGCGCTGATAGTGTTCCAGCTGGCGAGTGACGTCACCTATCCTTCGTGGCTCCCGTTGCTTACGCTGCCGTTCATGTCATGGTGGAAACATAGTAAAGGTGTGGGACTGCGCATGCTGTTGCGATAGCGACCGAGGCGTGTGACGTCATCTTTATTGCAGACAGCGATCGCAGCTCATTGCGTTGAGTACATTTTCTTTAATAAACCTAACTAGACATTAATTACAATACATAATTTGAACTGATTGTTGCCAATGTTATTCATATCCTTTTCATTGTGCGTTTAAGTTCATGTACTCTTTAAAGAGTTATGAATAAAATTTAAAAAACATATAAAAAATTAACAGTAATAGCTTAAAAGTCGCACCCTCAAATCTGCCGTCCTAGGCAGCTGCTTAGTGTGCTGAGGCCTAAATACGCCCCTGATTGCATGTAGGCTACTGTACCTGTTAACTTTCAGCGCAACAGGAGCATCCAGCACTAATGTAACAATGGAAAATCGCGGAGCCACTGAGTCTACTGTCACAGAGGAATGCCAAATACTAATACAAAGAATTCAAGAATTAGAAGAGAAGAATTACTCTCTAGAAACGAGGATTAAGGAATTGACAGCTTCCAACAGGAAACATGAAGAAGGCAAAAGAAAATTACATGAGAATGTAATTTCATTGAAAAACATTAGACAAACAGAAGTTAAATCTAAAGTGGCTGAAATTTTGAAACCATTTTTCACTATTGGGCAAATTGATGCTCTTTTGAATAAAAAACGTAGGGTGAAATGGTCTGTAGAAGATTACGGTACTGCAATAACACTTCGAAACCTAAGTCCAAAAACATACCGATACTTAAGAACAAAATTAAATTACCCGTTACCTGATTTGTCAACTCTGAGAAAATGGGCAGTAAAACAATTATCGCTTGAGGAAGGGGTACTTCATGATGTCTTAAAATTGATGAAGGCGAGAGCTACAAATATGTCGGAGTTAGATCGTGTAACAGTATTAGCATTTGATGAAATGTATTTAAATGAGGAGGTTTCTTTTGACAGTAGGGAAGAACAAATAATTGGACCTCATAAGGCAGTGCAGGTTGTTTTTGCACGTGGTTTGTTTGCAAGGTGGAAGCAGCCCGTATACTATAAATATGATCAGACAATGACAAAAGAAATCCTAACAGACATAATTTGCCAGTTAGAAGGCAGTGGTTTTCAAGTTATGGCCACAGTTAGCGATTTAGGTGGAAGTAACAGAAAATTGTGGCATGATTTGAAAATTTCTACCAAACTAAATTGCAGTTTTCCTAATCCAAATGATTCAACTCGAGAAATATTTTTTTTCAGACGCTCCACATTTATTGAAATTACACAGGAATCACTTTCTAGATCATGGTTTCAACTTGAACGGATTGAACATTTCATCAGAACCAATTCATGAACTTTTACGTGCATCCTCGTCCTCTGATACAAAATTAGCTTACAAGTTAACTCCGTTACACTTAAGTGTCCGTGGTACCCAAAGACAAAAAGTTAGTTTGGCAGCACAATTATTTTCCAACAGAGTTGCAAAGGCTTCGAAATGATGTGGTGAAAACGAGCTGTTGAGATCAAATGAATGGAAAGAAACTTCAAAGGCAATACAATTAACTAATGGTTGGTTTGATTTATTTAATACCGTTTCTAAATTCGGTACCCACAGTGGGCTGCATAGTTACGGAATAAACCTTCAAGATCAGAATATTATACTCTCATACCACAGTTAAAGTAGGAGAAGCAAACAGGAAATTACCTTATCAAGAGGGGATTCTAATAAATAATAAATCATTAACATTGTTGTATGAGGCAATGAGGTACAAGTACAAAATTGAATATATCATCACAAGAAAACTTAACCAAGATCTGGTAGAAAACTTTTTTTTTTTTTTCGGAAATTAGAAGCATGGTAGAACAAACGTTCATCCCTCTGCTTTAGATTTTAAACATTCTACTGAAGTGGTATGTACTAGGTCGAAATCCATTATCTCAGTTTTGTAAGAACAAAAACACCTCCGATTTGCTTTCGGAAGAAGAGGCATTAATAGTGGGTCCTAGTACAAGCCAATCAGAAGTCAATGATAATCTGCAGAAAGAACTATGTGCAACGGCAGAATTTCTTAAAGGCATTCTGAAACCGGTTAAATTTACCAACGATCGAGATCCTGAAGAAAATATAGGCCTCCCAGAAAAAATATGTGAAATCTCTGCAAGACAGCGGATATCCCAGGAAGGATTAAAATATATTGCAGGATATGCTACATCAAAACATATGGACCAATACCCGAATCTTGGAATTCCCACAAAATTGTCAACTTCTGCTAATCAAAAAGACTGGATTACTACAGTGTCCCGTGGAAACTTAATTCTCCCTTCTAAGGATCTGCAATTGGTTGCCATGCTTGTTGAAGTATATTCTCAGATGTGCACGAAGATTCTGTTTCTCATGAGAAATTTATAATAAAAAAGACTGTAAATTTGGTTAATTCTGCCATGAAAAACGAAGCAGAAATCAATTCTCCTCTTCCGCCAGAAGTAATTACGACATTGGTTAGAACAAGAACATTTATTAGAATTAAAGAAATTAATAAAATAATAAAAATGTCTGGAATTTCAAAGAGAAATATTATAAAGAAAATGAAAAAGATTGCATAAGAATAAGTATTTACTTAACAGAGTGGGATTTATAATGGTGAAATTATGTTATGTCGTGTGTGGAATAATAAGGTAAATAATGTAGTAGACTATATTATGTCTCCAATAGCCTGAATATATAAAAATATTTGTTTACTATAATGACAAATTATTCCAAGAAATTCATATACATATGTTAATGAAGGTTCAAAAGTATTTGAATTCATGTACAAAATAATGTATGTTATAAACAACTGTATAGATCTAAGTATGTATATATTTATTACACATTGTATTGTAATAATTATTATAAAACCACGTGTATATTACAGAAGGCAATATTATTAATGACACACTGCCATATCACATTGTTTCTTGAAACTTGAGTTTAATATGTAATAGATCATAATTTTATTACGTTATCATTTCAAGGTAGTTCCTATTGTACTTGAATTCATGTGTAATATAATTTGTGTGATATATGGGCCTAATTTTGTGCATATTTGTAGCATAATGTATTATAATTATTATAAAAGTACGTGTATATTACAGAAGACAATTATTAACGTTGCACTACCATATAACATTATTTGTTTACTCTTGAATTTAATTTATTGTTCACTATTTTATAATGTTATCACTTCAAGATAGACCCTATTATAGCCTATACTGTCAATATTTACTGAATACACAAACCATGAGTTTTATTTATTCATTTAAATCTATGGACGCAGATCTAACCATCAACAATCTGTTATGTTGACTGTGTCATTCGAGTGCGGCCTGCAGTAAAGGTGACGTCATGCGCAGACTGAACGAAAACACGCACAGCTTGTCCCACACCTCTACTATGTTTCCACCATGGTTCATGTTACACCACCGGCGTCCGGCAGTACGTCTTGCATTCTCGAAGCCTAGAGTACATACAGTACATAAGTTCGAGTAGCACAATGATTAAATTAAGATAAGCATTTACTCAACCACGAAAGAGTTTTAGTTATGAATGTCTAACTTCAATTTTCACATCAACTGTCTTTTCTTTAAATCATCACTTGAGATACGTTTGGATTTGAATATTTACACATATATATTAACCTTCAAGACAATAATATCCTTATGTTAAATTGATCCTAAGCTTAGAAACATATTATGTCATTGTTCAAAATGTTTCGAAATCTATATACATATTACATAACAGTTAACTCGATGAACATAATTATTTATGATACAGTTATTTTAAGTTACAAAAGTAGAAGTAAATTTTACAAGTCCCATTTTGAACTTTGGCATCTCCAGGTGAGCTTCATGCCCAACTTAACATTATACAATATACTTAGGGTTTTTCTTGGAATGGACGATATCACGTCGAAGGTCGTTCAGATCCGATGACACAGGCTTCCTCAGTTTACTCTGGCTAGAATTGCGGCTGAGTAGCTGAAAATATTGTTACATCCGGGGAACAGAGAGTATAATTCTCGTCCCCATATTTTATTAGATCACTTTTTTTTGCGACAACAATTAGATAATCTGTAATCCAATAGGTTAGTAAATATTTCTAGTTCGCAATCCGTAGCGAGGTGAAGTTGGTTGGCTCCTCTGTTCGGCTGTTTCATTACTCACACTGGGAGCATTAAATGAATTATGAGGAGAGTCGAACTCATGGTCTGGTTCAGCAGAATTGTGTGCCTGGGGAGGATCATCTGATCTCACTTTCCACGAGGCGAGAGGGATTTCGTCCTCGGACTCAAAATCTTCATCTCTTCCTACTCTTTCTCTTAATTCGCTTAGCGGTATCTCATTTTCCGATGCCCACGCGTTTTCTTTCGCCGTTCTGACATTTCACTGATTATTCCTTCACCTTGGGGTTCTCTGTTCGATTCCATTCCCAGGGGTCCTTCATCATTCTCCCAATAGTGCGTATACATACTTTCCGTATTATTTTTGGTAGGATGAATGTCGTCAACCTGACATCGGCACAACTTTAATCTATTTACACGAACTACTTGTGTTCTACCGTCTCCGTAGCGAATGCGGTAATTGACTTCATTTAGTATTTCTACTGTCTCAACTGGGCTTGTCCATGGTTTAGCTAATTTCTTCGTTACTTCCTTTTTCAACACTGTGCTTTGTATGAATACTTTGTCTCCTAGCTCAGATGTTTGAAGTTTCACATTTCGCCTCATGTTGTACTGTCTCGCTTGCGTTGTCTTACTCTGCTTTAACCGTTCTCTAACCACTTTGTAGGCCGTCTCTAGTTTCCTGGCTTGGCCAACTATAGGGTCGGATTCTATATTTTCTCTTGGAAATTTCGGACTCATATCAACTGGAAATGGCAGAGGCATTTCCTTGCCATACAAGAGAAAGAATGGGGAGTACCCGGTCACCGAGTGGGGTGTAATTCTGTACGCCTTCTGTACTATAGCTATCCACTTATTCCAATCTCTTTGGTCTTAACGCACAAAGTGAAACATCATTGCCGTGAACGTTTGATGACTGCGTTCAACTAGTCCATTCGCCATAGGATGATACGGATTTGTCTGTATTTTCTTTATGTGTAGCAATTTGCAAACTTCCTTGAACAATGTAGATACAAAATTTCTGCCTTGATCAGTTAATACTTGTTTAGGGGTTCCATGACTAGCAACTATTTTTGTGACAAATTCCCTAGCTACAGTTTCCGCAGATTGGTCAGGTATCGGAATAGCTTCACTCCACTTCGTGAAGGCAACCATGAAAATCAATAGATAGACGTTTCCGGAAGTGGTCTTTGGAAATGGACCAAGGATGTTCATGCTAACTAATTCAAAGGTTTCACCACTTCACCGAACTCCTGAAGAGGGCTACAGGATGTTTTCCTGTTTTTCTTTCCCAACATGACATGCAATTTGCAACATAATTTTCCACGTCTGATCTCATATCTAGCCAATAGAAACTTCGACTTAATAAGTCATAGGTCCACCTTTGACCTTGGTGTGCACCGATTGGTGAATCATGATATATTTTTAGTATAGTCAATCTCAATGGTATAGGTACTACCAAACAAGGTTCACGGTCATTTTGAATTCGAAACAAAATCCCATTGTCATCTAATTTAAACTGATTTGCGTCATTCAACCATTGTGCATATTGCGGTTCGGCAATTGTAGATTTCGAACGGATTGAGATTCCATCTTGTCGATCGTAACAAAGGGCACTTTATGAATTCTAGATAGAGCATCTGCGTTCTGATGTTTTTTTCCTGGTTTGTACTGAATCTGAAAATTAAATTCAGAGAATCTGAGCGTCCATCGGAGCAGTCTCGAACTCGTCCATTCTGATGCCCAGAAACTTGCTGAGATGGTAACATTTACTTCAACTCTGGCAGAGAATGTTAGTGCTAAAGTGCGTCGGCTAGATATTGCCAGGGTGAGTGATGATTTTAAGCAGAATACATTTTCTTTTTGAGAAATCAGAGAGATTAAAGTTATAAGTGATTTAAAATTTGAATTTCTTAGATGTATAAAGGATGGATAAGGGATGACTATGGTATGAAAGGTGGATAAGAGCTGATTATCGAACAGTTTAAATATGGATGAGGGAGAAGAAATGAAGACAATACTGAAGGAGCTGGAGAGGTCCCATCTGTAGGAGAGTGCTGAAAGATCTATGGACAAAGAGAGAATAGTGTATATTGGAAGTCAATGAATGTGGAGTGTTTTAAAACCCTTTTATTACATATCTGTGCATGCGTGCATGTGTGATGTAGCCAATTTCTCTTTAATTTCCTGTCCAGTTTCAACATTATTGTTTCTTCACCTACTCTTTCTAGCACTGCTTCATTTCTTATTTTGTCTGCTGTCTCATACAAAGTCACATTCCACACAAAACTCTTCACTGGTCTCATAGTTCTTCTTTCAAAGTTTCGTAGAAAATGCTCCTTTTTCTATTAGAAACTTCCTTTGTCATTGCTATTCTCCTTTTGACTTCCTGGCAACAGCTCATGTTCCTATACCAAGTATCTGAAGCTGTCTACGTGTTACTGACTCATTTCGAATTCGCACATTTATCACCTTTATTTTTCTACCAGTAACCATGGTCTTCGTTAACTTCATCCCATACTGCTCTCAGCTCTCATTTAGCTCCATTAGCATATTCCTTATTATCATCTTCTTTTTCTACTAACAACGCCATGTCGTCAGCAAATCTTATGCACTTTATTCTTCCTCCTACTATCACCCCTTCTGAAAATAATTCTTCTCTAAATCCTCCAAGTAGATGTTAAACAGGAAGGTGATGAAGAGCTTTCTTGTCCTTACTGCACTTCCCTATGACATTTCTTGACCTATTCTAACTTTGACTCGCTGTTTCATATAAGGATCACTTAATAGCCTCCTCTCTTTCCTAATCACACCACTTTTCATCACGATTTGCATAAATTTATTCTAGTGCACTTTATTAAAAGCCACAGATATTACATACGTTTCTTTACTTTTTTTTCCAGATATATCTTGCTGATTGCAGTCCAGTTACATCTCTCGTACCTTTTCCTTTCCTGAAGCCAAATTTTTCCTCTTTCAACTTTCCTTCCTCTTAGAATATAAACATCGATTTAGTATTCGCAGGAGAATCTTTGCCAAGTGCGATATCAAGTTGATAGTCCTGAACTCATTACATTTTTGGGCATTATTTTTCTTTGGTACTGGCAGCATCACTGTCTCCGTGAAATCTTGAGGCCATTTGCCTTTCTCATATATTTCGTTACACAGTGATAGAAATTCTGAAAGTTGTCTATGATAAAAATTCTGAAAGTTGTCATCTCTCTTTTTTATGAATGGGGATAATAATATATGATAATTTCCTTTCATAAGGTTTATTGTTTTAAATTTTTAACAGATTTATATCCCTCAAGTCTGGGCCTTCAGTATCTTGGTCGTTGTTTTGTGCTTGATATTTAATAAACTTGTTTGGGGGTGAACAATTTAACATTTCGCTAAAGTGCTCCCTCCATCTTGAAATTTCATTTATGCAGGTCAGCATATTTCCTTTCTTATCTTCAGTAGTTGGATATTATGGCTAATGATCTTTTTTCATTTTGAAATAATAGTGATAACGGGCTATTTTTGTAATAATCACAGATCGAAGTTTTCTATATATTGGCAGTAATATTTAATGTACATTTTGTTCATTATTTCTTGAATTACTTTGAGTGGTTAAAATCAAATGTAACCATCAAGGTTAGGTTGGAATATGGAATGGTTGGAAGAGAAAGAAAATTTAAAAAGGGAAGGAAAAATTTTGTGTAGTTTTTAATGCGACTTCTATCTCACTATACTGTTATATTACTGTAAAATCTTATGATTATTTTTCATTGTGTAGTTTTTAATGGTTTTCACAATATCCTGTTGCATTACTGTATGCTATAAAGCATTATTGTTTTAATTACATGTGTTCTATAGAGCAGGGTGTCAGAGTTCAGATCTTCAGCTGTGTAGTGGCGGAGTGCAGACTGCTCTTCGAAATGAAGATTATGAGGAAGCAGCAGCCCATGTACATCGCTTTCTTTCAGTGGATCAACATCTTCTGAAACAGACTGTAGCTGAAGGTATGAATTTTTAACGTCGTAATGAACAGAAATTTAATGTAAAATGAAACAGTTGCTGATTCAAGAGATAGTTATTGTAACTGCTGGTAATCAAAAGTGCCAAAACCTACTGCACATATGAAGATATAACTGCTAGTGTTAGTGTATACAGTAGCTTAGATTTTTTATGTACTCTGTAGTCTATTGTTGCCACGTTATCAGAGAAGCTCTTTATATGCCATATGTTGAAAGATTACCTTGATGGTGAAATGATAGCTAAGGATGATGAATAGAAGTGAATTTTAATATAGACGACGACAAGCAACGGGTAAATTTTGCCTGGAGATCTCTCATTCAGGGACAGGCTTCTTTCACTTGTTAAACTCTGACGTATGACCTGATTTTACTTTTCTTTCAAAGAAAGTTTTGATAAGAGTTTTCATCATTCTTAAAAATACCATTGTGTTCAGGTAGGTCCAAAAATAACAGGCCATCTACTGCTAACAAAAGTAACTAAAAATAACTATTTAAGCAATTGGTAACGAAAGTAACGAATTTAAAAGACTTGAATAGTCGTGAATAACGAAATTACGCATATTATTATTCTGCTTCACTTATTTAATGTTGTCACAACTGCCTCTGTTACAGTGGTCGATAGTTAGTGATTACATACGTAAGTCTGATATAGTCTGGAAGGCTGGGAGAAAAGTTGGCTGCTCGTCCATTGAACTGAAGATCAGATGACTTGTGGAACAAGTCTGATGTTACCGAACGAGTTGGCTCAGGTAGTAGCATTTGAGACTCGCATTCAGGAGATCCCAGGTTCAAACCCCATGGCCGACCAATCTGACTGGTGTTTTTCATGGTTTCACTTAGTCACAAAGGCCGGATTGAAAATTTGCATACCATGATTCATCATCACCTCAATCACCAATATCATAAACATTAATCGAAAATTTGAGTCGGTTACCTACACACAAACTATCTACAACACAACAATAGAAACAGGAATAGTAAAAGCGGCTTACTTATATACCCACAGGTACTAAAACACGCGAGATGACCGTGAATGTTAAAGCGTGTATAAATAAACTTAACAAAAAAAAAAAGTCTGATGACAAATCATTAGTTAAATAAAATGTGTTTAATGTTTTTTCATTGTGCTTATGAATAATTCATAAGTTGTAGTATGCAGTGGCGTAGCCTGCTTTTCAGACTGGGGTATGTAACCCAGTTAATATAGTTTGAAAATGGAATTTCTCATATCTGTATCCAGCATAGCATATATACCGAATACAATTGAAGGGCTCGGTGCAATAAGGTGTTGACCCACACGTAGTTACTTCACAGTGCCTGGGGGTATTTCTACTGCCAACGTTACTCGTCGCCGTATGATCTTTGCTTTCTCCCTCATAAGAGCGAAAAGCGAGCCAACCTGCTTTGTTAGAGAGAGAAAACAGAGACTGTCGTTTGCGCGGGTAGGTTTGAACCATTTAAAGTAGGACGCACAGGCATCGAAAATTGAGGTACACAACACCACATTGACAAGAAAATGTCGCCAGTTATTGTTAGGTACTGCAAAACTCCAAACTTTTATATTAAAAATGAAATATTAGAATTCACCAATATAATTTACACAGAGAGACTTCAGATATTCTGGTTTAGCACATTATGGAAATTGTTGAAATGAGTAACATTTCAGACAAAATATTAGGAATATCAGGAGACAATAGAAACAGCAATTTTGGTGATTTAAAAAGAAAAACAATTTATTTTAGAAATGAAAAAGAACTGGATGGGCAAATATAAATGGAGTAGTAGTATAATACACAATGCTGTACAGAACTGGTGTACATACTCGTATTTTGGCAGTTGGCATTCAGACTGTTATAGGAAAAATTTTCCAATTCTTTCGTTCGTTTACTGTCAAAGTGGAAAATTTAAAATCAGTCTGTGAAATTTTTACAAGAGAATATAAAATTATGTTAGGCCAGGGTTTAAGTGACAGTCGCATTTTGCTACTTCTAAAAACGCAACAAGCTTTGAATGTCTATGTGCAAAAAATGCAACAATCACATTGGACTTCAGAAACGAGGATGGTAATGGAGAAAATGAAATCAGAAATGTGTTTGAACTTATCTGAATTTAAATGAAATGCTAATGGCATGGGTAATATTCAAAAAAGGATTGAGCAATAGATGTTCAGGAATTGATTTCAAAGAGTTGGTGCAATTAATGTAAGTCAAGTGAACAATTTTTTCTAATTGATTTATATAATTCCATGGCATACCGAAAATTGTGAGCAAGGATTTAGTTGCATGAATCTTGTCAAAACTGGAATTAGAAACAGTCTTTCAGTAAAAAGAGTTAGCACTCTGCTAACAATAAATCTTGAAGGGCCTACCAGTAAAGAATTTCAATGTTTAGAGTGCCCATAAAATAACGTATTTTAATGTGATATAAATTCAGCAGTAATTGATTCTAAACATACGAATGTCTAATGATTTACTTGCATAAGTGTATCTAGACTGTGATAAGATGGATTGAAAGTAATAAAACTCCAATAAACAAATTAACGTAACTTTTTGTTTCTGCATACTTAATTAATTTTATCTTTCTGCACAATTATTCATAATATTGCACAAGCATTTCGCAATTTGCACAAATATAATTTTTCATTTGTGGATTTTTGCAAAAATTATTTATTTTCTAGCTTAAACCCTGTGTTAGGCCACAGCAAAACCAGAAGACTTTCTTTGAAGACTGCTTTAAATCGTTTCAATGACATGTATAAACGCTTCAGGTCTTGCTTCTTAAGCTTGGATACATGACATTGTCCATGCATGCTTTGTGATTTCCTTCAACAAAAGAGAGAACTTTTCCTACCTCATTTTCTTAAAAAGTAAAAAAAGAATAATTTCTAAAGCTGTATACTGATGATTGAGCGTAAGGATGCCTCAGCTATTGAAACGAAAAAAATAAACAGACAATCTTTTCAAGCTTAGGACAAGACAAGATGAGGTCTTTATAAATAGTAAAGTACTTGTCAAAGTAGTCTACAAGAAGGTCTGATATCAGAAAGCCCTTTCAGAAAAATTGTACATTTTTACTCAATAACAGTAGACTACATTGATGAATGGGTGCAACAGACAACAAGCACGTGATTCACTGCTTGGTGCCATCCTATCAATTCAGCCACAGCATTCAGGTCTGATGGAGTCCATGTGAGCAGGAGTCCCCCTCCACCTCCCTGTGATGTTCCTCTGCAGCCTCTTCAGATCAATAGCATCTGTTTACAATTCACGTGCATGAATCTGCTGCATCCTTAACCAGAAGGACACATTCATTCCGCGATTAGCCACAGCGCTATCTATCCAAGGGAGCTATACTCCCTCTGTCTACTGCAGTCTGCTGATTGAAACCCATGTGGCATCTCTGGGATATGTGCAGCTCCTGCAGACAGATGCCATCTGCAAGCGAATCCTGGAACCATGTCCTCCTGGTCAACCTGTAGCTATTAAATGTGATTAATGAAATTTTGCTAATGAAGGCGAAATGAGTCCGAGGTCCAACACCGAAAATTACTCAGCAATTCTGCTTCAAGTGGTTGAAGGAAAACATGGAAAAACTCCAACCAGGTAACTTGTCCCAACCAAATTTGAACCCAGGCCTGCTCGTTTCATGGTCAGGCAGGCTAATCGTTACTGCATAGCGGTGGACATAATTACTGATTACTCTACACTGAACAAAATATAATCATGTCATTTAAACATTATTACCGCAAGAATCTTGTGAGAAAACCAATGTGTGCAACTAACAAGTCGATTCATGATTAAGGTAAATGTTCTGGATGTTCTGCATTTCATTGCAGAGGCTTGGAAAGCAATCACAGATTCAATAATGTCTAACTGTTCTCATAAGTAGAGTGGTTATCTGTGGATGGAAGTGGATCTCTCGGGATTGAAAGTGTAACAGAATTAACACGACAGAAGACAAATGTTATCAATTAGAAGCTAGTGTGTCATATGAAAAATATGTAACATGTGAAGTTCAAATCATGGAACAATTAATGTTAGAAAGAAATCTAGCATTTGATGCATCTGAAAAAGAAGAAAAGGACGAGGGAAATAAAGCAAACAATGAGTCCCCAACAACTTTTCTGTTAGCTCTGGAAGACATCAGTAATACTACTAAATACCTAATGAGATTTGACTGTGACGATAATGTAATGCCTGCCCCCAGCAGTGTTGAAAATGTAGTATATTGGGTTTATAAGAAAAGAAAGAACAACAACTTGCCTTAATGGATAGGTGGAAGAAGTAAATCAGATTGTAGGTAATATTATTGACCGTAATGATTTTATAATTAGTCTTTGTAACTTTAAGTAAATATACTTTTTCCCCCCTTTTACCTACCTACAGCTATTAGTAAACCAGTATTCTGTTATGTTAAAATGTTTACATTTCTCTGTTGTGTTAATATAATAGTTGAATATGTGTAGAACAACACTTGCTGCTGTAACTACGTTCTTCCATGTTTGCACCACAACCTAACTGATAGAATGCTGGTAGGTTCCAGGTTACATACTCTGATGCAGGTTTAAAAAGTTTATGCGGTAAACACATTGCATAACTTTGTCCTCTTTTAACCTTGGTATGCAATGTAGTTACAGAATGGGATTTGGCTCACATGTTCACACACAACATTTACAGAAATGTCAGAAAAAAAAGGTTAAAAGTGTGTATTTTACAATAGTAATAATTCATATTCCGAAGCTTATTGTATGGTTTCGTAACAAGCTGTTTTTTATGGTAATGGGTTGTAGCCCTTCGCCCCACTCCTAGCTGGAGGACCACTCCTTATCGGCTGTCCACGACTGCTTATTCAATATATTCGCAGCTACCCTCCACATCTGGAGGCCACATAATAACTCGAGTGGGCTGACAAGACGCCAGAAACTCTCACAAACTCTGTGCGACTTGAAATTGTGGTTTTCTCTTAATGTACCTACAGTAATGTACTAGATTTGCAGAGGTTAAAGGTGTTTGAGAATAAGGTGCTTAGGAAAACATTTGGGCTAAGACGAATGAAGTTACAGGAGAATGGAGAAACTTATACAACGCACCTGACATAATTAGGAACGTTAAATCCAGACGTTTCACATGGACAGGGCATGTAGCATGTATGGGCGAATTCAGAAATTCATATAGAGTGTTAATTGGAAGGCCGGAGGGAAAAAGACCTTTGGGGAGGCTGAGACATAGATGAGAGGATAATATTAAAATGGATTTGAGGGAGGTGGGATATGATGGTAGAGACTGAATTAATCTTGCTCAGGATAGGGACTGATGGCGGGCTTATGTGAGGTTGGCAATGAACCTCCGGGTTCCTTAAAAGCCATAAGTAAGTAAGTAATAATTCATATTAGCCATTAACAATGAAATCACCATTGAGTTCTCTAAGTGAAATAACATACCACTTCCTAATGAATACTGAAGTCCTTCAAATTAAATTCAACAAGTGGAACCAGTGTCATCAGTTTAAATTTATGATATGTTATGTGATGTATTCTAATGCCACTTTGTTTCTATTTCGCTCGTATTTCATTTTCATATATTTCTGTTCGTTTTCTTTCTTTTACATAGATGGCAGTCCTAGTGGCTTATCATCTTTGCTTTTGATTATATCAATCGGCACCTCAAATGAGGGTAGTAATTCGCGGGTGCTTGTGTAAAGGGGATTAAGTATGAATTGGCTAAAATGGGATAAGTAAAGATTTGAACCCTCCATGATTACTTCTGTTAAATCATGCTTCCATCCAAGATGCAGTTACAGTGCTCTGTATTTTGTGACAAAGGGGTTTTGTTCAGTACCAAAGGAGAGAAGTTTACATATCTTATAATTTGACTTAACCCCCTTTACAAGAGTACCCGCGAATTTTGCATGTTGGATAGCCAGTGTCTTGTGTGATTTTTCTACTATGGGTGCTTTTTCAAATTTGTCAGTTAAAATCCCTATCCTGTTTTTCGGACATCATCCATTGGAAGTGACTGTCGGGCAGCATTCGACTGGAGTGGTGGTGCATCATGGGAGAGTGATCTGAGATGTGCAGCCAAGTCCACATCAGAATTTGGTGTCTGACAACAGTGGTGGTTGTTTGTCCACCAAGTGAGGGGTCAGTCGACGAGATGTGTAGCTGTACAGCACTATAGTTTCGCCTGTGTTACACGGGTTTTCAGTCTGCTGGAGCTGCCTTGGTGACTCTTCCTTGGACTCGTGGATATTATTCAGTGGCTGGTGTGGTCCGCAAGTAATGCTTGACAGTGCAAGTTATAAGTCTGACTGTGTTTGATTATATGCTGACTTAATTCGTATTGGTTGTTTGAAATTTCTTCATCGCTGTCCAGTGAGCGCACTGTCGTTTGTTGACATCTGTATGTAGGCACTGCAGGGACTGTGCGGAGCAAGAGGGAGGGCATGTACATTCCACTTCAAAGCTTTATTAGCACGAATGTTGTATCAGCACATATAATCACATGCTCTCCTGCACTTGGTACCAATATAACAATAAAATTAATATATTGATACCAGAGCCACTTGTAATGTCAATTATTACTTTCACTAGAGCCCGGATATTTAGGAATTTATAACAGTTAAAATAGGCAGGCAAAAAAGGCAATAAAACGTAAAAAGATGCACAATAATCTTTGAAAAAGGCATTATGAATTTTAAAAAGGCATAATATATTTTAGCAATAAATTTAAATTATATCAACATAACTCGCATATTTACTTCGTAGGTGACACATGTTGACTTATAAAAGACTTTTTTCCATGATTAACTGTCTTTTTACAAACCTTACACAACAAAACTGTTCCATTAGTTGAAAACACATGGGCACCAAATTCACTAACGTAAGCAAGAAGTTTGCTTTTCAATGGTTTACTGATTTTAGGCATTCTTGCTAACAGATCTTATACCTTCTGTCACCTGACAATAACTGACTGTTCCTCACTCAAATTTCCTTTTCCTACAATAATAAACACGTGTAGCACAAAATTGTAACAGTAAGATTTGAAAATATGAAAGCAAACAATTGGAAATGCTACGTGACAGCTTCTATGAGAACGAGCTTAATATTTAAAATTATAAAGCTGATTGTGGGTATCGTGAAGACATGACTATATTATATTTGTAAATGTGGATTGTCGATCATTATTCACATTAGACCAACATTATTAAAGCACGATTATTAGCAGATTAAGCACCAAAATAAATTACTTTTATTTACTATTGTTAGTAAAGTTAGTCATTGTTTCAAATGCTTAAATTTCATACCCATTACAATTAATTAGAAAATTGCAAATAAACAAGAAATATTGCTTTAAAATGACAAAAAAAAAGGCATCTGTTAGCAAGAATCACTTTAAAAAGGCAAAATAAAAATTGACTATCACTTTGATTTACTCCAAATCACATTTATATCTATGGAAATAATGATTTACTTCCACCCAGTAAAAAAGGCATTTTGCCAAACATCAGGGCTCTATACTTGTTTTTTTGAGAGATGGGATATGACAGTTAAGCGGCCGAGCTTGGAACTACAGTGCTATGTTGCCAATATGGACTACCATGCTGCCAGCTGTTGGAAGCTAGCAATTGATGTTAAGATAACTGACGTTAAAACATTCATTGACAATTGACGCGAAGGTAAGAAAACAATACAAAAAGCGACAGAGAATCAAACACGAAATGTACCAATGCTAGCATTGTGTGCACAATAAATGTCGCCAAGAGAGCTATTAAGCACTCGCCATGTGAGAATGGTAAGTTTGGCAACTCAACCGTTGTTACCATAGCAACAGGCCTACCACGCTACGTGACATTCAGTTGTTTTTCCAATCGCAACGCTCCTGTCATGTCCCATCTTTCAAAAAAACAAGTATAGTTATAATATTTCAGTTTATTTATATCATTAATGTAATGTGTTCCGATAGCTAATAAATTAGTTCGTATCCAGGGGCGGCCCGTCCTTATATGCTACAGTACAATGATAATTTTTGCTTAAATAATGTATTTGCAATGCCATAGTGTGTAATCTGCCATTTGACAATTTCCCATGGTTATGTTCATGACGCGTTATAGAGTGTTTAGTCTTCGCTCTTCGTTCTTTGGTGCCTCAGGCGGTACGTTGTGCTACTCAGAACTTACATGAGAATGTAGATAATTATTGCGCATGTGCGAAGCTGAATTCACTGCTCTGATTGGCTATTTTTACGCGGGTAAGTGCTGTAGTCAGCTTCAGCACAACACAGCTTGGAGATTGCAAAAGTAAAGCATAACGAAAGAATGCTTGTTTGTGGAAGAACTCGGAACTATGTACAATGTATTTGGTAATCAAGTGTCCGACTGCTGCTGCCATCTACCAGTTTTTTGAGTTTCCTCCTGAATCAGTCAGCAAGCGACGGAAAATGGAATCCGAAAATTGAAGCCAAGGAAGTATGTGACCATATAATTCAGGAAACTACTCATCGTTTCCAGTCTTTAAGCTACCTAGACTCAACAAAATTGTTAAACAGCAAATTTTTTGCATAATTTTCCTGAACGCGAACTTGAAGTTGCTGTCAACAGCTATACTGTACTGAACAAAAGATTATTAAAGACACAACTTGGGGTTCTATATGGAAGACTCGACTTCCGAAATATAGATGGAGCTGTTCAATTGTTACAATACATAGCCTCCAACAATTCACAGGATCCATTCTGTGAAGTAACGAAGTTGTTAAATATTTTTGGTACAACACCAATGACCACTGCTGAGCCAGAAAGATGATTTTTAAGGAACACTATGTCCCAGGATCGCTCACTGTTCTTACAATACTGTCAATAGAAAAGAGTATAATGTCCAAGATGGAGGGTTTAACGTTTAACACTAGGGTAATTCGTCACTAGGCGAGTCTCAAATTAAGATAAATACATGTAAGTGTATACAGTAGGCCGATATAGAGATTGTAGCACACTCATTATTTTGACCACCAGCTGCTACTGTTCGTATCTATTGCTATATAGTTCTGCATTCAAACTTAAATAAATCATGTGTTTACAATATTCAAAATTTGAACTGTCGAGTGATTAAGCCGATTAAGGTGAATGTTGTTGATACAATGTTGATAACAAGAAATTGCATCACAGCCTCTGTCTCCACTTATTATTGTTTCAGAGAAGGAATTTGTATTTTAGTATGAGTCACGAATTGCAGTATTTAGTAGTAGTTGGTGTAATGTTAACAGGCAGATTATTTCTCGTTTTCGAGAATAGCAGTGCCACTAATACAATTCTAGTAAATAGTGTTATCTGTGCACTACTCTCGCCACTTATATCGATCAGTACTGAGAGGGTGCATATTCACTGTTCTTGAGCAATAGCTGAACTTAATACTGTCACAATGATACATTACATTGATGTGAAAATTAGACTGCTACACCTGAGATAAGAGATTGCGTCAAATGATTCATTTCGAGCAGTTGTCTTTGCTGCCACAGGTAATCATCCGTGAGACAAGTTTAGTAATATAAGGGGCATTTCAGGATATTATTTATCTCACTATTATGTATCTTTATTTCTAGGCCACGTTAGTTATTGTGCAGTCACCCTTGTTCTTTTATTGGTTTTACCTCATCGCCAGGAGGAACTGTTTTATGTTTAGCTTTACTAGTAAGTTGTTATTATCCCCTTGGTCGGTGGAGGATAGATGTACCTTGCCTAATTGTTACACAAATTAAGGACTGCTTTCTATATTCTTAAGATTGACTTCTATGTTATTAAAGTAGCCATTATTAGTACAAGTTCGTTAGCGTTTTATTTGCTATTGTTAAATCCCGAGACAGTTCAGAGCTTACTTATTATGTCATCATGTTCTGTATCCTGTCATGTCCTCGGGAGGGAGAAGGACACTATGCCACAGTTACAAAGACATATGTGTGCTTTAGAAGCATAAAAAGTCAAGTAATATGTTAAACTCTTCCGAAATGTTATTTTTACATGGAAGCTAAGATGTCTATTCTTCTCTCATATCTTTTACCCTTCTATAAAGAAATTCATGTAAAGTTTGTGACCATGGAGCTCAGTGAAAAGTATTTTAAATGCTACCATACCATAAAATATATTTTATAACAATACAGGTAATGAGCATCATTATATTTAAAAAACAGTAGTGGAGCACCACAAGTGATTACAAATATTCACTTCAATTCTTAATTTTTTTCAATGTTAATGCTTGAACTAATACAAAACATATATTACAAATATTCTAACAAGTCTGTACTTTTATCCATTTTCAATTTATCACGGAACACCTCAGTTCCTGCAGCTTGGAAAAAAGCAATCATTGTACCAATTCACAAAAAAGGTAAACCTGCTCATGATGTTAATAGTTTGTTATAGTTTGACAATAAAGTCATTTGACCTCTTGCACTCCAATATTTTTCAAAGATATTATCATGACTAGCCACTGAAGCACAGATTCTGAGGTGTTCCGAATCCATTTCTTGGTTTGAGTTGCACAATGGGCAATATGTTTAATTTAACTTAAGCTTATAAAAATATGACATGTTACAGAAATCCAATCCCTATTCAAAAATACTAAGCACCAAGTTACACCTATAGCTTGGAATTATTATGGCTGAAAGGTACAACATTTCAGAATCTTCTTTTCAGGAGATGAGATGAATCTGATGTTTCATTCCCAAACAACTAGAGCACAGACTTTCCAATACAGGCAAGTCTGAGTAAAATTTATAAGGACCATGATGATGTCGGATTAAGTTTTACCAGAATATTCTCTTTTCCTGTGCTGTCATTTCACAATTGTTTCATAATTGACACAATAATCCTTATGGCTATTGCACAAATCAATGGAAATCTATTACATTGTACCTATCATTTTCCAGAAGACCACTGCCATGGGATTTCTGTGGTAAATGGTCTATAGAACAAATAACTGAGAAATCCCTGGTAGCTAACACTACTTGAGTTGTCAGTTAGGGTACATTGAGAAACACAAAGTGAACCTACTTTACATTACATAGATTAAAGCCTCTTTTACACAGTGATAGTTCTCTCATGAGAGTTGCTATAGTTCACTCCCATGATGGGAAGTGTTTACATGAGATTCAGAATGAGACCATACTGTCATAAAAAACGTTAGAAGTGGGAATGGTTGAAGCCATGGGCAGAATTATTAAATTAAGGAGAAAAAAAATTAACATTTTAACGCATTGTATTCTTCACCTGACATAATTAGGAACATTAAATCCAGACGTTTGAGATGGGCAGGGGATGTAGTACATATGGGCAAATCCAGAAATGCATATAGAGTGTTAGTTGGGAGGCCGGAGGGAAAAAGACCTTTGGGAAGCCCGAGACGTAGATGGGAAGATATTAAAATGGATTTGAGGGAGGAGGGATATGATGATAAAGACTGGATTAATCTTGCTCAGGATAAGGACCAATGGCGGGCTTATGTGAGGGCGGCAATGAACCTTCGGGTTCCTTAAAAGCCAGTAAGTAAGTATGATTCATTCTGCTTAATTTGGTGTTCGGTTTATTAAAATATTCTAATATTTACTATTTTAAACATATTTTTTAAAAATATTAGTGTATTTGTGTTTTAGAGAAAAAATTTACCACTTTTCACAAAAAAAAATTATTATCTCAGGAAGTAATTGTCTTAGAAGGCTGTGGTTTGGCTTGTTTTATAGTAAAATTAATGCTTCATAAAGCCTGTGTTTCAAAATTTTGCCCATTCTGATGAAGAACTCATAATACTAATGAATAATTTAATAATGTTGTTTGGCACTGAGTTCCAAAAATGTGTCTGTTGGTATGTCAACGTTGGAACTTAGTATACTAGATGCTGTACTCACATTTAATGATGGATACATTGCAAGAATACAGGCGTTGAAGGATCTAGGTATTCAAATAGGATATAACATCGAAAAACATGGAGAACTTGGACACATTGCGAATGAGATAATGGTAACAAACACAACCAAAGAGGCAAGATCCAAGAGAAGGAGGGCAATATTAGGTGAGCAGGATAGAGAAGAACACAAGGACCACCAACCAGAAGGGTTGTAAAACATTTTTTTCTGTAATAGGTAAATTTTTATAGAAATTTTTACTTTAAGCATGATTTACTTAAAACTACATTTTTCAACATAAATGACCCGTTTTCTCAGAATCTATTAGATCTGTCTGCATGAAATTTTTACAGGTAACAGTGTGATGATATGGAATTCCTTTGATTGAGTTTGCTGTAATAGTTTATTAAGAATAAATAAAATGTCTAATTGAGGACTGTTTTTGCAAAACTTGCTAACTGCAAAATTGAGATTTTGATGGCAGGCCTCTACATGATGTTAAAGGCTTCTTAGTAAAATTTGATTATTTCTCTTCATTGTAATGTGTCAAAGTGTGATCGTTTTTCCAAAACTTGCTTTCTTCTGTAAAATTTAGTTTTTTCAGTTAGCAAGTTTTGCAGAAACGGTCCTTAATTCTTGTTTTTAATTTTAGAAGTTGGTAAAAAATTTTGTTTTTCTATTAGATATTTTATCATCAAAACGAATCAGTGTACTCAGAAGGAATGCATAAACATCCTGTAAAATTGACACATTTCTATACCTAGTATGTTCTGAGATAACTGGTTATTAATATTGCTGTTTTAACATTAGTGAATCTGATGTTTCATTCCCAAACAATTAGAGCAACAACTAGGTTGCAAGGGACAGTGAAGTGCATTCCATAAACCTCTCCTATCCAAAACCCAACCTCAACCTGCTCGTGGTGCAACCTGCTTTTACAGATGAGGCTCTGGGGACCGAGTATTGGCGGTATAACCACAACATCAGAAATAGAGGAAATGCTATTTCATCTCTTACGCTGGCCTGCCACGGCGTAGAAATGTTCCACAAGTGGTGCTTGTGAGAAAGGTCGGTGGACTCTAAAACTCCTCCCGGCCAGGTCCGATGGACCCATTAACCAACGACAGGTGTGGCCCTCCAGTCATACTGGGGGTTTACGTGAGTGGGTGATGTAACCACCATTACAAACAAAAAATTGGTGCCCACTTAAGGGGATAGGCTGGTCAATTTTTGATGAATTTTCATGAAAAATACAATTATTTTTTTGTATTTTATCTGGATACCCTAATTCTTTCTGTAAATTTTGATGTAACACTCAATTGTGTGCAATGACTTTTTACCCGCCAAATCAGCTGCTATATAAATGTCTGCACTGTGAACCGTGTTGCCAAAAGATTAGGTACTGGATTGAAGAAAGTAGTAAGATGGGTATAACACTTGGTGGGGTGACAAAAGGTAGTCTGAAATCCAAAACTATAGAAATGTTACAGCGTTACTATAGAAGTAGTATAGTCCAAAATCTAGGCAATGTGCAGGCTATGAAGTCTAATATATATGCTACATTATACCACTGCTCCTCTACAGATGATGAACCCCGGCATATAAAGTGTCCAACAGGTGAAGAAAGTTGGTGTTTTTACAATAGGGTGATTGCAAAGGATGAGAACCCTGGAAAACATGGTGACTGTATACATACACCAATCAATAAAAATGTACTAAAAGCAGTTATTCCTCTCTATAGTAGACTAGCACATGAATCTCTTCTTGGAAGATGTGTGGAAGGAAGAACTCAAAATTCAAACGAGTCGATATACAACATAATTTGGTCAAAGTGTCCTAAGACTACATTTCTTCATAGACACCGAATTGAATTAGCTGTTCGAAAGGCAGTGGCAGAATATAATTCTGGATTATACTGTACGGTTGTACGACTACAGAAAGAAAGTGGCCTGTCACCAGGTAGAAACACCATAGATATAGCTAGGAGAAGAGACGAAAGAAGAACTAAGCTGTACATGACTCGCACCACTGAAAATATAAGAAGTATAGGCAGATTGTCAGATCAGCTAAACTGAGAGTTGAACAAAAGAAAACAGAAAAGGAAGGTACCACATACAGTGCTGGAGGATTTTAGGCCAACAGAAGATCGGTAAGTTTAAAAAAGAATCAGTTACTGTATAAAAAAACACTTCAGTTTTCTCAATAATCATATTTTTCTATATTTATGAACTTCACTATTGAATAATTCTGAAACTATTAGAGATAAAGAGCTGACATTTTTAGCATATGTTCATCATTATATTATCTGCATTTGGGGGGATGATGAATGTAATCTGAATGATATCAGGATGATAATCAATTATTTGTTTATAATTGTGCAACATTTTTTATTATAATTCATTTAGGCAGCATTTTGAAGTAGTAAAATGCGTCCTAGGAAAATAAAAATACCCACAAATGTAGATCATGATACCAGCTTCACTTTAAAAAAAGATTCATGAATTTATCTAGAATACTTCCAGAGTTATTAAAAAAATTAATATATCCTCATAATGTTATTTTTCTTTCTTTGCAACAATTATTAAATGTTAATAACAATTTATTAGTATATTGTGGGTATTGTGTGAATATGAAGTACATGCTGTGAAAGTTTCACAATTCTAAATGTAAAAATGTGGAAATTACAAAATTGACCAGCCTATCCCCTTAAAAAAAGGTTACACTTATGCTAATTAACCTAATGGCAAATGCTTCAGATAAGTTTTCCGGAGGTAAAATAGTCCCCCATTCGGATCTCCGGGCGGGGACATCTGCAGGACGTCATTTACAGAACATCCTTAAAATTCTCCAATGGAACGCAGGAGGACTTACACAGAGCAAAAAAGCCGAACTACAAACAATCATAGAAGAAAAAGGGATAGATGTATTTATTATACAAGAAGCAAATGTATCAAGAGATCAACTGAAATACTTTCAAATTTCTGGATTCAATATATATATATATATATATATATATATATATATATATATATATATATATATATATATATATATTCTCCTCAATGCAACTCAAACCAAGAAATGGATTCGGAACACCTCAAAATCTGTGCTTCATTGACTGGTCATGATAATATCTTTGAAAAATATTGGAGTGCAAGAGGTCAAATGACTTTATTGTCAAATGCCTGGCATTAGAAAACAACAACATATTCTCCCCAAATCACGTCAATTAGCTAGTGGAATTCTTGCAGGTGTTAGAATAAACATTTTATCAAAATTTAAAGTTATAAAGGAAATGCAATAAGAAGACAAAGTAGAAATTATCCAAATTGAAATCTGGAAAGGAAATTCACATTACACCATATATGGAATATACAATCCACCTAATAACAACCCTTGTCTGGATATAATAAATATACACCGAAAAACGATTTTGATTGGCGATTTTAATGGTCATTCACCTAAATGGGGATACAAAGACTATAATGCTAGTGGCAAAACTATTGAAGATCCATTAAATTCAAGCACTTTAGAACTTATTTACAGGAACGACGATTGTCCTACATACTTACATTATAATGGTCAGTGTACAAACCCAGACCTCCTGTTAGTATCATCAAATTTGCAAGATAAGACTACACGTGAAATCAGTGAAGACCTAGGATCAGATCATAGAGCAGTTATTGCATCCATAATACATTAGAACAAACAAAATAATAACAAACCAAAACCAAAATACTCTTGGAATTTTAGAAAAGCTAATTGGGCAAAATTTACAGAAGAGACCGAACAAAAATTATACTCCATTGAATACGAAGTATGTACAGATAAACTCAACAATACAATCTCAAACATAATTCTCGAAGCAGCAAAAAATTGGATTCCAAGAGGACAAATTAAAAACTATAAACCCTTTTGGAATGCAGATCTATCAAAGTTAAAAAAAGAAAGGGACATAGCAAGGAAAAAAACAGAATTGTCCAACAACCCAATAGATACACAAGAATGGCAAAGAAAGGCAGCAAAGTTTAAAAAAGAAATCTATGTAGCCAAGAAAAATGCATAAAACATCCAAACAATTTCAACTGTAAAGAAGAGGGTCTGAAACTTAACAACTGCTGGCATCCTGTCCTGAAACGGACTCGTACAAAACCTGTGCACAGCGACGGTACGACGGATGGAAACCGAAATCCTGCGAGTGCTGTCCGCCACGATATTGGAACACAACAACCAGCCCAAGGCCACCGCACTCTAGCGAGCGCGGACCGCCGCAACAACTGTGCGCCACGACCAGCCCAAGGCCACCGGGACCGAGCAGGTGCGAGCCGCCGCGACCAATCAACGCCACGGCCAGTCCAAGGTCACGATCTGACGGACGCGGACCGCCGCGACAACGGAACACCAAGTCTCGGCGCTATAAATAAGGACGAGCAACCAGTCATGTCATCAGTTGCTACAGGTATCCCGAGCAGAAGACTTCGACCGAGGATACCTAACCACTGAAGATGTCTGCCGTAGAAGTAGACAAAACGTCTGGTAACGTCAGCACCAGTAGACCACGGCATCTTAGCCCGGAAGCTGTTTCAACAAGAAAAATATATATTTTCGCTGCCAAACACTTCACCATTTTATTTCATCACATACTTCTTAAGACATTCAACTTCTTATGTAGGGTTCCGAAACACTTAACAAGTATGAAAAATACGTTCGTTTGTATCCTGGCAGTAATATTAATGCAATTTTAACACACCAAAAAATGTTGTAAAGTGAGTTTTCAGTACATATCATCACAGCTTTAAAGAAACTATTGAAATAATGTCTATAAACTACAAACAAATATTATATGTAGGCTTCAGATAAACTAGGTTTGAAGATTATGGCTATAGAAACAATTGAGACAAGATACACACGTATGGAGTGTTGACAAATTTATACGGATGAATCTCTTATATCATATTCAAAGGTGCAGAAACTGGGATGAATATGTCCTGCCTTTTCATTTTACTATTCTGTCAGAGAATATACAACAAATTTTTAAGTTACTGCTATTTACATATTACTTACAAATGGCTTTTAGAGAACCTGGAGGTTCATTGCCGCCCTCACATAAGCATGACATCAATCTCTATCCTGAGCAAGATTAATCCAGTCTCTACCATCATATCTCACCTCCTTCAAATCCATTTTAATGTTATCCCCCCATCTATGTCTCGGCCTCACCAAAGGTTTTTTCCCTCTGGTCTCACAACTAACACTCTATATGGATTTCTGTCTATTTACATATATGTTTGCAAAATCTCTTATATAGATTAAATAAATACAGTAACAAATATAAATGGCACTGGGGAGGAAATTAAACGCAGAATAAATATGGGAAATGCCTGTTAATATATTCGGTTGAGAAGCTTTTGTCATATAGTCTGCTGTCAAAAAATCTGAAAGTTAGAATTTATGAAGAGTTATATTACCGGTTGTTCTGTATGGCTGTGAAACTTGGACTCTCATTTTGAGAGAGGAACACAGATTAAGGGTGTTTGAGAATAAGGTTCTTAGGAAAATATTTGGGGTGAAGAGGGATGAAGTTACAGGAGAATGGAGAAAGTTACACAACACAGAGCTGCACGCATTGTATTCTTCACCTGACATAATCAGCAACATTAAATCCAGACGTTTGAGATGGGCAGGGCATGTATCACATATGGGCGAATCAGAAATGCATATAGAGTGTTAGTTGGGAGACCGGAGGGAAAAAGACCTTTGGGTAGGCCGAGACGTATATGGGAAGATAATATTAAAATGGATTTGAGGGAGGTGGGATATGATGATAGAGACTGGATTAATCTTGCTCAGGATAGGGACCAATGGCGGGCTTATGTGAGGGTGGCAATGAACCTCCAGGTTCCTTAAAAGCCAGTAAGTAAGTAAGAAAGAGTAAATAAATTCTAATTATCAGATTGAAGGGCAGCCATACAGACTATAATCTTACAACAGATCACGAAAAAGGCTAAAATAGCCTACAAGATTTAAAAAAGATGCGTTATCTAACTAAACTACAGAAAAAAAATAGTTGTTTCCTTCCCATTGTGACATGAAAGAAATGAAACAGTAGACTTTTGGCTAAAAAGAAAACTGAAATTTTACAACAATTCAATAACAATTATTCTGTAAAACAACTAATCAGAAGTAAATTCAGATCTGCCCAAAACAATAAAATTTGGATGGAGCAAATGATACTACCTGGAAATTTTGAATGGTTAACCCCAAGATAATCCCTCAAGGGCCTCATAAATCAGGTTGATAACAAGTCATGTCACGATTGTTTGACAAGCCACCTGCACAGGATAGGAATTTCTTATACATCAGCCCGTGTATTGTGTGATGCAAATGAAGAAATGAACGTGAAACATGTCCAGGGATGCAAAGCATTGCTAGAACAAGATAACATCATAGAAAAATATTGGAGTGCAAGACAGCGATTGACTTATTGTCAAGTGCCTAGACACTGGACCAACAACAATATATCACCTGTACAATATAAGTACAACATTCGTATTTGAAAATATGTAACATTCAGAAAAGTAAACATTACACTACAACCAGATGAAGCTCATGCTGTAAACCTGCTGCATTCCTATGTGGGCTGTACTTTATAATTTGGGTGCGCAACTTGAATAAAATCGATTAGGCACGTTACACATCGGGTGATGCAAGAAACATGATGCATGGCACATGGAGCGTGACACATAACGCCATGTTATTTGATGTAATGAGTCGTTCAGTATGGAGTCATCGGATGATGAAGATCTCCTGCTATAGGCAATAATAAGAATGCGAAGATAAAGGTGTAGGTTTTGGATTCATTGGTTGAAAATCGTGGTGCTTGTAATGTTTTATTGGTAGAGTTAGCACAGCATCCAGATAAATTCACAGAATATTACAGAATGTCGAAAGAATTATTTGAAGATGTGACAAATTGTGAATATTCCTAATAGATGGAAAACATGTATGAGCATTACACAAGCACATGGAATTTTCACTCTGATTTCTGTTGAAGACTTGGGTAGAAATAGTATTGGTGCTATGGTTGCCAACTGTTTTTGAAGAAAATATGGGAGACTAAGTGGTCTACAATATTTCACCTAAAAAATTGAAAAATTATTCAATTCAGTTAGCTGCACTAAAAACAATTTTATTCTACATTTTGGCAGTTAGGCTTAAATTAAAGTATTTTGAGATATTTTACCTAGCGTAATAGTTTCAAACAAATTGTAAAAATTTCCTACATGAGTAATTGAAGTTGACTGTGATTTACAGTTCTGATTTGATTAAAGTGTCGCGCTCCTTTTTCGGACATCTGAGGATTGCGAGACTTCATATGTGAGTATAGGTATATATCAATGTTAACAAGCTTGTTAAAATTGGCCATAAAGTCATTTAAATATGTGCTCCTGCATATATGACTTACCAGTGTATGTCTAAAATGCAGGTAGCAGGCCATTAATGATATAATGAGGAGAGTTTGGCTGGCACCGTGGATTGTGTCCCGGCATAGCTCAGTTGGAAAGAGCGCTCAGCACGCAGAGTTGAGAGGTCCTGGGTTCGATTCCCGGTGCTGGAACGAATTTTTCTCAAAATTAATAGGTATCTACATGTTGACTACTAACAAAAAATAGTAGTCTCGATTATTTAATGAGGTTGGCGAGACCTCATATATGAATGTATGTATATATATGTTCACTTACTGTTCATAAAAGAAAACACTCTTTGTATAAGCTTAGCTGCAAATTTCAGTCCATCTCTGGAACAACAGAATCCATCATATAAATCACCTTCAACTATGTGAAAATTAAATGTTTCAATTAATTTTTACATTATGTAAAAATAAGGTAGAAAAAGGCTCAAAGAGAAGAGAAATGCGGAAGTCGGGAGACTGTTAAAAATTGGATGGTGCTGTATGTTCAAAAATGGGCAAACCAATGTCCATGATGAAGAGAGAAGTGGTCGACCGAGTATCGTGAATGCAGATCTGATTCGTTTGGTTGACGAAAAGGTTAGAGCAAACCGCAGATTTCCCATGTCAGAGCTGAGTGGGGATTTTCCACAGTTTAGTCGTACTCTTCTGTACAAAATGATTACCAAAGATTTGGGCTACTGGAAACTTTCTGCCAGATAAGTGCCTAAACTTCTTTCTGAGGAACAAAAGGCTCAGCGAATGGGAGCAGCACTGTCCTTTCTTGAGCGTTACAAAAGAGAAGGCGATGCTTTTCTCGATCAGATTGTGACAGGAGATGAGACTTGGGTGCGTATGTGAATGCAGAAACAAAGCTTCAATCAATGCAGTGGGACCATACTCACTCCCCGAAAAAACCCACAAAGTGTCGTCAAACACTTTCCACGAGGAAACCTATGGCAACTGTGTTCTGGGACAGAAAAGGAATTTTGCTAGTGGAGTTCTTGGAGAGGAATGCCACAATTAACGCTGAGTGTTACTGTAACACACTAACAAACTTGAAAAGGGCCATTCAAAACAAACGTCGTGGCATGTTGAGCTCTGGGGTGATTTTCCTGCATGGCAACGCCCGGCTGCATACAGTGCGTCGTAATGCGACCAAACTGCAAGAGTTCAACTGGGAAGTATTGGATCATCCTCCCTATAGCCCAGATTTGGTGCCTAGCGATTACCATCTCTTCATGCATATGAAGACGTGGCTTGGCTCGAAGTGCTTTGACGATGACGAAGAGTTGAAAACCAGCGTCGTAAGTTGGCCGAATTCTACGATTGCAGAATTTCAAAGCTCGTCAAACGCTATGACAAGTGTCTCAATGTGACTGGGAACTGTGTGGAAAAATAAATTAGAGTGTACAATTTCAAACGTATTGTAACCCAATTCTGTAACGTCATTCACAGGTTTGTAAGAAATAAACGGTTACTTTATGAATAGCCCTCGTAGAACAAAGATACATATTGTTTGCGTAGGCTTCCACGGCTGGTGTACATGGTGTGTGGATAAGCTTCAGGGCTTCTACCGCGTTGTCTTGGTGTTATTGGCTGACGTTTCGACTGCTGTGTTGTGGTCATCTTCAGAGCAGTTGTTGGATGCTCTGCTCTGAAGATGACCACAACACAGCGGTCGAAACGTCAGCCAATAACACCAAGACAACGCGGTAGAAGCCCTAAAGCTTATCCACACACCAAAGATACATATTGCTTTTTATATAAAAACATTCTAGCATCCCCAGAAAGAGTAAGTTACATACTCGTGCTCAGAGGGCATTCCACATAACGTTAAGATATTTTATTAAATACTATAACAGAGTAAAAAATAAAAAAATAATAAAAAAGAGCAAGAAAAAACATATCACAATAATTTAACTTTAAATTTTCTCTCTACACAGCAATTTTTAATTTAATTTTTTAAATAAGGAGCATTAGTAAATTGTATATTTGGGAATTTAGCTATTAAGGTATGTTATAAAGCCTTGGACCGAAGTTGCTACTGTGATTATATGCTGCAGCTGTGATACATTTAGGTTCTGTTAAGCATAATATATGTTTTCTGATCTTTTGGTTTTATATTTGTCAGTGATGTCAAAGCAAGCGCATTTTTCTGACCTTGACGTCATGCACAGGCATCAAGCGCTAAGTATGGAAAGAGGAAGGATTGTGTACATAAGTAAGCAGCCTGTAGGATTAAGAAAACAGTGGTGCACAAACTTCAAACAGAACGTGACATTTTATGTCGTTATTTTTATATGGCTTCTTTCTGTTTGATATTATCTACATTGTCTGTAAAACAAAAGTACTAATACCAATTTCTTAATATTGCAGTTGTGTTTTAAATGTTAATAACATAATAAAGAGATAAGAAGGAATATTCACATAAATTCCATAGTAGTACAACTATCCTGTACTAAATGGATGAAACACATCATTCATAAAGAAAGTGATATCCCAAAAAAAGAGATTGGGTATGACATGACAAGTGTAATTGATTAAGTGTAACTAATATTCCGTAACAAAACTCTTATCGCATTATGCTTTTAAGGTGCTATTGGTGAGCAACTTCCTATCATCAGAATATTAAATTATTTTCTCGAAATGTGCTGAAGCTATAGAGCTGACATTTTTACAATACATGGGGACGCATCTTTTGCTTATGATGTAACAGTAGTTGCTCTGTTAATAATTCATTTCCATGCGAATATTTTCTAAACTTTCAATACACTATCTTCAGTAATATGCATTTACGGTATATTAAATTAACGAAAACATTCTGTAAGGCTACTAAATAAATAGGCCTATATCTGAAAATTTCAGTTTTCTATAAAGAAAGTTGAGAAAATATTTCTTTTGAACAATCAAACTTGTGAAAAGTGAACATTGAAATTAAAACTTACATTCTTATAATGCACTTATACTTCCAGACAAATCTAAAAATTAACATGGATACAGTTTTAATAAGTTCTCTTCCCTTTATCTATTGAATCAGTGCTGGCCATCCCTGAACATAGCTCGACCAAGCGGCATATACGACCTCTTTCTTCTGTCTCTTTCCTTTCAGCTGTAAAGTGCTCAGGGTCTCCTGAGCTCTAAAGCGCGCGCTTGCTCCTGTGGGCATCAATTGAAATCACTGATTTATGTGAATATAAATTAAATATATTTCGGTTTTTATGTACGAAATTCAATAATACATTGTTATAAATTTAATGGAAGTCAAATATTTTAAATCCTGAATACAACAGTTCTGAAGGGTAATCAAGAGTTTATTAAGGCATAATTGTATTATTCTTTTTCGTAGCAGAGTTATTGGCATGAGGGAGGTAATATTAGCATTGTATTAACTTCGTACTTTCTTAAACATCAACCATAGTACACCAACTATTTACTTTTCTTACACATACTGCTACCACCACCATCATTAAAAATTTTCATCAACACTTCAACCATTAATGCTTCATTATACTACTCAGATTGCTCTCTGCAATTTGTTTAGTTGGTTATTTAACGACCCTGTATTAACTACTAGGATATTTGGCATTGATTGTATTGGTAATAGCGTGATGGTATTTGGCAAGATGAGGCCGAGAGTTCACCATAGATTACCTGACATTCGCATTCGTCTTATGGTTGGAGAAAACCTCGGAAAAAACTACCAGTAATGAGCACAAGCTGGAATCTAACCCATGCCCAAGTGCAACTTTGGATCAGCAGGATCCTTGTCCTTGTAAGCTTTTTATTTGTTATACACATTAATGATAACATTTTCACAATTCACTTTTTTGCTTTAAAAAGCTAACAATTATTGTGTCTACTTACTGATTGATGTCCACGTTTTTCTTCAGTGATACCGTACAACGCAGCATAGAATAATGAATCCACAGAGAACTTGATTTCTTCTTTTCACTTTTCATTGAAAAATATTCCAGCATAAACTTTTCAGAAATATTCTCTACTTTTTTTTTTACACCACTCTTCAAACTTCTTATATTCCTCTTCATACCTCTGTCACGATTTTGTTGGAATTAATAAATCAGTACAGCTGTTAATGCAATACCATTGACACTTATATTTATAAATAGTCATGGTGACAGTACCGACAATAATAACATTCTTCAAATGTTTCTTGTACATGGCCCTCTATATGAATCGATCACCTACAAAGCAAATGTATATAGCTTCAAATGTTTCTCGTACAAGGCCCTCTATATGAATCGATCACCTACAAAGCAAATGTATATAGCTGGCAATAAAAATTTTACATTTAGACAATATTCAATTTTACATTATTTTTTTTATCAAAGCAGATGAAACTTTGTACGGTACACATGTCGTAACTTCATATTACAATAGTAGACTGGTTATCAAACTCGGCCTGCAGCCTTGTTTGGTGTGTTTTGTGCATTTATAATCGTTAGTTGAGTGTTTAGTTTTGTGTTGTGGGTTTATATTCGTTTGCTGAGTGTCTCATTTACACAGAAACATTTACATAGACCTAAAAATAGTGAAATAAGTATAGTTGTAGTGTTCAGTTTATTTATCGTTGTTATATTTAGTTGGATAAGTTGTAAATTATGCCTAAGAAGAAAAGTATTAGATCTGTACTTAGTTCTGCTCTGAATGAAAGAAGATGGGGTCCTAAAACAGTGAAACAAATTGAGAAAAAATTCTCGTTTTTCATGAAATTGTAGCTTAATGTAGGTGTTCGAAGTGACCACCATCAGCATCCAAACACTATTGATGCCGCTGAACTGCTCCACGAACTAAGTTCCGTAATGTGTCCAGTGTCATAGCTGCACATGACGTTAAATTTTGATTTGTTCTCGTAGCACATCCAGTGTAGCTGGCGTTTCCCAATAAACAACATCCTTTAGGGTCCCCCATATGTAGAAATTGGTGTTAGGTCTGGGGACTGTGCTGCGTACTCGACAGCACCTCTTCGACCTATCCATTAAGCTACAATTTCCCCGAAAATGAGAATTTTATCTGAATTTGTTCTTAAGTTATTTATAAACAAACAGTGTATACTTTTTTTGGGCTAATCTGTATTTTAAGTCATGTTATGTTACATTAAAATTAAATTTCAAATCAAAATTCTGAAGAAATTTTAAGAAAACAGTAATAATAAATCTTGGTCAGTATTACTTACTGAAAAAGAATATATAAGGTATCTGATTCTTTTCGACATGATTCAGTAGCAAAATTTCGGATGCTAACTGGTCATGACTGTTTGCAGCACCCTGTTTAAAATTGAAATTTTTTGTTCACCAAAATGCATCCTGTGTAATCTAGAAGACTCTTTGATGAATCAAGAACATTTACGAAAATGTCCAGCTTTGGCATCAGATTTTTTGGATTCGGACTCTAAATTATACTGCAAAGTTAGAAGGTGAATGGAGAACTTCCAAGTGTCTGGGCAATAGATACTGCTGCTGCTACTATGTTACATTAAACCAAGTTTTATTTAATTTCCATTTCGACATGTACAAAACACAGTTCTGAATTCATTTATACTTTAGATTGCATTAATGCAATTTCTCCAAAGTATCATTTGTCTCTACTTGGCAATGCATAAACAATGTCACATTACAAAAATTCTGCTAACAAGTTTGGAGTTAGACCTTCTATATAACCTTAAATTATATGTGTTTTTTAGGTTTTCATGGTGAATGTGATTTGGATATTGCACTATGTCCTGGAGCTAACATTTCTAACGTTTCGAAACTACATACAGGTTCCATGATCAGGGCAGAGAGCCTAGGCAAGACCAGACAGTTCGCCTACTCTGCTGGGCATGTAGCGCCTGGCCGTTCCACGTGCTGAGCTCAAATGACAAATTCTGAGGGGAATATCTGTCAGTGACTAAGCTCTTAAGAGGCTTTTGAGGCTCATATAGCCTACCGGTACATATATATTCTTATATGAGGTATCGCCCTCCTCATTGAATAATCAATGAATCGATTCCAGGTGAAGGAACGAATTTTTCTCAAATTAATAGATATTTACAGTATGGCTACTTATAGTCATTGATTATTCAATGAGGATGGCAAGACCTCATATAAGAATATATATGTATATATCAATGTTAACAGTAACTCATGAACTGTTGTTGAAAATGACCATGCAGTCATTTAAATATGCGCTCCTGCATACATGACTTGAATGTCTTAAATGCAGGTAGTAGGCTATTGATAATACAATGAGAGGAGTTCGGCCAGCACCATGAATCGTGTCCCAGTGTGGCTTCATTCCAGGTGTCGGAACGAATTTTTCTCAAACTAAAAGGTTTTGAGGCTTAGCAGACCCAAAAAATTTGAGTTATAATAAAGTAGAATTGCACACAAAATGTGCATTGAGAGTCTATAAATGGTGTTTCTTGCTGTAAGCTTTTAACCTTTTCGTCCTTTTTGGGCAGTATTCTAGATGGTATTGTTTGCATTTGCATCCGCACAGGGAACACACACAGTCTTCGTCCGGTTGGTGGAAACCTGGTTTCTTGCAGATCTTGTGATGGAAGCCGTGAATGGAGAATCGAGTTAGCACATGACGCTGTGGTTGGTCTGGGTTCGCCCATGCTCGATTTATCATTGCTTCTGTGGCGTAGAAGTCCATATCGATCTCGCTTCGCTTCCTTATTCTCTCTGCTAGGAGATCGTCATATTGTTCTGTTGCCAGCAGATGGTGCGATAGCCTCAGCTCTTCTATCAGAAATGGTTCCCGTGCCAGTTAGTATACAAGTCTACCCAGAGGGGGCCATTTTTGACACCCCAAGTACTCTTTTTAGGAACGTGGCTTTTACTTTCTCCAGTTTTTCTAGATCTTTCTTCTTCAGATATATCCATACTATTTGCAGGCCATAGGCGAATATTCGAAAAATTTTTGTGGTGAATAGCTGTTTTGCTGCGTCCAGAGATAGTCTATTTATGAGTTTGATGTCATTGATGGCTCTTATGGCTGCGACTGATTTTTCTGCGATATGTTTGCTGAAGCATGTGCCCGTTGTTTGGAATTTTACTCCGAGGTATTTGTAGTGGCTTGATTGTTTCAGTGGTTCTTGTCCATAATACACCAGTTCATGTGTTGCCACTCTTCCTCCTTTTCTGAAGACCATCTGCAAAGTCTTGCTTTTGTTTATGCGTAGTGCGTTTTCTTCTGTCCATGCTATGAGGGTGTTGAAACTTTCTTGTAGATCTCTATGTTCCGTCACGCATAGGACCATATCATCTGAGTACAAGTATATGGTAGCTTTACAGTTTGCTATTTTTAGTGCTTGGACGACATCTGCCGTGGTGATATTGAATAGCAGAGGGCTTATTGGATCACCTTGGAGGACTCCATTCGTTTGAACTATAGGTGTCGATGTCGTTACGTTGTCGTCTATGGTCACCCTGTTGACTGTCATAATACACCTGATGATGTGGGTCAGGTAGTTGTCTCCAATTATCGTTTCGAGCTTCTTCATTATGATCTGTCTGTCGAGCAGATCGAAGGCTTTTTTGAAATCGATAAATATTGTATATAGTTTCCCTTTGGGATGTCTGAGTGCCACTTGGATGTCGGACAACAGGTTGTTTATGGCATGCAAGGTGGCTCTCCCCTTCCTGGGATCCTTTTGTCTGTCAGGTCGTATAGCCTCTCTGTCAGAACTTTTGAGAAGACTTTGAATAGTGGATTCTCCAGCGCTATGCCTCTGTAAGCATCTGGCAAGGATGTAGCACCTTTGCCTTTATAAAGAACTTTGATGGTGGAGTGTCTCCACTTTTCCAGAATGGTGCCGTATTCCAGGCACTTGTTGAATAGCTGAGTCCATGTCTGGATTAGGTGCGGTGCTGCCAGTTTAAGGTGCTCGTTTGCAATGCCGTCCGACCCTGCTGCTTTTCTAGTTTTTGTTCCCATTATAGCAGCTAATATCTCTTGCTCCGTTATTTTTGGGAATATTGGGTGGTGATTGCTTTGTACCGGCAGCGCTGCATCGCTTCTACTCTGGTTCAGAATCTCACGAAAGTGGTCTACCCAAATCTGCATTTGTATCATGTTTGGAAAGGAGGGTCTTGTTGTCTTGAGGGCCGTAAAAGGACCGTCCATTGCAAATTTGATCAGTTGTTGCGCTTCCTTTTCAAGATGGCTCGCCCTTTTTTCTCTCAGTAGTTTCTTGTAATGTCTTCTTTTTTCGTTATATTGCTTCAAGATTTCTGTATTTGATGAGTTCCTTGCTCTGTGTAGGAGTTTAAGGACTTTCTGCCTTTCTTCATAGCACACTCTGTCAAACCAGGCTTGAGATTTCCTCTTCGGGAGTTATTGAGTTATTATACCTAGTAACAATAGGTCTATAAGTTTGCAATAATGATGTATCGTAACACTTGGTTTTCACTCACATCCTTGTTGGCAGTCATTCCAGGATGCAGAGTTTGGTGTGAGATTTGTGGCAGAAGTCTCTAAACCTCTAAAGGCATGGCTACGACCTTGACTCGGAAGCTTGAGGGGGACTAGAGAGGAGATATCAATTCACTAAATCTCAGTATGAAACAAGGCTAGACTTCCGCCACAACAATATGTTGCGCTATATTGGTGTTCTGGGGGTGATGATGGTCGCCTTCTCGTGGTGCCCCCTGAACTATGTTTAATGAACATAGAAAAAAACGACCATCCAACATGCTCAAATGACAAATACAATCCGAAGTAAAATATTCCGGAGGTGAAAAAGTCCCCTCATTTGGATCTCCGGATGGGGATTATTTTAGCATCACATAACAAGACAAAACACAATATAATTCTACCTCAGCTGAAGGTCTTACAGTGGAATGCTGGAGGCCTTAATCAAACCAAGAAAACTGAAATACATAAAATTCTAATAGATAAAGACATTGATATGTTTGCAATAATGGAAGCCAATGTTACAGCTCAAAAATTACAGTTCTTTGTTTTCAAGAACTACAATACATTTCTACAACCTAAAGCAAGACAAAGAACTAGTGGCATACTAGTTGGCATCAAAAGAGGAATAACTTCAACCTTTAACATTGTTAAACAAATGACTAAGGAAGACAAATCTGAAGTAACGAATATATTATGCAAATCTGTCTTTCAGGTAGAAGCTCCCTGTGAAGCAGGCTTGAATAATATATTTGTTGCTCTCAGGGGCGTATTTTGTGGACTACCGGGGCTACCGGCGGTAGCCCAAGGAAATTACAAAAGAAAAAGTTTATAATATAGCATAATGTAATAATTTTGTATTATTAGTTTTACCACAGTAATTAAAATTAAAGCAATTGTTAGATTTATATGCACTCTCTGCTCTCGAAAAGAAACAAGTTGTCAAGGCGGCATCACTGCAGAAACCGCTGCTACGAGGGGTAGCCTGTGACCGTTCCGCTCACGCAGTCCTGTCGCACAACTGCCTGTCCCCCGCTACCTGTTTCTATCGTGCAGTGTAGGCCGGGTGAGTTGCTGCTCTCGTGATCGGTTTCTTCGAAGGTGCGAAGCAACAATAGGCTTAGTACGCTAGCTCATGAATGTGATTGTGTTCTTGCAGTTCAGTATTTTAAATTTGTGATTTGTTCGAGTGTCTAAGAGTTATATTAATTGTGAATTATGAAGTTTTTAATTTCCCAATTAAGTGATATTGTGAAAAATATGACAGAACAAGTTTCTGGAGAGGTTTGTGTTGAAAATGACTGTGTAATAGAAGGTTTAATAAAAGTGCCTTTTAACCGTCGTACATACAACGAGAAAGTTGAAATTGTGAAAATGGAAAGACCCAACTCCTGAGTTAAATTTGTCCATGAACGTAAAAGAAAAACAGCGTGAGTACACACGCCATTTCACTTCAACATCATATGGTAAGTGGAATTGGTTGTGTGGTAGCTCTAAACTGTCTAAACTATTTTGCTGGCCATGTTTGTTATTTAGCCGCGAAACTAATGTGTGGTCAAAAGAGGAGTTTTCTAACATGAACTCCCTTCGAACGGCAGTCCTAAAACACGACAAATCAAAAGCTCATATTTGTAGTAGCATGAACTTTGCAAACTTTGGGAAGACAAGAATTGATTTACAGCTAGATAAGCAAAAAGCTCTACACATCAACCACACAATGCTCTTGTGAAAAGAAATCGGGAGATTTTACTGCGTCTTATTAACGCAGTCTACTTCCTAGGAAAACAAGAATTGGCTTTTTGGGATCATAATGAGAGTGTGGAATCAGACAATAGAAGAAATTATATTGAATATTCAAGTTCCTTAAGTGAATTTGACCATTTACTGGCCAATCATCTTGAGAGTTCAACAGTATTTCGTGGTACTTCTCCCGCAATTCAGAATTACTTAATATTTGCTATAAGTGGGGTTATGATAAAGAACATAAAATCTGAAATAGAGGAAGCACCTTTTGTGGCCATTGTTGTTGATGACAAGTGATCAGAGTCAATTGTCCACTGTTTTAAGATACGTCGACAGTACTGCCAATGTTCAAGAACGGTTTATAGGATTCACAAATGTCAGTTCGGACAAAACTGCTGCTGCTTTGTTTCAGCATGTGGAAGGTGTTATAGCAGAATAGCTACAATGTCGGCAATAAGTTAATTGCACAGACATACGATGGTGCTTCAGTTATGGCGGGAAATATTAATGGCTTAAAAACGAAAGTTCAAGAAAAGTATCCTCAAGCACTATTTGTCCATTGTTACAGCCATGTTCTCAATTTAGTTTTGCAACAAACTATTTCATCCATCCCAGAATGCCGCATTTTTTTCAAAACACAGTCGGGTTTAGCTGCATTTTTCTCATCATCTCCTAAAAGATCAGGAAAACTCAAGGAATTTATGAAAAAGAAACTCCCAAAAATAGCACCAACTAGATGGAATTTTACATCTCGGCTTGTAAATACAGTAAAGGAATACAGAGAACAACTGACTGCTTTCTTTGAAAATATCATTTGTAATGACTCTGAAGAAAACTGGGATGATGATGATGTAATTGTGCAGGCTCAAGGATATTTGTATTTTTTCACACAGTTTCAGAATATATTTCTTCTTGAAGTCTATGCTAGAGTGTTTGCACATACAGATGTGCTCTACAATATTCTTCAGACAAAAAGTCTAGACATAGCATACTGCTTGCAAGAGGTATCAAAGTTAAAAAATACTATATCCGAGTTCAGACGTAGTGGGTTTCCGTCCATATGGAGTAATATGGAAAATGAAAATTCTTCAGCCAATACAATGGAACCACCATTAAAGCGAAGAAAAGGAGATGATGAATTGAAATACAGGCAGCTGTACTACAGCATACTAGATCGTATGCACATGGAAATTACTGACAGATTTTCTGATTATGGAAAGCTTATAGATTCTCAAAAATTTTTTGCTTATAGAGAAAACTTCCCGAATGAGGCACTAAACAAATTATTTCAGTCCTATAACAGTCACTTTGATCAAGTACGTTTGAAAAATAAATTAAGCGTAATATATTCAGCAGAAGTCTTTGATTTTTCGAACAAACCTATCCACGAAATATTATCTGCCATATATGAAAACCAGCTGAACCAAGTTATTCCTGAAGTCCTTAAATTGGCAACATTAATTGTGACAATACCAGCTACGTCAGCATTGGTAGAAAGAACATTTTCTGTGTTGAAGAGAATAAAATCCTACTGTAGATCAACTCATACACAAGAACGTTTATCCGGCTTGGCACTGATGTCCATTGAAAAGTCATTTCTACAGAAACTTCGCAAGTGGCCCAACTGTAATTTCAATGACGAAGTCATCAAAGTATTTTCGTCCCAATCAAGACGTCTGGAATTCACATATAAATAGGTAAGGAATTTTATTATAGGGATTTTAAAATATATTTTGTGTAATAATAGGGTCAGTGGTAGCCCAGACCCTTAAACCAGTATATGCCACTGGTTGCTGTAGGTACGTTAACAGAAAGCCACAATTTAAGTCACACAGAATTGTGTGCACTCAAAGTTGGGTTTCTGGCGTCTTGTCAAACCATTTGAGTTGTGTGGACTTAAAGGGAAGAATTGTGACGGTGTCTTGTATAGTTCCTGGAGTAGCTCAATCGGTAGAGCATTCATGCGCTAAGCGAAGGGTCCCAGGATCGATACCTGGCCCAGGAACAATTTTTCCTTTGAAATTATTCACAAATCTGAAATTTGTAAAATAGAACTTCGGATAAATAACACTTCAAAATGTATAGCATATATAACCCCCTAATAACAAACCCAATTTGGACAATATAGTAGTTACACCAAAGACTCTCATAATTGGAGACTTCAGTGGTCATTCTAAAGAATGGGGATATTTAGGCATCAATTCTGTTGGCCATTCAATAGAAGATTTTCTTAACACCCAATCAATCCAATTATTATTCAACCCAGAAGACCCTCCAACATATCTTCATTCCCATGGAACATCTAATCCAGATTTAACTCTAATATCTTCAGACATATATAACAAGGCAAGCAGGAAAGTTCTGGAAGACCCTGGACTTGGCCACAAAATCATTGCTACTTCTATTTTACTACATCAGAAACCTACAAACAAATCTTATAACAGATGTTCTTGGAATTTTAAAAAATCCAATTGGACTAAATTTAGAGAAGATCTAGAAAATAACCTCTCCATTAATATGAACGAATCCCCAGACAAATGTAACGACATAATTTGTGCAACTATGCTAAAAGCAGCAAAGAAATGGGTGCCCCGAGGAAAGATCCCAAACTACAAACCTTTCTGGACAAAAGATTTAGAAACATTAAAGAAAGATTATTACAAAACAAAATTATTTCACACATAACAATAAATATTATACACAAACTGAAGGATTACCAATGGGTTCACCTATATCAAGTATATTAGCTGAAATCTTCATTCATAATATAGAACAAACACACATACTAAACACTGACAACAACAAACACGCAGAGAGAATAATGTACTGGCATCGATATGTAGATGACATAATAGTCCTATATAATGGAAACAAAAGACAAATAGAAAACCTACATCAACAACTCAACAAAATACATCTCAAATTAAAGTATACAATAGAAACAGAACATAACCAAGCTATAAATTTCTTAGACATCACCATAACCAAAACAAATAATAGACATGAATTCAAAATATACAGGAAACCACAACTACAACACACATACAGAATTCATCGAACTATCCTATACAACATAAACATGCAGCTTTCCATACAATGACATACAGATTAATATTTAACATACCTATGAACAATGACAACTATACTGAAGAACTAAACACAATAAAATATATAGCACAAGACAATGGATATAATCCTAACATGATAGATACACTAATAAAAAAGACAAAACAAAAACAGAACAAACCAACACAAACACCGCGTGAGAATAAATACATAACATTAACATATCACAATATCAATACTTACAAAATTGCAACTTCATTCAGAAAACTAAAACACAAGATAGCATAGGTACAAAACAAAAACACAACACAGAAATATCTAAATAATCACATCAAACATTCAAATAAATATAATTCAACTGGGGCTTACAAACTAAAATGCAATAGTTGTCCACATTTTTACATAGGACAGACAGGAAGAAAGTGCATATGTAGTAGAAAGTCATAACTTATTATTTTCACAATTTTCACAAGAGCTCAGCACTTTTAAGATAACAAAGAATCAGTTTAAAATATTCACAGACATATCTGTAACACATTCTGTGATAAGGGTACTTAAAGATGGTGAATTTAACACTGGTAATACAAGGTCTCTAATCTTACCTTAATGGATAGATAAATAAGTGAACTAACAAAGTAAAGAACAGAGGAAGGACTGAAGGAACTAATTAATATATAAACAAGTAGCTTGATGATCAGTCAGTTGGTAACAAATTTGGTTATGGTCATTCCAACCATCATGGATTCTATGAGTCTGGCAGTTAAAAGAATTCTGTGTATGAGACAGAAGTATCTCTTAACACCGAATTCATTACCTACCATGATGCGTTCATGGTTGAAAATGATGACTGATAGAGCTACATTTGACGTGGGCAAGAAATGAGACCAGTAAATTTTTCGTGGAACTCTAGTAGTCAATAAAGAAATTAATGTAAAAATATATGAAGGGTTCACAACCAGAGTGGACCAAGTCCTTCTGGAATAATTTTGAGAAATTGAGTCTTAAAAGTACCTGACTCATGCTTAGCAACCTTCACTTTCCATAGGAAATGCTGCCCTCTCTGGAGTAACAAATGAGTTATTGACTTAGTTTGTTAAGGCAATGAATAAATCTAAGTTTTCGTCATCTGAGATTGCATTAATCCACAAACTGACCACTGGTAGACTTGATCCACTCTGGTTGTGAGCTCCTCATATATGACAGAAAGAATTGAATGAGGAATTTGAAAAAGGGACCAAGTCCATATTTTTTGTAAATTGAGTTTATGCCCATTTCTGGGTCTCCATACACTCTTCTTGGATTTCAGCATTAAAAGGAACGAAGTCCTTTAGAATGTACACATTTAAATTGTGTATCAACATGTTTGGACTGTTATATATCCAGATCCATACAAAAGGTTTTTTGTCGTTTTCTTCAAATTTACTTTTCCAGACTTAGTCCCTTTTGAAAATTCCTGATTCAATTATAAAATAGAATTCGAAGGCACAATTAGCTCACCGGATTGTATCGCCACAGCTGATTTCCCTGCATGCCATGACAGGGGAATAAGTTCACTGCAGCCTTGTTCTGTACATCTGACACGTCCCAACACATGGTGCGGCCCTTGGGACGTATGTCTTTGTGCCATGTCAGTATGAAATTCTGTGCAAAACAACCACATCACATTTTCAATGCTCTATTATCATTTACCACTCTGTCATCACCTCAATGTCTCTGAATATTGTCAGTCTTTTAAATGAGACATTACACAACAATTACAATTACTGAAATTTGATTGTTTTAGTCCTTGGCCCACAGTTTTTAAGTTTCAACAAAATTTCTTTCACGATTATGAAGGGGTTTTCCAAGAAACCGTGTCTCAAGTAGGTGAGCCTCTGAAGAGAAAAAATATCAACTATAAACGCATCTATTGCGAAGTGTTTGATAATATTGATAACCACTTGGATGTAAGATTTCAAGATTATTCTAAACTGAAATTTTTAAATTTATTGTCGCCTCAAAACTATGAAAAATATACTAACCAATTCCCAGAAAGTTGCTTTCAAAATCTCATAGATACATATGGAAAATTTTTCGACATCATTCGATTGAAAAATGAGCTGATTGTAGTGTACAGCAGTAAAGAGTTTAGAAATAAAACCATGAGTGAACTTGCAAAACTATTGAGTACTAATTCAATGCTGAAAAAAAGTTTTCAGCAGTTTAATGTGTTAGTGACATTACTGTGTACAGTCACAGAAGAAAAATCTGGCCGATGAGCAGCAAAACTCGTAATGTTACTTACGCCGGTTTTTTTTGTAATTATCACAGTACAGAGTATCTAAGAGGGATACTGTTTACTCCCCCCAACGTTGCTGGTCTCGGAAGGAGAGGATTTCGGACTGTTTCTGTTCATATTCCATAAGGTTGAAACTCTTGTGTTCTTGTCGACATAGGCCTACAAAAATTTTCTTAGTAAGCATTGTAGTAGTAATTTTCAGATAAGTCAATATACAATACAATATAACATAAATATTTATTTGTTATTCAGTCTAAATGACTTATCAGTGTTTTAAAAAAAGATCAATAAAATGTATAAATATAAATATTCATTGAAGTTAAAGGTTAAAATAATGCTAACGTTTTCGCCTATTACCACCTTTAGGCATTTGAGCAATATCTTATATTAGTTACTTACGATACGTATATATTATAGAACGAATTGCATCATGAACAGCTCAACTTCCTGTTGAAAGTCATACCTGCATTCTACGTTTCAACCATCTGAAATTATTTCGACGTCCACTCAATATGAAGTTTAATATTGGAATCAATAAGAACCATAAGATTATATCATTATAATACATATAATTACATCAATAACGGCACATACCAGTAATTGGTAAAATTATACGATCAAATGTAAGCATTAATAAGACATTATAGAAGTAGGCCTAATCAATTTTTATTACAAGGTAATATTTTATTTTATTTGAATCCATTTTAAATCTACAATTTAATCTTTGTGTCCTATAGTTGTTTTAATTATTGTCGTAAATTTAAGTAGAGATGAGGATAATTAATTCAACTATCATACATATCAAAACAATAATTAACTCAACTATAGTTTATCATTTAATTTGCACAAATGATTTTAATCTGTTAGTTTTAAGATTGATTAATGTATATATTCAACAGCCATGCCTTTTACTGTAAATTAATGTATCACATGATATTGTTGGCTCAAGTGCCTGAAGATGCCAATAGGCGCAAAACGTTAGCATTATTTTAACCTCAACTTCAATGAATATATATTTTATAAATTTTATTGATCTTCTTTAAAACACTGATAAGTCATTTAGTCTGAATAAAAAATAAATATTTATGTTATATTATATTCTACAGAAATTTGTTATTTCATTGTTTTTACCATTGCGGGTATGAGGAATGTTACTGATTTCATTATCATCTCCTCTGTTCGTCTCTCTTTAGTCTATAGACCAGGGATGCTCAACCTTATGAATACTGCGGGCCAATATTAAAAAAAATATATTATTGGAGGGCCACAGACATCGTCCAATAATAAATTATTTACATAAATGTCTTGCTAATTAGTGATTATTGTAATTTATATTAATTAATAATACAGGTCTGTTCAAATATTTTTTTTTAATTTTAAGTTTGAAACTTTAGTATTGGGCACAGCTGCTATAGACATACTACATTTATGCAAATCTAGTCTTTCAGGTGAAGCTCCCTATAAAGCAGAATTGAAATTATTCAAATCTGCTTTACAGGGAGCTTCACCTGAAAGACTAGATTTGCATAATATATACGTTACTGTGTACGTTAACAGAAAACCACAATTCCAAGTCACACAGAGCTTGTGTGCACTCGTTGTGGGTCTCTGGCATTTCGTCAGCCCATGCGAGTTGTGTGGATATAAAGGGAAAGGTTGAGACGGTGTCGAATGGAGTTCCCGGGTAGCTCAGTGGTAGAGCGCTGGTACGTTCAACCAGAGGTCCTGGGATCGATACCCGGCCCCGGAACAATTTCCCCTTGAAATTATTCATACTACATTTATTTATGGTTTATTCTTATTTTAATATCTTCCTGGCAAAACAGACTGCCAATATGACGAAGAGTAAACAAAATTGAGAAAGATACAATACATAGGAACTTCGTTCTAAGACGATATAGAAGTCAACAGTCAGATAAAGTAGAATAAATATAAATTGATTGAAGTAATCCAATACAAACGGTATAAGTGAACATTAAAATAAATTGAAATAAATATATATAAATTAATTTAGGTAAACAATTAATAATAGTGACGAAAGAGGAACATAAATAGATTTGTTAATTAGAAATAATTTTTGTGCGATTTAAGGAAACGTTTGATTATATAAGCGGTTTACTATAACTCATTTATTTATTCTATTTTTAAACCTACAGTATTTACTTTAGTTCTGAAAATAAGGGAAAATATACATTCCTAAAGTAAAATAATTAATATTGAATGTTCTTTTTATCACAAATTAAAATGTTCTTCTTTCTATGTAGCTCTAGTGATATACAATAGTTTCCTTCTGGACTTAATAATCTGTCCAGAAACCATTGGCATTGTTCACTGTATGCATTCTTCTATGTACAGAATTAACAAGGTTGTGGATATATCTATCTGACAATGCAACATCATCCCAAGCATCTGAAACGAGATCCCACAATTCGTCCGTATACCTAGGACGCCGACCCTGTAGTTGTTCATTAACACCGCGTTACACTTCCGCCCCACATTTTCTATGGGATTTAAGTCAGGACTTTTTGGCACCCATGGAACCTCTACGACATCATCCCTGTGAATGTTGAACCACCGCTACACGGCAACACATGTGTGTACGGAAGAAAAGTCGTGTTGGAATTTTATTTTGTTTTCGGGCTGAAACACACGCACACTAGGTAGCATCACATTTTCCAGTATATTGGTGTACTGATGCCCATTCATATGCCCATGAATCCTCCATAGCGCGCCGCCACCATAACCAGAAATCCATCCCCACATCGACATGGACAAACGACCAATGCGTTGCCTCTGGACCACATATTCAGGGTCAAATCTCTTGGATTGTTTCGGTCGATATACTTGCACTGGCCCTGTGCTGTGGTTCATAAACACTTTCTCATTCGAAAAGATGACCTCTTGCCATGGATAGTTGTAATGCATTTGGCAAAATGCGACACGATCAATTCGATGGTCTTCAGTCAGAACTTTACCGCCACTCTTCTCGGCGCAATATTGGCACCATTGAGCCTTTTAGAAGCCGTTCTGTTGGAAGCAGGAAATCCCGTGTCGGCAACAAGCATTTTAGAAGTGTGAAATGGAAAGTGCCTCGAACGTTCTATTAACATAAGATCTTGTTGTGGTGTTGATGCCTTGGGTCTTCCGCTAAAAGGTTTACGAGTTACGTATCTTTGCTCTTGATACTGCGCTCACCATCTGGACGCTATTCTAGTCGCAACTCCATAGCGTTCTCCAGCTTGCGCCGCACTAAATCCGCCTTCCTCGATCAGTGCAATTACTTTGGCTTTGACGTCCATAGCTATCGAACTGAAAAACTAATGATGATTTTCGAAGTGGTTGTGGCTATTTATAGACAAAATCTGTTGGTAAAGATGGACAGGGTCACGTGTCTAGGACTCTAGAAAAAACACGAAGTAGGCTATACAGTGGTCATAAATCATAAACGTAGTATGCCTGTAGAGTGAAGACAGACGAACATAGGGGATGAAAATTACATTAACAACATTCTTCATATCCGCAATGGCAAAACCAATGGCAAAACAACTTTCTATATGTCGACTAAAACACAACAAACATTGCAATTATACAAATACAGTATATTATAGACTTTAAACAAAACCATTCCAAACGTCAGTCTCTCGAAGCGTAGCAGCTATGAGGGGAAGTCAATAGTGTCCCTATTAGACATTCTGAACAGAAAGAGTCCGAAAGCCTCTCCTTCCTAGCCCAGGAACTTCGAAGGGAGGTAAACACTATCCCTCTTAGACACTCTGTACTGTGATAATCACAACAAAACCGGCATAAGTAACATTATGAGTTTTGCTGCTCATCGGCCAGATTTTTCTTCCGTGACTGTACAATTCCTGTGAGTACGTCTTTAGTAGAAAGGTCGTTTTCAATGCTGAAGAGAATCAAAAGCTACTCTCGAAATTCTACTGGAGAAGAGAGACTATCTCATGTTAGAATTATTCCAATTGAAGCATGCCTACTAGGAGAACTCAGGAAGAAAAAAAAGAGTTCTTTGATGAGGTGGTTACCAAATTTGCTTCCCAGGAGAGAAGGATTGAATTTCAGTTCCGTTGATCTTACTGTGAGAAGTGCCAAGGGTGAGTTTAAAGCCAGAAGCTTGTTATTTTATATCAAATGTTGTATAATGGTAGCTTTAAGAAATTTAAATTGATATTAGGTCTACTTATTTTAATATATGTTCTTTTAAATTATTATCAGTTGTGATTTTATCAAGGCAAGCCCCTTGATTTACTATTATTTATCTAACAATTATAATATTCAGTGCTTCGGCTGTCTGAATGGTCACCGCACGCCACTGTCCAAGTGTACAGTTTCATCACTTGGACAAAGACAAGCCCCTCCAACATACTTACAAATTGATCTAAGGGAGCATGCAAGGATTCCAACTCTGTGAATAGATTTGTGTGTTAAGAAACTTCCCAAACTATGATAAATATCTGGATCTAAAAAAAGAGCTAGACAGCAAGGAAGTAATATAATGAAACAAAACACATTAAAGAGATCTGGGCAAGTTGTTTGACACATGCAATGAAAGAGATTGGAAATGAGGAGGACCAGATGTTTCTTGAAAAGCAAAGAGAAAAGTATTTTGAAGTAGCATGGAAGGTAGTGATGTCAAACAGCTGCAAAAGAAACCAAGAATGAATGAAGAGAGCTCGGTACGAAGAAGTGAAATCTGTGTGTGTCTAAGCCTACCCACTTCACTTGCGTGATTTTGCATACCGCGGATAGATGACAGGACTGTGATCCATTTTCAAGTTGCACACCACTTCGACAGACCACAATATGCATAATGTGTATCTGTTAAGAGTTACGTCGTGTATTAGAGTGAGTATATGTGTAAGTGTAGTGTAGGAAATGATGAGGACGATGACAAAGGTGAGGAAGAAAGAAAGGGGGAAACCCGGTGCTGACACGTAGCCTACTCCTGTTGATAGCACCCAGGGGACCACCAGTCTTAATGTCCCCATCCGATGGGTGAATCTCTATCAACAGTGACATATGCCTTCTTTTCATATGCACGTGGACAGATTTGGGATTTAATTCAGGCATACTGCTGCACAATTTATTGAGTAAAAGTTGTGCACCACCATCTCTCCTAGTCCCGAGGTAGAAATCTTACATGAAAATTTCTGAACCTGCTGAGAATCGAACCTGAGCCGGCTAGTTTGAAGGCAGTCGCATTACCACAGCACTAACTTGGTGGACATGAAGAAGTGAATTTATATCCATGAAAGGAAGAGCAACCGACCCTCTTCATCATGTTAATCACCTAGTACATCTGATAGCAAGAATGCATATCGACTGTCTGAACCATTATCTTGATTTTCAACATTATTACTTGCTTCAAAGGTTCCCTCCTCACACCTAGCGTCCCTAACAACATATTCCAGTCACCTAAAGTAGTCAGTGCCTTGGATAGAGTCAGTCTTCCAGATTGTGCAACAGTATTTGTAGCTGGAGCCATTGCTGAGACACTAGATAACATTAGAGAGTGGAACAAAGCATCTATTGGTATCAAATACTCTCTAACATTAATACTGGACAGTTCACGATAAGAGAGGCGAATGACTCATCAGTGCTATCTAGCAGCAGGGAATGTTGACAGTGAGGATAACGTGGCACATAGCGTGGTAAACTGCATCTAACAAGAGTTTTGTACTTCAACACGTGGTGTAAGTCGTAAGGATTATTCTCATGGCTGTTCCACAACATGTCAGGGAAAGTGGAATTGTTTGTTCTGTGTTCTTCTGTAAAAACTACGCTTGGCAAAAAGATGCTAGATCGTTCTTCAGATTTCCGAAGTGAGTAGGTGAGTGAGTAGTCATGTAAATACAAGTAGTCTATTACTTTTCTGCCACAGGATGATGATGATGATTATTACAGTAGAGTCAGTAGATAACTTGTTCTGTGACCTTATCATGTGTTGTGGCTCTCACCAATGGGTATGGAGAAGGAAGATAATTAGTCTGAGATGAACTTTCGTGTCAGTAGATTCGTATAATTTTAATCATGGAACAAACTCTCTTTCTGCTAGCTCATTCTTTTCCCACTTGCACGATTCACATGACAGGTCTCGTGTCCTCACCATCATCATCATCATATTATTATTATTATTATTATTATTATTATTATTATTATTATTATTATTACTGTTATTTGTTTTTGTCTTATAGATGTGCCATATGGGTAAATAAATGTAAAAGACAGGACCTAGACGAAACGTTTAAAACTAGAGGAACAGAGTATCTGTACAAAAATCACAGAATATGTTCAGATCACTTTAGATTATTGGACTTCAATAACCCTAATTTGAAAAGTCAGGAGTAAGTAAAAATAAGGTGTAATTGGAAAAGTACCGAAGTTTCAAATGAGTCATAGACCTGTTAATTTTTAATATATTTTTTTAATAACAGACTGAAGAGAACAGCTATTCCTTCACTGAATTTAACAGCGCCTTCTTCCGAAAATATGGGTCAAAGTACAATGAAAGAACCACGAAGGTCCCCAAAGAAACGCATTAGACCTTCCATTGAGGAGGCGACAGGTTCTCCGATTCCAGACAGAAACGACGATAGTCCTCTACCAGGTACCTCATAACCAGATAGTACATTAGCAATAACATGTTCTCTGTGCTAAGTGAATCAGTTATTAAACTGCATAAAACTACTTTACTTCCATCATACCAAACACAATTTCTTTATAGTTTCTCCATACAAAATACTGAAAGTCATGACTTTTTCAAACTAAATAGACGCATATTGTGATACGCAACATAAAAATACGAATTATTGATTTTCTGAAGAAAGTGTGTGAACTCATGTTTTCTCATAAAAACTGATTCAGTTAGTTATTCAGAAAATATTATTTACCTAGCCCTAGACTTTCAAGACGTTATTAATATTTCACTAAATTAAGTCCCTGTTTATTTTTTAAGATGCAAGAAATCCTAAAAGATCAAAGATGGCTCAAGATCTTCAGATAAAGACACTTTCTAAGAAATTGATTCCAGCTCAAAAGTTGGTATCTAAACACAAAAAAATTATTTCATCTCTTCGGGCGGAAGTGAGAGCTCTGAAGACAACCAGTTCAAATACTGATTTAATCAAAATTGTTTCTAATGATGAATTCATTATGTCGCAAGTGCGTTTAAAAAGAAAGAAAAAAATGGGAAGGCGGTATTCCAGTTACGATAAAAGTTTTGCATTGCAGTCCATTATTGCTCACCTCAGGGCTACAGATTTTTAAGGAGAAAATTGTGTTTGCCAACAGTCAGATCTCTCCGAAATTGGCTTCATGGATTTGGTATAGGCCCCGGTATAAATCCCACCATTTTACAATTATTAAAAGTAAAGTCTGGAATGCTGCCACTAAATGAAAAGGTAGTAACAATTATTGTAGATGAAATGTATTTGAAGGAAAATATAACGTACAATGCTAAAGTGGACATTTTTTAGGGATTCATTGAATTGGGTATACACAGCCCTAACCAACAATCTCAAACTAATGTAAAAGATTCAGAGGTACCACTTGCAAACCAAGCAATGGTTTTTATGATTCGAGGAATGTGTAAAAATTTTAAGCAAACCATTGGTTATTTTCTATCGAAAGATGCCATGCCTGCAGAGATTTTAAAATCACATCTGCTTGATGTAATAAATAAAATAAAAGATACGGGATTTATCCCTAAAGTGATTGTTTCAGACCAAGGATCGAACAACACTAAATCGAGAAGACTGCTTGGATGTAATGAAGTACAGCCCTATTTTGAACACGATGGTGAAAAAATTTATTTGTTTCATGATACACCACATTTGATTAAGAGCGTAAGGAATAATTTAAAACATTATAATTTTAAGCTATTTGATAAATTAATTAGGTGGGAATACCTAGAAAAACTTTATTTTATAGATAAAGATATGAATCCCCGACTTTGTCCTAAAGTAAAACTTAATCACTTGAATCTACCACCATTCACACCGATGCGAGTGTGCCTTGCTACACAGTTATTAAGTCATTCTGTAGGAAAAGCTATGGCATCACTCATAAAATTCAGTTACCAGAGGAGGCTCAACCTACTGCAGACTTCATCCTGTTTATGGATAAAGCTTTTGATTGTTTTAACTCTTCTAGTTTCCAAACTAGTAAAGCCTTAAATAGGCCACTAAGTGAAAATTCCACACACTGGAATTTTTTTAATGAAATAGAAAAAAACATTTGGAAATATTCAGGTAATAAACAATAGGAAAATGAACCCAAGATGTATAAATGGCTGGCTAGAAAATTTACAATCTTTAAAACTGCTATGGAAAGAATTGCATTATAATTATGGATTTAAATTTTTAATAACAAGAAGATTAACACAAGGCTGCATAGAAAATCTCTCTTCTATTATTCGATCTAAAGGTGGAAACAACGTAACTCCAGACTAATCGAAGTTTAGAGCTACAATTCGGGCAACCATGACGAAACAATTCCTAAGTCCTCCTGAAACAAGCAACTGTGAAGCTGACGTTTCTTCTTTCTTACTCAAGAAAGAAGATATCGAGGCAGCTAAATTGAATTTTTGCAGTCCAGGCATTACAGATGTCTCTGATTTAGATGTAACTGTTGATGACAAAAATGTACAGCATACAAATGAAGAAACCGTGTTGCAAGAAAATGCAAGGGCTTATGTTGCAGGTTGGGTGTGTAGCAGAATAAATCACGAAATTTGTCGGAGAAATTTATCTTGTAAAGAAAACCCCAACAATGACGTAACAACGCACATCGCAAATAAAAAATACTGTAAAGATTCAAAAATTGTTTTTCCTAATGATGTTTCTCTAATGCTCAGCCAATTGTGTTCTGATGTTTTTAAAGAAATTGATCATGTTATTTATAAAACTAGAATTGGTGTAAAAAAAGAACTAGTTAAAATGGTAGTGCTCCCTGTTAACATGTCCATTTGCAGTGACTGTGCCAATGTCTTCATTGATAAATATTTCAATGTGTTAATAAATTGTTACAGCAAAAATAAAATGGACAACCATACAGCTAAAAAACAAAACAAGCGATGTATGAAAGCTGCTAAAGTCATACACAACTAAATTTCATCAAATTTGAAAATATGAGAATTTATCAATTCATTTCTATTCTAATAACTTTGTAATTTGTTATTAATTAAAAATGTTATGAACAAAGTGACTCTAAAGTACACTATTTATTGCTTTGCAGCTTCTTATTGAAATCAAATGCACACCTCTCCTCTTTTCCTCACGTAATCCAGCACGGCGCACAGAGTGTGTGAACGTTTCAAGCCACTAGATGGCAGCATTGTTACTTTTCGCCGCCGCTTGCAATGCTAAACAGGGAAGCTTTCCAGTATTAATGTTAGAGAGTATTTGTTGGTATTCAAAGTCCACAAGCTTCTTACTCTCCATAAGAAATATCCCAACCAAACTGTAGATAAGAAAGAACAATTATAGGCTATTATGGCATTTTGCCAACATCTTTGGTTTCTCTCTGAGCATCTAGTTGCTTTTTTGATGACCAAGTGACCACAGAGAAAAAGAAAAATCATCATCATCAACATCATCATCATTTATTAAACAGGCTTTAGATAATGTGGTCTGTTGTGGACTCAATTCGTTAAACCAGCAAAAAAGGAAAATATAGTAACAAACTTGCAGCCTCCACAGAAACCTGATACTCCTCAATGACTACAGACCATGGCTAAATTGGAAATCCTGAAATTGGAGAATCCTGTAACATTAAGAACCGGTTATTTATTTGAAGATTGAAATAGGAAGAGACAAATCTCAATCTTTCCTGCACAGACTTCCTACAGAGTGGTTTTCAAGGAACTTCGTGATTGCTCCTCTTAGACGAAAGTAGTAAATGACACAACAGAACGCACTATCAACCTGTTCCAAAAGTGCAATGAGACATTGACGAAGATGAATAGAAACAGTTTCTTCTATAACTTTTATCCAAACACTGATAAGAGTTTTCTACTCCTTCAAAAGCTGCTCTGACTTTTTTCTTTCACTATGTTACACATTATAAACTTCTCACCTCTGGAGCAACTTGTAAATGGTAATATTTTAATGAAATTTTTTGTGCTTGTTTTACACATTAATGCATAATATTAGCCTTGTGGGAATTTGAATTTTTGAAAGTTCGGTTTTTTGCACCACACTACCATGTCAAGACACTGGAGGAATTTCTGTTAGCTACTAGCAAACACATGTAATTTTTAAGTGAAGAGTTGTCTTTTAGATCTCTTATGTCAGATTCTAGAATATTGACATAACTAAGTACTTGACTGAGGGTATCGAATGTATTTTGCATGTTTAATCTTACTGTTTCTATTTGGACTGTAAGAGATTCGGTATCATGTACGTATCTCTGGCAGACTTAGTGTTCTCTCAGAAGATAAACTTTTCTTGGTAGGCGATCTATTGCAGACTCCATCCTGTTGTTCTCTCACCAGTGATAGCTTGGTTGAAACATGATGTGAACTGACATGAACTTTTGTACTGTCACCCCTTGACAATCTTTCTGATGATAAACATTTCTTACCTGGAAAGATGAAGGACCCACCTCATGTAAAAGCCTCATACTCAGGATTGCCGAATTTGAGACAATCAAGGTGGAACGCACTTCTGACTGCGCACCTCTTAACTTTACAAACCACTCACTATTGCTCGTATAGTGTGGTCTCTCACCTCGCATGCATCGGATCTTAAAAAACAAGCCTTTTGAAGACTTGATTGCTGTGTGGATTTAGATTCAAACATGAGCACAGCTTAAATGTTATTGACTACTAACGACCCAGCAACCATAAAGCATTCTGAATCGTTAGAGACTGGAATTTTTTGTTGAGTTCAAAGTGCAAAATGTGGGATTTTCAAATGGGAAAATCGGTGCTTTCAATTGAATTTTTCAGTATTTTCACATTGTTCGTTTTCGAGCTTGGAAATTGGTATGTTCATTTTTATAAAGTCTTTCCAACACTTTTTCCCAGATATTCGCAAGTTTTCTTTTTGTTTTGCACACTGCAAAAACAAGTGGCAATAGAAGTCAGCACAAGAGATTGTTCGTCTTCCTTGCGAAAATTAATTGCCGATGCATGTTTTACCAACTTCGAATCTTTCTCAACAGTATCTCTTCTTTCCCACGAGACCTCACAATTACAAAATTTACACATGACTGTACTTTTGTCTGTGCAATAAAACCTATGCCTTATATACTGGAAAGCTCTATTGGAGCTATTTTATTATTAAGCATTCTTGTAGCCTCACTTGCACGGGAACACAATAATGTTATTTCGCCTATGTGTGACACTATAAATAAATAAAACAAACACACTCAACACGCTCCAAAGTAATATGCATTCAGCAGGCTCACAACGCTCACAATACGATTCTCGCACATCGCTACATATATCAGATATGATGTCAGGAGTGTGTTTAGACCAGGTATTTGAATTAAAACCTTCTAGCTCGTTGACCGTTGACTAAAACAGATTCAGAATCGAATGTGCAATACTAGTGACCATAAATATCGACCTTATCTGTGCGACAGCTATCGACTATCGATTGCAGTAAAAAAAATTAAAAATTGAAAATTCGCGCACATAATTCGCTAATTGCTTAAAAAACCCCATTCCCGACTTGATACGGATTTCGCGATGTTTCACGAATTCAAATCAGGCATAAATGAATTGAAGAATGTATATTTACTGTAATTAGATGTTGAGAAATATTTTTTTTCCAAAATTCGAGAAATATTCCATTCCCTATGAATTGTCAATACTTTAAAAGAAGGAAATAATATATTTCATTCAAATGGAATAACAAATTGTAGGAGAGAGGAAAACGAAGTAGGGTAAATCTTGTTAATATTGTGATAAGAGTAATATCGTGATACTGTGTTTGATAGCTTCTTATCATGCTTTTACAGAGTGAAAGAAAGACCGATTTCATGCAGCAACTTGTCCACGAACTTGTCCTTAATACATTGTCACAAAAAACAGATTTTTGTCTCGATAAGTAAAATTGTAATAAATTCTCATACCAACTATCACGATATTACTCATATCACGATATTACCAACCTTTACCCTATCTTATTAATGTGCTTAATAATGTACACATTTTTGTAACTGTTAGTTGCCGCATGCTTTAAAATATATTTTTGAGAAATAAATTAAATAAAATTTTAATTCAACTTTTATAATAAGACAAGAACAAGCTGCCTTGTTTTGTGATTGTAATTTAGGTCTACCTTCGTTATTAGTGAGACATATGCAAGAGATTTTTTACATTGACTGAACATTTTTTTACTTTCATATATTGTCTCTTCTTTACAGTCGAAACTAAAGCTTTTGCCCCCAAAATGTATTTAAGATTTTTATTGAGAACTGTCTAGACAGCGGTAATCTGTTTGGTTAAAGATTTTAGGCTAAATCATATACTAATTAATAGGCCTACAATATTTTAAAGGGAGGGGCTACTCATCAATTAGCACTGGTCAGCTTGATGAGTTAATGACTGAATTTGGTATAATTTTCCTCTATTCAATACCTAATTCCCTCTTTACCCTTTCCTATCCAGTCCTCTGATTGAACTCTTACTTTCTTCGACCCCAACGGTATCAGAGCATTCGAGGCCTTGGGGTTCATTTCCCTTTCCTTCCTCCTCTTTCTACTAAAATTGTCCTCCAGTGGCTTAAGGAGGGAAAGCTGGTGATCAATAAGATCTCCCAGCTAGGTCCAATGGACCCGTCGACCAACAGCAGGTGTGGCCTCCAGACATTCTGGGGGTTGTGTGTGAATGAAGTAGTCACCAAAACGTTAAAATATGGTGTTCACTTAAATCGGCTACAACTTGCCATTTAACTCCAATATGAAATGAGTACCATTAAGGTAAAATTATCCGGAGGTAAAATAGTCCCCCAATCGGATCTCTGGGGGGGGGGGGGGACTACTTTAATCGTACAGAATCAACTAAATATCCTACAATGGAATGCTGGTGGTATAATATCAGCTAAGAAGACTGAACTAGCCAATATACTCTCAGAAAATCAGGAAATGGATTATGAACACCTAAAAATGTGTGCTTCACTGGCTGACCATGATAATATCTTTGAAAAATATTGGAGTGCAAGAGGTCAAATGACTTTATTGTCAAACGCCTGGCATTAGAAAACAACAACAACATAATGTATTTTGTAGTTGAAAATCTATTTATTTATTTAAATTATGTTTTTGAATAATGAATAGACATCGGATTTTTAGGCACTAAAAATTGCAGTTTTAGGCGCCTAAAATAAGCTCAAAATTTGTAAAATTAGGCTCTATTTTAATGAAAATAGGCATTTTAGGCACATCAACGTATCATACTTATTTCTTTCACTGAAATTTTTAGTTATACACAAAAATACGCACAAAAAAGTATGTTTAAACATTAAAAAAGAATACTATGTTATATTTATAAACAGAGCTGCACAAATTTAATATATTGAAACTAATGAAATAATGATTATTGATATCAAGATTACTCATTTTAAGTTATTGAAATTCAGTTCCATGCTCAGACTTTATTATAATTATCTGCACTGTACACCACCAGAATTTTTTCTAAATTCTCCACAATTTCAAGAATTGAAACAGAAAATCAATATCCCAAATTTAAAAGAAAACTTACAAATTAAACCAAACCCCTTAATTCTATTAAATATAGAATATAATCTAAATTTAACAGAAGAAATACTGAAATCAGAAGTAAACACTGAAATAATGGAACAATTGTCTTTAGAGACAATTAATATTAGGTACCCTCCACAAAACTGGCTTCATTTATACACCGACGGATCCTTGATCTCCAGAGAACAAGGTGCCAGTGCAGGTGTTACGTGCTGTCTCTTCTCACTTTATAGATCTCTTGGATATGGAACAACAAGTTTTGATGGAGAAATCATTGCAATAAGTGAAAGTCTCAGGAATCTTCTATGCCACATCAATAAATTTAAAAATGCAGTTATATTGTCAGACTCCAAAGCAGCTATTCTATCAATCGTCTCTAAACACACACCTTCATCTCAAACAGCAGAAATAACTAAAATGCTCTCCCAATTAATATCACTCAATAAAAGAATTGTATCCCAATGGATACCATCCCATTGTGGAATCCTGGGAAACGAGAATGCGGATGATTTAGCAAAGAAGAGCAGCACTGCTACTTACAGATCTGTTACTAAATCTACGTATTACTCTGTTAAAAGATTTATTAAATCTACATACTTAGACTTCAACAAACAAAATTTGATAACACAATCCCAAGGGAAAAAAAATGGAACTCTCTGCATCAAAATCCACAGTTAATTCCCGATTTACCACGAAAATAGTCTGTAGCTGCATTTAGATTGGCAACAGGCCATGATTGTTTGGCCAAACACCTGCATAGAATTGGAATATATCAGTCCCCTAACTGCCCATTGTGCAACTCAAACCAAGAAATGGATTCGGAACACCTCAAAATCTGTGCTTCAGTGGCTGGCCATGATAATATCTTTGAAAAATATTGGAGTGGGAGAGGTCAAATGACTTTACTGTCAAACGCCTGGCATTAGAAAACAACAACAACAACATTATCTGGTATAGCAGAGGAGGCAAGATCTGCCCTGCGACCTTATCATGTGCAGTCACCAATGGGTATAAAGGGTCAAGACAGGTTTTAGTCTGAGATGAAATTCCATGTTGGTAGATTTGTACAGTGGCGGCTGATTGGCTGAGGCAAGTGATGCTGGGCCTCAGTCACTTTGTTTTCTTAAACTCAAAATTTTAGTGGTTTTTAGTCGTATATATCATAGCTATTATATTAGTTCTTTCAATGAAGCATATAGAGTTGTAGAAGTAGAAAACCTTGTGATGTATATAGACCTGTCTTGCAGTAAAATTTGTTCCTGAAGCCAGGATCACTCATGCCGTGTCTGGCTTCTGCATTTCCCCGGGTTTTATGGTTGCACTGGGAAAGCTGAAACTGAGATACATTTCTTGTGGCCTCGTGGCCTAGCAGGTATTCCCCCACCCATCAGCCTTCACTTCTCCCATTCAGAACTCGGTTCTTGTCAATGCCTGTCTCAAGTGTCGGTTGGGATGAGAATAACAGTGGTGAATCGTCATATGGTCCACTGTGGTTATGTGTTTCGGGAAAATAGTAAATAGAAGTCTTATGGCCATGCCGTAATAGTTTTGAATTTTGTCTATAACTGAGACAGTTAGCCTCCCCTTTCCTAATAAACCCTTACCATCCGATAATTTTTGTCCCTTCACACTGGTTTTCAGTCTCCTCAAAATCCCCATTCTTTTCTGTATGTGGCCTATGCACTCTAATTTTCTAATTTGTACGTCATTCCCATGTGGTTTCAATTCCTCAACAGCAATGAATGACTTAGAGTCCCATCTCCTAAATATTTCACATATCTCACATTATATGAACTGAGTGACCGATTGAAAATGTTCGTCACACCTGCAACCTCCACTCCACCACTTGACCCACTGTAATTACATTCACAATCGGTTTCATGTTTATTTGTTGTTCTACCTTCACACCTACAATGTTTTGATAATATAGCAACATCAATTACCTTGCCAGTGTCCACACTAGTTGCCGTCACAACGCCATTTAGTGAAATGTGACCCCTTTTCTGCCACGTCCCATCAAAGGCAGCTGATATGCCTCTGACATTATCATTTTCTGCAACTGCTTCTTCCACAGCAACCTTCATGTTATGTAATGCAACATTTTCAATCGCAGATCCAATTATTATGTTATATCTAGTAGACCTGGTTGGAGGAGGTGGCAAATTCAAAATGCCACATAAAGTCTCTCCACCTGTCTTACCTTTTCCTATAGCCCTAAGGCCATACATAGTCTAACATTTATTGTGTAGAGTTTACATGTTATTGGGTTTATCTTTGAAATATCAATAGATGAAGAGTTGTAAAAATTTACACCATACGCACAGTATTTACATTTTAAAACTAATTCTGCAGCAAGACCAATGTGCTTTTTTACCTCAAGAAATATCCCACCTTTGCCACAGCCTTTACAGAATACATTATTTTGCAGTACACTAGATAATATGCCAACATCTATAACCCCATTGGTATCACTAACACTGTGTTCTTGTTTGAGGGTTTCATATCTGATTTTAGAATCTTCAAGTTTCTTTCCTGATGCACAGCCACTATTTACAGATTCACACTGACCACGTGTGCTAGAGGGTTGTAGGTTAGAATTCACCTTAAAGTATTTAAGAAGAGAGTTCTTACGTTTACCAACATTTCTTCTCTTCTTAAATACTTTCAAGCTACTTTTGTAACCCATATTGTAAGAAAATATCACAAAATGCACCTCTATAATGCAACTGAACTGTATCGTAACACAATTAATAATAGAACTCCGTACAGCACGTGTATAACATCACAACACTGTAAACAAATCCGTTGCTACGAAACAAAGCTCAGACGGTAAACCAGGTGTACCAATACACATAAATTCCCTACAATGAAAAAATTTCGCACATAAGGCGCAAAATTTGAAACTAACATAGTAGTATCACAGTCTAGTATATACAGTCGCGAAGCTCAATACGTAGTAAATATGCAAACATTAGATAGTTGCTCACCACTAGGATCGCTAATATCGCCTCATTACAGGCAATACAAAATAGTACAGTCACAGTCTATTGTTTCTAGCACCCTCAAAACTCAAGCTTCGTGACTGTATATAGTAGACTGTGGTAGTGTGCTAGATGAACAGGAGACAAGCCCATAGGCGGAGTAATGGGGGCCAACTTGTCTGATCTCTTTTTTTTTTTTCTATTATTCTATTGAATTCAAAAGATCTTTTTTTTTTTTGTTTTTGTGCTTAAATTGATGAATTAATGTCTTCTGATCATGTGCCTGGACTATAATACTGTATTTATTTTAAATTTCTGAATGTATAAGAATTCCTATACTACCTCATTTGAGGAATGGAAGCACTGTAATGTTTCTTTCGTAACAGCCTGTACTATTGTCTTTGAAGTCTGCAGTTGTTGAGGCCACCACTTCGAAATGTATGAATAACATACTGCACGACAATGCAGGAAAAAGAAAAGTGATCCCAGTATAATGTGTAAACTTAAAAAATGAGATTAAATAAAATAATTATTAGAAATTACATTTCATATATCTTCGGAAGGTAAGCTTCATATAAAAATATTTCTGTTAGCACTGTTACGTAGTTTTATTGATGTATGCATGTGTTTCTGCACGAGAGAGAAAAAGAGGGAGATTGTTTTAAGTTATGCCCTATTATAATTTGTAGCAGACCTACAGTTCAAGCCCTATACAACTCGGTTTGAAACATCGCCGATATGGATGTAACACTGTAAAAAACATGCCCCTCCCCCCGAAAATACCTTTATTAACTGATCATATTCCAATATACTGTACCACAGTCAAGCTATAACGGAGGAGGAGGTAATTAATTATGTCTTCCTTTGCCTCCCCAAGGAAATGGTTCTCTCTCCGCCTATGGACACGCCCACTTAAATGTCACTGTTCATTTAAACCGAAAAAAAAAATACTTAGGAATAAGATACAAACTTAAATCATGGCTCATCTGAAAGATAAATGAAAAATGAAAAATTCAAGATTTTTTGGCTTACCAGGTCCCCTTAAATTTCAGTGTTTTTTAAAATGAACTAATCGCTGTTAGTCTTTTTTTTTTTTTTTTTCCAGTTCACTTTATGTTAAATGAAAGTCCTCTGAAAATGCTATAGACGGAGCCAATAAACCAATTTTTCGTAAAATTGCAATGAGCCCCATCTGCATGTATACCCTTCTTATAATAAACATTGTAACCTGGACTGTTAAAATGTGACGTCTGCTTGAAAATTTCTAACATCTTAACTCTAGATATATCCAGTTGTGTCATTCTAATTTTTTAACAACTGATTCTCTCCCCTAATGACCGAAAATTTGAAAATATTAAGTGACGTAATAATACACATAATGAAAAAATGCAATCCAACATGTTCTTGCATAACAAAATTATTTTCATAATTTAAAATTTTGACTCGCGTCACGAAGAAGGGGAGTAAACTTCTGACACTTCATGTATGCGCTCAGCGGCGGAGGATTGCCTCACTAGAGAAACATCATATCATATAAATTATCATACCTACTATACTATTATATGTACAAATAGCATTATACTATATACAGAAATTAATTAATAAAAACAACAAAAGCAAGAAATACACGTGTTTATAAGCACAAGGTAGACACACGCGTTTCTTACTCAAAAACAAATGATGTTTCCTGGAAGTGCGGCAGCGTGGGTGGAGTGCTATTCTGACATGCGCAGAGTCTTTTTTCCTTTCTCCCAACATTGCTATCTTCAATACAATAACGGCAGATATTATAAAGTGTGAGAAGTCCACACAACAGCACCAGCTAACTAGCTTTGAATATCTGTCCACACCGATATATTATTTGAATTATCTCAAGGTGCTCCCAGCCAGGAATAGGATAAAGTGGCGCTTGTTTGTTGCTGCCCTATGCTCCACATAAGTAGTTAAAGGAAATACTATACTATCTGAAGATGTATCTGCACACATACTTTTGTTACATCACGTTAATTTAACAACTACAATGAGGCATTGACGAAGATGAAGAATAGAAACAGTTTCTTCTTCATCTTTAACACAAATACCAACAAGAGTTCCCAACTCCTTCAAAAGTTGCTCCGACTTTTTTTCTTTTACTGTGTTACAAATTATAAACCTCTCAGCCCTGGTACTTTTAGTGAAATTTTTGTTCTTGTTTTATACATTTATGCATGATATTAGACTTGTGGGAATTTTACTTTTTGAATTTCCATTGCAATAAGGGAAAGTCTCAGGAATCTCCTATGCCACATAAATAAATTTAGGAATGCAGTTATATTGTCAGACTCCAAATCAGCTATTCTATCAATAGTCTCTAAACACACACCTTCATCTCAAACAGCAGAAATAACTAAAATGCTCTCTCAATTAATATCACTCAATAAAAGAATTGTATTCCAATGGATACCATCCCATTGTGGAATCCTGGGAAACGAAAATGCGGATGCTTTAGCAAAGAAGGGCAGCACTGCTACTTACAGACCTGTTACTAAATCTACGTATTACTCTGTGAAAAGATTTATTAAATCTACATACTTAGACTTCAACAAACAAAATTTGATAACACAATCCCAAGGGAAAAAATGGAACTCTCTGCATCAAAATCCACAGTTAATTCCCGATTTACCACGAAAATCGTCTGTAGCTGCATTTAGATTGGCAACAGGCCATGATTGTTTGGCCAAACACCTGCATAGAATTGGAATATATCGGTCCCCTAACTGTCCATTGTGCAACTCAAACCAAGAAATGGATTCAGAACACCTCAAAATCTGTGCTTCAGTGGCTAGTCATGATAATATCTTTGAAAAATATTGGAGTGCAAGAGGTCAAATGACTTTATTGCCAAACGCCTGACATTAGAAAACAACAATAACAACTTTTTGAAATTTGAGTTTTTTGGCCCTCAATGCCATGTCAAGGCATTGGAAGAACCTTGTCACCTACTAGCAAACACATTTTATTTTTAATTGAAGAATTCTCTATTTTAGATCTTTTGTGTGAGATTCTAGATCTAGAATCTTGATGTAACTAAGTACTTTATTGAGTTTCGAAAGTATTTTGCGTGTTTAATCTTACTGTTTCTAGTTGGACTGCGAGAGATTTGTTATCATGTAGGCTATGTCTGGCAGATTTCGTATTCTCTCAGGAGATAAAAGTTTCTTGGTAGGCGATCTGTTGCAGACTGGATCCTGTTGTTCTCTCACCAGGGATAGCTCGGTTGAAACATGACCATCAACAGTCTTCCTGATGATAAACATTTCTTGAATGGCAAGATGGAGGATTCACCTGAGCATTGCCGAATTTGAGACAGTCAAAGTGAAAACGTCCCAATTCACTTCAGACCGCGCACCTCTTAGCTTTACAAACCACTCACAATTGCTCGTGTAGTGTGGATTTGTACGAAACTGGCCTCGCACCTCGCATGAGTCGGTTCTTGAACAGCCAGCCTTTAGAAGACTTGATGGAACGCTTTCATGTTTCATTGTACTACCCTGATTACTGTGTGGGATTTAGATTCAAACATAAGCGCAACTTAAATGATACTGACTACTGCCGACCCGGCGACCTTGAAGCATTCTGAATTCTCCATACTTTTAATGAAAAAAATCTATTCCATTAAAAATGGAGTAAAAATTGTAGGAGTATTAAAAGAGGAAAACAAAGTATATTATTAATGTGCTTAATAGTTCGGTATATTTTGTAGTTGAAAGTCTATTTATGTTTTGAATAATCAACTATGGTTCATGTTGTGTATGTCTTATTAACACTCAAAAGGAAAGGGGATCGGTATGCAACTGGCAAAGTAATTCCAGACCGCAAACGTGATATAGACGTGCCAGTTCAAAAGGGAAACAACTCAACATTTAAACTTTTGAGAAAAGTGAAGTTTAAAGCTTCATGTTGCTGTGAAACATCGAAACTCTAATTTAAAACTTAGAGCATATTATAAACATGATTTGAATTTGGATTATGTTAAACGATTCTTTGATTTTTCACAGCAACATAAAGCTTCAAAATGCAGATTTCCCAAACTTTAATTCTGTGGTGCCCAGGTAAAGGAGTATAAGTCTTAAAATTAACTTTTGAGAAAATGCAAAAACAAAGTTTGCAACAAATCTGTAAATCCCAGTGTGTTTCTTTTTACAATGTACTCTGGTCATTTTGTCCTTCGCTTAATGCTTTTCATGTTCTATTACAAACATTTACTTATTTTCAATATTTTCATAATATTTTTTATATTATAGTAAGTTTGGACAACTTATCCCCCTTTACACAAACTTACATACAACTTATCTCCTTTTACCCCGAAATATTTCTTACAGAATAAACATGCAAAGCTCATATTATGAAACATAATGACTATTAAAAATTACACAAATATTCCAAGATGGCTGTACAGTTGCTTTAAAAAAAATTAAGCAAAGTTAAAGAGGAAAGTAAATTTTACTGTTCATAACACCAATAGTATTAGATGTTTCAATGTCAATAAAATGTTATTTTCAAAATATTATCTGCCTCAGTATACCTAAGGAATGATAAGATAACATTTTCAAACTATAGACAATAAGAATTAATAAGCACTTTCTTTAACATTATCAAAATCACTAATCTTCAAAGACTTCTTCAATTGTGTCACGATGGATGTCTCGTACTGTTGAGGTTGTTGGAAGTGCAGTGTAAAAGGAATGAAATATATTTGGAACAACCGGTAGCAGGTCCAATAAATCTTTCTTCTTTTGACAAGAAATTGGTACAGGATCCTGATATAAAACAGGTAACTGGAGTAGATTACGTGATTGTCCTCTTCGTCTCACATTCAATGTCTTGAAATCTTTTCATGTATCAAGTGTTTCTTTAAACAATACCATGTCAACAGCCTTTGTAAATTTGAACCACTTCATAATTTTACAGAGAGATCTTTCACATTATTCTGTGCTTTTCTTCATTTCGAGAGCATCTTTGAATAAGTCAGAATACAATGATCTACAAAAAAGACATGCAACAACCTAGATTCTGAAATTCTCTAAGCATGTTATATACTAGCTCAGCGTAATTATCAGCTCGATAATTTCCTAAAAACCTAGTTGACACCAGTACAAATGTGTCCCAAGCTTCGAGTTCAAGAACACTCAGTTTTGACCTGAGCGTAGTGTCACACATCATAATTAAAAATTTAAAATATTATTACTTTAAAATTGCGACGTGACAGACAAAACAGACTTCAGATCTGTAATCAGATTGGTACAACTTGTTTTTGTTTAGTAGCAAAATCACAATAAAATAAATGAAATGGATCTAAATGTATTAAAGTGTAAAATTAAAAATGTTACTATTTTAAACTTGTGGCGTGATACAAAAGAACAGACTTCAGATCTGTAATCAGCACACTCGATTTAGGGTTGGTATATTTGTTTTTGTTCTGTACCAAAATCACAGTAGACCAGTGATATTGAAGCAAGTGTGACTGATTCATTTCAATCACGTTGAATGGCTTCTTTTTGCCTGTAAGTCGTACAAGCTGCATTCAGTCATGAAGAATGTGGATTTTTATGTCACAAGTTTTCCTTCTTTCCCTCAATTTAGGCATGGTCGGAGTCGCACTCCATATGAGTGTGGCTTTTTATAAAAAATTTGCGACTCAGTGTTTCAAAGTGTGGATGATTTTTCAGAACAGATACATAGTCAGCGTGTGAAAGTTTTTTTGCCCCCCCCCCCCTCATGTGTCTGAATACACTATTACATGTTTCACATAGAAAGGCAGATTATAGAGAAATTTTGAAATGCAAGATGCAATTTGATTAGCTCCCCCGGTCACCATAAACTTCACTCCACATAAAACATGTGACTTGTCTGTCTTTACAGTTATGTACGGTCAAATTAAAAGTCCAAATTTGACGCTTGTAGAAAGCAACAGAAGTGTTCAACATTGGTGTCTGTAAACATTGATGTAAGTCAAATGTTATAACATAACATGTGACTTTGTCAATACGTTTGTTACAAATTGAATCGTAATAATTATTGTGCCTATTATAATATCATGAAGTGTTTTATGTGCAGGTTGTATCCCTGATCATAGGAAAAGATAACTGCCTCTTTGCTCATTGCAGCTGATTGTTAAAAGACTCAGTTCGAGGTATAATAATTCAAGATAAAAGAGGATTTCACTCTCCTCCAAACAAGAGTTCACTATGAGAAAATGATGGGTAACTATCAGTGTTGAACTCTGGACTCAATTCACCGGCATTATCACCTTCATTCCATTCAGATGTGAAATAACCTGAGATATTGATACAGCATCGTATAATAACCCACTGATTGCATATTCTTTGCCTTGAGATGTTGCAAGATATGCTTTATCAGCCAGATCTTGATATTGCAATAGGGACGCTTGTACTGCTGTCTTTCCATCTCCGGATAAACAATTCAGTTTCACCTTCAGGGTATCACATGTGTGATATGTATCTACGAGTATTTTGGGATGCTTGATTTTTAGATTCAGTTCATGAAATAATTGTTCATAGACTGTGCGACTTACTGGCTTCGAATTTCCACAGTATCGATTTAGAACGAAGAGATAGTCTCATCAAACATTTCCAAGAAACACTTTTTGCATACAGGAACCATTTGTCCATCAATTCTCAATGGATACTTCGATATTAAAAAATGTAGCTGTTATGCCATATTCTTGCATAATGTTGGTACCACACATGAATTATTCGAATGATATATGCAGACATCAGATATGCAAAAATGTTGTTATTTTTGCTATGTGATACAATATATTTGCCAAACTGCCAGTAAATGTTAAGTACGGTCAAATACTGTAGATACTAATACCGGAAAGCTGGCTCTCATATGTGCGACACCGACTAACAGCGCTCCAAGCGGAAGGGTTTGAATAAGTTGACGAGAGGATCGGCCGTGTGGGAGGAGATCGAAACATTTCTTGTGTTTCCTGCAGCGGGCTAGAAGTAAGAATAGTTGCCTGTCTAAGAAGCTGTTATGGAGTGTAAAGCAGGCGTTGTTTGTGCAGTGTTTCATTGTAAGAATTATACTTGGCAACGAGGAGTGGTGTCTTTTTTCAGATTCCCTCGCGACAGAAATATGTAAGTTTAATCCTTTTGTATACGTACTGTACGGTATTTAATGTTTGGTAGTCTTTCTTGTATTCTCTAATATTTAATTTAAATTACAAAAGGCAGGCAGTAGCCATACAAAAAAGCTGTGAAAAACAATTGATGTTATTTCTAACTTGTGATTGTTGTAAGTTAGGCTCTACATGTTTCTACCAGGGTTGTTAACTTCATAAATTTGTCACCAAGTTACTGGTAATACAGTTAATACAAAGCTCATAATTATGTCAAAAATTAATTATAGTGTATATTCCCTCACAGTTGTGCTCAGTGGGTTCAAAAATGCAGTAGGTCAGATCTAGATGAGGTGTTTAAGAAAGGAGGATCTGAACGCTTATACAAGTCTCATCGTATCTGCGCCAAACACTTTCAGCAGTCAGACTTCCGAAACCCGAATCTACATAGTCAAGGGTAAGCGGTCTGTTGTAAAAATAAAAACAAAATAAAAATCATTATAAACTCTTACTTTATATATTATATTCACATACACAGGCCTATATGTAATATAATTCTTTAGGTTGAAGAAAAATGCTGTTCCTTCCCTTTGTCTATCTGTGCCAGGAGAAATAGACAAAACAAAGAGGCGCAGCCCGAAGAAACGGTTCACAGAAAGTGTATCGTTACCAGAGGACACACCGCTTTGTCTGGAACTACCTGAAATAGATTCTAACAAAAGTAAGATACAGTACTACCTGTTCTAATATAACTTATGCATTCTACAAAGTCACAAATATTTAAGTAAGCCCTGATTGTTGTATTTTTATTTTCCTGGCCCTAATATCGTAATTGTTATTTGCTAGCAAATATGATTACAATATAAAATGTTTCGAAATATAATATTGTAAGCCTTATAAAGCACAAGATTTATCTTGTTACAGATAACTTGGACAATGCTAGAACTCCTAAAAGAGAAAAAATTTCGTCTGAGAAAAAAATACAATTTCTTACTAACAAACTAAGGAATGCGCAGAAAATTATGTCAAAACAAAGGAAACTCATTCAAACCCTAAGAGCTGACGTACAAAAATTGAAAAAATCTTATTCATCTTTAGAATGTGTTCAATCGCTGGTAGAAGATTCATTTCTTAAATCTCAGTTGAAGCTAAGAAAAAGAAAACCTATGGGAAGGCGATATACAGAGTACGACAAAAATTTCGCACTGGCATTGCATTATGCTTCACCGAATGCATATCGATACTTGAGGAAGACTTTCTGTCTGCCGACTATTCGCTCCTTACGTAATTGGCTGCAACAATTGGGTGTTGGTCCAGGTTTCAATGAAACAATAATGCAACTTCTTAAGGTAAAATCGAGAAGTCTTACACCAGCTCAGAGAGTTGTTTCCATTGTACTTGACGAGATATCTTTGAAACAAAGTTTCTCGTATGATGCAAAATCCGATTTATTCGATGGCTTTGTAGAATTTGGACCGTACGAGAGTCAAAATCAAACAAAAAGTGAAGAATTGAAACCCGCAAATCAGGCTTTAGTATTTATGATTAGGGGCTTGCAAACCAACTACAAGCAGATAATAGGATATTTCCTATCTAATAATTCCACGTCCGGTGATGTTCTAAAGGATCTTCTTTCCGAAGCGATCCGCGAGGTTAGGAAATGTGGCTATTTTCCTAAAGTAGTCGTTAGTGACCAGGCAGCCAGTAATATTAGAATGAGGAATTTATTGGGATGCGAGGTTGATAAACCATTTATTGAAATAGATGGAGAAATTGTGTACTTCTTCCATGACACACCACATCTCCTAAAGTCAGTACGAAACAACTTTAAGCGGCACGACCTTTCGTACAAAGATGAAGTATACAAGTGGCAACATGTTATTGAACTGTATAATAAGGATAAAGATATGAATCCTCGATTATGCCCAAAATTGAGACAAAAACATATAGAACTTCCACCTTTCTCGCCCATGAGGGTTTGTCTGGCTGCACAGGTCCTAAGTCATTCAGTCAGCAAGGCCATAAAAACTCATGTGTCATTTCAGTCACTACCTGAAGAAGCTCTTCAAACAGCTGAGTTTATAGAGCTAGTGGATCGTGGATTTGACTGTTTTAATTCATCGACCATGAACGATGCTAAATCCTCACGCAGGGCTTTACAAACTACTTCTTGTCATTGGACGACTCTACAAGAACTGGAAAGTCTGTTCTCAAAACTGAAAATTCTGAGCGAAAAAAAGACAAACCCTCCTTGCTTTAAGGGTTGGATACAAAATATAACAGCGCTACGTCACTTGTGGAAAGATCTGGAACAAAATTTTAACTTTTGGTTCCTGCTTACAAGACGTATAACACAAGACTGTATTGAAAATATTTTCTCTGTCGTGCGTTCTAAGGGTGGTAATAACATTACCCCTGACAGCTGTAAATTCAAGTCCGCCGTCAGAGGAATTATGAGCTGCCAGCTCTTAACACCTTCAGAGAAAGGCAACTGTGAAATTGAAGTCAGTGATTTTTTAGTTACGAAGAAGGAGATTGAAGAAAGTTTATTTAGAATCTGCAGTGATTATCTAGCAACAGAAAACAGTTTTGTAGAAACCGCTGAACTTGAAGAGGACAATCTTGATCAGTGTATGATTCCAGATAATGCACTAACATATGTGACAGGGTGGGCTTGTAGCAGAATACCACATGAGACATGCAAACTGGAACTAGCTAGTTTCAAATCTCAAAACTTGACAGGCATTTATCAGCATATTGCAAATAAAAAGTATGACAGTGCTAATTTTCTAATTCCCACAAGTTATTCAGTTTCTTTATCTAAAATTATTCGATCAACATTTCACACGCACTTCAGAAAAATTCTTTTATCAAGCAGACAAGGTGTAAAAACCAAGTTAATGGCCCTTATTTTTGAACAAATAGATCAAACTGATTCAGTATGTAAAGATTGTAAACATGTTTTCGTTAATAAGTTCCTTAACGTCATGATCAATTGTTTTGTAAAAAATGAATGTGACAGAAAAAGTTGTACAACAGTGACTGGAAAAAAGAACAGAAAGGCTAAAAAAGTAATGCATCAGTAACCTGGAGAATAGAGAGCTAATGGGACAATTAAGCAGTATGTACTGTAGCTATAATGTTGTTTTTCACCAATGTGATATCTCTTTTAAAACATCTTATACTATTATTATTAGTATCATAATGTTCGTTCAATAGTTATGACAATTAAATTAACGAGAATGTAAATCTGACCGTTCTGTAATGATTTCTTTAGCTCTCATGTTATACTATATAGGCCTACCACAATTCCTCCCAACCCCTCCTAGATATATACGCAATGAAATACTGTAGAGACCTTCGTACGGTGTTTGAAGCAATACATATTGGAAGCATTGTTCAAACCAAGCCGCTAGACAGCGCTAGTGTTCTCGTGTCGCCGCCCGACACCATGTTAATCGCGTTGCTTTCCGGTATTAGCTCTCTACAGTATTTGGTACGGTGTTATAGGTCTACACGTGTCTCCATCTAGAAGTTGTGCAAAAGGGTATAAGTTCAGTACCAAACATGTATGTACAATTCCAGATCGTGTAAATGGATATAAGTATACTTATCTCCCTTTACCCAAACAAACATGAGCTTTTTGAGATTAATACCCTTTTTCACATCTCTATATATACTTTTCTGAGCTGGATGGACTTATGTCTCTTTACCCAATTATAGAATATGGCTTTCTGAACATCATGGCATACGTAACTCATTTTTCGATTTTTTGGACTTATACCCCTTTACCCGGGCACCACAGAATTTTGAGTCTTTTCCCTTTCAAGCTGGGCCGGCGATATTGTATTCCTGTTCTGACTGGCTGCACACTTGGATAAGAAACAACGATTTAATAATATGATATGATTATATGTGCTGTCATATTGAAAATCTAGAGAATTTCATGTTAAAATGTTAAATTAATGTTCTTCCTTTCTGTCAAGAACTTAATTTGTTTTAACTTCAAACATTCCAGGACAGGTTCTAGGAATTGCGACAAATTCAACAAGTGAATCTGGCGACTGGTGTGAACTGGCTGAATGACACCACTGGATAACTGCCCTATTCGCTACCAATAAGAATTCAAGTCTCCTGAACTTGTGCACAGAGTGCGTCGATATCCAGAGTACCGCAATTCTTTGCGCTGGAAATGCCGACAATTCAGCTATTTTTATTACAGCGCACGCTATTTGCCACATGCATTTGTATGGGGAATGAATATAGCCTAAATCAGAATCAAATATTTTTAATTTTAAGGACAGTTGACACTGACCTAAATTGAGTTTTACTTTAAATACTACTATCCCAAGCGTTTTGATATAGAATAACAATGGCGACCGACTAGCTGGTAGTGCTACTCTGGGTATCCACGGATTCTGCTTATGCATAGCTGAAAGAGCCACTAGTTTAGAATTTGAACAGTTACTTACATTCGTATTGGTATACGAAGTTAAAAAGATGAGACTCTAACTTCACCAGCTTCCTCCGCCCCTGCTCCATGACGTTCTCCTCCCACTCGGCATACTGGCTGCTGGGTTCAAACAAGTGGTCGCTGCTCGAGGTCGGTGTGGCAGCGTGTACCATCATGGGCTTTGGCCCCTTGCGTGCAGTTGATTTATGTTGACCTAAAAGGCATTGTAATTCTGAGTTGAAATCTTCATAATACACTGATTGCTAACTATGAAGAGGATAAATAGGTAGGCTACTGTCCAGCCGAATGGTTATGTCGCATCCCGGTTTGCCCCCCTCGTTTCTCCTGTCCCCTCTGCAAGAGCTAATTGCTAAGCTGTGAGGCTCTTCTCTGCAAATATTTGCTGTACGGAATTGGACGTTTATGTAGTATTATACAATTATTTAAAATAATTTAAAGAAAAGGGTCCTGTTAAGTAAGTGTCATGTGATTTCCCCCATTTTGACGACCGTGTGATATAACCACTCGGACGGACAGTAGCAAGACAGCATGTACGTCACCAAACTGTTAACAATAAGTGAATCATAAAAGTAAAGTCTGTAAAGGAATCAGAAAAGATGAAACACTAAGTAACGGTTAGACCTACTTCTAATATAGGTATAACCTCAAACAAAAATTAATTCAGGGAACTGAAATAAAGGACTTTTATTAAACATGACATTAATTTATTGATATTCTTTTATTTACAAATGGCTTCTAAATGTTGTGTGCCCGTGTGTACCAGCAATTACCAGAGTGCTATAAGTGAGTGTTATGTTACTGTTTCCAAATTTCCAATTGAAAATGATAAGTTCTGTGGCTAGAATCTACTCGTCTACCACAAAAGTCTTCATGCCAAGAAGCATTCAGTTGTCTGTATTAAACACTTTGAAGTAAACGATTTTTACCTAGTAGGCCTACATGTTTCTAGAGACAGAAGGAAATGTGCAAGAATACCTTCGAAATAGATGGATATTTAAAGAAACAAGGATATTTCCAGGTTTGCCGGAATGATTAGATACTGGTAATCTTATTCCTCAACAAGAATGAACCCTGCTAATAGATGACAGAAATACGTTCAATGATTTGAGCAACAACAAATTAAGTAGTTGCAAATGGACAAAATTAATTCGTTTGGTGAACTGTGTGACAAAGATACTTTAAAGAAGATAGCAGGTCGATCATTAAGGTTATGCAATGTCTGTGTACTTCTTGTTGATTAATTTTGAAGGTATATTAAAATATACGACAATTTATCTGTGTAATTGTGTGTAAGTAATCAAAATGATGTTCACTGCATCACAGAGACGGTAAGTGCAAACATGAAATACTGCGGCTACAGTATCTATACTGTTGCGTTGAATGGGGGCAAGCTTGTGATTATGAATTAAGCAACCATAAGGCAAATTCCTGCATGACGCAATCTGCAGTAGATTCTGTAATGTAGACTGCGATTACATAGTAAAAAATATTCGTTTAAAAGAAGAGAAGAGGAATAATGCAACGAAAAGTAAAACATTTCCTAAAAAAATGACCAGTAAACAATAGAAGACCAAAAAATGCAAATAAATGCAAAATAAAAGTAAGCTGTATTGGTTCGTGTTGAAGTGAAACCAGTTTATATTGTATCCTGCTTTGTCTGTGTAATATCAATGAAAAAATATGATATTTCATCAACTTCCGAACCCCATCATCACTCATCAACTCACCACTATTTTCCCACCTCACTTCTGATATTCCTATCACATCCACTCTGTTTCTTCTTATTGCTTCCTTCAAGTTTTCCAACTTACCTAATAGAAGTGGAGTCTTCACGTAACACGTTGCAGTTGGTCTTCTTGTAGATCTTCTTTTCTTCCGTCTGTTGGATTTCGTCATGACATGTCCTTCCCCAGTATCCCCCACCCGGACATCCGATTGGGGGGATAGTTTATGTCCGGAATTTTTTACCAGGGAAAGACTCATCATGGCATTTTTTATCGTATCCTTTGGGATGCAGGAAAATGCGGAAGCTTCCCACTGCTTTCCGCACACCACTCTCTCTTTCGCATCTTAAAAGATCCCAGGGGGCCCCAGCGTGGAGGTGAGGAGAGTGGATTTGACTAATTAGGCCCTCCGGACTTCACCGAAATTCACCGCAAGGGTTAAATATCAGTTCCATCAGGGTTTTTGACTTGATCAGAGACCACGAAATCCTAATTAGCCTTTGCCCCCCTTATTGAGTCTCAAGCATTATAAATATCATCAATGTGAAAAGATCAACTAAGATCCGTCGGCCTGGGTAGTGTAGTCGATATTAGCGCTGACCTTCTGTGCTCGAGGTTGTGGGTTCGATCCCGGTCCAGGTCGATGGCATTTAAGTGTGTTTAAATGCGACAGACTCATGTTAGTAGAGTTACTGGCATGTAAAAGAACTCCTGCGGGACAAAATTCCGGCACACTGCTGACGCTGATGTAACCTCGGCAGTTGCGAACGTCGTTAAATAAACCATAATTTTAAATTTTTCAACTAAGATCTTTGTCGAACATAACACCAAGAAATTAGTCCTCAAGGATGATTTAAGATTGAAGTAATGTGACTGAAATACTAGTGATGTAAAATTAACATTATTACTAAAAAATAAAATGGTGTTCTATCTGCATTAATAATAAGATTGCTAGAACGACATCATTTTTAAATTCACAAATACCATTAATTAATTTTCAGTTTGCGCAATACCTAGATGCAAAAAAAGGACAAGATGAATTCAGTTTCTATGAAGATTAAGCAAACTAACACTTCAATATTACTAATTCATGTAGTGATAAGAGAAGTTGTGAAACAAATGTTAAGTAAAAGTCGTGAACTGAATATAATTTATTTAAGTAATAATTATAGGATTAATAGAATTTTGAAAAAAAAAAATTGTAACTTCAATTTTTATATTCGTGTGGAGTGGAGGGCACACAGGTAGACATGGGGTAATTTTGATTAGTGCTACGAAAGCCCCATGATTCTTGGTTCCCTGAGTGAAAATCTGTCTAGCAGAGCTCACATTTGACGTGGACGAGAAATTGTGTGTGAAGATTATTTTATGTGCTGTGCACTTATCTTTGGATTGACACTAAAGACGGGTAGGCCTACACATTGCGAAACTTATAGCCCTGCAATAGGTGATCTCCAATTTTTTTTTCCTATCTGTACATACTCGTAGATCTATGGTTGATACTTTTACGCAGTTTGTAACAGCTGGTACTGCCTAAGTCCCAAAAGATATAAAACTTTATATGGAAGAACATACTGTTTTATTGTCATTAAAATTTACATATTTCCACATATTGCATGATGCAAGTTATCAAAAAACCTCTACAAACTACTTTCAAGAATTAAGGAGAATTGTCCGTTCAAGATGTTATGAAAATGCAATAATTTAACATGAGTGTTTCTCAGAACAATAGCTTTATATTTCTAGAGATAAATAATCTTAAACCCTCAGTTTCCAGCTACTGCAATGTGGACCAGGAATACTGCTGGAGTAATAGATCGTGCTATTTCAATTATTTTTCCTAGACTACACTCCGTTTCTGGTATCTGTGGAGTAAGTCGACGCATTTGGATGGAGCCTATGACAACCAAGTGGGCGGAGCCTATCAGTGCGGGAGTGTATTGCGGGCTGCATCAGCTCACAGCTAAGGGATAAGATGCACGTGACAGAAGGTGATAGGTAGGGGTGGCATTTTAGGCGCTAGTCTTCAATCAATGCTTTCCCTCAGAGCGGTCATTGGACTGGGCCCTCCACTCGGTTCCTATACTCCACAGATTCCAGAAACGGAGTATAGTATAAAAGATGAAAGCCGCAAGGTCTTAACTTGTTGGCGAAATGTTTATTCCATCACCATTAATACCGGTGAGTATTCCATTTCTTAGTCTGGTATCCTGATGTAACCTGATGTTCGACTGGGTTAGTTACAGCATCCCACTCCATGGGCTGCATGTCATTCTCGGCGGTGATGCCTTCCAAATGCATGGGCTCCTGTTGTTCCTACAAAATTTCGGAAATGTGGAATAATAAATGGTAAAATTTTAATCGACGGTGGAGAAGTTTTAAGGGCAATAAATTCCGTAATTTGGTTCACTTTAGAACAAAAATAAAGTGGGGTGCCCCATGATGTAGATTGACGCAATTAAATTAGTCTTATTTCTGAATGAGTGGATTCTATTAAAGAGATAGCATAGCATTTATTTTAAGTACCAGGTCAAAAGGACCCTTGCTTTTTTACAATGAGAATAACAGAAGAAGAAAGCAAATGGTACAAATATATAACAAAAGTGAGAAATTAAGACAAGAACTCCATCAGAGACAGAGATTACCAACTTGAACAAAATAAAGAAAGCATTAGACAAAATAGGCTAAATGAAATAAAAATCAAGTATTAGGAAAGAGTTCTTTTATCAATGGATTGATATGAGAGCTTGAGGAATGGAGAAAGACTGATCTCTTTAACTTTATAAAGTCACTAAACAAGCTGATGTTCAAATCTTCATAAAGTTGTGTTTCTGATAAGGTAGTCCGCTCCTGTGATGGTTCGACAAACTGATCGTTGAATTCCATCTAGTTTCTTCAGATAACATATGTGACTTTGTGCCCAAATTTCACAGTAATTTTATGTTCATTGGCAAACTGTTTTTGATAAATTGAAAAAGCGCCATAAACCGTTGAAAATACTTATCCCTCACAGCTTGAATATGATGTCTGAAGGTGAGACGATTGTCTAATATGACCCCAAGATGTTTAGTTGATGTATTGAATGGAATAGTCTGATTCTGAATACTGAGGTTTGTTAAAGCATGGGGAAAGCGTTTAGTGAAGACAACAAAATGTGATTTTTCACCGTTTATTTTTATTTTCCATTTAGTGGACCACTGAGTGAGATCATGTAAATTTCTCTGGATTCGTTGATAGGCAGTATTAATATTTGTGACCTGTATAAATGACAGTGCCATCAGCATATAAACCAATTGATGTTCTTGAGGTCTTTGGAATATCTTGAATGTATAACGAATATAGAATTGGAGCTATGACGGAACCTTGAGACACTCCTGTTATGGGATTAAAGAGCGAAGTTGTGTTGTTGCCTTTAACACAGGAAGTACGATCTTGTAGATAATATTATGAATGAAGTGTAGAAACTGTAGAGCAGCGGTAACCAAACTGGGTATCGTGATTACATCGTGTAATCAAAGACATTCATACTGGTAAGGGGAGTTTCCTGTACATTGCTCTCTGTCTCATTCACGTACTAAAGGTAAGCAGTATCGGTACCATGTCGCTCTACAAACCCTCTGTCTCTAGCAGGAACAGAAGGCTTCGTACAGAATGGGAAGAGGAATTTATTCGCTGTTCTGTCGGAGAAAATGTAATATGTTGCTTTGCTCAACGGTTCAATTAGTAGTAGTATATAGAAACGACATTACAGGGCATTACGCCGAATACACAGGCATAACAGGTATTGTTGTTATTATTATTATTATTATCATTATTATTATTATTATTATTATTTTTATCAGCAAGTTTTACCATAATTCTTATATACCTGCCTGAATATTATATAGGCCTACATCTTCCCTTGAAGGATAAAATAATTATTACACTACGCTATATCTCCATTTCAATTTTTTTTAATCTTTTGATGACTGTTATCAGTTATTAACTAGTTATTGGTTTAATAATAATAATAATAATAATAATAATAATAATAATAAGAAGAAGAAGAAGAAGAAGAAGAAGAAGAAGAAAAAGAAGAAGAAGAAAAATGATTTAGAGAAACTCATTGAATATTAGTGCTAGTGTAGTAATGAAACGAGCTATTAAACTCCAAGAACTGAAATCAGCCATAAATCATCGTCATGAGCAGAAAAATGACATAAATAAAATGTAAGGAAGCCAGCTATCTAGTGGCGAACGAAATAGCTCGTTCTCTTAAGCCTTCCAACGGAGGAGAGTTTTTTAAAAGCGTAATGATCAAGGTATTTGGGGCTAAGAGGGATGAAATTACAGGAGAATGGCAAAAGTTACACAACGCAGAACTGCATGCATTGTATTCTTCACTTGACATAATTAAGAACATTAAATCTAGACGTTTGAGATGGGTAGGGCATGTGGCACATATGGTGAATTCAGAAATGCATATAGAGTGTTAGTTGGGAGACCGGAGGGAAAAAAACCTTTGTGGAGGCCGAGACGTAGATGGGAGGGTATTATTAAAATGGATTTAAGGGAGGTGGGATATGATGATAGAGGCTGGATTAATCTTGCACAGGATAGGGACCGATGGTGGGCTTATGTACGGGTGGCAATGAACCTCTGGGTTCCTTAAAAATCATTTGTAAGTAAGTAGACTAAGTAAATTAATTCAAGGTGGCTGAAATAATTTGACCAATGAAAGTTGTTAATTAATTTTGAAGAAACTGCGCTTTCTCGACTAAATATCCAGAAGAGAATTCAGGAAATTTCTGATTGTGTTCACTGAGGAAAATTTAAAAACAGCAAGAAAATTTGTATATATTTTTATTGGCTCTTGATGACAGTAGTGATATTACTGATACAGCAAAGCTTGCGATTTTTATAGCGGGTTGATGAAGAACTCAATGTTAGTGCACGAACCACCACTGGTTGTAGTTTTCATCCCAAGTACCTCTCCCTCGTCTCTTTACTTCATCAACCGTCTCTCGCGTGTAATCACTGCCGTTCGAGATTTGGTCACCGCTGCTGTAGAGGTCTTCAAAGTATAGAGTTTCAAAATTACACCTTCATGCCAAACGGTATCAAATGCTTATTCAATGTCCAAAAAAGAAGCAACAGTGTGTTTTTTTATTAATGAAGCCAGACTGGATAAAGGAAGTGAGCCGAAAGAGAGCCTCCTTGGTACTATGATGAGATTTGAACCCGAATTGTTCATGATGGATCCGATCAGGTGAATTTATTATTGGTTGTATTTGAGTGAGAAAGAGCTTTTCTAAGATTTTTCCTAAGAAGTTCAATAAGCTTATTGGTCGATAACTATTTGCAAAAATTGAATGTTTTCGTGGTTTTAGGATTAAGACCATATTTGCAACTTTCCAAGCGGTGGGGAAGTAGGAGTGTGCAAGACATGCATTATAAATTTTTGTTAGGTGTGTGACGACTATTCTAGGCAACCTTTTCAGTGCTAATGGAGTAATTTTATCAGGTCCTGGTGCTTTGTTGGCTGGACGATTTTTAATTGTAAGAAGTATCTCTTTTGGAGTGACAAAGGTTATTGATTCAAAAGAAGGCAATGCAAGAATGTTTCTCTTGTAAAAACTGGATCCAATGGTTCAAGATGTGGCTGGAATCTCGCCTGTAAAGATTCAGCTAAAATTTCAACTTTCTTCTGTCAATCGTATATCATCTCTCCATTGAAGTCTTGGATATGAGATTTTTGTTGGTGGAATTTTTGTGTAATAAACGTTTTGTAAGAGACCAGAAATCTTTACTATTTGAACTCGCATTATGAATTTTATCTTCAAATGATTTTGTAATATATGTTTGACGTCTTCTTCGAATAGCTCTTTGATATCTATAAAAGGCACTCTTTGCTTGAGTGTCCCCAAAGTGCTGCCACCTCTTTCGTGTTCTAGATTTAGCTAGTAAAATAAATTTCAAATCAGTATCATCTTCAAAGTCCAGTGACTTTGAAATAGAGTGTGTGGTATCGTCAATGGTTGTACTGATGGTATCAGTGAATAACTGCACTGCCATATAGATATCATTTACATTACAAATGATAGGATTACCTAGGTTTCAAAAAGGCATATGCCTCAGTTAAGAGAGAAATTTATATAACATTCTTATTTGATTTGGTATTCCCAAGAAACTAGTTCCATTAATTAAAATTTGTCTCAGTGAAACTTACAGCAGAGTCCGTATAGGCCAGCTTCTGTCTTATGCTTTTCCAATTCACTGCGGGCTGAAGCAAGGAGATGCACTATCACCTTTACTTTTTAACTTCACTCTAGAATATACCATTAGGAAAGTTCAGAATAACAGACAGGGTTTGGAATTGAACGAGTTACATCAGCTGCTTGTCTATGCAGATGACGTGAATATGTTAGGAGAAAATCTACAAACGATTAGGGAAAACACGGTAATTTTATTTGAAGCAAGTAAAGAGATAGGTTAGGAAATAAATCCCGAAAAGACAAAGTAAATGATTATGTCTCGTGACCAGAATATTGTACTAAATGAAAATGTAAAAATTGGAGATCTATCCTTCGAAGAGGTGGAAAAATTCAAATATCTTGGAGCAACAGTAAAAATATAAATGACACTCGGGAGGAAATTAAACGCAGAATAAATATGGGAAATGCTGTTATTCGGTTGAGAAACTTTTGTCATCTAGTCTGCTGTTAATAAATCTTAAAGTTATGATTTATAAAACAGTTATATTACCTGTTGTGCTATATGATTGTGAAACTTGGACACTCACTTTGAGAGAGGAACAGAGATTAAGGGTATTTGAGAATAAGTTATTTAGAAAAGTATTTTAGACTAAGAGGGATGAAGTTACAGGAGAATGAAGGAAGTTACACAATGCAGAACTGCACGCCTTGTATTCTTCACCTGACATAATTAGGAACATTAAATCCAGACGTTTGAAATGGTCAGGGCATGTAGCACGTATGAGCGAATCCAGAAATGCATATAGAGTGTTAGGTGGGAGGCTGGAGGGAAAAAGACCTTTGGGGAGACCGAGATGTAGATGGGAGGATAATATTAAAATGGATTTGAGGGAGGTGGGATATGATGATAGAGACTGAATTGATCTTGCAGAGGATAGGGACCGATGTGGGGGCTTATGTAAGGGTGGCAATGAACCTCCGGGTTCCTTAAAAGCCTTTTGTAAGTAATTAAGTTATGTCATTGAATATGTAAAGTTAACATTATTACTGAAAAATAAACATGATGTTCTGTCTACATTAGTAATAAGATTTATTAGAGCGACACCATTTTTAAATTAACAAATATGGGAAAGTGCCCAAAACTGGTCCCCCATTTTGTTTTTGATTTAAAAAATATATAAAATGGTAAAGAATTATGTTTTAAAAGCATGTAATATTTACTTGATAATGTTATACACCATTTACATTTTGGTTTTAGAAAATATAATTAAAAATTAGTATGAAAAAAATTATTTTCACTAACCTTACACTTTGGCGATTAGAAAAATAGTTGCCGAAATCGGACCCCTTGTAAAAATAATCAAAATAAAACTAAAAAAAATTGGAAAAAGGTATTAAATGAGATAAAACATAATCTAGTTACAAAGTATAAGTATAATGTTACAATTGCAGGTTTTAATTTAAAAAAAAAAGATAGAGGATGTTTTCAAAAAAGATACATAAAACGTACAACAGAATTAAATCGTTTAGCGGCAAAAATTGCAGATGTTCATGTCCTTTTCAGTCCCAGTACATAGCGCACATGACCCAACGTTCCCCTTTAGAATCTTCCGAAAATTTGCCATGAAAGTTTTGTCCACAGGTTGTAGTTTGTGTAAAGAGTGAGGTGGCAGCGACAATGGTAACGTGATTTGTTTTTGCCAAGTTGATCGGATCAATATTCTGTGTGTGGCTAAAGTGGCCATCCAAGAGCAACAGCACAGGTTTTTCCTTTCTAGGATTGGCAAACTCGATGAAGTGTCGAAACCACTGAGTGAAGTAGTTCATTTGGATCCACCCTGAATGGTACGCTGCAAAGATTGTTCCTTCCTTCCCCATTATCCTCCTGAAATTTGGAACAGAATTCCAAGAGAATAAGAGTGTGTACAAATACAGGTAGACTTTAAACATGAAAAAATAAGGGGTCCAGTTTAGGCAACTGAAGGGGGTCCGATTTACGCCACTATAGCCAACATTTTGTTAACTCAATAGATTTTTAACCAAACATCTAAATTAAACGGTTTAATGACAAGCAATAACCTTAAACCTTACCATTTAAGAATATATATAGGTCGAATGGCTTACCTCCCAATATCTAGGAGAAAAAAACGAAAAATATAGCACAATGTAAAAACTTTTTCCACTGTCAAAACACGTAATTGCAGACTGATAAGCAACAAGTGAAGCAGGCAACGTGTGTGCTCCGCTGCAGAGTGGTAGAAGCCTAAACTACTATTTACACTTAGCCCTGCTAGAGTTTAGGAGAATGCAGAGCCAGGAGACCGGGGGTCCGCTTTAGGGGGAGGAGTCCGGTTTAGGGCACTTTCCTCTAGTATTAAGTAATTTTCAGTTTATGTAATACCTATATGCGAAACAGGAACAAGATGAAGTTAAACTTTTATCAAGATTAACCACACTAACACTCATATAGTATTAATTTAAGCAGTGATAGGAGAAGTTGTGAAACAATATAAAGGAAAATTCGTGAAATGAATATAATTTGTTAAAGTAATAATTATAGGATTGATAGAATTGTGAAAAAAAAGTTTTAACTTCAATTTTTTATATTCACGTGGAGTAGGGGGCACACAGATAGGCATGGAGTAATTTTGATTTTTCTACGAAAGCCCTTTGAGTCTTGGTGTCCCTGAGTGAAAATATGTCTAGCAGAGCTCACATTTGACGTAAACGAGAAATTGTGTGTGAAGATTCTTTTATGTGTTGTGCACTTATCTTTGGACTGACACTAAAGACAGGTAAGCCTACACGTTGCAAGTCTCGTGATGGTCAGCATAACACACAACTACTGTTCAGACACTTTCTATGGGCTATGCTTTGCAGAGTTGCCCAGTATTAGTATTAATTATTCATATTGTAAATTTGTGTATGTTACACTGTGTAACATGAATACTGGAATGATCTTACTCTCGACTTTCTATATTTGTTGAGCACACCATGTAGGTAACAGTTTCGCACGGCTGTACACAAGTAGCATATATATAGGGGCTCATATTTACTTCACATGCGTAGTGTGCTGTAAGCGAATCTTATACAATAAAGGAGCTCCAATTTTTTTTCCGTTTCTATACATACTAGTAGACCTGTGGTTAATACTTTTGTATATGGTTTGTAACAGTTGGTGTTGCCTAAACTGCAAGACACAAAACCTTATACGGAAGAACGTAGTGTTTTATCGTCGTTAAAATGAAAGTGGCCAGCCTCTTGAGCAGTGAAAATTTTCTAAGTCCCTTCGGGTAAGCGTGCAGTTCACTACCGTAAACCTCCGTGCGCCGCTTTAGTTAACTCCATAATTCAAGGCGCTGATTTGGGCTACCTCCACAGCATGATTAGAATCTCTGTAGAGAATTTTTTGTTTTGTCCTTTCTTTTATTTCTTACAACTCGTTTTAGTGTAATATAATCAAATAATTTTTCTTATGTTACTTCATTTTACTTACAGATAATTACAAAATTGGTGAATATTTCTTGTTATAATTCTAGGAAATCAGGATATATTCTGTCATCAGAATTATGGTTTTTCTTCTTGTTCACAATTACTATGTTTAGGCCCTGATGATTACGGATTTAGATTAGTATAATAATAATAATAATAATAATAATAATAATATTCCCTGTAACTTGCAAATTAGTTATTGCCAATTATTTAACCGTCAACATATTTACTGAATGTTCCTTAGGTAATAGAGTACAAAGCAGCAGGGATTAATAAAATAATTAACACAGCATTTTAATATGAAAGCCCCTAATTGTCGTCTTTAGTGTTGCTTTTATCTAGCGTCAAAAGTTTCTATTTACACGACAAAAATAATAAAGCGAAAAGTATTCAAAGTATAAAAAAGTGACGAAAACCTGTTATATTTTCACTGATGCATTTAAAAGGCAAAATAAAAAAAGTTCAGTAGCTCCACGAAGATCTGAACTCGCAACTGTCACGCCAGGAGCAGTCGCCAGAAGTACTTAAATGGGGCGGAAGGAAAACAGTCGCGCATGCGTACCGCGCTGTTCACTGCAATATTCCTGTTTCACAAACATCTACTACACTACAAGAGTCTTTGCGACTTTGTGAAATAATAGTGACTTTTTATTGTAGTGTTTTATTAGTTTCAACAGGACGATTGTTTTCAATATACCCCAAGTCTTTGTATTAGTTTAGTTATCGTTTGCTTTTAGTGTTAATAGTGCTCATAATAATATAGTTAATAGAATTTGTTATTGTATACTGCTAGTTTAGGTTTATAGCAGTTTTTCGTTTATTTTAACGATGACTTCGACCGGAGATTGACAAAAAAGATATACAGTAGAACCCTGATTATCCGTCACCCTATTAACCGACTGGCGGATTATCCGACTGTCTTTCTCTCGCTCCTTTTCCTTTTGCTACAGAAACATAATATGAAATAGATACTATTGTACGTTACCGTATATTAATATGTGTATTTTTTCTACAGAGTGTTATTACAAGCATTTACACTTACACAGTTTGGTCTACTGTTCGAGTCACCGTACTCTACAACTTCTATATAAAATGAATTCCATGAGTGTCAAAAGAAAACGTGTTGTGCTAAGTATCGAACAAAATGCAAATAATTAAGTGGTTTGGGGAAAGAGAAATTGTGGGTCCTCTCGAATCAGAATACGAGACTGATGTTACAACTGTGCGCGATTTAATAAAAGTCAAGGATAAAGTGTATACAGTATGTAAATCTACAACATGAGACCTTTAATACAGTATTCCTATCTTTCCGCTGACAACCATTAAAAGAAGTTTTTCTTACCCCTTAAAGCACGTCGTTGACAACCGAATTTAAATTAGCGAACTTCTGATTCACTACCAAGCTTATTAAACACAAGACCACGGAGAAAATGACGAAAGTTCAGTGTTATTCACTTAATTTGGAAAAATATTGCATGGTACGGATTATCTTATTTTTTCGATTAACCGTTCAGTCAATCCCCTTCATTGCCACGGATAATAGAGGTTCTACTGTAATTGAGAGTTTTTATTTGAAAAAGAAAGAGAGCCACTGGCGTAGCTCATGAGGTAGCGCGTTTTCCTGCTGATCTGCAGTTGTGGTCAGGCGTGAGTTCGATTCCCGGTTGAGCTGACTACCTGGTTGAGTTTTTTCCGAGGTTTTCCCAAGCGGAAGGCGAATGTCAGGTAATCTATGGTTTCATTTCACAAAATACTATCTCTCCATCATCAATTCAATTGACACTGAAGAAGCTAATAGTTATTACAGTGTCGTTAAATAAGCAAGTAAAAAAAAAAGTAGTACCAAACTGCAACAAACTTTTACCCCTGCTACAAGAGAGAATTGATTTGAAATGAAAGACAACATTAAGACGAATACTTAAAGAAAAGGATTTCAGGTGGAAAAAGTGTGCATCGAGAAAAAAAGTAATTGAAGAGGGAAACACTGTAAATTAGAATATATGAAGATATCTACAGAAAATAAGAAAGCTTAGGGAAGTGGAAAAACCGATTTTATACCAGGACGAGATGCGGATAGATAGGCCTACCATTTTAACTTTTCCCAGGTGCTGGCAGGATAAAAATGTTACGGGAGTTTTGATTACCATAAATGTATCCAGAAGACTCATGGTTGTCCATCAGGGTAGGGGAGTGGGGCTAATGACTTTGTTCAGGGTAGGGGAGTGGGGCTAATGGCTTTGTTGAGAGATTCGAGTTAATATACACGGCTGGAACATAAATAGACGATTGTCATGGACAGATCATATTCCAACAATTTTTAAAAATGTGATAATGATTGTCATAGTGGCAACACCGAAGATGCGGAATCTTTTATGTCTGACTTCGTTCCCTTGGTCGGCCTGGTTGGCACAGTTGGTATAGCGCTGGCCTTCTATGCCCAAGGTTGCGGATTCCATCCCAGGCCAGGTCGATGGTATTTAAGTATGCTTAAATGTGACAGGCTCATGTCAGTAGATTTACTGGAATGTAAAAGAACTCCTGCGGGACAAAATTCTGGCACACCAGCGATGCTGATATAACCTCGGCAGTTGCGAGCATCGTTAAATAAAACATAATATTTATTTATTTTCGTTCCCTTGTAGCCAAGTAAGTGGACTGAAGTTTTCAGGTCAGAGTGTAGCGTAAAGTTCCCCAATCCCACCTATCTACTCCCAGTGCCAACTCGTAGCGCGAAGACACCTTACGCTCTATCACTATGCTAAGAGTTTTATTGCAGTAAGAGCGGCAATGGTCATACTCCACTTGCGAACCTGTTATATAGTACATAGTGTTCGTGTTACAAAATTCACTGTTTAAACCAAAGACCTTATGGGTGCTATTCATAGACATTTCGCTAGCCCGCGCTACGAGCGTGCTAAACAGGATTCATATCATATCATATCGCTAACACTGGTTTATGAATACGAAAAACGTTAGTTCGCTGATCATCCACCGAAAGCCCGCGCTAAGAATGTCTATGAATAGGGCCCTATATGTTTAAGTACTCTGAACGATCTGCCTGTTTTAAATCTCGTATATAAATTATTTTCTCGGAAGATTTTAGTAATTAATAGTTCTGTTCCCCATTATAACTACTAGAAGAATATACGCAATCTTTTCAACAAAGCCTGGCTGTCCCGAGCGCTCACGGAAATACCCGATTCGAACTTAGTCTCTCAGACGCCGGACACTTTCATTTTGACCAAGTGTACATTATTTCCACACATTCGAACATTCAAGCTATCAAAACCTCTGTACAAACTAATTTCAAGTGTTAAGGAGAATTTCCCGTTCAAGACGTTATGAAAATTCAATAATTTAACATGAATATTTCTCAAAGCAAAAGCCCTGTATTTCTAGAGATAAATAATCTTAAATTCTCAGTTTCATGCTACTGCAGTGCGGACCAGGAATACTGCTGGAGTACTAATAGTTCATGCTAATTGAATTACTTGACCTAATAAAGAAGATGAAAGCCGCTAGGTCTTATCTTGTTGGGGAAACGTTTAGTCCATCATCATTAATTCCGTTAGGTATCCCAATCCATTGGCTGGTATCCTGATGTAGCCAGATGTTCTGCTGGGTTAGTTGCAGGGTTCTACTCCATGGGCTGCATGTCGATGTCTTCCCACTGCATAGGCTTCTGTTGTTCCTACAAAATTGCGGAAATGTGCAATAATAAATGGTAAAATTTTAATCGACGAGGGTGACGTTTTAAGGCCCATAAATCCCGTAATTTGGCTCACTTTAGAACAAAAATAATGTAGGATGTCCCATGATGTAGGTTGACGCAGTTAAATTACTCTTATTCCTGAATAAGTGGATTCTATGAAACATTTATAGTTTATTTACTTACTTACTGACTTACTTACTTAATCTGTCGGAGTTACGGTCATCAGGCCTTCTCTACCACACCACCAGAATACAAAATATAGACATATACAAGAAATAAATGCTGAGAGAAGAAGGAAATAAGAAATAGAAGTAAAATTACAGATAGCCTACAAATACAAAACACACAAATGCAAGAATGGGAGAAATATATATACTAGCAGGAAGATAAGATCACAATGGGTACAAAAGCTACTAATACAGTATATTATTTACCTAATATATTAGTGATTAAGAAAAATGATTAAATATCTAGAAGTAAGTAGGTAACTGTACAAATGTAAAGCGGAACAAAACAGTAACAATTTCGAAACATTTGCAATGAGTTAGTATACTCAGTTTACTGCATTGCACTCTACGCACTAAAAAAATGCTTAATGAGATTGTTTTTGAACACAAATTCCGACAGTCTGTGATGTCACTGGGTAGGGTATTCCACAAGAGTCATTCCATGCCAAATCTCTCAGCCCACAAACTTACATCCTCTGATCTTCATGAAATGTTGCATATTTGCAGACCTTGTTAAAGTAAATATTTATACATACTTTTAGTTCCATATGTTACATATTTTAAGGAATGCAGGACTTCAATTAATTTAAAAAGTAATGGATTTTCTAGCATTCCATGAGTAAATGAGTCTGTGTGTAAAATTTTGAAGCTGGAAAATTACTGCTATATACAACTTCAGTGCCTTAATAAAGTATTAAAATTTCACAAAGAGCAAAAAATATATTTTTTAGATTCGTATTTTTGCTATTTTTCGTCATCATCTTAATGCAGTTTCTCTTTGTATGCACAAGTAAATTTTTTATTGTTGGGTTGCCCATGATTATTTCATAATTACTAAGGAATTACCTGACTGGAGCCCTTAATTATTGAAGGACAGTGTCTTCATAAGATCTCTAAAAATCTGAAAACACGTGCGCATTTCTTAGATACTTTAAATTAGATTCTTGTTTGGCTGTCTCAGCTGTCACGTCCATCACTAAAAATCATGCGTTAGGTTTGTTTATGTGCATTATTTTGAAGATAATAAAATAATACTTCAGATTTTCGTATTTTAATTGACATTGTTTATATTCCGAAAAACAATGTGACACATATGATTTTTTTTTTTTGTGATGGACGTGACACTACATACAGCAAGCCCAGGATCACTGAAGAAATAAAACAAATACTCTATGACTTTTATCTGAGAAGCATCAGTGTTCTATCAGCAAGCAAACAAGATGTTTTAAGTCATTAAGTCCATAAAGATGTAACAGGGAAATGTAACTAAGAAAAGTCCTATTTTAATCAACTTCGTCCAAAATATGTGCTGCATGTTTCACAATGTAGGAGGGATAAGAATAAAATGCACAAGATTTGCTGATAATATGGCGTTGTTAGCAGAAGAAGAGATGATACTAATGGATATGCTGTTGAAGCTAAATGACTGCTGTGAGCAGAATGGATGAAGATAAATGTGAACAAGACAAACACCACAGTTATCGGAAGAAACATCAAGAAGGTAAACGTGCGAATTCTAAATGAGGCAGTGTAGCAAGTGGACAGCTTCAAATACTGTACTTAAGGTGTACTATAAGCAGTAACATGAGCTGCTACCAGGAAGTAAAAAGAAGTAAAAAATGAAGTTTTTAATAGGAAAGGGACCCCTGGAAAAATAACTAAGGAAAAGTCTAGTGAAGTGCTTTGTGTGGAATGTTAATCAGCACTTGGCAGCATATCCAGCCCCGAGAAAAAGAGGCAAAAATACGACAAGAAGATTTTCTTTCACTTCCTGGAACTTCGTTTTTGGAACTCTTACATTCTGTACACTAAAATGGCAGGTCGTGATTCTCTTCTGGAATACAGATTTCAGTCATTAGGAAAAGGTTTGAAAAGTATTGCAACACACTGATGAAGGATAAAATTGTAATTTATAAAATAACAATAAATCCTATATATTGTCTGCAGTATTCAATGACATTTCATGCTACAACAATGTAGACATTTTAGATAAAGAATAGACTTCAGAATATTAGTTTTTGAAAATGTTCGTCATTCCCATTATTTTAGAAAGTTGCAACACCTAACACTTACGAATCGTTCGAATTTTTATGCGTGCAATCGAAAATTACGAGTCTTATGCTGTAACTGAAGACTCACAAGGCTTCATTAAATGTGTAACAAGACCGAAACGAGACTAAACTGCAATGATGTGCAACGAAACTATGACTTGAATAGAGGGCAAGTGAACTCTGGATGGAAGATAGTACATTTAAGTGTTTCACCGTTTTTAATGATTTTAATATTGACATCAACTATCTATAATTTGATATTATGTTAACATATTCACAACAATTTTAATGCAATGTATATTTTTTCACAAGATATTTCTAATTATCAATGTCTTAAGATGCCATACGGAATGGCGAAAACGTTAGGAAACATTTTTTTTAAATATAATGTAAATTTATAATTCTATAATTTACATTAAAGTAAGTCATATGACTAAATAGCATTCTGTTTTAATTTGTACTTGACTTATTGGAACCTTTCAAAATGAACTCTAAATGTGCGAATACTAATTTAGGCAGTAGAGCAGGTGGACAGCTTAAAATACTTGAGATGTACAAAATGCAGTAACATGAGCTGCTACCAGGAATTCAAAAGGATGATCGTTATTTCAAAGGAAGCTTTTAATAGAAAAAGGAGCTTCTTCTGCGGACCTCTGGAAAAAGAAATAAGGAAGAGACTAATGAAATGCTTTGTGTGGTATTATATGGAGCAGAAACATGGACATTACGCAGAGTGAAGAGAAGCGAATAGAAGCATTTGAAACGTGGATATGGAGAATATCTGTACAATGGTTTACGTGTTTAAGCATTGTAGGAGCCATGAGGACTTCACCGATATTAGTGCTCGAGGTCCTGCTGGTTTGCCTCCTCTCGATCTCGCAATCTAAACCCAGTCATACAAGCTGGCTCTCAACTCCATGGGCTTGACCAATGGATAGCTATTCATGTATTTGGAAAATGGCAACTGATATCAATCCCGTTATTGTTATGAGGCAGGATAGTATGAGTCCTGTTCAACATGTAAATCCTCCTGTTTGTATTATTCCTGAAAGGGAAGAATGGGAGGGAGGTCACCTTAAGTAATGAATTCCCACTCGCAGTTTGGTGTGGTTCACGGAATTGACAGCTGTACTGGAGCAGGGATTTATGAATATCTATCCCTGCTGGTCAATATACTACGGTTTTGCAAGTTGAAGTGTTTGTGATATCAGCTTGCGCTCAATAAAATCTTAATAGATCATCCCAAGGCATGAATATCTTTATTTTTCTCTTAGCTAGGCTACACAGGGTGTGCTAAGTGCGCACAGAATCGACTCCAGTCTGGTTGAAGAAGACACGACTACCCTGAAAACCATATCCAAGTGTCCCAGGACACAGTGTAATGTATGACAAAGTCAAGTCGGCCTATTGACCAAGCAAAGAACTTCCATCCAATGCTACGACCCAGAGCCCAGTGCATCTCTAAGTGTATAATAAAGGAGAACCTGGTGAAAGATTTACTACGAGCTTGGAGATCTACAATAACCATATAACAGACTAAACTCCTTATTGATAATCTAAACCTGAATCAACTGGACAACTTCTGGCATTGGATAGGAGAATTTTTAAGATGGTTAACTGGAATTTTGATCGGACACTGCCATCTACTCCTTAATGATGACTCAACTTGTAGGATATGTAGGATGGAGACCGAGTTATCACTTGACATTCTGCTGGATTGCCCAGATCTATGCCAATCAGGTACCGTTATGTCGGGAAACAAGAATTGTCTTCTGAGGAAATTAATTCCACTAGTATAACAAAACTGCTGATGCATTACGGACTCCTGGGCTGATCTCCATTGTATGGAGTGCACAAGGGGCCATTTGCGAACAAGTGTTACAGCAGTAATCTACTGTACACCCTTAATTTAGAACAAAAGAAGGAGGAGATCATATCCCGTTCAGTTATTGCGCAAACCATTTCCAATTTCACATTTCCTGCTAGTTTTTGAGTCAATTATTTCCTCGGTATAATTGTTTGGACCATATGAATTCTGAAGATTTGCCAAAATATATTTTTCCCTTAACAGGCTGGCAGTTATTACATTTATATAATAAATCACAGCAGGTACATATTTTTCCGTCTGCCCTAGAGGTGTACATTTTATTGACAATTTTTGTTACATTTCAAACATGATATTTTCGTTTCCTTGAAAGTAAGCTATACGACATTTAATGTTCTCTGACATTGTCTTAATATTTTCTATTGTCCCTTTCACATCACCATTGTTCTTATTACGATCCATGTCCTCACCATAATATCAGGAGTTATTTTCAGAGTTCGTTACATTGAGGCGATGAAGATGTCTTTCCACGCAGTCTGTTCTCACTATTTGCCAATATGAATAAGGCGACTGCGTCTCTTCTTGTCTTATGACTGTCTTCCATCCAGAGATCACTTGCCCTCTATGTTAAATCACATTTTCGTTGCACATTATTGCAGTTTAGTTCTACTTCGGTTCTGTTACACATTTAATAAAGTTTTGTGAGTTTTCTGTTACAACAGGAGGTTGTGGCGGCATCCCTGATACTTTCCATTAATAGCTGCCTGAATGTGAAAATAATTTGAGATAAGTGTATCTATTAGACAAATAATTATTTCTTAGACTTTATAAAGTCAATTGTTAGGGAAGGGACAAGTGTTAGGGAAGGAACAATTGAGGCAGGTTCCGGAATAAGGGCACATATGTCCTTTTTCCAAAGATTGCATTAATTGACCGTCGAGTTCATAGGAACATACCTACCACTTTTCGTTTCTTGACTATGCTTCAACGAGGCAGGAGAGCTGTTTATGCAACGATGCTAGGGGTCAGGATCAAGCATCCCATATGCATTTGCAGTTCACTGCTCACAGGTATACCATTCTGTCCGTACGCCGTTGTGCAGTTGATTCGACCGTTTACAGATTGAGGTCTATAGAGTATGTGCTTATTGGTGATAGTGTTTTATGTGTAACAATTTAAAAACATATCTTGTAATTATTATTAAATAATGGAAGATACTTGGAGTAATTTTGTTCTATTTTTGCTTCAGGGAAACTCCTACTTCTATTGTTTCATGGAAACTCAAGCAAAAAAGAATGCTAATTCAGTGGCATCGTTTTTGTATGACTGCCTTCAAATAAATCTTTAAAAAATGTCCTAACCTGGAAACTGTCATAACGATGTCTGATGCCACAGGAGGACAAAATAGAAATTCGACGCTTCTGAAGTTTTCTGCTTGGTTTGCCAAGATATATCAGGTTGAAATAATCCATGTCTCCTGTTCGTGCCCATTCATTTACACAATGTAACAGAAACTTTGGACTCGTGAGATATGCTATGAAAAGAAAGAAACCATTGAAACTGCAAAACCATGGTTGAAAGTTATAGCAACATGCAGAAAACATCCTAGTAACTTTGAGGTTGTAATGGATCATACTATTACAAAAGAATGGGATACAGCTATAACGCCCTATTTCATGAAGACTCCATCTCCTAGACCCAAATTTACGATTATTAAGTATTTTATAGTGAAATACAAAGTGGATGGTATTTTTCTGTGCTCCGAAAATTACAACCCCTTATGAATTCCCTTCAGTTATTTCATCAGACTGAATAGAGATAGGTATAATGATACCAAACCTACGATTGTTCCATTTCCAACAATCGGCCAAGCCAAGGTTGACGACATAAGATCTCTATTTAAGTCCTTAAACGAGGACGACGTGAAATGGCTAGAATTTGTCCTCGAAGAATCTCATAACGTATAGAAAATCAAAATAGTACTATGCCTATGCATAGACAATAAACTTTTGTAAAATAAGTTGGTTAATGAGCTATTATTATTATTATTATTATTATTATTATTATTATTATTATTATTATTATTATTATTATTATTGTTATACATTCATTGAAATACAATGGGATTGTGAATATTTTTATTTTATTTTTTTTTCTATTTGAAATTATTTTGTAAATAGTTTTACCCTTCTTTCGTTTTCATTACTCCTTAAGTTTATTTAAAGCAAATAAAAGTATCTTTGTAAAAAGGGCACATAGGTCGTATCTACTGTACTTACTATTGTGACAAAATATCGGTACAGGTTTACAAATGTAATATATACATATTAGCACATTAACAAACGATGAATTTATAAAATATAAGGAACTAAATCAAAATTGTGTTTGAAATGCATACTGGCAACACAACATCTTTGCAGGTCATTATCTCAAAATGCATTTTATGGGTATATGCCATTCTTCCGGAACCAGCGTCAATTGTTAAGAAGAGATTATAACAGTGAAACGCATGTGATTTGTCATAGCTATGATCACATCCTCTAGAATACTCCATCTTTACTATACAACCCAGTACAGATTATAATATATGTAAATAATTACGTAAGTATATATTATATATAAGTACACTTCATTAAAGAAATAGGTCATAATTATTGTGGTAACACCATATTGTTTTCTAATAGGTTAATACTAGTTACCTGTTATACTGGGTGTTCATTTCAAAGTGTGTCATGACGTCACTGTTGCGTGTCAAAGATTTGAAGCGAGTTTCAGCTTTTATGTCAGAGAACTTGCTTATTAATCAAGGCGTTCAATCTGAACTTGAGAACGTGTACGGTATAATTTGAACGTCGTAGCAACAGATGGCGGTCTGTACTGTCTGTGTGCTACCATAATCTCTTTCGAACTGTGTTTTGCGCTGCCAAGTCGTATGCAGCGTATTTGTTATCGGTTGTGTACGGTAACATTCCACAATATAAATCAAATGCTCCGTGTCCATGTAGTCCGTCGAAGTTAATGTCAACAAATACGTAAGTAATCGTCTTAACCCTCTCCCCACATCCCGACAGTAAGAAAAAAACCCACCTCAGTACATGTTTCTAAACAGTTCACATTCCTGCCACTACCGGCGTTACCATACATATCGATAAGTACTCTTCAGAATGAACGCCTTACTTGCTAGGCAACTTCTCTGACACATAGGTTACACACCTCTGCGGAAGTGTAGGAAGATTGAATTCTCTAGGCTCATCGACTAGCCATATGACAGGATACAGCGAGCCATGACACACTTTGAACTGAACACCCAGTATAGGCATAGACTATACATTTTCAAAGTGGGAATTCAATACTGGTATCTCTTAGGACAGGATGGTAGGATATGATAATTTCAATATGTAGTACAGAGTTCAAGGACTAAATTACGATTAAGAATTAGTAATTTTTCAGTAATTGGCAATCATTGGAAATATATTCCTGACCCTGAATTTTTTTCACAATACTGTCTATGGCTTTCACTACAAATCAATCTGTGAAAATGTTTATGCTCTTTAACTTAATTTTAAAATCATTTTAGAATGAATATATTTATTTCATATTCACCAATCTGGAGTCTTAAAACACCTACAGAAAGATGAGAAAAATGCGTAACAAGCTGAAGGAAAATGAAGAAAGAAATACTAATTATAAAGCAAAGGAAAAGGAACGTAAACATCAGGAACGTGTAGATAGGGGAAAAAAAAACAAGTGCTTGAAAGCCCCCCCCCAAAAAGGGAGGGAGAAACGAAAGCAAAGGACACAAAAAAGAGATAGTCAACTGAAGGTTCAGCTGTGATATTTTATACTCCTCAGGCACTAGTAGGATGAGCAGTTTGTAGGGTAAAATCAGTTTTACAAAGATCACCAGGAAAGAAATTAAGGTTTTGAACTCTCAGTTACCGGTATATGATCTATCATCAAAGAAACAGAGTGAACTAATTTCTCAGTTTGCTCTCAAAAGATACAAATTATCAGATTCACTTCACAAAGATTCTTTAAGTGAAGATCTAATAAAGTAGACAGAAGATTTCTGCCACAGAGATGATATAAGTCAAATACTTCCCTGGTGAGAAAAAAAGATAATAAAGAGAAGAAAACTCTTCAAAAAAGACGTTTGAATTCCAATATCAAGGAAGTTTATGCCCTATTCAAGCACGAATATGGAGATGTGAAAATTGGAAAGACAAAATTTTACAGTCTACGTCCAGTAAGTTGGATGTCTTTGTAACTATTACACGAGACCATGAAGTTTGCTTACATTGGTATTATGAAGATATTGACCTCTTGAATGGGCTAAAAAATAAGAAAGTCAGAATCTTGCTTAAATAACACTAATTCTATTCTAGAAGCTACCTTTTGTTGCAGTCCTTCTGAAGCACGCTATGACAGGAGGTGTAAAGAATGTGTTGTTGTTGTTGTTGTTGTTGTTGTTATCTAATGCCGGGCTTTGGCAACGAAGCCATTAGCGTTCTTGCTCTCCAATATTTCTCTGTGGTGGATCCATCAGGTAGAACTTCACAGGTTATGAGATGATCTTCAGTCATTTCTTCTTCTTTGTTGCATAGAGGCCAATTTGGATTTGTGTAAATTCCTATTTTATTCAAGTGTTTGGCCAAATAATCGTGTTCTGTAAGCAGTCTGAATTTTGCTACTGCAGATTTACGTGGGATTTCTGGAATAATTTCTGTTTTTTTATTAAAATGCTCCATTTTTTATCTTTGGTTTTGGTACACAGTGCTTGGTTTTGCTTGATTTTATATTTATTTTTAATTAGTCTTTTGATGGATGTAAAAGGTAGGCTTGTATTTGTATTCTGAATTAAATTGGATCCTTTTTTGGCAAGAAAGTCAGCAGTTTCATTTCCAGCAATTCCGCAATGTGCAGGTATCCATTGCAATTGAATTCTTTTCTGTAGTTTTTGAAGTTGTTGGATTAGGGTAATTAGCATAAGTGTAACCGTTTTTTAAGTGGGCACCAATTTTTTGTTTGTAATGGTGGTTACATCACCCACTCACGTAAACCCCCAGTATGACTGGAGGGCCACACCTGTCGTTGGTTAATGGGTCCATTGGACCTGGCCGGGAGGAGTTTTAGAGTCCACCGACCTTTCTCACAAGCATCACTTGTGGAACATTTCTACACCGTGGCAGGCCAGCGTAAGAGATGAAATAGCATTTCCTCTATTTCTGATGGTGTGGTTATACCGCCAATACTCGGTCGGTGTAAAGAATGTTGTTGTTGTTGTTTTCTAATGCCAGGCGTTTGACAATAAAGTCATTTGACCTCTTGCACTCCAATATTTTTCAAAGATATTATCATGGCCAGCCACTGAAGCACAGATTTTGAGGGGTGTAAAGAATGTTGTGTAGAACTTCGTGACAAACTCATAGAATCTGTGACTGATGAAGAAATCAGTGTCAGATTTTATCAAATCAAACTTCTTCAGAGTGTCAGAAGAAATGTCTTAAATGTGAGGATCCAAGTGTTCTAAATATAAAGGACATTCTAAAGACTGTGCCTGTTTCTACCATTGACAATCGAGGATGTTATCACTTTAATGATGCATTACCAATCACAGATTGAAAAATTTTCAATTTTTATTAATATTATATGCGAGAGACTTAATTTAAGCTGAACAGCAGCAATTATTGACAGGAAGAATCATGTTGTGTTTCCTATGCCCTAAATTGTCCCGTTCCTAACAGTCAGTGTCCCTTCCCTAACAGTGCACCCGAAGTGTAAAGCCTTCATAATTTTTTTCTACATTAACGCAACATACTAATCTTTCTCCAATTATTACTACATGCATGTGACTATCATTTGATTTTGTATTATATGATTCTCTGCTACAGTTGCTGTGAAATTAAAATTTACCCATGTTGAATCTGCTGAGGATGGTGTGAAGAAGCACCGAAACAGCTGTAAGCCACACATGCTTACACAATTAACACGAGTAAGATCGCCATTTAATCAATTATTTAAAATTTACATTTAATCTTCATTTTTTTTACAAATTTGTAAGGTCCCTTCCCTAACACACCTATTTTAATTGATTTTCAGAAACTTATTCAATTATACTTTGGAACTTTTGATGTACCGGTATTATTAATAGCAGTACTTACGTTACACACTGTGATTTACAGCTATTGCTCTTCCAGCTATTATTTCCTGTATAATGACCCTTCTGAGTGTCCCGTCCCTAACAAAGTACATACTGTGGAATGGCCCATTACTCGATGGAAAAACTGAATGAGGTAGAAACAAATACCGGTACTAAGAATAAAAACTGCTAAGATATTTATACACGAACCCACACTTTCTGAATTCGAAATTGCAATACAAAATCTGAAAAAGTACAAGTCTCCAGGTATCAATCAAATTAATAGAAGAGGGTGTAACCATTATCTGGTGAAATAAGTTTGTAGGCTACTTGCTATTTGGGAAAAGGAAATTGTACCAGAACAAATTGAAGGAGTCCATATTGTACCTTTCTTTGGCGTTAACCACAGTCTAGCATATACAGTCACACATTTATTGAAGTGAGTGTAACTGTAGCATTGAAACTATATTAATATCTAATGCACATACATTGTCAAAAACTTGCATTTTCAATTTTAATTTAAAGTGCACATTTGCTATAAGATCTTTAAAAGAATAATAGTAATAATAATAATAATAATAATAATAATAATAATCCTTACTATACAAATGTTAATATATTTTAATAGTAGGGCTATTTAATAATTCATACACGTAATTATATAAAATGTAGTACTTAACTGTTCAGTTGGGTGGAACACATTTTTTTGTACAATTATCTGATTTTAGGGCGGAAAACTGTAGCCTCATTTCTGCTTCTGCATTTGGCCTATTTCGGTAATTTGTTTTTATGTATAAATACGCAGAGAATTCAGATATGAAACTGATAAATATTATTTCTTTTTAGATCTTTAATAGTATTAATGATATTAATAATAGTTAAATATAGTAATTATATTTATTTCGTAATATTACGATTATATGCTAATTATTATTGGTAATGCTTCATGTTTTTATTTAACTTGTTCGTATTCTCGTGACTTTATACATTTTTCAGTACGGTATTCTCCAAATTTAAAATACTATTTAAATACAATTTACGACTCACAGAATTCCAAACTTTCAGACGCGTTGCACTATATGATTTATTTTGTCTGTATTTATTAATTGCGTTGCGCATCCTGTAGTGTTTTAAATGTGCCTGTCCAGTCGAAGCTTAATTATCAGCCCCTAATATACACATTTATTCCTAGAATCGTCATGGACGCTACAAAACATATTTATTCCCTACTTATAGTTGCAGTTTTCAAGCAGGAATAATAATATAACTTAGAAAACTTACCTCAGTGGGAAGAGGTTCATCCTGTTGTCCCAAAAGAATCGAACCGAGCTCCTCAATACACATATTCTCCATAAAGCGCTATCTTTGCTTACTTCACTTGAAATCAAAAATCATAATGGCGGTCCAATATGTCATTTGCATTGTTGAAGACGGCATTGTTACGTCTTGAGCAATGAACGTGAATTCCATAGAGAATGAAAAATTATATCTAGCATCAGTGAGTAGAAGCAACGGTAGAAGCACAGCTGTAGATAAGAAAATTGATAGTACTTGGGTTGAGAACTTTCGACCTGATTTTAAAATGAAATCAACCAGTTGCAAGGGAATTTAAATTGTCTTTTTCATATTTTATATTTAAAACGTATTTTTAAGTTTTCTGAAGAAATTGATACAACATACATTTTATGATGCAGTTATGTATTGCATTTCTGTTACTTGATTTTTATCAGAATAAAAATAACAAATCTTTACTTTTTCCGAGAATATTAATTTCAAAACTCGTTGGCTTAAAGTTCTTCTTCCTCTTCTTTTATTAATTTTGTATCTGAAACTTCATTCTATACTTTGTTGGTTGCGTTTTCACAATAGGAAATGAACCGTAATGTTGTGACTCTGCAGTTAAGAAAACACAGACTTTCCCATGTGTTCATCTGTATATTAATTACATTTCATTGCATGTATCCCCATTTTTTCTGGAATAAGTGGAAGTAGACAGTTGAAATTTTACAGTTTTTTATCATACCGGTACTACATTGTGTCAATCATTTGGTTATTAACGTACCGGTACTGATTGAAAATACAGTTTAGAGACCTCTGTAGGATTCAAAACTTCTTCAAATAATAATACAGTATAAATAGATTAATTCGACATTGGACGATTATTGGAATAAATTTATATTTACCTAGTAGGTAATTACTTTTAAAACTAATGTTGATAATTAACATTGTATTCGAATTTTCGAAGCTTACATTTGGAAAATTCATTAATTTCAACGAAAATATTGTCCATTTTGGAATCCAAGACGATGTTGATGAAATGCCATTATTTTTTCTTTTAATTATAAAACGTCCCTTATTTTATAACACAACAGAATAGTGTAATTTTTATGTTGTACTAGCTGGAAGCATCCGGCATTGCCGGGTTTTCCTTTTTACTACTATTTTTAATGAAATTGATTTTTAGACTTCTCAGAAGTCTTGGAAACTCAACTATAGACGACCAAAACGAATTGCCTAACTAAGCTTTTCTCGTCCATAAAGATGAATCTTTACATTAAGAATTAAGAATTAACCACGAAATCCCGTGAAGGGCAAGGGCCTCCTGACTATGCAGGGTGGCTTGTCAAGCAGTTCCCGGTTAGCCACTCCAGGAATGATAATCACTTTTGTAATGTAATAGTTTGGGATGCTGTCTGGGTTAACATTGAAGGGTCCACTGTTCACTAGTCACATCAATTAACAAGCTTCTTAACCAAATGCCTATCAGGGTAAACTCAATTTAAAACGGTTGTAGATCAGGCACTGAGAAGAAAACATTTCATCATATGCGTTACGTTCAACTGGTTTTTAATTAAGTTATATATATTGTTGTTTAGTCAACTGTCCGAAGAGAGGTTTGAACCTCATAAGTAACACCAATAAGGCATCACTCATCAGGAGATAATGGGGTAGGGTGGCCAGTTCCTTTCCTCCTCCAATGTATACGTCGCTGATTAGCTACATATTCCACTAATCAGATTTCAGATGCATACAAACAATTGAGAAGCATTTTTGCTAAACTCGATAGATGCATAAAACTACTTTTCTCAGAAAACGAGTTTTATTGTATACACAGTTTATGTTGTGGGAAGGAGATATTTCTAATTATCCTCTACGCACGGTATGAACCGAGTTATGCAAAATCTGACTGCATGGGGTGATACAGAAGCTAAACATCATATGATTGTGATATGTAACTCATTTTCGAAAAATTTTGTATCTATCGAGTTTAGCAAAAGTGCTCCTCAATTGTTCTTCCTCTGACACATATTGTCAAGTGAGATGTACTGGCTGATAATAGACATACGTATCAGTCAGAACCTCAATCAGAGGGATATTTTAATTTATTTATTTGATCTGGTATAGTTAATGCCACAGTCTAGTATATACAGTTGCGAAGCTTGAGTTGTGAGGGTGCTGGGAACAATAGACTGTGCCGGTACTATTTCGCATTGTCTGCAATGAGGTGATATTAGCGATCCTAGTGGTTAGCAACTATCTATGGATGCATATTTACTACGTATTGAGCTTCGTGACTGTATATCCTAGACTGTGGTTAATGCCAACAGGCCTTCTCTTCCACACCACCAGAAATACAAATAAAATAATAGAAAAGAAAATCAAACTATAAACAAAGTAAAACCAGACGAAAATATATAAAGGCTACAGTCACACAAATCTTAAATGAACTAGCATTGCCTTGAAGTTCAGCAAAACAAAAACATATCCCTCGGTGCCTATAAACCCATTAAGTGTTCACTAAATTTTTTACAGATCTTATATATTATCTCTGCCGGTTAGTGACCATTATATTTCAAGTGGCTTATCTTATTCATGGGCATCAGCATATTAAAATGCATTACAACCTTTCTGCCATCTTCTTTCCTCCCCACCACAAATGTGATGTTGTACAGAGACATATATAAAAATAATTAGGGAAAATCGCAATATATCGAATGTAGAAGCTCCGTCCACGACCCCTTCCACTTTTCCCCTACTAGCTCACCATACACTCTACGTGATAGGCGAGTGTTGTGTCGAATGCACATTTCATGTGGCGTTCGCTAAATTGCGATTTATCCAATAATTATAAGACCTGTATATTGATTTGAAGCTGTGCTGATATATTTCTACATTTCACGTAATTTCATGTCTATGTATGCTTTCACTTGAACTTCAGAGACAGCTGACGATAAATAGGGTATTCTCTTGTTCCCAGTCTGAACCCGTTGCGGTGTCATCGTGAGCCAAAATTTATCTCTATCGGTCGTACCAAGAATCAATATACGTATATAATTTAATTTATTTTGGAAGATTTTTTTATCCCATGACCGCTGTATGTCCACTTATATCATACCCGTTTTTTTTAATATGACTTGAGAAATTATAATAATTATAAATTCAGATCATATTAATTAGGCCTATACTTTTTTTTATTTTATCTACAGAATAGAGAAAGGTACAGTATAATTTCACGTGACGTCATTGTTTAACATGAATAATATTCTGAGAGAGATATTATATTTTAGAAATTAAGAGACTGTTCTTTCCACAACGCTCAACATACTACATTGGCAACTTCTCGCTAGCGAGATCTCTTAAAGTGTGCGACGGCCTAATGCAGTAATGTTCAGCGCAAACACGAGGCATTTTTTCTCCCGTATCCAGCACGTGGAAAGCAGGCAAAATTATTCAACGGAAGGCGCTTATTTAACGGCTGTCATATTTCATCTTGGAACCACCACTGTGCTCGTTGCCACGAACCACCTAGAGCGCTGTGCAAGCCGAGCCCCTACAGCCGAGGCTGCGCAGAAGTTTAGAGTAGGGACAAATTGAAGCTTGTGTCCGCCGCCATGCTTTGGGAGAAGCACCGGCTAGCAGACGGCTGTACTATACCAATCCTAAATGTTTAATATATATTATGTTTGGTGTCTCTTATAAATCAATCTGAATGGATGAATGAAAAAAATCTTATTAACATTTAAAGCGACCACGTTAAAGACATAATCAAGCTTAGTTACTGTTAGTTTGACATGAAACGAAAGAAAACTGTAACAATTTGATACCGTAACTAAAGATGTTATATAGTTATTTGACAACATATAGAGCGAACAGAAATACAAATGCATGTTGTAGTAATAGTTCAGATGAAATGAAAATTAATTAGTATTAACTATCACTAACAAAACACTGCCTGTGTAAGACGTTACATTTAGGCCTACATTGTAAACACGTTTGCTTTGATGTGGACGAGAAATTAACAATTATTACTTATTCGCTTCCATATCACATAATATAGGCCTACATCTGCAAAATAGAAACACGTACCTAATGTTTTAGTTAGAAATATAAGTAGGCCTACCGTGCAATAGCTTATTATCACAGCTGTAGAATGAAATAAACATCACATGCATGAATTAGTCAATTAGTCATATAATAGAACTCAGGCCTAGTGTACACAACATCTTGCCTATTGATTTATTATTATTATTATTATTATTATTATTATTATTATTATTATTATTATTATTATTGACTCCGTTAAATATTGTCTTACAACATTTTTATGCAAAGTCATGTTGTACTGGTAACCTTCAGCTGTGTGCTAACATCTGCTCTTTATGTAATACTTTCTTTTATTTGATTATTTAATGACTCTGTATCAACTACTAGACTATTTAGCATCGATGGTATTGATGATAGCGAGATGATATTTGGCGAGACGAGGCCAAGGATCCGCCATAGATTACCTGACATTCACCTTACGGTTGGGGATATAAGAAAAAACCCAACCAGGAAATCAGCGGGAATCGAACCAGCGACAGAGGGCGACTCCGGACCGACAGTCCTTAGTCCACTGATCTACGTCAGTAGATCTTTATGTACTTTTATGGTCAGTTTAACAAGTTTAAAATATGATTCTCGGGAGGAATCTGGGATTCATTTTCTAAAATATGTTCCTATAAGTGTAGAAAGATTGTACAAGTGTTCTACTTCTAGAGCACATTGTATTCACACGATGTAAGAGTGGGTGGTAATATGCCATTGAACTGTCAACATCTGTATAATCGCTCTTTCACTTAAGCGGCATATTTCTATAATCTCAGATGATGGTATGACAAGACTCCCATTATTTTTTCGTTAAAAAAATAAAGGAGATTTTGTTTACTGCTATTAGGTTACGTACCATAAATTGAGTCTTTAGATTTATTACACCATATTTTTATTAATTATTTAACAACTAACCCAGCAATGAATACAATCACATTTTCACAATATTGTGTCATTGAGAATGATGTAAGAATGAGGGAATTGCAATCAATGTCTGCAGTAGAAGAGTCATATCGCCTCTGATTCTCAAAACACTGAGGATTATTATTACAGTGCGTTAGGTGTTTGGAAAATACCATTGGGTATATAGACATTTTTAGCGGACATCCCTCTCTTTGTAATATAATTTAAATAAATTATTTACGTATTTTCTAACGTATATAAAAAACCATAATTAAATATATTCCATGTATTCGGTCATAGGAAATAGAAATAAACTAATAAGTGTATTTATGAGCAATATAATGCGTTTATATTTTAAAACAATGCTTAGTTACAATATTTAGATTTACTTCTCTTATTTTATATTATACGTTAGAAAATACGTAAATAAGTTTAGTTATATTGCAGTGAAGGAGGAAATCCACTAAGAAAACGCCTATATGCTCAGTGGTATTTTCTAAACTCCGAATGCTTTATAGAAACAATCATTCGTGCTCCCAAAACATGGCGTCGCGCGAACCTGCGCGAGAGGTTTCAAATTTGTACACGACACCAACGCCAATTGTGTGTCTAGATATATAACTACAACGTCTTTGGTGCAAGCAAAGCTAGCTCCTCTCTCGTTGGTCGGAATCTATCGACAGGAAGATGTTCGATATACTTGACAACTGTCGACCAACAACGATATTTCCACTCTCATGGAAGTGGGCGTAACCGTGACCCGAGGGAGTCCTCTTGTCGTGACATTAATTTTGATACTGGAATAATTTTGCTTGTTTTACAGTAGTATATTTATAATACTACCCCTACTTTCTACTGGTAATGGTAAGTAATATTTATAGAACATAATCATTTAGTAAATTATCTAGGCTACTTAAAACATTTAAAATTGTAGGGAACTAATATCGTAATAACCTGCTGTTGCTTGATAAATTGATCTGAAGCTGAAGAAAATAAAATAATGTAAGTTACGATTGCCATCAGTATGAATTCATTAAGCTGACATTTAATATTGCTATATTTTCTCTCCGTATGCTTAAAGTAATATTAAATTCGCTATAAATTCAATACAGGAAGTATGATGGTCTAAGATACAGTAGTTACAAATATTATTTCAGTAGGCTATAGGCCTTTTGCTAGATTGGTATACCTACGTATAATGATACTAATTAAATTTCGTACGAAAAATTTTATTTTAACAACATCTATAACAAAGCATGGTACTCGCAAACTTCAAGTTGAACGGAAGGAGGATCGACCTGACGTTCTCTTGTGTTCTTATCGGGAATACATCGTTCATTCCCCTTCTTCTCCTTACCCTTAGTAATAAGTGGCCTTATGGGCAGTGGCAAGGTTGGGTAGGGGGTGATGAGATGATTAGTGACAAGTAGCCTTACTCTCATTAAGGTTACGCCTAGGATTTGATGGTGAGAAAGATTTATGACAGTTGCTTCGCGCGCAAAAAGAAAAAAGTGACAAGTGAATGTCGGATCTATTGTCCTTGTTCGAATTAACTACTTTTTAACTACTGTACCTATCTGAATGTAGGGTAATTAGCAAAGGACCGCCAGACTTATACAAGTATGTAACAAGTTTAGTGGATTAACTGAGATATCTAACTAGACTTAACAAGCAAACATTCTCATTATTCCAGAAATCCCACGTAAATCTGCAGTAGCAAAATTCAGACTGCTTACAGAACACGATTATTTGGCCAAACACTTGAATAAAATAGGAATTTACACAAATCCAAATTGGCCTCTATGCAACAAAGAAGAAGAAATGACTGAAGATCATCTCATAACCTGTGAAGTTTTACCTGATGGATCCACCACAAAGAAATATTGGAGAGCAAGAACGCTAATGGCTTCGTTGCCAAAGCCCGGCATTAGATGATAACAACAACAACAACATTCTCATGGGAGCAGATAAGAAAGTTAATTTTTTTCTTCCTCCATGTTAACAATGTCAGAACAAGTGCTTATACAAATTTTGGCCACTTGGGCGCAAGTACGAGGGCCGTTTACAGAAAGAAAACACAATTTCGTGGAAAAATTTATTGAAACAGATACAGGAATTGTTGATTCCTTTTTCAAAATATTCCCCACTGGAATTTAGACATTTGTCATACAGTGGGATCAAATTTTGTATTCCTATGGCTTAGAAGTCTGCTGCCTGGGACCAGAACCCGTGTGTGACAGCCATCTGCACCTATCTGTTGACCCCACGGTATGACAAATGTCTAAATTCCGGTTGGGAATATGTTGAAAAATAGCTTAACATAACAATTCGCTATATCTGTTCCAATAAATCTTTCCATGAAATTATGTTTTCTTCCTGTAAACGGCCCCAGGCAAACTTACTTTCTGGACGACCCTCGTAATTGCGCTCGAGTGGCCAAAATTTGTGTTTCGACATTATTAACATGGTGGAAGAAAAAAAATAACTATCTGCCCCAATGAGAATGTTTGCTTGTAAGTGACGGGAGACTGAGGAATACCGTATATATAAAAAAAAAAAAATCAATGATTTAAGATCCTCGGCCTCACGTCACTTATATATCTCCTCAACTAACCCACAACCTTGTCACATACCTTGTAAAAGACCAGCGGTCCCTTGTTGATTACTGAATGCAGTTTCCACATAAGTTATTCCCCAAGTCAAATCGAGGAGTTCGAAATAAATTTGATCGAGAATACGCGCCGTCAGCTAAAGTAAATAATTACCACAGTGGTACCTAGTCTATACTCATTAAATTTGCCTTATCAAATTGTATATAACGATGTTTAGTGTAACTATTCTTGGTAATTCTCTTTGCAAGCTACACCCACTAAGGCTCCATTTTCTTTAATTGTTTGATACTTACGTGTATATTCTAATGCACTGTTATAACCCCCCACCTCTTGTTCCTATCAACTTAACATACGAGAGATCAAGGACGTAATACTATGGAAATTGACCATCTTTCTGTGCCCAAAGTTTTCTTCTCCACTCTTCTCAATTTTCCGAGTCTCCATTTTCTAATCATTTCTGCTGCATTTCTTTCTTATTTTCCTCTATATTCATGTAACCCATGGTCTTCCTCTCTTTTCCCATCCTTTAGGTATCGGTTCAATATCTGTCTCGATAGTTTGTCGTCCTTCATCCTCCGAGCAAGACCATACTAACTTAATTTGTTTACCATGTTTGTTGTTTAGTCAACTGTCCGAAGACAGGTTTGAACCTCGTAAGTAATACCAACAAAGCACCACCTATGAGACAACTAGGCCAGGAGATAATGGATATAGTTAGTTATAGAATTTTGATATCGTAATCCATCCATCCTCCTATTATCCTAATTTCTCGTTTTATAAAATTTTGAACATTGCGCAGACCTTCTGAAGATGCCCATTTCTGTAGATTCTACCCCAGATTTAACATTTAAATGTAATGCAGTGAGTCCCAACAGATGTCCCTGGTGTTTCTGTTGGCTCACCAGTGGCAGGTTCACCCTCCCCCCCTGCTACTGCCACTACTTGCACTCGCGAACTCATAGTGCTCTGCCAGATTTATTATTTTGTTATTGGGTTATTTTACGATGCTGTATCAACATCTCAGGTTATTTAGTATCTGAATGAAGTGAAGGTGATAATGCCAGTGAAATGAGTCCAGAGTCCAGCACTGATAGTTACTCAGAATTTACTCATATTGGGTTGAGGGAAAACACTGAAAAAAACCTCAACCAGGTAACTTGACCCAACCGGGATTCGAACCCAGGCCACCTGGTTTCGCAGTCAGACACACTAATCGTTACTCCACAGGTGTGGACTCGCCAGATTAAAACTTGTAACATACTATATTATATTAATAACATTCGGTATTTACCCTCCACACAGTCGCTGCTGGAAGTGTTGCACAGCTTGTGTGATACATAATTCACATCACATCATTCACAGAACCTGTTTCATTAAACCTATTCACTAAATTTACTATTGTTTTTCTACATGGAACAGGGCAGCCAGGAAATTATCTTTAGTTTTTCCTTGTTCTGCCACACAGTTTCTTTTTCCATATCGTCCCTCCTCTGGCAAACTAGCGAAAGTGACAAATTAGCGACCCTGTACTTAAGGTCTATATTGTACTATTAAATAGTACAGTATAGACCTTAAGTACAGAGTCGCTAATATGTCACTTTCGCTAGTTTGCCAGAGGAGGGACGATATGTACCTTTTCAAAATGTGTAAGCTACACATTCTTGCCTGAATGTAACCATTGCAAGACACAACAGAATGTAATGAACTGTACTTATTCTTAGCTGAGTCTTTGCATGCGTTTATTGTCGCTTACCAACCAGACTACAGATTCACACAACTAATTTTTGAGAATGACTATTCACCAATTGTGCAGCTTTCTCGTGATGATCTCTATCTCTCTTTCTCTCATTGCTTCTCTCTTGGCATGTACACAATAAAAGCTGATATCAGAAGTATAACATAAACACCAGTCAGGAGTGATAAAACAAGTTAAGCATTAGGAGATTTATCACCCATGCAGCTAATGGGAGACGAGCTTTGTGAGAATAATCGAATAGATATCTTTTATCATAAAACAGCGATGTCCAATTTTGGAAACTTATTAAATTTATAAATGTCACATAGTACATAAGTTCTAATCTGGCAGAGCACCGTGAGTTCGCGGGAACAAGCAGTGATGATAGTAGTGGTGATGTGCTGTTTATCAGCTGACAAACACCAGGAAAATCAGCTGGCACTCATTGTACTATCCACAATTCTGCTTCAGAAGCTGTCACACTTCTAGCAAATAAATGTACAGAGTGTAAATTAAATATGGACTTTTACTCATAACTTCTTAAATTTAATTTTACAAAAAAAAAAAAAAAAGCTTGAAATATTTGCCTTTTCTAGTTATAATCTTGCAATGTCTACTTATGTTGGGGGAGTAGGGACGATTGAAGAATTGCCCACATTGATTAAGTTCTGCATATCTTATTTCCCTCTAAATTAAAAATTCTGGTGTAACCACAGTTGTCAATAAAATTCAGTAGTGTTGTTTTGCCACTCTCAACAATGGCGATTCCTCCATGAAGGATATGAGGACGGTCTTACAGTTTAATTTCGTGCCTCTGAGGATAGAAAAGATTTTAATTACAGATTTTATTTTTAATGTGTCCCGATGTAATAATTTTCTTCAAACTTCCACTTTCTGTCATGAGTTGTCGCCACTGCACATCTTAGACCTTAGGAATACTTTCCGAGGAACCATTCAGGTATCTTATAGCAAACTATTTTTTTTCTAGCAGTGAAGTTATGGACAGGGGTGAGTGCGGAGGGTGGGGTATGGCTTGACTTAAACTGCGTTTGAGGATATGACCGTATATCCTAATACTGCGACCCTTCTTTCTGGGTGGTGGTGTGGAAACCCTGTCAGAGACTACAATACAAATTGTCAAGTACCCTTGTAGCCTCCTTAAATGCAGTTCATTGGTCATGTTAAAAGTATAGAATAAACGAAATAATAAATAATTTACAATGATATAACCTAATATAAAAAATAAAGTGAATAAAAACCAAAATCACATAAAAATAAATCAAATAGCTATAATAAAACACAAGAATTAACAAGACTTTCAGATGACAGGATTGCCGAAAGAATATCTGAAGTTGTATTTGATCATTTAGAAGAATTTAATTGTAGTAAAAAATTAATTGCACAAGCTCTTGCTGCTGCTGCTGCTGCTGCTGCTGCTGCTGCTGCTGCTGCTGCTGCTGCTGCTGCTGCTGCTGCTGCTGCTGCTGCTGCTGCTGCTGCTGCTGCTGCTGCTGCTGCTGCTGCTGCTGCTGCTGCTGCTGCTGCTGCTGCTGCTGCTGCTGCTGCTGCTGCTGCTGCTGCTGCTGCTGCTGCTGCTGCTGCTGCTGCTGCTGCTGCTGCTGCTGCTGCTGCTGCTGCTGCTGCTGCTGCTGCTGCTGCTGCTGCTGCTGCTGCTGCTGCTGCTGCTGCTGCTGCTGCTGCTGCTGCTGCTGCTGCTGCTGCTGCTGCTGCTGCTGCTGCTGCTGCTGCTGCTGCTGCTGCTGCTGCTGCTGCTGCTGCTGCTGCTGCTGCTGCTGCTGCTGCTGCTGCTGCTGCTGCTGCTGCTGCTGCTGCTGCTGCTGCTGCTGCTGCTGCTGCTGCTGCTGCTGCTGCTGCTGCTGCTGCTGCTGCTGCTGCTGCTGCTGCTGCTGCTGCTGCTGCTGCTGCTGCTGCTGCTGCTGCTGCTGCTGCTGCTGCTGCTGCTGCTGCTGCTGCTGCTGCTGCTGCTGCTGCTGCTGCTGCTGCTGCTGCTGCTGCTGCTGCTGCTGCTGCTGCTGCTGCTGCTGCTGCTGCTGCTGCTGCTGCTGCTGCTGCTGCTGCTGCTGCTGCTGCTGCTGCTGCTGCTGCTGCTGCTGCTGCTGCTGCTGCTGCTGCTGCTGCTGCTGCTGCTGCTGCTGCTGCTGCTGCTGCTGCTGCTGCTGCTGCTGCTGCTGCTGCTGCTGCTGCTGCTGCTGCTGCTGCTGCTGCTGCTGCTGCTGCTGCTGCTGCTGCTGCTGCTGCTGCTGCTGCTGCTGCTGCTGCTGCTGCTGCTGCTGCTGCTGCTGCTGCTGCTGCTGCTGCTGCTGCTGCTGCTGCTGCTGCTGCTGCTGCTGCTGCTGCTGCTGCTGCTGCTGCTGCTGCTGCTGCTGCTGCTGCTGCTGCTGCTGCTGCTGCTGCTGCTGCTGCTGCTGCTGCTGCTGCTGCTGCTGCTGCTGCTGCTGCTGCTGCTGCTGCTGCTGCTGCTGCTGCTGCTGCTGCTGCTGCTGCTGCTGCTGCTGCTGCTGCTGCTGCTGCTGCTGCTGCTGCTGCTGCTGCTGCTGCTGCTGCTGCTGCTGCTGCTGCTGCTGCTGCTGCTGCTGCTGCTGCTGCTGCTGCTGCTGCTGCTGCTGCTGCTGCTGCTGCTGCTGCTGCTGCTGCTGCTGCTGCTGCTGCTGCTGCTGCTGCTGCTGTAATGAAGTTTTAACAACGGCAATGTTAATTGTCATGTGTGTTGCTGAATAAATAAACCTGTTTTTTTTATTTTCAGTCTCATAACGTAAAAGTTTGTGACATTGATGATGATGTCAAAGAAGCACTCAAGAAATTTCGCTTCCGTAAGAATAATACAAATGCAGCATTGATAAGTAAGTTCTTAAATTTTAATTTTATGGCATGAATGTTATGATGATATAAGAGTTCGGGGCAGAAGAAGACATCAGATGATAAATGACTTTAAGATACATGGATCATCTGCGGAAAGTAAGAGGAAGGAGTGAAAGACCTACCATTTGGAAGAACACTATGTATCTTTAATGTAGGCCTAAACGGAAGCTTGTAGGATTTTTTCTAGGGGATAGGAGAAGAGTCAATCTATACTTTTCTCATTACAGGTAAGTAACTTAGATGAAAATATAGCCTTCAGATCACATGGTCTACAAACAATATGGCCACTGTCAAAAAATCTACGACCAATTAATGTCTACAACAATTTAAATCTCTTTGTTATATAGTCTACAGACATTTGGTCTATGTAGAAAATACAGACAATTTCAAGATACTTGGTCTACATAATCAATGTGTAACTTAAGTAATAAATTGTAATGGCGGAAGTGAATTCTTTATTAATTTATTTTTCAGAGTAAGCACAGAAACATTATTATTTCTTCTCTGACAATTTTGTTTCTGTGACAAAAATTCTCCGTAATGGTTCCCCATACTGTTATCATATTCCAAAATATCACTAAAGAATGATAAGAAAATGAAATGATAACTTGAAGGATCGAACTTACAACCTTCGAATCATTAAGTGAGCACTCTACCGCTACTCTATGAGACGAGAATAGAATAACTCCATAGTTTCGAAACTGCTTCTACAAGGGCGAGCATCATGTAACATCACGTGATCCGAAGTTGACGTAGAAAATATTTGCTATTCATGAGTGCGGCCACTTTTTTTTTTTTTGACAGCTGTACACTTACATATATTGGAAATTCTGCTGAAATAGAAGTACGTTAATCGATTAATGGGATGACAAGAAAAGCAAGAAATAATCCTAATTTACCATCCTCTTTTATTGGCATCTAGATATTCGAAACATTGGTAATTATTTCATCACAGCGGCAAGCTATGCTACCGGCCATGCAAATACATGAATCTGCGACCAGTCAAGCTATTCTTGATACACTGCAGGAATACATAGTAATCCTCGTCCTTTCCTCACAGTGAGAGACTGATTGGAGCAGCATTTCTACATCATGATTCCTGAATAAATTACCCATATGACTGTTTGCTGCACATTCGAGCTTATGCATATAGGTAGGAGTCCTTTAATTTTAGTTTGTGGAACATTCAAAACTCTTCCAACTCTTTTTGCTTGTTGTACATGCTGCATGGTGACGTAAATGGACACATCTTTCCTTTTATATGCTCCCGGAAAACAGAGCAAACATATTGGCCTATCACTCTCTTCAGACAACTCCAAGCATTGTGCGTTGCTCACAACTTTAGCTTAGAGCAGAGGTCTCTTCAGACAACTCCAAGCATTGTGCATTGCTCACAACTTCAGCTTAGAGCAGTGGTTGTAAGCACTCGCTGAAATGGGTTAAGGGTAAGCAGTGCATGGCAACATGCACCCTCGTGCAGGAGGAAGCATACCCACCAGCAGCCACGAATGCATGCTGGTGCTATAAGAGACTTGCTGGTAAGAGATGCTAGCCCGAGAGTGCAGTGTTCTGATGACCGCTGGCTTAGAGCCTGAAGTCATCATAACAGATTTCGAACAAATAACCATGAGTGTAACATCGATAATTTTTCCAAATGCAGTTCAAAAGGCTTATCTGTTCCACTTATGCCAAAATATCCGGAAAAAAGTTGTCAGTGTTGATTGGAAGAATGTTACCTTAATAATAATATAACTTCAGTGACATGTTTTCTGATAAGTTGCGATTTTATATAATAAATAGAGTGGAATAACAATTAGTCTATAAAATTGCTTTTTTGTGTTTGTGTTTTTTTAATTGTGTAATTTTTTTTATTAAGTGTTTCTTTTTCCTTGTGTTGGAATTTTACTTCACTTTTTAACATATTTATTTGTGCTTGTTTTTTTTAGCTGCAATTTATTGTGTTCTAATTTTCAGAATAGTATATTTAAGAATGATTTTGTTTAAAATACATCTGTGGCCAATAGGAAAAAGGTCTTAAGTCAATTTTTTGTGAAAATGAGATTTTTATATATTCTGAAAGTGGAAACAATTCTCTACAATCTGGTAAAACGGTTAAAGTCAAATAAGACCCCTGACTGGATTTATAGAGCGTTACCAAATGTCCTAAGTATTTTTTGAATCGAGTACACACAGAATAAAGGACTTTAGAATATTTAATACTTTATTCCTTACAAACATCACATGTTTACTTCCCATGCTTCCCTATTAAAAAGGTCTAACTTGTATTTTAGCTATTTTATCACATACTAATGCCCTTTCCTTTTAAAACTTTAAGCATCAGGTAAACAGTCCTATATTGTTTAAGACCTATTTTGCTTTCCTAATAATTTACATTTCCTATTTATTTTGACATGAAAAAGGTCTTATGTTTAAATAGTCCCTTCTTCTCAGTTTGGGTTGTAGTCTTAAAAGGGCTTAAGTGCGGCTATTTTTGGAAATAACCAAGAAAATTGTTAAATGAGCAACTTACCTATTTTAGAAGAAATATAAATAAATAATAGGCCTATCCAGGAAAAACCTCTTAAATAAAAGAACTCTATAACTGACACCAATTTCAATCTTTCTACTGCTCTCCTGAAAAGTATAAAACTTTACTTAAAACCTTTTTCCTCCCAGCCACAGACATTGTTTATTAAAATAGATAAGTTTATCGACTTATTCCACTCATTTATCTGTTATATTAATAATAATAATATATTAAGGAATGATGTCAGACTGATAATGCCAGTGCCATTTATTCTTCTCGATGACCTGAGTCAAAAGTATATTGTCATCTATGCTACCATCTCTGAAGAAATACTTGAAGTGGCAGATTTTATAGACAACACTTACATTAGTGGTACCGGTAGATCAATTGGAAGATGATGGCATGCAGTTCCATCTTCCATCAGTTCCATGATATGGTACATGTATAGTCAACTAAGTTATGGATGGTTTGTGTCGAATAGTGAACTGTTGAGAGATGACATAGTACATTTGAACATTTGAAAGACTAATCGTATCTCAAATGTATCAATATGGTGATTTATAGTCCATGCAGAAAGAATCAGAGACGACAGTGTCTTAATCAATCATTGGCAGGACATGGAGAAATGAGACCCTATTAAAAATCTATACAGTGAATTTACAACAGATCGAGAACCTGGTCAGTTATTACAACACGTAAGGAGAACAATGAAATTGATGCTTATCTTAGAGGAATATCATATCTGCTGAAATTATATTCTGAAGATATTTAAAAAAGATTAAAATTGAAGAAAAAAGAAACAAAAACATTGCCCATTGTTCTTTAAAATATATTTTTAGAATTATTGACCAAATGTATTGTAGACTTCTGCTTTGTAGACTAATTTAAAGTGTGGACATCATATAATTATATGGACATATTTCTGTAGACGTTTTATTATTAGACAAAAGTAAGTAGGCATTCTGTCTGTAGACATACTGTTTGTAGACGAAGTGACTGTGAACTATGAAATATACATTTTTGCATGATTGTGTTTTTTGTTTTACAGTCAGCTCTGGATATAGTGAACTCGATTATAGTGAACATTCAGCTATAGTGAACCTAAATCGTTGGTCCCGACCTGCATACATTAAAAAGTACTTTAATATTTCCGTTTATAGTGAACCATCACTTCGGTTATAGTGAACTTAAAACTATAACTTCCCCAAGAAAATGTAATTTTAAAATGACCAAAATGGTAATTTAGGAAACCCTTTCTCCTATAAACTTTCAAAAATATGTTCAGAGCAAAATCTCAAACCTGCATTGAAAGACAAAGAATTTGTTCACCTTCTTGGACAGCTTGAAACATATTAAAGAGAATAGTGTATGCAGTGAGGGATAAAGGAAGGATTAGTTCTGACTCCTTTAAAAGAAGTTATTAGAAGAATGGGTAGAGAAAGTGTTTTCTTTTGTAAAAGGGAGTAGAGTGATGACCAAAGAATATAAGAAGGATTGCAGTATAATGGTCCTCAACTCTTCCTCCCTCGTCTTTGTAAAAGTGAACCCGGGGAAATTCCAAAGCCGAGTACACTGTAGCATACCTCTAGTGGGAATAGGTGCCTACTACCTACATGGCCAGATAAGATTCAAGTTTCGAACTGTGAACATCAGGATGTTGAAGCATAAAGTATTGGAAGTTGGAAGATACAGCGAACATTAGTACTGATATTGAATGTGGTCTGTCCCAAACGGACATTAATACTGTATGTATAGCAAACATTAATACTGTATGTATAGCAAACATTAATACTGTATGTATAGCAACGTCAGTAGTATAAAAATAGACACTTCGGTTTTAGTGAACCTCTGATATAGTGAACGAAATATGCTGGTCCGCAGAGGTTCACTATAACCGGAGTGCAGTTTTGCGAAGGCTTTGGAATAATATTGCTCAACATTTTCAATGCAAAGTATATTGTATTTGCAATTTTAAAAATATGATCGTGCAAAAAAAAAATTGTACAATAACTTACACGTTTGTGAAATGCATTACAAAATCTCGAAAATTAACAGTAACAATTTTTATTTTCTTTTTTAAATATTGTCCATTCACTGGAAAGTGTGTGGTATCAGTGGCGTCTCGTGGCCTGGGATTTGTCCAGGGCTATTTGAAATGTAGTTAGTTTGTCTTACATATACTAAAACTAAAAAGTAATTTCATTATTGCTCATAAAATTACATTACCTTTAATTACTTCTATAACAATTCCACTCGCCTATTTTTCTGTTCTTGTTGTTGAACTCTTCAATTGTAGATATGTAGTCTTTTTCTATGCTAAGCACTGACACCGCATTTACTCTGTCCTGTCCCATGCTGTTCCTTAAACACGTTTTCACTCTCTTCAACGTACTGAAACACGTTTTCACTCTCTTCAACGTACTGAAACACATTTTCACTCTCTTCAACGTACTGAAACACGTTTTCACTCTCTTCAACGTACTGAAACACCTTTCAGATTTGGCTGTTACAACTGGAGAAGTGAGAACCACATTTAACATTTTTACTGCTTCTGAAAACGTGTCCTCTTAGTTATTGTCTCTAAAAAAAAGAATACAGGTCACTGGTAGAATGCATATCCTTAAATTCTTCACTATTGTAAAAACACGTAGTTCGCTCTCGGTTTCTGTTCTGCAATAGAGGATTCCATGTTGAAAAAAAGCATTGGTCTTATGGGCCCTGGTTAGTACACTGTTGCCACAAGGTGCCTCTGTTAGAAGAAAGAGTGAGGTACAGTATCTCTGTCTCACTCTCTTCCTAACACATACAGTACCTGGCCACATTATTATAATCACTCACATTTTTACTATACTTTACTTATTACTTCCTCATTTGAACTCTGGTTTCCTTTCTGAAGCAGAATTCACATTACATATTTAATTTTTAAACAATATTAAGTAAAATTACAATTATAACAATATTAATTCAAGAAATATTGATAAATAACCAACCACACCTCATTTTTATAGAAATGTCAGTATTTCGTTCGACCTCGTTTGGCTTTAATTACAGCTTCAATTCTCTTTGGCATGCTTACAATACACTTCTGTATTATTTCCTGGATCCTCTCATTGTGATTCCAAACATGTATCAGCCTTTTAATAAGTGGAACTCTGGTAGTAATAAATTCTTTTGCTATCTCTCTTTTTACGAGGACGAAGACGTTCTCAATGGGATTCAAGTCCGGTGAGTTTCCTGGCCATGGCGAAAGTGGAATGTTTTTGGAAGCCAGAAACGTTTTGACTCTCCTAGCAGTGTGGCAAGGTGCACCATCTTGCTTAAAAATATATTTCTCCCCATTTGGGAACCATTCGTTCAGCTGAGGGATAAACCAGTTTTCCAATACCTGGATATATTGATCTTGTTTCATTGTTCCCTGAACAATGTAGAGTCGTCCTGAACCTTTTCCTGATATCACAGACCATATCATGACTGATATTGAATGTTGAACCGTGTTAACCAGGCATCCAAGAGCAAAATTTTCTCCCTTTCATTGACGAACAAACATTGTTTTGTCCATCAAACACTGAAAGGTTGATTCATAGGAGAAGCAAACCTGAAAATTATCAAAGAAACTGATAAAAACTCTAAATTTTGTCTTTAAGTATTAAATACTGTATTAAAAATACAAAATTTAGAGTTTTTATCAGTTTCTTTGACAATTTTCAGGTTTGCTTCTCCTATGAATCAACCTTTCAGTGTTTGATGGACAAAACAATGTTTGTTCGTTGATGAAAGGGAGAAAATTTTGCTCTTGGATGCCTGGTTAACACGGTTCAACATTCAATATCAGTCATGATATGGTCTGTGATATCAGGAAAAGGTTCAGGACGACTCTACATTGTTCAGGGAACAATGAAACAAGATCAATATATCCAGGTATTGGAAAACAGGTTTATCCCTCAGCTGAACGAATGGTTCCCAAATGGGGAGAAATATATTTTTAAGCAAGATGGTGCACCTTGCCACACTGCTAGGAGAGTCAAAACGTTTCTGGCTTCCAAAAATATTCCACTTTCGCCATGGCCAGGAAACTCACCGGACTTGAATCCCATTGAGAACGTCTTCGTCCTTGTAAAAAGAGAGATAGCAAAAGAATTTATTACTACCAGAGTTCCACTTATTAAAAGGCTGATACATGTTTGGAATCACAATGAGAGGATCCAGGAAATAATACAGAAGTGTATTGTAAGCATGCCAAAGAGAATTGAAGCTGTAATTAAAGCCAAACGAGGTCGAACGAAATACTGACATTTTTGTAAAAATGAGGTGTGGTTGGTTATTTATCAATATTTCTTAAATAACATTGTTATAATTGTAATTTTACTTAATATTGTTTAAAAATTAAATATGTAATGTGAACTCTGCTTCCGAAAGGAAACCAGAGTTCAAATGAGGAAGTAATATGTAAAGTATAGTAAAAATGTGAGTGATTATAATAATGTGGCCAGGTACTGTACAGTTTATCGCACAAAATAAGCACGTCAATTCTAAATGATTGAAAAACCTATTAATGTCATAATGATTTCTGAAAAAAAAAAAAAACCTACATTATATTTTATATACATCACAATTAAACTTCCGACATTTAGGCCATTAACCAACTTTTAGGTATCTGAACTAGCTTATAAAATAATAAAAAAAAATATGCATTAAAATACATTTAGGCACCTAAAAATACAATTTTAGGCAGCTGGAAATACGATTTTAGGCACCTAAATACATATTTTTTACCAGCTCAAACTACAATAACTATAACAATGCAAATAATTAGTGAATATTAAATATCACGCTAGACAGTGATAAAGACAGTAAAAAAATTATTGTGATTAGAAACTTCATTTTATTATGCCTTAAATTATGAATAATCAACTTATTATTAATGAATTCATTGGGCTCATTGCTCTGTATGGCTGCTGATACATATATACAATTAATTATATTTCTTATTAACACATTATTCATAATTGGCTTTGCAGGACATCATGATCAATGATCATAATATAAGCACAGTCTACTATATACAGTCGCGAAGTAAAAATGCAAACATGGGTAGTTGCCCACCACAAGGATCGCTACTATCGCCTCATCATCGCAGATCTCTCTCCTAGCAGACGACAAAATATGTTACACTTTCGTTGTCGTGTTCTTTTGGAAAATTTAACACCTTTCTTCCATTATTGAAATATTAAATGCATAAAGTTAATTTATTATTTTAATGAAGTGTATTAAATTCCACCATAAACTCGAAGATACCTGCAAGAAATAAGTAATATAATTTTTGTTTGTGCAAAACGAACTGAAATTTACTATAATAGCTTCACTCATTCAAGATTATAGCGATAATTAACTCTAAAACCAATAAATATTAATTTGCATTTCCCTTTACAACAATAATAATGGAAATATGAATTAATGGGAGTAACTTACGTGTACCGGTACTTGTAGTGTAGGCTTACGTAGTTAACAAAGTGGGATGAGGTTAAGCAATAATAATCACACCAAAATTGGAAATAAAACGTGATCAATAAATTTTATTGTAACAGACTTTTTCTACGTCTCTAGTAAAGCAACAAATAAAAATAACAACAAAATTAACAGCTATAATTAAAAACATATCCTTTGAAAAAAAAAAGGCCTAAGCAATAATAATCCCACTAGAATTGAAAATAAAACGTGATCAATAAATTTCATTAAAACAAACTTAATTTTTCTATGTCTTTAGTAAAATAACACATAAAAATAATAACAAAATTAATAGCTACAATTAAAAATATAGGCCTATCCTCTGAAAAAAAAAGTAGACCTAACCTTTATTTCTCTGGAAATTTAGCAGCCTAAGTGACAGAACTTTAACTGGTATCTAATGTCCTTTCGGTTAGACTGAAACATTTCATTGTGAAATTTAAGGATATAATGTATTCTAACAGTCACAAAGAACTTCAAAATTAAGAGTTTTGTTTCTGCACAGCATTCTTGTGGAAACCCAGGAACCTTTCTGAATCTTTCGGAAATCGGACAAAGGATAACTCTGGCCTCTTTCTCTTACTGTTGCTACAGTTTATAGCACTACAAACGTCTCCTCCTTGTCCCATATTATTATTCCATTTATTATATTTTAGCCATTAACATTTTCATTACAACCAATAACGAACATTTCACAAGCATCATTGTGAAATACGCAACGAGCTAACACTAGATAGAAATACGACACAGTCCAAAGTCGACCATGGACAGTCTATTGTTTCTAGTTGCTAACCGCTTAGAGCGCTTTATCACGAGATTTGCAAAAAAACACCTCAAGCTTCGCGACTGTATATAGTAGACTGTGATATAAGCCTAAATTTTCTGTTGTGAGACTTTACCTTTTGTTAACTTTGCGCTTATAAAATGGTTCTATCTTTCCACACGACACTGTTCTTTTGTATTCCTACAGCCCACTCAAGTGCTCAAACCTATTACTTTTCGGGAATTTTTTTCATTCCTACAACCAAACTAGGCCTATTACAATGTTTTTGAGCCAGAACGTTCTCTTTCATTGCTGCACTGAAAATAGCTCACCTGTGTCGGACTGGTTAGCTTCCCTGCCTTCCAACTTAGTGACTCGGATTCAATTCCATCTGATCCAGGAAGAAATTTGTGGTGGACAAAACGAGTGCGTGGAATTTTTCTTGGTATACTCCCGTTTCAATACACCTCAACACCCTCATTCTAAGATTCCCAAGTCAGTTCTCCAAAACAAATATAACTCATAATGGGGGAAAAAATCGGTATTTTACGCACCATAAAGCCCATACGTAATGTCAACATTTTGTGTAAAACTTGAAACTATTTCAGCAGTGTTAAAATTATTCCTGTAGAAAAATTGGCATTTAGCCTAAAATCCGAGGTCTAATTATAGCATATTAGATGCAGTATACATATATTTCTAAACATCGCAGACAATGTTATACGTGTTTTAGCAGTTGGGCTCAACTGTACCGCCCCTACTTGTCTGTTAAGGTCCATAATGGGAATGTTTGGCAAGAAAGCAGAAGGCTATCCTATCAATTTAGCTGTTACCCCATTATTCGTAAATTAAATATATGGTATTTTAGAAGTGTAACAATATAGTGCCTGACCCAATCACAGTGACACAGCAGTGACTCACCCTCTTCACATGTGATGGACAAGGTCACTATGTCCAGACCAGTTACTACCCGACATTCATTTCTTTAAATTAGTGTGTTCACATTGGGACACAGATCACAAGACACAGCTTGCAGATTGCCAATAAAATACTCACTCAGTACTCTAGCACAGTAAAACTAGTCATAATCCAGCCATGAGTTTAGATTTGATTAACACAGAAGATTTTATAAGTAACTTAAAGTAGAAAGTCGACCTGCTATTTGGGATATCAAAAGCGATGGCTATAGCAATAAAGTGATAAAAACGAATGCTTGGAAAGAAATTATAGCTAAGTTTGTGCCTGGTTTCAATGAGAAAAGTACGGATGAAAGAAACAAAATTGGTACTTAAGTTGTACAGTATATTTTCTTTTCCACTGTAAAGAATTCTAAATTACATTTCATGTGATGCTAAGTAACAATATATGGCAATATGGTTTGTAATTGTTACCATACTAATTTACAATGGAAAGTTATATTTAACAATACATAACATTTAGCATTGAACTATGAGTATACACATCCTAAATATAATAATAGAAAAAAGAAACTTAAATGAAATATTGACATGTAGGAACCACAAATGTTCACATAACATTTCCAGTAATCTTTGTTATACTTTCCAACAATTCATGAAGAGCAACGATGAACTTCTGACATTTTTATAATACTTTAAAATATATAATATACTACAGTGCATTCGTAGCTCGGCCAGACCACTAAAACATTCAAATTTGAAAATTGTACTTTCAATAATTGTTCCTTTTAAAATGATTCATGTTTATTTTTTATTTCATCATCCTTAAATAAAAGTTTTCTTGTTTATTTCAGCATCCCTAATTAAAACTTTTCTAACAATTGTTTATATTATTTAGGTTATGTTATAATGGTCCGGCCGAGCTACAAATGCACTGTACTACCAGTTAAAATCTGTCAAGTATGCTCAAAAGAAAATAAAACCTCAGTACCTTAAAGTAAAAGAAAGTTTTTCATCTGATGAGATAGCTTTCCTTAGTATCGTGTCCATTCCTGTGATTTTTCTCTTTCGCATTTTTCTAGTTCATCAAATGAAGTTTCTGACATTCGGAAGTACTAAAAAAATTTCCTGTCATCTTGTCTCTGGTCCTCATACAGAGTGTAAAACAAACTTTTCTACAGCCAATCATGTAATGTCTGGGTAATGTACGTTTTTTTCTTCATTCTTCTGTTCAATAGCAGTAGCAACAAAAGATCCTCGCTCGAATCCATTTCACTAACTAATCACAAATTGTATTATCAGAATCTACTAAGTAATCAGTTGGCAATACTAGCTGTGTTCGACACCAGTGACTCATGAGTGTTCACTCCAATTATCGGTGACCATTATCCTTGACTGTCACCAGTGTCCCATTGTGAAAAGGGCCTAACAGTCCAAGAAACATCACCAACAAACAATAAAAACAAAACAATGATTTCTTATTTTCATTACCTTTAAGCCACTGCTTTCTTTTGTACCACTCGGGGTTGAAAGATCGTGACTGTGTTTTTGTTTTTGTATTATATTAACAGATGAATGATCTGGTCCTAATTGTTTAACATTAAGTTTCTCTAGGTCACCTAACCTTTGGAATGGATTTTGTAATAAAAAGTATACTTTATTCATAATTGTATTGAATATCACATGCATTTTGAACTGTGCAGCCCTTACTGACACTATTACACCATTCTACTGTGATGCGAATGCGACCGCAACAGAACTGAATGAGCCCCAACAGTCGTTCCCCTCCTGGCACCTTCACTCGCAGCATGTGTGTTGTAGGATGTAGCATCTCCATGCACTGAGCGCTACACCAAACCAAGAACTATGTCACACTCTCTTAAGGGAATCTAGCATCTCTGGGCTGGAATTTATCTGTCACATCTACAACAGTAGAACTCCTCCACTCAGATGAAGTCCAAACCTTGACTATAAAGAGAACGAGACTTCCTCTATATTTGAAAGTTGTTCGTAAATATCGGAAGTAATATATTACGCAAATTTTCATGTGGGGCTGAGCCCTGAAAGCTCCAAAGGACGAAGACTCCTGTATGGTATAGTTTTTGTATTAAATGTCGAGAAATGAATATACAGAATGAATCAAAAGTCTAGAACCATATAAATATATTCCGTAAGCTTGATTTTCGATTACTATAAGTGTTACCAGTATTTGTAAGACCAAATGCTCTACCAGTGACACATTCGATTCTAGCCCTCAGCTATCTCAAAATCCGCTGTTTTGGATGCAACTTTGAAATTTTAAATGGAAAGGGGGTCATGTAGGTACCCAAATTCATGTGAAATTTTCTGAAAAAAATCAATGGTGCAATCCGTTTTGAGATATCTCTAATCGTTTTCAAGTTATTTAAAGATAACTGTCATAATGACACAAACATTAGTTACTGCATCTACAGATATTTTGTAACATGGTACGGTACTAAGGAGGATTTGGAAAAGGTGCTTTTATGCAATTATGGTAATTAATTTTTCCTGCTTTACTGTTTGGTTAACCTGTCAGAATTTCAATGCATTGTTGTGATTATTTGAAGCTTTTCTATAACAAATTTCTTGATTTTCGTGATGACATTATCGAAAGAGGAAAGAATTGATATCATTCTTCATTCTGGTAGGTTAAGCCACAGAAATGTTGTAGCAGACTGGACGATCAGTTCCCTGGACATTGGATTTGTCGGTGTGGACCAGTAGAATGGCTGGCCAGATCTCCAGACTTAACGCACGTTGATTTTTTTCTTTTGGGGTTACATAAAGAAGAGAAAGTTGAGAATGTGGAACATTTAAAGAACCGTATCATTGAAGCCTATGCTAAAGTCACCCCTGAAATGCTACAAAATGTTTTCTCTGGAGACCTGGCCGGCCATTCTTGGTTCACGCTGACCAATCCAATGTCCAGGGAACTGATCGTCCAGTCTACTTCAACATTTCTGTGGCTTAACTCAGCAGAATGAAGTATGATATCAATTCTTCCCTCTTTTGATAACGCCATCACGAAAATCAAGAAATTTGTTATAGGAAAGCTTCAAATAATCACAACAATGCATTGAAACTGTCACGGGTTAACCAAACAGTAAAGCAGGAAAAGTTAATTACCAGAATTGCATAAAAACAAGTTTCCCAAAGCCTCCTTAGTACTGTATCATGTTACAAAATATCTATAAATGTAGTAACAAATGTTTGTGTCATTATGACAGTTATCTTTAAATAACTTGAAAACGATTAGAGATATCTCAAAACGGATTGCACCATTGATTTTGAGTATCTACATGACCCCCTTTCCATTTAAAATTTCAAAGTTGCATCCAAAATGGCGGTTTTTGAGACAGCTGAGGGCTAGAATCGAATCTGATACTGGTAGAGCATTTGGCCTTGCAAATACTGGTAACACATATAGCAATCGAAAATCAAGCATATGGAGGATATTTCGACTCTCACAAGTACTAACATTGTAACTCAATTTCTTACATTTTTCAGGAGATGAAAATGAAGTTTTAAAATGATCGTGTAAATTAGTGTATACAGATATGTATTATAACAATAAGATTTTACATACGATTGGGGAGGTTTAGAGTTACAATGGTAGTACTGGAAGAAAAAGAAACAATTTAAGACCATATTAACTAGGACAACTCAAAACCATAAAAAATTGAGTTACAGTGTTAGTACTTGGGAGGGTCGATTTATATGGTTCCAGACTTTTGATTCACTTTGTATATATGCATACATACTTTACAGTGTCCCATAACCTTTGAGAAACTGCCATAATGAGCGTATTTTAGTGTAGGCTTATCTAAAAATAATTTTTATTTACGTTTTAGGGCTGAGTAGTTGGCAGTTATATTTAGTGTTGCAGAAATTCGTAGTAACACAAAGTTCTGCTTTTTGAAACGGGAAGACCTATATTTCATTCAAAAATTTGTTGCACTCTTCATTCTCATTCAAATGTCATATAACAATGAAGTATGATTACCATATCTTTGTTTTCAGGTCATTGACAAAACAGAAACCAATTCAAAGATCTTGTGTACATTTTTAACTATTCCATGAAAAATATCTTTGTAAAAAAAAATTCAATTAAAACACTCAAATTGCTTCCCCTCTTCTGCAATATACCTTTCAAAATTATTTTTATGTGCATGTTGACCATCTTATTGGTCTGTTTGTTTCAGTCTGTCTTTGTGGGAATTCATTGTTCACATATATTCATATTTGTATAACTTGGGTCAGAGGGCGTACTGGGATAGTTGGAAATGAGAGAGCCGATGAATTGGCAAAGATGGCAGCCAACTCTGATGTGCCATTGTCGTACAATTTATGTCCGATATCATATATCAAAAAAGTAGCCAAAGAACATTATATGCAAGAATGGAACGAAAGATGGGTCAATAGTGATAAGGGAATTCTTACAAAAGAGCTGTATTTTCCAATGGTCTATGATCGTAATAAATGTAAAGTAATAATGCCAAATTTCGTACTGACACAGTTTTTGACTGGACATGGAAAATTCTGGGAATACTTAAATAGATTCCATATTAAAGACGATGCAACTTGCATTTGTGGGGAGGAATCTCAAGATGTCAAACATGTATTATATGATTGTCCAGTCTTTTACCGTGAAAGATAGGAGCTTGAGTTGTTACTGAACACTCTAAATTATACATTTACCAAACCGTTAACCAATATACTTACCAACTCCAAATCATATAAGTATTTCATGTCCTTCTTGAATAGAATATTCGTGAAACTGTAAAATGTTAAATTATTCCGGGGGAAAAAAATCGTATTAGTTCTAATCAACTATAATGAAACTGTAAGTCTTCAATTTCGCATACTATAATATTGTACTATTAGTTTTAATTTTTATTTTAATTAGGCATTTGATTTCTAATTTTGAGCCATTTCTTGTAATACATGATTATTGCCAGGCCTACTAAATAATGTATTTAATTCGTAAATTTTAAGCCATCTCTTAGTATAGCTATTTATTGCCTCTAAAATAACATGTTTAATAGCTATTATATATATATATATATATATATATATATATATATATATATATATATATTTCTTCCTATAACCATTAGATATAAATATAGAGACATGCCCTGAGGCTTTATGAAACGATCCATTCTTTCATTAAGGTGCATTCTTGTACATAATTCATGTGAATTGTAACCTTGACCACAATTTTGTATGATAATTGTATTATTGTTTATTGCTTATAAAATATGTATTTTGATACCAACTATAACCCTAATATACCTCAGGGTGAAATAGGGTTTATTAAATTGGATAATAAAAAAAAAAAAACTGTTGCGTCGTGTGCTGGTGCACCATCCTGCTAAAAGAACATTAGAAATCTCTCTTGGAGACGTAATTCTGGTAATAAGTCAGCCAGAGAATTCTGAAGAAACTATCCTATATGGCGACTATTAAAGTTCCTCGATAAATGTATGGACCTAACAAGCGTCTATCTGAAATCCTGTACAGTACATTAGTTCCCCATGTAATGGACAGCCCAGTAGTGTGCATTATGATGAGTCACCACTCCATTGTTACATACGACGTCTTGCTTCATCTGTCCATAAAACTTTAGATAAGAAACTAGAATTATCATCTATTTTAAACATTACTTCAAAAGCAAAATTCAAACGTCACTCAAAACACTGTGTAACAAATTTTAACTTTTTCTTTGCGCTGGGCATGTGATACATGTTTTCTATATAATTTGAGCCTTCTGAATACGAATATGACAATAAAGAACAATTGTTGATTACGATTTTTGAGAAATTTTCGAATTTATGTCTGTTCAAAATACTGCCTTATATAATGACAATAAGGTTAAATACTCACTGTTCAGAAGATTACAGCTTTCTTTTTCTACATTTTCTTTTATACTGGGTATCAGGTACATCACGAGGTGAAATCCAACAATAGTCTGCTAGCATATTGGTACTCCACTGTCTTTGGTATCTTTTTCCCATAGTTGAAATTTCTTGATGAAAATGCTCACCATGCTCATCACTGAAATCGCCACAATTCTCGGAGAAAAAGTCAAGATAGGAGTGAAGGAAATGAATTTTTAGGGACATGTACAATCCTTAGTTTCATTCGCCAACAGTAAATTTTGCACTAGTTCTTCATAGTTCTCACTTCTACCATTACACAGAAAATTTAATACAACCTCCTTGAATGCAATCCAGGCGTTCTCTCTTTTCCTTCCAACAAAGATTCGAACTGATTGTCCTTCGTTATTTCTCTAATATGTGGTCCATTGAAAACTCCCTCTTTTATTTTTGAGTCACTAATAGCAGGAAATTTTCCCTGGATATGTTTAAATGTTTCAGTTTCATGATTCATCCCTTTAACAAAATTCTTCATTATCCATAACTTAATGTGTACAGGAGTAAAATTATTTTACTTTGAGGTACAAGGGTTGACGTATAATATTTTTCTTTCCTGGCTCTAGTGATTGTCGTGTTGGCCATATTTTTATTTCATAATGCTTATCTCGAGCGCGACTGTACCATTTGCACAGAAATCAGCAAAATTGTGTGTAGCCTAATTGCATTCCAAGAAGCAATTATACATCCTTCAAATCCGCACATACAAACTGTTTGTACTTTGAATATTATCATTAAAGCACACTTTAAAGAAATACACGTCTTACACAGAACCACAGAAATTTCCTGATAAACAAAGCGATTTCATACGGTGAACCTGTTTCTCCCCCTCCAAATGGAACTGAAAAGGGCAATAAAACAATTTTCGCTTCTAGAAGTGGTTTTGATAGGATGGTCTATTGCAAAATATAAACTACAGTAATGTCATTAAAGCTCACAGTAAAAGAAATACACATCTCAAGTAAAATCAGGTAAACTCAAGCAAATTCATACTGTGAACCTGTTTCACCCCCAAAATAGATGCGTGAAAGGGCAATAAAATAATTTCCGTTTCTACAAGTGCTTCTAACATGGTGGCCTATTTATACTTACAATGTACTTTAAATAAGTACATAAAGAAGATATGTCACCTGGACCAAAAATAAATTATTCAATAAAGCAGTAATGTACTGATGCGATATTCTGAAGTCGTTCCATTAATTCTTTATCATAATGAAGTCTCTGTTCAAGTCTGACATAAGTGTTTTTAGATGACTGTCTTGATTCTGAATAACGTTCAAAGATTGTCTGTAACTGTGTCGTGAATTTTTCCTGTATTCTCCATAAATATCATTGTCCACATATCAGAGCCTTCTTCAGTTACAAGTCGGATCATGGGTAGGTTTGGCAATGAGCGTATTCCGAATCTCACTGGTGAGCAATCCGATGGCATCACGGTGTTCCGAATTCCACTGATGACGTCATTGATGCTCCACCGGTGTCGCACCGGTGCCATCAGCTTGCAGAGGTGGTGGCAGTCTCCATCAGTGAATCTGATTGGTTCTTGTATAGGGCGGGAATTAGCAGACGAATGACATCGTGCACTGTTGTGTCATGGCGGTGTGTTCTGCTTTAGTTCTGCTGTATTGTTTGTAATGAGCACAACGTAAAAACAATATGTTAATGGCTTATGAGCGAACATGTCAACGGACCAGTTATTACTACCGGTTCTCTTCTTTGAACGAGATGGCAGTACAGAAATTTAGCAAAATTTTGCTAGTGTAGCACAGACAACAACTTATACAGTCGCCATGACAGCCATCAATCCTTCCAGCAGTTTTGTTCCTAATTTGCTGCAGCATGACGTCATTGTTGTCCACCGGTCCGGTGAGATTCGGAAGACGTTGAATGCTGAGTGGAAGCGGGAGATTCTAAAGTGATGTTGATGTAATTGTGCTTGCTCGTTGGTTTCGTTGTACGTAACGTATATTTTTTCAATATTATTTTATGCACAAAGCTAAGACCAAGATTCAGAGTAGTGATGTAAATTATTATGGATTCGAAAATAGTGTTTTATTGCAATCAGTTAGCTATACTTTAGAATACGGCATAAGTAGGCTACTTACATACAAAGACTGGCACTTAAAATAATTACAAAAAAAAAACATGTTTTATATTGATAGTACAAAGGTAAATAAATAAATAAATAAAAAAGATATTTCTTGCACCGAAAATAATAAAATCAATAATGCAATAACGACGTAAGTTCCTACGCAGTATTCTTAAGTTCCATTCAAGTAACAAATTTGTGGCTAGCAAATTGACAATGTTTTGCGACTTTAGAGTGTGTCACCTGTAACGTGAAAGATCTAGGATATCATATATACATTTTAATTTCATGTGATTATCTGTCGTGCTTTTCTATAAATATTTCAGATGCCCAGGAAGCCAGTTTTAGTTTGTACCTGGCCAGTTACCATAACAATACTGTTATCCTAAATTATTTATTATAAACTTTTTAAATATAATTTTAAATAAATATAACTACAGAAAGCAAGCTAAGAATGTAAATTATGCAAATAAAGTAAAAATGTAAACGGAGGAAACTATTGACATGTTATTATAAAATATGAGCATGTAAATACAGTTAGGCCAAATATAAAGATCTATGAAAAAATGAAGAAACATACCTTCAACATAATACGTAAAAACAACATCATTATCTATTAAGTATGTGCCAATTAGTGTAAATTCAGTGAACTTTAAATCCTGTAAATAGGAAGTGAAAAGAAACATGTTTATAACTAATTCATTACAAAAGAAATAATATTAAAAAACAAACCTTGAAAACCAAACAAAGTGAGTGTATGCATCTACAAATTATAGGTAGTTCTGACGTATAGAAGGCATTCCGAATCTTCAACAAAACTGCAACATTTATGGGATCACAAAACAGATGTTTACAATGAACTTGAAAATTACTGGCGTAACTTTATTGATATAGCAGGCGAGACCCAACAATTTGGCTAGAATTCTGACACACTACAAACCACAAGTAAGACTATAAAATTGTAGTTTATACAATATTTAATATTTATAAGAATTGTCAATCACTTTGTCATTAATAACCGTAAAAATTGCCAAAGACTGCAGCCACATTTTCATTTATTGTCTTGTTTTTATCGCCAACACGCACATAGGTTATAATATATCAACAATTAACGTTTGGTACGACCGCGAACATAATTCTATCGACACACACTTATATTGTAACATTAATTTACATTGAAAATCGGCATTAGCACAAACACAAGTTCTGTATCGTAGCCCTCTGCTTGACAGAGTGTTTGACGTATGACTCCATCCTTAAAAACATGTTGCACCATCTTTTAGTAACCAACAGTCAAATGTTATGAAAACAATTCTCTTGTTACCATAGAAACATCATGGCCTACCTAATATCTGTATTGAAGTTTACCTTTTCAAACATTTTTTTAATGGTCATTTTGTTTTCTGATAAGTTTCAATGTTGTTATTTATTTAGGTACAATTTTCCATCATCTAACTTATCATTGGTTGTAATATCGTGACACACAGAAATCAGTTGACAAATGGGGAACATTACTTAATACTTACGGCTTTTAAGGAACCAGGAAGTTCATTGTAGCCCTCCCATGAGCCCGCCATCGATCCCTGTCCTGAGCAAGATTAATCCAGTCTCTACCATCATATCCCACCTTCCCCAAATCCATTTTAATATTATCTTCCCAGCTACGTCTCGGCCTCCCCAAAGGTCTTTTTCCCTCCGGCCTCCCAACTAACACTCTATATGCATTTCTGGATTTGCCCATACGTGCTACATGACCTGCCCATCTCAAACGTCTGAATTTAATGTTCCTAATTATGTCAGGTGAAGAATACAATGCGTGCAGCTCTGCGTTGTATAACTTTCTCCATTCTCCTGTAACCTCATCCCTTTTAACCCCAAATATTTTCCTAAGAACCTGATTCTCAAACATCCTTAATCTCTGTAAACATTACTCTAAGTCTAATTGAAAATACAGTTGTATACAGTATGTACACTACCGCAAATGTTCAAAATGTGCTCCATTTACTTGAAGACAGTGCTTCACTCGATTCTGACATTCTTCTGTTACACTTAAAAGTGAGTGTTGCAGGTGGGATGTGCTGGATAACATCGGTGATCCTTTGTTTCAAGCAGGGATCGAATACCGAAATTATTTAGGTTTCGGTATTACTTATGCAATTACATTTGTCTGATATTATTAAAAGCTTGATTTTTACCAGTAAAATACGTCAAACTCCGATATTTATAGGTTAAATACTGGTATTCATTGAGGGGCAAATAGGACATACACAAGTTAACGAATGTAAGACAGAACTGAGAAAACTTGATTAAATAATAGAAAAAAACTTTAATGATAATTAGCTCAAATTACTAAAATATTATCTATAATAGTGCCCCTCTGTAAGTTGCAGATGTGGAGAAAGTACTGTATGTATTTTAAGGATGAAAGTCTTTCAGCAGTAACTTCTGTTGAAGAAACTGCTAGAACTGTAGTAGCATAGGCAAAGAGAGAACAGTTTCCTTGGGGGTGGGGGGGGGGCAAAGCAAAACCATAGAATCTCCATATAATGGGGTTATGGGGGACATCATTTACCTCATCCCCCTGTTATAGCTGGACCGTGGTACAGTATATCAGAATATGACCATTTAATAAAGGTATTTTCGGGGGGCATGTTTCTTACAGTGTTACATCCTTATCCGTGATGTTTCGGACCGAGTTGTAGTAGGTCTACTACAAATTATAATAGGGCATAACTTAAAACAATCTCCCTCCTTTTCTTTCTCGTACAGAAACACATATACATCAATAAAAACTATACAACAGTGCTAACAGAAACTTTTTTATATAAAGCTTACCTTCCTGAAGATATCATATGAAATGTAAACTCTAATAATTATTTTATTTAATTTCGTCTTTAAGTCTACATATTATACTGGGATTATTTTTCTTTTTTCTGCATTGTTACTCATATTTCTCCAAGTGGCGACCTGAACTCTGCAGACTTCTAACATCTAGTACACGCTGTTAGAAAAGAAACATTGCAGTGTTTCCATTCCTCAAATGAGATATAGAAATTCTTATACATTCAGAAATTTGAAATATTATAGTCCAGACATTGATCTGAAGACATTAATTCGTCAATTTAAGCACAGAAACTTAAATCATAAACAAAAGAAAAAAAGATCTTTTGAATTCAATATTTTCTAATATTAATAGAAAAAAATAAGAGTTCTGACAAGTTTGGGGGGGGGCAGTGCCTCCCCATAACTCCGTCTATGTATAGTAGCCACCTTGTGCAGCTGACGCATTGTGTTTTTGTTCTTGTATCAATAGTCCAAACAGGTCTTAGTCTAAGGGATCACAATATTGTTAAAGCATTATGCATATATGCTCATTCTGTGTCTCGCGATTATACTGTATAATCATAACCTTGAAACGTAAAGGGTGCACTCCCTCGCTTCTCCCTCTCTGTTCGATCGCGGAAGACTATTCAACTACCTACTGTCTTACTACTCGTACTAACAGCGTTTGACAGTGGCACAACGAAAACCATAATCTTCAAGAAAACAATCTCACTGGACAGTGTGGGAAGAGAAATATTTTTGTTGTAAGTTTGGCGAAAGCGTTAAATATTTGCTGTGTGTAAAGGTATAGGCCCACAAAGCAATATAAAAATGTATTATACAATATGCCATGCACAACATGCCCAAGTGACAGGTATGACGCTTATGTAATATGCAGTTCATATACGTAGATGGTGATTATTATTATTATTATTATTATTATTATTATTATTATTATTATTATTATTATTATTATTATTATTATGCTCTATAAAAGAAAAGTATACGAACCCTCACAGTATGCAAGCAATTATTTATTAAGCACTTAGATAAATTGCATGATGACTCATATTCAAAATATCTGTATAGGATTTGTCTTCTTCCTTCCCATTTTAGAGAGTACACAACATAAGTTACCAAAGCAGGCTGCTGGAAGTTGATGTACTTACGTAACAAGATAACAAATCAGTTACATGTATACGAGTCATCTACAACACACAATAGAAACAGGAACTCAATAATAATAATAATAATAATAATAATAATAATAATAATAATAATAAAAACGGCCTACTGGTATACCCACAGGTCCTAAACACGCGATATGACCACAGATGTTAAAGAGTGTATAAATAAACTTCACAAAATAAAAGAATAGAATGCCAAGTGAGGCAGTATCAGTGCAGTTCACCCCGCTACAGGACTAAACTAACACCAGTAAGAAGCATAACCTTAGCCATGTAGAAGTAATGATTAAAGTAGACCTACTATAAGTTCCTAAATTAAATTAAAATATTCATGTTCAGTGGTGGACAGTGGGTTCAAAACTTGGGGAGGCCAGCAAGTGATGAAGGGTTACAAATAAAAACTATTTAAAAATACATATACCGGTACTCACATTACTTGAACAGCAAATTCACTCGATGATCCTTCTTCTTTGCAAAGCGATCGATCAGATCATCATTCCATGTGGGTCGACTCTGAAGTTTGTGGAGGATCCCCGTTTCAATAGATATACATGCCAATGCTGAGAGCCGTTCTTGAGTCATGGAGTTTCTCAAAAAAGTTTTTACGCGATTCAAACACGAAAAACTCCTTTCCACGGAAGCACTTGTGGAAGGAATTGTGGCTATAAGACAGAAAAGTTTAAAGGCATTGGGAAGAATTTCACTTGTTTCACTTTCAATCATCTTCTTTATCAGTTCGCTCAAACTCTTGCCATGGAATGTCTCCTTGTGCAATGGAGAAAACACAGTTTGAAGCTCAACACGCAATTTCACACTGTCAAAATAAGTTTCATAATTCTGAAATAATGAATCTAGTGCTTCAGTAGGGAAATGCTGACTAAAAATTGAAAATCGAGTAGTGTCACCTAATTCAAGAAACTTCAATTTCTCATAATTTTGAAATCTTGATGCCAACTGTGTTAAAATATTGTCCAAAATTTCGAAGTACAGTTGCTTATACTTGTAAGGAGCACATTATTCCATTAATTCATTTCTTCTTAAAGAAGTCAATGAATCTGACCTGGTAGCAGTTTCAGCAGCCTCCATGAATACACTGTATTGCTGATCACTCCTTAAATTTCTTATGTACAAGACACAATCTGAAATTGCATTGATACACATCCGAATATAATTTGTTTTCTTCTGAAGAATATTAAATAATAACTCAGTTTTATTAAATATTTCTTGGAAAGTCAAGAGAAGAAAAACAAAATTGAAATCACGTAGGTTGTTTATAAATCCTTGTGCTTCCCTTGCTGAATTACCGTTTGAATCCGGGAAATCTATTATTTCATTGAAAGCTTCGATTAATTTTACCCTTTTTGTGTGCACTACAGAAATGAGTTTGGTATTAGAATTCCACCTGACATCACTGCTTGTAGGCAAACGTTGTTCCACAATTCTGTCGAGAATAGCAATACGCTTTGAGGACCGATTAAAAAAAGGCAGGTATTCCATGAAGTGTCGAGAAAAAAATTTTCACAGACTTAATTTTAGAACGACTCTGTTGTAAAACTAAATTCAATCTGTGTGCAAAACAGTGAGTAAATAAAGCTTGTGGAGCAAGCTCATTAACTTTAGCTTTCAAGCCATTCAACTCACCCGCCATAACACTTGTGCCATCATAGGTTTGAGCCACTAACTTTGAACATCGTATTTCTGAAGAACATTACACAAGCCTTCAGCATTTCTGCTTTCACTAACATCATGAAAACCAAGGAAAAACTCTTGAATATCACCTTCTGTGTCAACTAGCCTAACAGCGATAGAACACTGAGATTGTTTCAGTGATGTCAGTCGTCTTGTCAACAATAAAGGCAAAGAAAGGGGCCTCATTAATTCTTTTTCCAATGAAATCTTGTATTTCTTCTTCAATGCACTGAATGAGTTCATTCTGAATTGTTTTTGATACCCTCTAAAGTATCCCATATTCTCCCAATGTTTTTTTAATGCCACATCCCTGCTTAGAACTAGAAGAAATGTAGTTTTAAAATTTCCAGGGTTTAGAGAGCATTCCTTTTCATCACGGCCTCTGAACGCGATTTCTTGCGCAGCCAGAGCACACGTGACATCAATTAAAATTTTGTAAATTTCCCTGTTCAGTTTTACTTCTTCATTGTATTTAATTTTTAACAGTCTATTCTGTTCGCTCAACATTTCCGATATATTAAGGGTTTGTTTACAGAGTCCTTTAAATGCCACGCAACAATTCAAGTGGTCTCTACTTGAGCTGTGCCTAACTACAGCCCTAGACAAGTTTTACATGTCACTGTATGACCAGACGCCTTTGTTATTACTTAAAAGTATACATGGCCAACAAAACAGATTCTCCTTCGTACTGCTACCACACAGCCACTTGTGTTGATCGTACCACGAGGATTTAAATGTTCTGGTCTTACCTTTATCATTTTGAAGAAATGAAAATTTCGGAGTAGGTCTACCTTGCTGTAGTATAATTCTTCTGTCGATTTCATTTCGTCGTGAAAAGGGAACCTCCAACAGTGAAACCACAATATCATCTCACATCCATTGCTACAAGCTCACTGCATCAGACTGAAGCGAGGAGCCTAAGCCAAAACCAACTCCTTTCATGGCGTCTTTTTGGTATGAAGCGCGTGAACAAGACAGCTTCCCTATTGGCTAAACAGCTGTTGTCATGGTTTCCAGGAGCTGAGTTCTGCTTTGCCTACCTACTCCCAACTATTAGAACGCAAGGTCGCTAGATGTCACTGTAGTACAGTAACTTCCGTGCTTGTGCTCTGTGTATTCCACCCCATAGTGCTACCTGCAGTGCTTCCTGTTGCTAGCAGCACGAATTACATGTTCCTCCCTAAGACTAGAAACGCGGTCAGTTTGAATATTGCCATCTCAGCTTATGAGAGCTGGGATAACACATTTTTTTGTGTTGTCTCTGACAAAATATTTAGGGAGGCCAGGCCTCCCTTGCCTCCCCTGAAAATCCGCCGCTGTTCATGTTGTAGTAGCTACATTAAGATTTTTATAACAGTATTTAATTCATGTCGGCTACTATGCCAATATCGGTGGATAGTTCTATAGTGTCTTCATATTGGTATTAAGGATACATGCAATTTACTATAAAGAAATTGTTAAGTACTAAACAAATAGGCCTACCTATTTTTGTCAGCGTTTTCAGTTTTGATTCGTACTCTGGTTATTTCAGTTATTCGTGTTTTATTCACTTCTTAGTGTTTAACTGGTGTTATACTGGTATGCACTTTAATACCAGTAAAATGTCCTAAACTGACATAATACTGGTATTAAGGATTTGCGTTGTTCTTAATCGGTATTAAAAATATCGGAAAAAATACCAGTATTTACCTCTATTTTCAATAGTGATATGGTCTCTGGTTTGAAGTCATCAATAGATGTAGGTTCTGTCTGAAAAATTTGCTGTTTCACAAATCTCCAAGAAAGAAATCAAGGAGTCGGAATTCTGGTGACTGGAGGACATGACTGAGGTCCACCTCGTCCAACCTCGTCAGTTTCTGATGAACTGTTGGAGCATAATGTGCTGTGGCTCCATTTTGTTGAAACCACATTCTTATCTGTTTATTCAGTAGCAAATCATACAGGAACTCCATTACAGTGCTGTCCAGTAATTCCTCATATGTGTGTTGGTTTACTTTTCCATCAAAGAAATATGGTCCCACAACCATATCACCTAGAACAGTGGTTCCCAAAGTGTACTCTGCAGATCCCTGGGAATCCGCCAACACTTATCAGAGGATTCATGTTTGGTAATATATGATATGATATATATGATATGATATTTATTTGTCAATCAACTTTACAATTCACAGTTATAGTGGACCTTCACATTTCTGTTTTTCGATCCACCATCCCTTTAATACATATAACTCTTTTCTATTAATGTATTCTTTGCCGAGAATTTCTTGATTACTTTCTAATGTTCTGTTATGACTGAATTGCTATATGTCCTTCCCCCTCTATCCTCTTCTATTCTCTCCCTCTTACCTAGACTGTCTCCCTTCCATTTCTCGCTCACCTATTAAATATTGCATATTCCTTCCTTAATAATTTGCGTTATTTATTTATTTTCTTCTCTACCCTCAAATTCTACATACTCTTAATCATTGTTTTCCCGCTATTTTCTCCTACATTACTTGCTGACTTTTCCGTTTACTCTTATTTACAACACTTACATCACTTTTTTTTATCCTCTGTTTATTTACATATTTATCTCTTTCTTTTCGCTTCACTCCTAAATTTCCTACTTTATTACCTCTTTCCATATATTTATTTCTATAACACTCCTACAGTTGTAGTACCCCTGATACTACTCCCAACCCATAACATTGAAAAACTGAAATATGTAATTCACTTAATTACACTTGCAATTTCTCTCTCATTCCACTTCACATTTTTGTATTCATTGTTTGATAGTCTATCTTATTCCACTCTTACCCAATCTTCTTACACTTAACACTTTCTTCTCTGTTCCTTTTGCCACCCCTAACTTTCTTGCACTCACTTTTTAGCACTCTTCTTCTTCTTCTTCTTCTTCTTCTTCGCTAATAACCTCTCCAAAGCCCTATCTATTCTGTCCTCACAATCACTAATATCTGGTAGTCGCTTCATTCCTTCACTTGTTCTTCACATGTCTTCTCTTGCATTTCCTCCATTAGTCTTGTCTATGCTCCTGACCTCAGACACTTCCAGCTGTTTCCCTAATCCTTCGTCTGCAGTATTTTGTATCTGCTTCACGTTTTGTTTTCCTCCTTGGTTTATTCTGGTCAGCTGTTTCGTACTCGAAGTAGGCGTCAGATATCGACATTGTACATCTCTCGTTTCGTTGATATTGAAGTTTTGTGTTGTTTGCATTTTATCATTCTTCCTAGTGTGCTGCCTTGACGTACGCATATTTTCACGTTCATTGAACCTCCGTTTCACTGCGCCTTGATTCACCTGGCTTTGCTCAATTTCAGTCCAAAACTCTGGTTTGTCACAATTCTTTTCACAGTATTCGAGAACGTACACTTTATCATTGATTTTCAATTTATGTAATGCCTCAGACTAAGTCAGATCTTCCCTCTAGTTCACTTTTACACTTCACACGTCTTAGTTTGCACTTCCTTGTCTTTAACTATCACATAACTCGCTGCATTTTTATACAAGTTTCATCTATTTTCTCGCACATCTTTTTTAGTTCCCTCTCAATATCACCCACGGTTGGTGGCCTTTGACCATCTGCGCTCTCGTCTGTTGTATTCTCGACTTCTTTCTTCTCTTCCCCGCAGTCCCTTTCGTAACTTGCACTCGCAAAGACTCCTTTCCTTATACTCTCCGTATTCCCCTTCGATGATTCTCCTGTTATTCTGAACCCTGGACTCCTCTCCTTCTCTTTCCTTCTTCTTACCTCTATTATCCGCTCACATGATTCATAGCCATCAGTAGCTCCCCCTTCTTCACTAGACTCATTCATCATTACACAACTTAAACCTTTCTTTATCTTATCATTCGCATATTTCCTTACCGCTGTAGCCTTTATGCCACTCTTCTTAGAAGTGTACTTCTCCCTGTCTGCTAGCTTGGTAGAATTATGCTTGGTGGTCCGTTTTTTGCACCCTGGTTCAATGTCTTCTTTCTGCGTGTGTTACCTTCTTGATCCGGCTCCTGATTCATCATTTTCCGCCACATTCCTCTCGTATTCTACATTAGCTCCAATGTTCTCTTTCGAAGTCGGTTGCTCTGTTCGCTTGATTTCCTTCTCTACTCCTGCTTTCGATTCCCGCTGCGCGTGTTTGTCAGTCTGCCTCTGATGTTTCACTGCCACGTTATTTAATCCAAATTCCGGATGATTTATGTTCTTCTCACAAAACTCCAGGTCATAGTATCTCCCGTTGACTTTCAGTTTGTCTTCATATATCTTAGCAAAATGTCCCTTATCTCTAGCAGCTTTCATGAACGGTATCAGTGATTTGCGTCTTCTTCTTGTTTCATAGTCTACGTCTTTTTCAACCCTTATTTTCGTCATTCTTAATTTTCTTAAGTTCCTTAAGATAATTTCTCTTGTTCTCATGCTTACGAATGATATTAAAATAGGTCTAAATCTTCCTTTCCCAATTCTATAAGTCTGTTCAATGTGGCCCACTCTCACATCGATACCAAAAATCTTATCGCACACGTTACATACAGTCTCATATGTATCCATTTCATATTCATGACCCTCTTCTTCCACCCCGAAGAATATTAAATTCTTCTTTCTTTGTTTATCTTCATAATATTTGATTTTCTCTTTCATTCCCGTACCAGATAATCAATCTTCACACTGATGTTATCTATTCTGCACTTCAAACTTTCTGATGCTACTGTATATCCACTTGATTCTTCGAGTTTCCTGTACTGTTCTGCAGTTGTAGTCCTCCATTCCTAGCTTCATTTCTCCCCTTCTTTATCACTTCTCATTGTAACACTTTATCCATTTTCTTTTGTACCTTCTGCTCTATCACTCACTCATAGGTCATTGCCTCTCTATGCTGTTCAGTCTCCGCTCCTTCAGCACACATCCTTACTTGGCTAAAACTCGCTGATGACTAGTTGGTAATATATATATTTTGAAATAACAAAATATTACCTTTTTATCGAAGCGATTGTACAGTACTTCGATCTTTTGTGAAAAACACGACATTATTTTTTCAGTTAAGGTAGTCAATTCTAATGAAAATTTTTGTCTGCTTGGCGAAGGTGGCGAGTTATTAGTTCTTATTGCCTAGGAGTGTGTGAATGTTTGCAGTTTTTTCTCTTGAGATCAACAATGTAAGAATAAGTTTTGTATATGTGCTCGGAGACTTATTGTCTTAATTGTAAAATAAATTTAACAATGTTATTTATTCAGCAATAAATTTTGACACGTATTTTTATAAAAGAAACAAATTTCATCCTTTGTTGTGCATACGTTCTGCTTCTGTTACTTTTATTGTGAAGTCAATTTTTATTCATACAGTACGAGCAGGCTTATGTGAGGTGTTCGTGTTAAACTGTGTGTTAATAACCATGTGTCTTTGATTCCGAACATAATAATATTTTAATTTAATATTACGAATAATTTTAATTTTCTTATTATACAGTGTTGTCTTAATGTATTGGTGGGTAATAAATACAATAAAAATATTAGTTCTACAAATTCAGAAAATAGTCGATCGCCTTGTCATGTATCACACTCCAGTTCTCCAAATTTAAAAACGAGTGAATCAACCAAAAAACGAAAATATGATGAATCATATTTGGCGCTTGGATTTACGTATACAGACAATAAAATTGCTCTAGGCACCCTTTGTATGCTATGTAAGAAAGTGTTAAGTAACAGTTCTTTATTGCCCTCAAAACTGCATAGACATTTGGAAACAAACCACCCCGAATGTAAGAACAAGACAATGTAAACTTGAAGGGTTAAAACAGTGTCAGAATATGTTGGTGAAAAGTGCGAAAAACGACAATGAAAGTGCTACAGAGGCATCATACCTGGTGAGTTGTGAGAGGAGCAAACAGCACTATTTTTCATATTAGCAATTTGAAGGTTTTTTTTTTTGTAATTATGCATGTAATTACTGAAAAAATACACATAGTTTATAAATACTACTGCATGTTTATGAACTCATGGCTATGCATGGTAATTAATGTAGTTGTACACATATTGTCGGTGTTAAATACATACAGAATATAAATATGGAGGCATATTAAATTTTTATCTATATTAATCTAGTGATTAATTTAATTTTATTTGAGGATCCGTGAAACTTTTTTCAAGTCAAAAGGGATCCGCGATCAAAAAAGTTTGGGAATCACTGACCTAAAATTCCACACCACACCATAACTTTTGGAGCACCACAGTTGTTTGCTTCATACAAGTACATAGCTGCAAATACATTTTTATATTAGTGGAAATATACCTAGTTTTTTGAGAGAGAGGTAAGTGTTACAAAAAAGTAAAGAATGTTAATGAACTTAGTTTCAGTTAATGGTTACATTCCTTGAAAGCAATTCATAGCGCATAATGCCCTCTTTATCCCCCACTAACTTAGATGCATAACATCATCTTCTGTGGATGGACACTAACTTTTGTACGGCCACCTGCGTGGCTCAGTTGGTTAAGGTGCTTGCCTGATGGTATGAAGTTGTGCTTGGACGCAGATTTGATCCCCGCTTGGGCTGATTACCTAGTTGGGTTTTTTCAGAGGTTTTCCCCAACCATAAGGTGAATGCCATGTAATCTATGGCGAATCCTCGGCCTTATGTCGCCAAATACCATCTCGCTATCACCAATCTCATCGACCCTAAATAACCTCGTAGTTGATCCAGCATCGTTAAATAACCAACTAAAAAAAAAAACTTTTGTATGGGGTGTTGTGTGTTTGAACGAAGGATCATTTTCTTGCAGTGCTTTTTCCGATGACATTCTCCCCTTACATAGTATAAATGTTTCGAGCCGCCACCATTGCCTTTGCTGCTCTGTTAAACTCAAACAGAAGAATATATCGAAAGTGTTCTTTTTTTTTTTTTTTCAATTTGACACTCCAACTTCTTTAGCCCACAAATAGCACAGCAAAATTCAAGACATATTTACAATAGAACACTCTAAATAACAAATTACAAATGATAAACAATCTTCCAATAACGCAGTGTTGTGATGAACAAAAATTCTACGAACTTATGCATCAACCTAATAGCACAAGAGTGATTCATATAAAACTGGTGGTTTTAAAATAGCATAACTTTATGTACATTGCATCCTTTTGGAGGGGGTTTCATTTAAACGATGTAGAAATTGTGGATTTCCTGTGGAGTCACCTTAAGGATGTAGTTGATGGAAATCAACCATGAATAATTGATGATTTTAAGACCAACACCACCATTATTAATGGCATTGACTGGAGCATATTACAGCGAACTGCCAGAAATATGTGATGATATGGGTCTACAGGAAGCTCGGGAGGTCATTTTGGGCATACAGGGTGGAAGGTAACCTTTTACAATCCTTCTGGGATGTGATGTCTCGAATTATGACAAACAAGAAAGTCTAATAATATTTTGTTCCCAGAAGGACTGTTTTCGAAACAAATGGTCTTTTGTAACTTGAAATTATGATTTAAGTTTTTCATGACACTGTCCAAAATTGGATTTTTATCTCATGTAGGATGATAGAGTAAGCTATGTATGGCCATGTTACATTAGTATTTATATGGAAAATAACACAGATTTCGAATAAATCGCGTTAATAGCCGTGTACACATTGCATGGGAACAGGCTACGTGCAGTTCGAAGCAGTTAAAACACGACGAGATGCCACAGTTTTCTAATCGTGAGTATCTGGATGTGTTATTAATTTATGGCGAAACTGTCACAATGCTGCTGCAGCTGCTCGCTTATGGGTATACCGTGACAGATAACTGGATCAGGAGTGTGAAAGTTGTAGACACGCAAATGGTGGACACTTTGAGCAATATACCTTTAAAATACACTGTAGAGAATAGTGTACAAAATTTAACAGTGTACCTCACATTGTGTACCATTTTCATTTAGTTTCAAAGTTGTTTATTTCTTCCAAACATTGTATTGTAATTGAGTTGGAGTGACATCAACTGTTGTTGTTTTCTAATGCCAGGCGTTTGACAATAAAGTCATTTGACCTCTTGCACTCCAATATTTTTCAAAGATGTTATCATGACCAGCCACTGAAGCACAGATTTTGAGGTGTTCCGAATCCATTTCTTGGTTTGAGTTGCACAATGGGCAGTTAGGGGACTGATATATTCCAATTCTATGCAGGTGTTTGGCCAAACAATCACTAAATGCAGCTACAAACGATTTTCGTGGTAAATCGGGAATTAACTGTGGATTTTGATGCAGAGAGTTTCATTTTTTCCCTTGGGATTGTGTTATCAAATTTTGTTTGCTGAAGTCTAAGTATGTAGATTTAATAAATCTGTAAGTAGCAGTGCTGTCCTTCTTTGCTAAAGCATCCGCATTATCGTTTCCCAGGATTCCACAATGGGATGTTATCCATTGGAATACAATTCTTTTATTGAGTGATATTAATTGAGAGAGCATTTTAGTTATTTCTGCTGTTTGAGATGAAGGTGTGTGTTTAGAGACTATTGATAGAATAGCTGCTTTGGAGTCTGACAATATAACTGTGTGATCCTCAGTGTGAAATAATACTGTATTTAAAGGATTAATTTTGTTTATGCATAATTTTTCATTCTACTGTATTATTAATGAAATCGCCTTAACATGTAACGAAAACTACGTGTTTGTTCGTACTAAATTTAATGCTGAAACGATACAATAACGAATAACATAGTTCGATAACGATACAGTAGATAACGAATAACATAGTTCATGTAATTAACATGTTACGATTACATAAATTTTGATTTGACTGCATTCTCAACAGATGTTTTTGTTTACAAAACAGTATGTGTGTACATGCTCTCAAAACCCCTGCCAAGTAGATGATTAAAGCGGCATTCATTATGCTGGGATGCAATGATCTCTCGAAGTAAAACTGCTGCTGTCTACAACGTTGCAACATTGCAACATTCGTTTTCTTGAAATATTACAAAAACTATTGGTCGTATGAAAAAATATTATTTGACAAAATGTTCCCAAATGACATGATCTGTTATGTGTGTGAAGGATTGTAAAAGGTTACCTTCTACGCTGTATATTGGAAGTGTAAGTAATTCTTCCAGAGATACTTAACATTTAGAAATTAGTTGCCTGTTCATAGCTGCCATTAAAGGGAAATTGGATAATTTTAAAATCACCCATTTTATGGAGATCACTTTGTATCTTTGCAACATAGTGGTGCCTCCTTTGTATCTCTGCAAGTAGGTGATAAGAACCAATAGTATGTTCTAGTTCTAATGTTTCCAGTGCTTCGTGATAGCTTCTCCATTTGCCATCATGGATTTCTTCTTTCAAGACCTATCTGTTATATTTCTTAGTTTTTTATTACACGCTTGTATATAGCTGTTGTGAATTTTGTGATTTAGAGATAGGTGTTACTTGTCTTTGACATTGATTATTATAAATTTTGTCGTTACAGTACCGAGTACTTTTCTGTGCATTTTAGGTGTATGAGATGTGTTCTGTATAGTTCTTACTTTTTCATTGTGGTTCTCTTCAATAACAGATCAGCATGCGAATTTATACTCTGAATCCTCTTGGCTTATGTTAGTTCTGTAGCAGTTATTTTCTTTCAACTCCTGAAGAAGTTAGTAATTGGAAACATCTTCCTCCTGCATAAAATAGGCCATAAAATACATTATCGGTTGCTTAGAATTGGTTTTCAAGCAGACATTTTATGGTTAATTATTATTGTTATAGATACGACTAGGAAATAATTTTTATATAAATTTTGTGTAGTATTTATTTATTTATTCTGGTGTAATTAAGGCTATCAGGCCTTCTCTTCCACACCACCAGAAATAGAAATACAATAATAGAAATAAAAAGAAAAATCACACTACAAAGTAAAGCCACACAAAAATAAACACAGATTGCAGTCACACATACTTTAGATGAGTGATTAAATATCGTAATTAATTATATTCTAACTAATAATTAACATAAACAAGAAACTTGTAATTTTAATCTAGAGTAAAAAAAACACAACACTTGCAGCAATACCTAAAAAGCATTAAATAAGACAAAATTTTTCAATTTAATTTTGAATTGTGATAAAGTCTGGCAGTCCCTGACGTCATTAGGTAACGAATTCCAGAAGCGAGGTATTTCTACAGTGTAGGAGGATGAGTATAAAGACATTCTGTGTTGAGGAATAGAAAGAAGTGCTTGATGCTGGTTTCGAATAGTTGTAAGAAATTGAAAGCATGATAGCAGATAATTCGAAGTAGAAGTATGCATGATTCTAAATAGAAGAGACAGTGAATGTATTGTTCTTCATTCCTTCAGACGCACCCATAAAAGTAGCTGGAGGGAAGGCGTTATATGGTCAAATTTACGAGTATTGCAGATCAATCAATCGTATGCACACATTATGAACACGTTGTAGTCTCTCAGCTAAGAGTGAACTTACATTAGTTAGCAAGGAATGGCAATAATCAAAATGGGGCATTACAAGCGTCTGAATAAGATTGTTTTTTAGACTAAGTGGTAGAAATTCTTTCACATGAAACAAGGAGTGAAGTTGAGAAAATATTTTTTTGCATATGTGTGTTACTTGAGCATTCCAATTTAGATCGCTATCCATAAAAATGCCAAGATTTTTAACTGTTTCACTGTATTTAACAATAATCCTATTCAATATTATATGTGGTGTAGTATTACTATTAAGAGTGCTACATAGATGATTATGCCCCATTACGATTGCTTGCACTGGTCTCGTCAGAATGGAAATGCAAATAAATTTGCAAGTTGTCAGCATACATATGGTATCTGCAGTGCTTTATCATTTTAGTCACGTCAGTAATATAGATAATGAAGAGTAAAGGTCCGAGCACTGATTCTTGTTGAATTCCAGATTTCGCGACACGCCATTTTGAAGAATAAGCGCTTGCAATGACACATTGTTGACGTTTGCGAAGGTATAATTCGAACGAAATAATGGAACTTTCAGAAAGATTCAGAAGTTTTAATTTACATAATAGAAGGTCCGTGTCTACTGTATCAAATGCCTTACTGAAGTCAAGTAATGTTAGTAATGTTAATTCACGTATATCCTCATCAGTGGTGGTTGATTAAGGCAAGTGAGGCCGGGCCTCAGTCACTTGGCTTAACTGAAATAACATTTTGTGTTTTTATGTAATGTATTAGTTATTTGAATATTTGAAAACTTTGTGATGTAGATAGACCTGTTTTGCAGTAAAATTTGTTCCTGAGGCAGGATCGCTCGTGATGGGTTTGCTTCTGCATTTCATGTGTCTTCGCGAGCTTTTGAGGTTGCACTTAAAACATTGTAGCTGAGGCACAATACATCTGGCCTCACGGCCTGGTCAGGTTTCACTCCTGCCATCCATGGGCTGGCCTCAAGGGTAGAGTGGGAATAGCAATGATGACTTGTCTTCCTAAATAGGCCATAAATAACAAAAATTCCAGCTCTTTGGCAGGCAGAGACCCACACTATTCTCTCCTCTTATGTCTTTGTTTATGACTTAATTGGGGGTGTTGTACTATTGTACTTCGTAGTACAGTAGTGAATCTGGGCCGATGTTATGTATTTCGGGAAAATATAAACAGAAACAAATGCGAGAAATAATGCTGGTGCAGTTAATTCATTGTTAGAGTGCCCTTTTTCGAGAAGAAATAATATTGAAAGAAAGGAAGTTTTAAATAAAGAGAGAGCCTACCGAGATACCTATGACTGCTGACAATTTTTCTGACAGATAATCTTAAAACGCGAGTTTCTATTGCATCCTGGTATAGGCAACATAAATGGTTAAGTGGTAATGTGGTGCAAAATAAACTTCTCTGTTGGCCTTGTTTGTTGCTGTCAAAGGAAAAAAATAAAAAGAAAAGAAAGAAAGGGGAATTTCAACACATAATATGGGCTGCTTCATCACACTGAAACAATCACTGAAACTCGCAGCAGAACAGCTTATTTGGTGAGTGAAATTATTATTTGTCAATACTAGTGATAATAATAGACTAATAATAATAATAATAATAATAATAATAATAATACAGTAATAATGATATTAATAATATAATAACAATAATAATTAATATCATAAATAAACATTTTCTATCGGCACTTAAACTAGTTGCATCTGGCCTCACCGAGGATTTCAATCACCGGCCGCTACTGATCCTCATTCACTTTTAATAGTGCTATAATCGTACTATGTCCATTTCTGAACCCAGATTGGTATTCATCCAGTAAAACATGTTCAGTTAGATAGTTCATTAGTCTGTTGTTAGTGAACAATATATTCCAGAGCTTTTGATAGAGCAGGTAGGATACTAATAGAACGGAAATCATTTGCACATAATGGGGTTTTAATTTTGGGGATTGGACGGATAAAGGCTTTCTTCCAGAGGTTCGGGTAAGTAGAAGTTATGAGTGAGGCATTGAATATATGTGTTAATGTCGACAGTATTATGTCCAATATTTTCTTCAATAATACTGTGCTAATATTATCCACACCTTCAGCTTTAGAGGTAATACACTTTATTGCCACTGTCACTTCAGTTTCTGTGACATAAGTGAAGAAAAATTTCTCTCTTTAGAATTGGATTCATTTGTAATTCGTGAACTGTGTGCTGTTTGTCGATTGTATTCAAGGTTATTGACTGTTGCAAAATGGTCATTTAGTTCGTCAAGAGAAACTGACGCACTATATACCTGAGTCCTGGGATTTGCTAAACCAATTGTCCATAAGTTTCTCCACAATTTGGAAGAGTCAGGTCAATGGCTTGAGTAGTTCTGTTACATAAGAGTTTATAATAATTATAAGAGATTTCTGTCTTGTCATGTTTAAACATTTTGTACGCAACGTTTCTGTCCATAATCGTACTACATCCATTGTGCTGGTGTCCTTTTTACGTGTTTAGATTTGATAGGAGCATGCTTGTCATATAAATTTATAATATACTCATTTAGTTTAACGACTTTCTTATAACAGTATGTCCGTATTGAGTCCCAGGGAATCTTATTGCATCTTGAAGTAGTTGAGTTGCATCAACACGTTTCAAGTCTCGGTACCTTATGAGTTAGGCGTGGGCTTGGGACATTTAAAAGAATATACTAGATAAATAATACCGTGGTACGAAATTCCCGAAGCCGCACATTGTCCATGTTTTTGTACTTTGTCTGCATTCTTCGTAATAATTAAGTCTAATAGGGATTGGGAAGATTGGGTATAGTGGGTGGGTTCAAGGGGAAGGTCTGCTAGATCAAGAGCCTGGAACATGGTCAATAGGCCTAGATGTCTAGTGTACTTCGAATCAGAGGCTAACAAATTTGTGTTAAAGTCACCCATAATTAAGACGTGTTCATAGTCTGTAATGAATTCCAACAATAATCTCTCGATCTCTGCAATATTGTTAATCTTTGGGGATTGGTAAATAACACAAATAAAACATTTCTGAAAGGTTGCCGAGACTTCTACAAACAACATTTCAGGTTTTTCGGCATACTCGCCAGAAAATGTGTATATTATTTTGGGATTGAGATCTGATCTAACATATGCAGCAGTACCACTCCCTTGTTTTTTTAAACGGTCATTTCTTAATAATGTATAACCATCCAAGTGTAATGTCTCTGAGGATAGTGTAGGCTTTAGCCAAGATTCAGAGATGAAAAGAGCATGCAAATTCTGATTCGAGAATATGGATTGAATTTCGTCAAAGTGTGCAACCATACTCTGAGCGTTAATATGGGCTATGTGAAGGGATGAAGAGTTCTTGGAAAATGCTGTTGTTAAAATGTTGAATGCTTCAGGGTGAGAGAGAGGGTTCTGGTCAGCAGGTATAGAGGAATGGGGTGAACAAAGGTCACTGTACAATGTTCTATCAGAGACAACCGGATTATTACTGTAAAAAATCAGGGTATCCTACCTAAGAAAACAAAAATTTTATATATAAAATATGAAGTTACTACAAGTAAAGATTTCCTATTAATTGATAACTTGACTAGAATTAAGTTGAAATAAATGAAGATGCATAGACAGTACTGGCAATTACAGGTATAAATAAGTAATTTAGACTTTCATAATGAATATCATATAACTTAGAAGACAGCAAAAAGTAGACAAAAGAAAGCAAAGAAATTTTAGACTAATTGTAATTATACTTTACTTACGTAATTACTAAATGAGCACAAGGACACGCACATGCATACACACACTCTAGTGCAGAGCTGGGCATCGGGAGCGAAACCAGACTCTAAACGGGGATGCTTAATATTCATCCGTCACTGAATCAACACTGCACGGTGTTTGGCAGGGAAGAAAGGGGATGAAGAGAAATCATATGGCTCCCCATGAGAGAGTAGAATCCTCTCTTGCTGCCCAGCCCTGCTTTAGTACCTTGGATACAGTCTTCACAGGTTACTCTTATTTTTGCTTCACCAATCTTCACAATAATGACTCCGTCTATGGTCCACACATTTCCAACACCATATCAACAGTTTGTCATATTTTAGTGAGATCCTCACGAACGGTCACACCAGTTTGTTTCAAGAATTTATTTCGGAAAACCTCACTATGCTTTCGGTAACTTATAAACTTAATAATCACTGGTCGCGGTTTGTCCTCCCTCCTAACGCCCACATGATGACTCTTGTTGATGTCAACCAACCCCAACTTTATACTGATTTTCTCAACTACATCGATGGCAATTTTATCAGTGTCTACGCCTCCTTCCTCCGTCACACCAGATACCAGAGAGCTGCAAAATAGCATTTACAACAGATTTAGATTCAACCGGTCAGAGCTACAACCAGCTAGATTGAACATCAACTGAATATTTGATTCTCAGACAATTACGCCTGATGTATTGTAGACTAGACAGAGCACCAGGCGCACTTAATCATACATGAAACTGACATTTTTCGAGTACACAACCGGAGTAGGTAACAATTGATGGAAATTTACGTTGTCTTATTTAAAAAAAAAGTGTTTGTAAGTACTCCTAGAGTTGATTCGACTCTATAACACACAATATATGAAGGGTTCCAAGCCAAAGGTGACTAAGCCATAAGGAAGAGGTTTGGAGATATTGAAGGGTAAAGGAAAGAAGTAATTGTTAAATCCACAGCAAGTTTTTGTATCCACACATTTATTTGGAACCTACAAGTGTCAAATGGAACATACAGTAAGAGAAATATTAACTTCTTAATTAAGAATCCTGTTTTTAAAGCACTGAAAATGTTAGTCATGTATGGCATAAAACAGAATGATATTTTATTTTCAAACTGTAGATGTTAATTATATCTGGCATAAAAATAAACATTTTTTTTCAAACTAAAATGAGTGTCACATAATTTGTTTTTTAGCATACAGTTGTTGAAAAAATAAATGTACTTATGTTATGAAAATGTTGTTTTTTTCTAATGCCAGGCGTTTGACAATAAAGTCATTTGACCTCTTGCACTCCAATATGTTAAATGGCAAGTTGTAGCCGATTTAAATGAACACCATATTTTAACGTTTTGGTGGCTACTTCATTCACACACAACCCCCAGAATGTCTGGAGGACCACACCTGCTGTTGGTCGACTTGTCCATTGGATCTAGCTGGGAGATCTTGTTGATCACCAGCTTTTCCTCCTCAAGCCACTGGAGGACGATTTTAGTGCCACAGCAGGTCAGCACTAGGAACAGAAAAGTAGAAAGAGGAGGAAGGAAAGTGAAATGAACCCCTAGGCCTCAAATGCTCTAATGCTGTCGGGGTCGAAGAAAGTAAGAGTTCAGTGAGAGGACTGGATAGGAAAGGGTAAAGAGGGAATTAGGTATTGAATAGAGGAAAATTATACCAAATTCAGTCATTAACTCATCAAGCTGACCAGTGCTAATTGATGAGTAGCCCCTCCCTTTAGTTCAGCTTGTAAAATATTTTAATGTTCACTAGTTAATATTTCATTTGGATTGATTTATTGAAGCTTCGTGAAATCGGACATTAGGGTTCTTAATATTTAAATGATTCACACATATTAGATTTTCAAAACGTTAGTTCATATAAAATAGGCACTTGCCTGAACATTCAGTGTCTACTGCTAAAATGTAAGCAATTTTCACTCTGATTGGCAGCAACTGTCTGCAAGCAAACAATCCACTTTCTTTGTGCGTGCATCCATACTAGTTATGATATAAATCTAATAATTGTTAAGAGGTTAAAACATTAGTAACAATTATGTTAATTTACCATGCTTACTAACATAATTATTGTCGTTGAATTTATGAAACCTCCCATGTGACAGTACAAAGCATAATTTTTCAGGAGGAAGGAAAAAGTAATTAAATATCAGTAGACCTACACTGATCCTCGATGAAGTCATCATATTCACCAATGTTTTCTACCCAATTATATAAAATTCTTCTGTAGGCCTATTGATGTTTAATTACTCCCGCCTTTCTCCCCAAAAAAACTATGCTCTGTACAGTGGATATAGGTGGATACATAAAATTAAGGACGATATAATACAGTATTCAAACAGCAAATGACTTCCAAGAGCAGCTTACTGTTAGAAGTGCTATCAATTTTTATGAAAGAGGTTAAGTAAAATTCTTCCTGGCACAAGTACAATTATGGTACATTAATTTTCTTTACTTATGTAAAGAAATGTAAGAAATATGAAGTTGACTATTTCATTTGGATTTATAAATGGGAATAATATCTTCAGTGTTGTCACTTCTAAGTTTCTATAAAATTCATGATGAACAGGTGGAATATATGGGTAGTGGCACAAATATGTCAGATTTTTATGGGAGGCCTATAGAGAAAATAATACATTTTCTGACAAAAAAATTGACTTTTTTTTTTAAGTAAATCGTCCCTAATACCATAATCTACACGTTTTCAAACTTTAAAGTTCATAATAGGAATGGAAACCCTTCTAATGTCGTCATAAGTGAAGGCCCATGCCCCTGAAGGGTCAACTTTAAAGTCATTTTTCTCCGCTATAATATTTTCTCATAACTCTATAACTTTTAAAGGGAGGGGGATATATATGTGTGTGTGTGTGTGTGTGTGTGTGTGTGTGTGTGTGTGTGTGTGTGTGTGTGTGTGTGTGTGTGTGTGTGCGCGCGTGCGTGCGTGCGTGCGTGCTTGTGTGCGTCATAAACAAAATTATAAAGAAAAAATATTGTGGTTATTTCACAATTATTTTTTCTTTGTAATCTGGGATTACTATTTAAAAAAATGAATGCATAGTTCTCTTTCTAACATAGCAGTGGAGTTGTGTGAAATATTCAGATTGACTGAATTAAGTTTGTATGAGAAGCAGAAGTTTGAAAATTTGGCCCCCCTTTTTTAAATTGAATAGCTGAAAAAATAAGTACTGGTATATGACGAAAGTCAAATTTTGGTAATTCTACTAGGTTGGCAAGATATATATGTGGTCCAAAAATGAAAGCTTCTCTCAAAAACTGTAGAAAACGCCTATTTTCTATTTTAATTATCCTTCATACTGTAATGTGAATGGTACGATGGAAATTCATTGATGAAATCACATACAAATTTATTGTTCTCTTGACCTATTTTACTACGGGGTTTATGATGACCATGTCCATCCACAGTTGACCCTCCTCTTATCTGCTTTCTTTTGAAGGTGAGGTCAATTTTACTATCAGAAATCTGTTATGTTTGTTTGAAAAAAGTTTTGCACACAACAATGTCCTCATTATCATCAAATGCTGGCAGCTTGTAGATTCTCGTTTAATTACACATTGAAGAATTACCATTGGTATGATGTTTCTTTTTATTTACAGATCGACATGACTCATAATGAAAGCCAATTTAAGATCTCAGTCCAGTTTGTAATAATCATTTAATATTTTCTGCCTCCTATCTGCTGTTACATCTCGATTACAGTTTAGTGAACAATTGCATGATGAATCCATAAATAAATTTTTATTCCAATGGATATCATCCCATTGTGGAATCCTGGGAAACAAGAATGCGGATGCTTTAGCAAAGAAGGACAGCACTGCTACTTACAGACCTGTTACTAAATCTACATATTACTCTGTGAAAATATTTATTAAATCTACATACTTAGAATTCAACAAATAAAATCTGATAACACAATCTCAAGGGAAAAAATGGAACTCTCTGCATCATAATCCATAGTTAATTTCCGATTTACCACGCAAATCATCTGTAGCTGCATTTCGATTGGCAACAGGCCATGACTGTTTGGCCAAACACCTGCATAGAATTGGAATATATCAGTCTTCTAACTGCCCATTGTACAACTCAAACCAAGATGGATTCGGAACACCTCAGAATCTGAGCTTCAGTGGCTGACCATGACAATATCTTTGAAAAATATTGGACTGAAAGAGGCCAAATGACTTTATTGCCAAATGCCTGTCATTAGAAAACAACAACATTTTTAGAGACAAGATTTCCTCTAGTGTTAACATATTCCTCACCTGCCTCTAACTTCCATTTTCTTTCGCTTTTCTTCGATTCTTCTTCCTATTTCAGCAATGATAATTCCAAAATATAGTAAATATCTCTTATAATAAATACACCAGTACTCTTTTAACTTTTTGATCCAGGTTTAGTAAACAACCAAATGACTGTTAATTCCTATGCATTTGTTTTTTCATGTCCTTTGAAATCACTGCCTGCTAGATCGCATCTTATGGTTGTGTAACTGCCTGCTCATTCCTTTTTCTTAATTTTTTTTTTTTTTCACATTCAGCAATTTATTGAGAAAGTATAAAAACAAATATGTTTTCTGCCTTTTCATATTTAGTGTAAAAATTCAAATAAATACACAAGGCCTGGTATGTGCCTGGACGTTATAACAACTTCTGCAAAAGAAGAGATGAAGAAAATGACCAAAAAAGACACGGTAGTGATCTGGGGAGGTTCCAATGATATAGCCAGGAACAACACAGACAATGGACTACGTCATCTACAACAATTTGTGGAAAGAAATGACCAAACCAATATCATAGTAATGAACGCTCTACATAGACATGACCTTCCTACAACATCATGTGTCAACAGTGAGGTTGTAAATTTCAATAGGAAACTGAAAAAGAGACTAAAAGTGTACAATCATGTAAAGGTAAATGAAATAGACTTAAATAGAGACAATTTCACTAGACATGGCTTACATTTGAACGGTAAAGGAAAGGAGGCAGCAGTGAGAAAAATAGCAGCGATATTACATAGCAAGTTAATACTCCCAAGTACCCCCATTGCTCTTCAGTGGAATGACGATCAGTCCCAGGGATTGGATCAGCCAAATGATGAGACCTGCACGAGAGCTTCTTCGCGATCTAGTAAAGCACCTGCTCGTCTTCAGGATTCTTTATGTCCAAGTTTATCCCGGAAGAAGAGACAAAGGAGTCTGTCAGAGGAGAAGCTGTCGTCACCTGGACTGGATTTGAATTTGGGGGAATTGGAACTACCTCTTCAATGGAAGTCCGACTCGATGGTAGATAATGAAGAAAATCGATGCCTCCAAGAAAGTCTTCAGAGCCCGGAAGCGGCAACTAGATCCTCGGCTCGACTTGTGAAGACGCCTGCCCATCTACGTGATTTTTTATACCAGGGCCACTCACGGAGATTGGAACCACAGACCTAAATAGTGCATGTAAACTTAGCTCTTTCTCATTTGCTGATAAAAAGACTTCTTATAATGCTAACAAAATGGCCTCTGTCACATTAATGCATCAAAATTTTCAGTGCATTAGAAATAAGCTGTATCAATTAGAAATAATCATAAACCATGATTTAAAGAAGTTAGATATCTTATGCTGTACAGAGCACTGGCTAAACACAAAGGAAATAACATACTGTCATATTCCAGATTTCAACCTTTCAAGTTACTTCTGTCGGGACACTTACAAAAATGGAGGAACAGCTATTTTTGTGAGACAACATTTATCACATATAGAAAAAAAGAATACGTATTATCTAAACCAAGACAAAGTATTCGAACATGCTGTGACTGAAATTAGCGGTCAGGATTATAATTTAACTGTAGTGTGTGTCTATAGGTCCCCAGATGGCTGTATAAAAACCTTTTTAGAAAAGTTTGAACTTCTTTTAAATCACCTAAAAAGCAAAAAGAAACAATTAATTTTGTGCGGTGACATCAACATAGATTTTTTAAATAGTGATGCTACCATAACAGAATTCAGATCGCTAATTCGATCATATAATCTGATAGAAACAATAGACACTCCAACTAGAATAGCCTCTAATTCTAAAACATGCCTAGACCAAATAATTATTGACCATGATTCTTATCCATTCTCAGTAGGAAATATTGATATGGGTATCGCAGACCACAATGCTATATTCTTAAATATTTATGCATTTGAAAACCCTAAACCAAATAGCATTAAGCCAATTAGGTATAAAAGATCTTTTAATGATGAAAACGTTGAATATTTTAAACGTTTGCTAAGCAAAGAAAATTGGATTGAAGTAACCAACTTAACAGATGTGGATGCGAAAACAAACGAATTTATAAACTCAATAACTCATTATTTTGATGTTGCTTTTCCACTAAAAAAATGTACACTTACAAATAAGCAGTTCAACGATTCAAAAAATTGGATAACGAAGGGGATTGTAACTTCTTGTAGGAGGAAAAAGGAGTTATATAAATTGTGCCAAATTACAAATAGCCTAGATCTTAAATTACATTATAAACGATATACCAGCATATTAAAGAAAGTTATACATGCAGCTAAACTGAAATTCAATGGAGAATTCATTATGAAAGCACAGAACAGAGGTAAAGCTATATGGGAAGTTGTAAAGAAAGAAACTTGTAAAAATACCAAAGTCTCAAATCAAGACTTTTCAATAATACATAATGGTCAAACAATTCAAAATTCCTTCGAAATAGCTGAAATTTTTAATAAATTTTTTGCAAATGTAGCAGACAATCCTAATAACCAGGTAACAGGTAGTCAGGAAACAACCTTACATGGAACAGGAAATGTAAACACCATATTTCTATCTCCCGTGACTGCAGATGAAATTCTCGATATAATAAAAAAACTAAAAAATAATCTTTCCTGTGGACCTAATGACATTCCGGATGGTATTGTAAAGAAATGTGCCGTACTACTAGTAGCTCCACTAGTAAACATCTGCAATTCATCTTTAATTAGTGGTAAATTTCCCGAACAATTGAAACTCGCAAAAGTATGTCCTATATTTAAGAAGGGAGATAAACAAAATATTAACAACTATAGGCCGATATCTCTATTATCTACATTCTCCAAAATCCTTGAAAAAGTTATGTATAATAGATTAGTTCGGTTTTTAGATTGCAATGGTGCACTATCTAATGCTCAATTTGGATTTCAAAAAGGCAAAGGAATTAATAACGCCATATTCACTTTCACGGAATTTATTCTAAATTCAAAAGACAACAAGAATCAAACAGTTGGGCTATTCCTGGACCTGAGTAAAGCATTTGACACAGTTGACCACATGATACTGATCCAGAAACTACAATGGTTTGGCATAAGGGGGTTAGCTAAAAGTTGGTTTGTTTCTTACCTAAGTGCAAGACAACAATTTGTTGAAATAGGCTCAATGAAATCATATCCCACTATCATGAAAAGCGGGGTGCCCCAGGGTTCCATACTTGGCCCAATTCTATTTCTCCTGTATATAAACGACCTTCCCTCAAGGATAACACAAGCTAAAACCGTTCTCTTTGCAGATGACACCAATATTGTTTTCAATGCTCTTGATAAAAATAATTTACAGGAGAAAATAAATGAAACCTCAAGACAACTAGAACAGTGGTTAGCTAGCAATAGACTAAAACTGAATGTCAGTAAAACCGTTTGTATGTATTTCAGTCAGAAACAACTACATGACTCCATTGAAATACTACTTAATAATACTGGAATAAAGGACGTCGATTGTACAAAATTTTTAGGGATATGGATTGATTCCAACCTCACGTGGGAAAGTCATATTCAATTCTTAACTGATAAACTAAGTCGTTTGTGTTATGCTTTCCGTGTCCTAACCAATATAACTCCCAAGGAACTACTTAGAGCGGTTTACTTTGGCTATGTTCACTCTGTATTATCATATGGGATAATTATCTGGGGGTCATCATCAAAACTTGCACAAGTGTTTAGACTGCAAAAGAGAATATTGAAAATTATAAAGAAAGTACCTATTCGCTCGGATAGTAAAAAAATATTCAAAGAGTTTGATATTTTGCCCCTACCTTGTATTTACATTCTTGAAACAGTCTGTTTCATCCACCAAAATTATGATAGTTTTAAAATAAACTCTGATTATCACAACTACAGCACAAGAACATGCAATAATTTACATTGTAATCATCATAGGTTATCCAAAAGTCTCAATAGCTTATCACATACAGGGATAAGACTTTACAACAAACTCCCTGTTGAAACTAAAGCCCTTAGCTATGCTAGATTTAAAAAGTCAGTGAAACATATTTTACTTTTCCACATGCCTTTTTCTGTCAATGAGTATCTTAGTTTAGCACTCCAAATTTAGCTTACAGTAGTTAGTATCTCCTTTTGTGTTTACTGCTCTTCTTTTCTATCTGATTCATGTCTGGGGTGAGACTGCCCAAGAAGATAAGGAAACCAAGAACCTTGTACAAGTAATGGTCTGAAGAAAACTGTGGAGAATTGACTTCATTACTGAATGTATTGATTGTATATTATTTGTATATTATTGTAGACATCTTGTATGTCGGAAAAACATGTATGTAACCGCATATTTATTATGTATTCACTCTGACGATGCCATGAAATCATTGTATTTCCTAAGGCTAATAAATATCTATCTATCTATCTATAAGTATTGTTAATGTCCAGCTGTCAATACAATTGACCACGGAGACATTAATGTAGATGTTAGGAAGTCGGAGATTGTGGAAAAGTACATGTTATAAAAAAGATTTTGGTGTTCTGTGCTTCTTGTAGAAGAGTGCATTGTATTGCCAAGACGCTTGATGAATGGATTTTCACTAGAATTTACATCATCATCATCATCTCCTTCATGGATTAGATCATTACTGATCTGTTCCGGCTCCAAAGTATAGTTGATCACTCCATATTTTGGTTGGTCGTCCTTGACTTTTGTGACCTTGAGGCTTATAATTTAGGATCATACCATTTATTTCTATATTCTTCTATTTTTTGTTACTATGCTGTTTGTAGTTCTTTGCGGATATCTTCATTTCTTTTCTAGTCTAAAAGAGTAAATCCTGCTACATATTGAAGAAATCTCATTTCTGCTGCTTCCATTCTTCTTATCATGCTTTTATTAAGGGTCCAGCATTCCGAGCCATACATCAATACAGGACACTGTTATAAAACTTATTTACTTGTTTACATAATGAGTCTTTCAGAAATGTCATGTTCAGATCAAAGTGTATTTGTGCGTTAGTTGTGTAACCAGTCTGAATTATGTATTATTCAGAGCACTTTATTTTGAGCAATTTGAAGAAGTTCTGGGGCAACGTAAGTTAGGATCAGTAAAATCAGCATTTTTAGAGCATAACTTTTGTTCTTAGACTGAGAACAGGAGATTGAATAGAGGGGTCGCCCTCGGTAGCGCAGTTGGTATAGTGCTGGCCTTCTATGCTCGAGGTTGCGGGTTCGATCCCGGTCGAGGTCGATGGCATTTAAATGTGTTTAAATGCGACAGGCTCATGTCAGTAGATTTACTGGCATGTAAAAGAACTCCTGCAGGGCAAAAATTCTGGCACACCGGCGACGCTGATATAACCTCTGCAGTTGCGAGCATCGTTAAATAAACCATAATTTATTATTTATTTTATTTGAATAGAGAGTAAAGATGAGATATTCTAAGAGAGCTCTTAGTTGTTACAGATTTTATATGCTTATGCCATAACAATTTGTTATCAAGAGTAATACCAAGATATTTTACATGGTGACTGTATTGAATTTCTTGATTACATATTTTTATTTTATCACGAGGTCTTTTTAAACACTTGGAGAAAATTATTGACTGACATTTTGAGTTTCGCAAGGGGCATTGTTGTTCATGAGTGCAGCAAGTAACTGCCGTTAGTTAGGTGTTCTAAGTATGCAGAGTGAATTATAATTTTTAATTTGAAATCTTAGAAGTAATTACAGTGTATGTAAGTGATTGTTTATTAATTATATGATTTTTTTTATTTGAAATATATTAGAAGTAAGAAATATTCGAGTTAAAATACGTTTCATTTAATGTTCTTTTCTAAACAAGATTTTTTGTAGGATGTATAAAAGTTGGTTTCCTAAACATAACTGTAGGCCTATTAATTATAATATATTTACAATGGTGTAAGTTTTTCCTATTAAGGTCTTAATTAAGCTAATTTCTTGTCATTTTAAGTGTAACTTATCTGTCATCCATGATATTACAGCAAAAAGAAGTGGAAAGGATCACAATACAATATCTCGTAAAACACATTGAATTATAACTTAATATTTTCAAAAGTATGGGGTAAATTATCTGTTTATAGTATTTTACTCAGCATTTCTTTTGGGGGGGGGGCGGAGAGGATTGTTTTTAAATAAGTGCATAACTTATCACACTTCGAATGAGCCATTCTAAGTTATATGCGGGGAAGTTACTTTCTTGTAATACTGAACTTAATAAAACAATAGGCCAGTGTTCGTATAACATTTCCATGGATTGGAAGAACTGCTATTTTACAAGCAGGAAGTTACCACCATACTGTCATTAATTTGAACCATGATTTCCAATAATCTCGTAGCTGTTACAGGAAGCATATATTTCTTCATAAATAAGCTTGAACTTGTCGAAATTTTGGGAAAATTTCAGTATACAGTCACCTCACTGAACAATTATCTTAGAATGCTAAAAGAGTAGCTTTGTGTTTGTCGAATACGCATCATCATGCTTACGAAAAGGCACTTTTCAGTGCCAACTTATTTTGTGTGCACAAGGTTGGAATTTCGGAGTAAGAGGGGAAGGAAGGTATCCGTGTTTTGAAATTTATCCGAAATGTTTTATATCAGTTTCAGACATTATTTTTATTACGTTAATTGGTTTTAATAATAATTTTAGTAAACGCCTAAAATAAGCATAGGCCTACTTATATAATTGTATTTATGTGATACAAACCTGTTACTTATAACTTGTATTTGGATGTAGTATCGCTTAGAAAAAATAAAGTTTTAAGTTAAGTATTAATATTATTACATATTAAGCACTGCAGAAGGCTCCAGACACTCAAGACCATCATTTCCCTAAGTGCTTGTCTCTTCTGGTACTTATGGACATCGTAACAATAGTTACTTTAGGGTACTTTGCATATACTGATAATGTTAATAGTGGTGGGCACTACCTGCCACCTAGCGGCAAAATAACTTTTTTAATTACTCGCACATAAGCACTGATTGAGCAGGCAGTGTAAGCAGCCATAGCATGCGATCGAGCAGGCAGTGGAAATGATTCACTAGATGTTTCTGGTTGGTCATGTGTGGCTTGATGGAATTAGCACTTTCTATATTGTGCTTATCCAATTTCAGAGTGCAGCACATTACGATTGAGAAACATGTTGATTGTAATTTGCATAGGATAGATCTTTGTCTTGAGAACTGAGAGTTTTACTAATAAAAGTTGTTTATCTTCGTCTTCTTCTTCTTCTGCTTCTTTTTCTTCTTCTTCCTCGTGTTTTAGGATAAATCCTGTATTTTCCAACTTTGCTGTCTTAATCCGATGTTGGTGTTCAACTTTCCTTCCACCGTTTAGGGGGTCGTCCCAAAGGTCTTGGGGTGTCCAACTTTCCTTTCATTGCGATTTTCGGGAGTTGGTCTTCTGTCATCCTTAACACATGATCCCTCCATCCTTTTCTTCTAGTCTTCATCCATTTTGCCACATCCTGCATTCCACATTTTTCCCTGATCTCATCGTTCGTCTGTCATATAACGTAATGCCAGCAATACTTCGTAATATCCTCATTTCTGTTGTTGTCATCATTTTTGCAGTTTTTTTTTGTTTCTGCCCGAGTTTCCGTTGCATATGTTAATACTTATAGACATACTAAATAATGGTATAGGCCTAGTTTTACACAGAACAAGAGTGCATAAGCCATGTATATTTTTCTTACCAGTAAACGCTACATAGTTGATAGTTGGTGTTTTACTATACCATTGTTAAACAGTATACATCATAATTTCATAATTTTATTACGTCTTAACTCTTTCTCGTCACATATCGACTGAATCTCGTTCGATTTGTATAACCTGATAATCCATATTACATAAGTGTTTACTGTTTATGTACAAGATCACGGATGGTTTAGAGCACGAATCTCATACAGAAAGAAATGGGAATAGGGAAGAAAATACGATCTCCAAATTGGGACAATAAAGGAAAATTAAGTACCATGTACAGTACTTCTATACGATTATATTAATAAATTTCTTTCATAATAGGTAGGCATTATTTTAATAAGCCATGAGAATTCTCAGCTAATATTTTACAATACCATAAACGTTTGTTTTGATCATAAGTAGGACGAGATATATGTGGTACTTATTTTGGCTAAAAGGACAAAAAGGAGATATTATAGATTATTGTTTTTAGTCAACTGTCCGAAGACAAGTCTGAACCTCACAATTGATACCAAGAAGGCACCACTTATAAGACAACTAGGTCAGGAGATAATGGGTTAGAGTGGCCAGTTCTTTTTCCCCTCCAGTGCATACATCGCCAACTAGTTACATATTACACTAGTCGAACTTCAGATATAAATGTCTAAATAATGGTTACTGAAAGGGACAAGTTTTCTCTCATTAATTTATTGCAAATAGAAAGTTTGTTTTATTTATACTGAAGTAAACAACATTTAATCACTTATAATATTTAATTCCTAAATTTAGTTATAAACATTTAGATTTCTACCCACTCCAGAGTCCCGCTTTCTTATATTAATGAAAACTTGACACCATTTTGTGACTTCTTTGGTGTAGCTTTTGCAGAGAATTATAAAAAATGTTGATTCAAATTATCTGTGATCATTATTTTTAATTATTCAATTTAGAGACAAGTGCATTAAGTAACTAAAGTCAAGCGTGCTTTAATCCATTCTGTACTTCAACAGGGAAGGATATATTAAAAAAAAGCATGGCCTATTCATTTTCCCGAATTCGGACACAGAATATATAATCTAGTAACTGTATTCATAGATCTAGGCCTACTTAAAATTAAGTCAGCACTTCATTTCTTCTCCATGTGCGAAGACTTTGACGTGATATTAAATTTGCAGTTCAGAACTTACAGATCCATCGTTTTCAAATCTTCTTTTACATTATCAGCAAAAATTCATATATATTGCTTGCTTGGTGAATCTACATTTTCCTTTAAAATTCTCATCGTTCAATTTAAATGGATAAAAATGAGTTTTGTACTGCTTTATTTTTATATTGCCACAATTATACATACCATCAACGTCTTCAATGTCCTCCATACTTATTAAATAATCATTTAAATCTTCCATTTCGATTGTTTAACTTTCTTTACGGAAGATATTTAGCTCAGTTTAAAAAAAAAAGTCAGGAAACAAACGATCAGCTGTTTACGGAGTTGGTCATCTTGTCTTTCTGTGCAAGATTTATACTAGGGTGATAGATTGTGTAACAATTATCATGTATAATTGTACAACTCTTATATGGGGCGTTCAGAGCACAAGGGAATCAAGTCCAGTTTTGGTCAATTGGAAGATGTTTCGTCTGTACATACCTTAGATGAGGCTACTTTCAGAGCATAAAAGAATCATGTTTTCACAATCTTTGCAATGTGCAGATGTTCAAAATCACGCTCACTTTTAATGGATATTTAACTATACATAAGAGACTTTAAGTCTAATTTTCTGAAATTTTTTTTTTGTGACTTGATTCCCTTGTGCTCTGAGCGCCCCATATATAGAATAGCTTATACACTGTTTATTAGTTACGTTTTATGTTCCAATGGTGTATAAGTCCTGTACAACCTTTATACTATACATAATTTATTAGTAAAATGAAAGTGTATACCTAAAAAGAAGTTGTTGTCCATATATAATGCTTTTAAGTACTGTAAGTACACATGCATTATTATTTCATTAAGAAGTCATTTCTAAGAAGATAGAATGTCAATTTTAAGAAAGAATATATTCCTGATAGATGTAGTTTTACGCTGCATGTTCTTATTCTTGAAGGTAGGTAATTGTAATATCTGGATGGCCCAATGACGTGATCTGCCTTTTATATCCAAAAGCCACAGCCGTCCTCATACAAAGAGAGCGAAACAAATCGAGCCTTTTGTAAACCGAATAATAAGGCAGTCCGCATGATGGAAGAGCTTTGCATACTGCCTACACCGCTAGTATCGTTAAATTTAAAAAAATCATGTTGAGTTCAGATAAGTTTGTGAAATAATATCATATAAATTAGTTTTTTTATTTTTCAGTCAATCACTTATCATGTTAAGATGGCAGAAATGGATTCTGTTACATCAAGATACAATGTTAATATATGTCACGAATATTTTCGACTTACTTTCAAGTCATCTTCAGGTGATAGTTTTCTAACAAACAAACATTTGAACTAGGTGAAAATATTATTTAAACACATTTATAAAACACTAATAAATAGTCTGACCATGCATACTTTACATAAAATGGTTGAATGGCGTACATAGTCTTAAAATTAAAATTGACATACAGATAGAAAGCCTTCCAATGAACATAATTATAATACAATATATTGAGAGGCATGCAGTGTGCCTGAATTTTGAAATTAAAATCGTTTAAAATTATTATATATAAAAAACTGAAGACTAGGCATGTTCTTTTTGACGTTCAGTGTATTGGAAGACTGTATGAAGTGGATGTAAAAGAAAATCTTGGTCTATTCGCTGTGATGAGAGGCATTATATAAAAGATGTACAGTGGAGGTTTTCAGATGATGTGGCCTTCTCATCATAATTCAGACACACTGCATGCCTCTCAATATATTGTATTATAATTATGTTCATTGGAAGGCTTTCTATCTGTATGTCAATTTTAATTTTAAGACTATGTACGCCATTCAACCATTTTATGTAAAGTATGCAAGGTCAGACTATTTACTAGTGTTTTATAAATGTGATTAAATAATATTTTCACCTAGTTCAAATTTTGTTTGTTAGAAAACTATCCTCTCACTTTGAGAGAGGAACAGAGATTGAGGGTTTTTGAGAATAAGGTCTTAGGAAAATATTTGGGGCTAAGAGGGATGAAGTTACAGGAGAATGGAGAAAGTTACACAACGCAGAGCTGCACGCATTGTATCCTTCACCTGATATAATTAGGAATATTAAATCCAGACGTTTGAGATGGGCAGGGCATGTAGCATGTATGGGCAAATCGAGAAATGCATATAGAGTGTTAGTTGGGAGGCCAGAGGGGAAAAGACCTTTGGGGAGGCCGAGACGTAGATGGGAAGATAATATTAAAATGGATTTGAGGGAGGTGGGATATGATGGTAGAGACTGGATTAATCTTGCTCAGGATAGGGACCAATGGCGGGCTTATGTGAGGGCGGCAATGAACCTCCGGGTTCCTTAAAAGCCAGTAAGTAAGTAAGTAAGAAAAATATCACCTGAAGATGACTTGAAATTAAGTCGAAAATATCCTTGACATATATTAACATTGTATCTTGATGTAACAGAATCCATTTTTGCCATCTTAACATGATAAGTGATTGACTGAAAAATAAAAAACTAATTTATATGATATTACTTAGTATCATTGTTTAATTTAAATTATTCAGAACTGGTTTTGCAGGACTCTAGTAGATACATTGTTATTTCTACAGTGTTGAAAATATCTTATCTTAGACAAGTCTGTGTAAATGAATTCCAATATGACTTTCTTTTCTTTTATTTTCAGTGAAAGTTGATCGAGAGAAGCAAAAAATATGTGTCGATGAATTAATGGAGGTGAGTATTTCAAGTTACTTTCTAATATTTTATCCTTAAATTTTAAATATAAATCTTCATGAAAGTGCTGAAAATTGAAAACAGGAGAAACTTCTACACGACTGAAGATAAGATGTTCAAAGTGAGACTTAACCACAGAATATGCTTTTCTTGAAAATTAACCCAGTTATTTTTAATATAGGGGCAGTTTTTATTTTTTTTATTTTTTTATTTTTTATTTTTTTTTATCTTCTTTTGCCTATTTTAAGGTTTAATGTCTTATTACGCTCTTTTGGATTTTGATGGAGATTTCTGCTATTATGTATGTATTAAATAAATCAGTACAGTGAAATATTGTGCTAATTGTGAATACAATATATTGAAAATATAAATGAAAACAATTTTTATTTTATAAATGGAGCACCTGTTACAAAAATTAAACGATATTTTTACATAATAGGAATCTCTATTGAGGATCTCACCCACATAAATACATTTACATTATTTGTAGTGACTTAAACTGATCAGTCGGCTGAGAGGGTTGGTGGGACCAGTTACTGTTATTGCACCTCACACCCAGAGGCAGTTGGTTTCTCTCACCTGAGAAGTTCAATTTCTAGAAATTCAAAAAAAACATTGCGTAGAGAGAGAAAAATAATAAATTCTCTGACAGATCGAATCATATTGAAAGCAGTTAGCAGGATGGCACATTAGTTTGTGCTTTTGTTACCGATATGAGTCCATCCACACAACAGCATGTTTTAAGTATACTCAGGTCACTTCAGTGGAAGTAGAACGATCTTTTTCAATGATGAAAAACATTCTCTCTGACAGGAGATAACTATGTCAGTTGAGAACTTTAAAAATTATCTTGTTGTAGCATGTAACCAAGAAAAACAAGAGCAAGTACCGTACTGAAATGTGGTTCATACTTACTTACTTACAAATGGCTTTTATGGAACCCGCAGGTTCATTGTCACCCTCACATAAGCCCACCATCGGTCCCTATCCTGTGCAAGATTAATCCAGTCTCTATCATCATATCCCACCTCCCTCAAATTCATTTTAATATTATCCTCCCATCTACGTCTCGACCTCCCCAAAGATCTTTTTCCCTCCGGTCTCCCAACTAACACACTTCATGCATTTCTGGATTCGCCCATATGTGCTACATGCCCTGCCCATCTCAAACGTCTGGATTTAATGTTGCTAATTATGTTAGGTGAAGAATACAATTCGTGCAGTTCTGTGTTGTGTAACTTTCTCTATTCTCCTGTAACTTAATCCCTTTTAGCCCCAAATATTTTTCCTAAGAACCTTATTCTCAAACACCCTTAATCTCTGTTCCTTTTTCAAAGTGAGAGTCCAAGTTTCACACCCATACAAAACAACCAGTAATATAACTGTTTTATAAATTCTGACTTTTAGATTTTTTGACAGTAGACTAGATGACAAAAGCTTCTCAACCGAATAACAACAGGCGTTTCCCATATTTATTCTGCATTTAATTTCCTCCCAAGTGTCATTTATAGAGGTGAAAATGTAGTTCATAGGTTTATTAAATGATATACATTAAATTACTATTTTGATGATTTTAGTGTCTATTTTCGTAATTTTTAAATGCCTATTTTTATTATTTTACTGCCTTTTTCCTGAATGATAAGTGCCTATTTTAACCAAAATAAATGCCTGAACTTCCGGACTCTAGTTGTATTGTATTGTATTGTTTATTAACATTCCATGGTATTCGTACATTGCTCCACACCTAGAATATGAAACAAGTCAAAAACTTAATACTACTATAAAGTCTTAATTTATAGTCACAGTCTAGTTGAAATATATACAGAAGTAGTTTACAATATAGTCTACTAGTACAACACAAAGTTTTAGTATCAATTTCATGAAGCGCTGTTGAATGTCATGAATTTACCTACAGAATAGAAGGCGTGAGAAATTACGAACTTACAGGAATACTGTTTGTTACTTACTTACTTACAAGTGGATTTTAAGAAACTCGGAGGTTCATTGCCGCCCTTACATAATTCCACCATCAGTCCCTATCCTACCATCATGTCCCACCTCCCTCAAATCTATTTTAATATTATCCTTCCATCTACGCCTTAACCTTTTCCAACTATGCATTTCTAGATTCACCCATGCATGCTACATGCCCTGCCATCTCAAACATCTGGATTTAATGTTCCTAATTATGTTAGGTGAAGAATACAGTGTGTGCAGTTCTGCATCGTCTAACTTTCAGTTATTTCGAGAGCAGACTGGATGATAAAAGCTTCTCAACCGAATAATAATACGCATTTTCCATATTTATTCTGTGTTTAATTTTCTCTCGAGTGTCATTTATGCTTGTTACTATTGTTCCAAGGTACTTGAATTTTTCCACCTTTTCAAAGAATAAATTTCAAATTTTTATATTTCCATTTCGTAGTATGTTCTGGTCACGAGACATAACCATATACTTTGTTTTTTCGGAATTTATACTTCCAAACATATCTCCTTACTTGCTTCAAGTAAAATTCCCATGTTTTCCCTAATCGTTTGTGGATTTTAGTGAAATCTAGGACTACTGTTACTAGGTACAGGCTAATAACTAAAATTTTTTTGGTATGCTAAGCCTCTTAAGAGCTTCGCCACTGATATTCGTGAAGACAAGTTTGCATCTACTGTAAAAGCTTCGTGGGATATTCTTTAAATGTGTGTGGTTGTGCATTTGTGTTAACACTGCAATTGGGTGTACTTCCAGTGGCAGTGATGTATCCCCAGTGGCTTGTTTTATAATTAAAAGGTAAAGCAAAACCATTTCTTTACATTTTCCTTAACATCCATTCAATGACTGTCGAAGGGGTAAAGATGAGAGTAAAATATATTTCAGGGGTGAAAACGTAGGGATGTGGTCTATGGTCAAGAAAAAATAACCATAATAGCACTGACTGCAGGCTAATATTTATATATGTTTTTACTGTCTGCTTTATTTTTCTAATTTGTTGGCAACACTGAATAAATCACGGGTGGTATAGTGCTTTAAGAATCTTGCAGGAGTATTTGAGATCTTGCTAAACAGCGAGACCTAGAACACAGGTTTTATTGACATTTCTTCAGTCCACTTTTTCAACTAAATTTGCAACAGAATCTTGTCAAAAATATATATATATTTCTCAATAATACCTACGTGAAGTCACGTCGCATTAAATTAAACTCTGTTATTCTGTGCACATTTTCAGGATGTAAGTGTGGACGAGCTAAGAGAGAACTTACCAGGACATCAACCTCGGTTTGTAGTATACAGTTATCGAATGGAACACGGGGATGGCCGTGTGTCGTATCCCATGTGCTTTATTTATATCACACCAAGAGGTAAGCTAATTTCTAAACTGTCAATATTTTAACCTGTGACGTCTTAAACTTCATAAGCTTCTCTGTAAAGAACTGGTATCATATTGAACTTTTGTAGATTTTTTAAGAAATATCACCAAAAGTGTAACATCTCTTTACTGACGACTGTTACAGCTTTTACACCCCTAATATCATCAATTTTCATTATGAATAGCATGTGAGTGCTAGTGGGAAATGATCTAGAGCAGGGGTGGGAAAAATGTTAGGGGCTCAACACGAGCAGTAAGACTGGTCTGAAACAGCAGCTCTGAACATTGGAAAGAGATAGCTCTTATCTACAGTGATGGATTTACAGCAGACATGTTCATTTGTACTGCTTACTACTGCTTGATTGTCCAGACAGGAAAAGAGTGGTATGTACTGCAGGAGGGGAAGCAAGTTGTTTTCAATCTTTAGTAGGACAGGAATTCCTGTCCTCACCAAGACGGAATGCTTAATACTAGTACTGCCCTCTGTAGTAGGTATAGGTGAGTGTGATTGTATTGCTCCAAAAAAGGAAGAAAATTTTCTGTTGCTTGCGCCATCATTGTTTTGTTAAAACAGTATAGCAAGTGTGCTCAGTTTATGGAAGTAGGCGTAGCCCTAAATTAAAACGTCCTGTCCATTTCATTTATTATACATTTTCGATGTGATGATGGCGATGCAAGTATCTGTATAAAGTAACTGAAGAGATCGACCAATGTGTTAAAGGAACATAACTGAACATAATATTATCTATCAAAATTTAATGTACTATTAAACAAACAATAATATACCTACGCAAGCGGAAATAATAATCATAACTAGAGACCAGATTTTTAGGTTTTTAAAAAGACCATTTTAGGTTTCTGGAATAGGTGAAAACAGGTTTTTTTTTACGTTTTATGTCCAACGTGTGAAAGGGGTCGCAAAAACTACCCATGTTGAAATTATAATATATTGTTTCCTGCAGATTGAAGAAACAAAGCATTTTGCCTCGACGAAGTTACCTAACCTCTGTATAGTACAAGGTCTTCATAATCTGCACTTATATCTTCCAGTAGTTTTTTAAACTGTGGATACACTGATGTGAAATTTTGTCATTTTTGGTCAAAAAATCGATTGTTTGTTTTTATCTTTAAAAAATTTTTTATGATCTAAAGATGTCCTCTGCCAATTTTCATGGCCACACGACTGGCATAACAGCTGTTTAGGGCCACATTTTTAAAAGGCTGCGCGCTCTGACTGGTAATTTAAATGCCCTGTCCACATCCACCACTCTGAATTCTGCGACCATTTTGGATATTACGCTGTATTTCATACATTATATAGAGCACAACTCTTGTCTAAAGGAAAATTTCACTTGTTGTTAGTAGCCAGAAGGTGTTTTCCATGCTTGGTTTTTGTTTGTAACACAAGAAATATTTGCAAGTTTCTAACAGTTTTATTGTTAGTGTTATAATAGTGTCTACAGTCTATAGTGATTTGTAAATAGTAGTTATCTAGTAGAGTGTTTTCATAAGTGTACTTTTTTTTTTTTTTCAGTTGTCTTTATTTACTAGTGTAGGTTAGGTGTGCAAAGCGTGGTAGTGTAGCCTATATAAGAGTAAGTTCTGCATACAATAAGCAAAGCCTATATATTTCAAAATGCCTAGAAAATAAAGAGACAGATATCTTGTTTCTCAGACTTAAAAAAAAAAAGATGAAAATAACTGTGGTAATAGTGATTGTAATGGTATAGGCCCAAATTATATTACCAAGCATGTAGGCCTACAAGTTGTGGCTAATGAAACTCAAAATGAATACAAATCAAACCAGAACTTGCGACAGAAATATTTGGAAAGGAATTTCCCTGAAGTGATAGTTCAGGGCACTGCAGAAAGGAAATACAGTATTATTGATAGCAGCATTCTCACCAATTTATTTCTGGTGTGTTGTGTTCTGAATGTCACAATAAATCACTTTCTATAGATATTGGGAATGGTTATGGGTTTGCACACAACTTAAAAATTGTCTGCAGTGAGTGTAAATTCCCAAAGAAATCAACAGTTTTCATATCTAAACCCATTGAAGATGAAATTTCCAATAGGCCTGGATTTGATATCAATCAGAGAATGGCACATGCCTTCTTGCAGTTTGGAAAAGGGCATGCTGCAATAAAATCATTTGCAATGGTTATGAATGTCACCCATGTCAGATTATTCATACTATGGTCATGTGAAGAAAATTGCCCAAGCTGTCAATACTACAACTGAGATTTTACTGCAGGGTGCTCGCAGTGAAGTCGCCAAGGCATATAGGTAATTGACACGACTGATATTCTGGACTTATCAGTAAGCTATGATTCAACATGGCTCACCAGAGGTCATAAATCACAGTATGGTGTGGCTGTGTAATCGACATCCTCACAGGGTATGTAGTTGATTTTCAGGTGATGTCTAAATTTTGTTGTGTTTGTAAATTAACTGCAAAGGATCTTGGAGCAGAATCACCAGAATTCAACATATGGATAGAAGATCATAGTGAAGTATGTGAAATATATCATACTGAATGCTGCAGTGTTGTTGTGGGAATGATCACCTACCTATGGTTTTCGCTACACCACTGCACTTAGTGATGGTGATGCGAAAACTGTCAGCAAACTCGGTGAGGTGAAACCATATGGTGAAGAGAGGCAAGAATGTGTGAACCATGTTGGCAAAAGGTTAGGTTGCACTTCGGAATGTTGTCACCCTGTGACATGCACAGGGTGTATGTCTTGGCGGCAAGGGTCATGATACTAAAAAGCAGTCCACTATAGAGAAATTGCAGCGTTATTACAGAAACGCCATTATAAATAATCTAGGGAATGTGGAAAAAAAATGAAAACAGCTATGTATGCAACTCTGTTTCATAGTACATATTTCCACAGATCAAAAACCACAGCATACAAAATGTCCCCCTATTGTAATATCATAGTGTTTATATAATCAAGCCTGGCTGAGGGAAAGAATTCAATTCCTCATTCTAAAGGTGTGGGCATTCCATTGAAAGAGCCATACCTGTGCAAGATTTTGCCTGTTTATCAAAGACTTGCTACTGACTCTCTCTTGCAAAGATGTGTGATGGGAAGAACCCAAAATGCAAATGAGAGCTTGCACCATATGATCTGGACAGGTGTCCGAAGGAAATATTTGTTTCCAAGCGACATGTTGCAATAGCTGTGGGCCAAGCAGTATGCGACTACAACCACGGAACCACATACACAACAACAAAAACACAAGAAACAGCTGGAATGTCACCTGGTACAATAACAATTGCATTAGGAGCTATGAGAGACAGCGAGCGAAAGAGGCATGGCGAAAGATGATCAACTGCGACATTCCAGGAAGCTCGAAGGAGAGTGAAACGAGCCAGGATTAGGTTAGAAGAAGCTACCAAGAAGAAAGAAGGTCCTTCTTACAAGGCTGGAGCTTTCTAAATGTGAGTTTTGACAAACAGCGTGTGTTTACTTTCATTATCATCATTCCAAACTTTGAAATCAATTTTCTCCACTTTCATTTTCTGTAAATTTAGCTACTCTTTCTATAAATTTTGTACTACATGCATGATTTTTTGTAGAGGTTTTTGAATGTGTTCTTAACAAAACTTACTATCAGGATTGTACCTAACACATATTTTTTTTAATATTAATTTTTTATGCTCGAGCTGAATTTTTTTCTTCTGTTTTTACATTTTAATGCAAAAAATATTTTTTATTATTGTTTTAGTAAAATAAAAAAAAATTGTATATATAAATTCCACAAGGGTAGCTGCCCTTCAGTAAGGGTTGCCAGAAGACACAGCACACTAAACAAATAAAAATAAACATTTGTGTGATGATTGTTATTTTCAAATGGAAGCTACCCTTGGGAAAGTACGTTTATTCAATAATTATTAGTAATCAGATAGAATATAAAGAAATTTAGGTGTACAGGTTGCGTAAAATCTGAACAGAATATTTCATTACGTCTACAGCAATAATTTTCAAAATTTTTGAAGGAATTCAACTGAGAATTTTGGAATTGTTCCCTTTGCTCCGAACAATAACCCAAATACTTCAATCTGTCCTTGTATATGATAATAATCCCTGAAGTATTCAATTGTAAGGTCATAGATGGTCTTCTTTTCTTCATGTACTGCTATGGGTTGTTCAACTGCAGTTTCAAAGTGCACAGTGGGTTCGATGATAATTGCTGTGTCATTTCCTCTATTAATGGCAATGATGTCAACTCGCCAAGAACTTCCATCTTTTACAAGACAGTGGACTTCTTGGTGAACCTCGTAGAAGGAAGACTTTTAGCAATAAGTTCTTGTATTGCATGGTGTCTAGTATTCTGGATGAGAGTTCCATGTTGGCAGAATCCCAGAATGTGGGATAAGGTTTCTATCTCAGTGCAATGTCTGCACTGGGAGCCATCCTGAGATCGACCTGGGATGGCACGCACGTTTGACACTTGTCCTATCATTTTAATTGCCTCCTTTCACTCAGATACAGAGAGACCATCTCTTGTTTTTATCCAACGGTTAGCTAGCGTGTATTCCTGAAATAATGACACATCTCTGCCTTTCTGCTTGAGTGTGCATCATTTTTTATATTCCTCATCTCTTAATATATTTCTCAACGTTGTACTAGTTATTTTTTTAGTTTCTGCAAGCAATTGTTCTCTTTTTATGCTCAATTTATTAAGACAGTTATTAGCCGCGGGTTCTAGATTTCTTGATGCATTAACATGACAGTTATTAATGGTTTCCAATGTAAGGCAGTTATTATACCGTTGAAGTAAGTTTTGTTTCTGAGGGTCTGACAAGTATGTAAACAAAATTTCAGGCCAAAATACTTGAATCTGTGGGAGGAGTAACAATTATTGAAAACCTAAATTTAAACAATTTGAAATTACAAAATTATTAATAATTCATACATTTATGCACCAAATGAGATGAAATTTTGTACAGAGACTATTTATATGCAGCAGGACAACTGTAAAAATTTCAGAGTTCTACCTATAATAGCTTAAAAAATTGAAATATCATATCAGTGTACCCTTAATGAATTTTATTGTATTTTGTTTGCTGTACTGATCACTGCATCCGTAACATGTTTCAGATTTAAAGTTTTTTGCATATAAGGCTTTCTGGTGTATTAATGCAATGGAACATGATAGTTTTTCATCACATCCAGTTTGATAGTTTTTCATCACATCCAGTTTCTTTAAAAAATGACACCAATCTGCTGAGGAATCCTTTTTCCCCTCCAACCATAGCTGGTGCGTCATCGGTGGCGATTGACGTGAGTGATTGTGAGACAGCCAACATGCGAAAGATTTTGTGATCCAAACCGGAAGTTAGCTCCAATCTGTAGCTGAGATCATGCTAAGCATGTGTTATTGATTGTTCTATTTATTTATGGTTTCTTACAATCCTTTATATGTCCATTTAGTCTTTCTTGGTGTTTTAGTCTTAATATATTCAATATATTTAGGCATATCAATTCAGTTCACAGAAGAGTGATAAACATAAACATCTGTAAGCTCAGGATGAGAGACATGGGTATTCCTTGTGGTTTGTTCAGAGATAATTAGATGGGTATACGACTTGGAAACCTACAGACAGGAAACAGAGCTCCATTATCGCCAAGAATCATCTGAACACAGAAAATTACACTGACAAAATCGCTATTATCTATCACAGTGATTTTTTTCGGAGCTGTGACAGTAAAACGCTGTCACATCCAACCTCTATTCCAACAATAAAAGCGAGTCACCATAGACTATGCTTGAGATATATTAGATATATGCTGCATTACACCCAGAGTGTAAATCACAAACGTTTTTTCTTAAATTACAAAAAATAAAATAAAAGAAGAACCCATTGGAAAAAAATAAATTATTCTGACAGCCAAGTTGCCGTTCAAAATTGCTAATTATATGAAGTTGAGTACCGTAATCCAGAATTGTATACCAGACATTCCTTCTAGCATTCATCTGCCACATTACTATATAATATGACTTATTTAATTCAAAGATAATTGATAATGATGATGATCATCAGGTTCATTTTAAAGGCATTTATCTATTTGAAAGAACTGTAATATTTTTTAATTTTTCAGAAATTAGATATTGTTTAAATTGTTGAAAAACTATGTAATATCATAAGAGTAATGAACTTCTTGTCATTTTAGGCACGAACAGCCATTGACTAATACCCGCACATTCGTTCAAGATCAGGGAGAATGCAACAGAATTTTACTTACTAGCCGTACCCGCGTGCTTCGCTGCACTTGTTATAAATAAATGTCATTGACTTAAATCTGTTGTATTTCCAAACACAGCTTTGTTATTGTTAGTGAATAATTAAATTTATTATCAATTATAAACCGTTTGCTCCTGAATTACTTTCAAAGTTGTATTTAGAACTATGAATATAACTGTTATTACCATGCAATAGCTTCTGGAGTTGTTCGATTAATTCTACTTTTAAGCTTGGTATTATGTTAGACCTAACAGCATTTGAAATAGAATATATTTGTGAGAACTGAAGGTTGTTACTCTCAGCTGGAAGAAGGCTTTGTCACCAAATGCTACCATTTGAAATAAGGTGTTGTACTGCCCTATATTATTTAAAATGTGTGTTGATAACGGATGTATTACTATAAGTACCTACCTAAGTTTTTAATTGGTTGTGGGGGCTCTTGATTCTCAGGAAGAAAAACTTTTCCAGCAGCGCAACATATTCAAGACTAATTTACAAACATGTTAAACGAATTATTCTTGCAAAGAAAACAGATGCTCCCTACACCAAATAGTCGTATTTCAATTATGTAATTACTTCATAGTTTCATCTGGTATTGTATAACGCTATGACTGAAATATCTATGTTGTTAATTGTTTTATTGTAACATTCAGTCATAACTGACCGAGTATATAAGCTCTCGCGCTCAGAGGAGTGGAGTTTGGGGTTTGTGATGGCCTACAAACCACAAGTGATGCTAAAGATGTTTCTTTGTTAATTATTCAATATGGATATTGTGCACTACATAGAACTGTTACCTATTAAGTATACATTACCGTAGCTCACCCAAATACGTAATTAAGCAATAAAAATATGTACTGTTATGTTACTGAATAATTAATACTTAATATGTACCACGTGTATATTTATAAAATTATTCCATCTCCGACTTTCATTCTTTCATAAAAAAAAACGCAACATAAATCAGACATCAAATTTCAGTACGGTACCTCCAAATAGGATTAAATTTAACTGCAGTACATATAGCTAATTATTAGTTTCGACAGTATATAAAGTTTTCTGTTTAGTCTTACCTTATATGAATTTGTGTCCAGTCCTCGATTCACTCATGAGCTTCTGTAATGACATAAAATCTACGTCCATCTAAAGGAACTACACTTCACAATGATGAAAGAATTATTTAAATCTATTAAATAGTTTCTTGAGATTGCCTCATACAAACACACAAACATTCTCTCTTTATAATATAATAATATTTAGTATATTATAAACACATCCTATCATCCGTATATTAATCCGATTGTTGTCCAAGGACTCCAAGGCCTCCTTAAATGCAGATTCATTTGTTTCATCTTTATTACTCGTATATTAATCTGACGTGGCCATGATATAAAAAAGCATTGTTACTATCTCGCGATATGGTAATGCAGAATTCCTGCATGGAAATATGTACTTCAGTACATCACAGTCCTATCAAAATTTTGCATAGAATAAAACTTATCGGAAATCATTTTTAAAGAAACTTTTGTTATGTAATATCTTTCATAGAATTCAATAATAAGCGAGATATTTCGATTTATTTAATTAAGGCCCCCTTATAAGCCCCCCCTTGTAAATAAAGTATTTTGAATGACATATAGCCTAAAATCTAAGTTACAGCGAACGTAATGTATATCCCAATTTTCATATAAATTGGTTCAGCCATTATCGCGTGAAAAGGTAACAAACATCCAGATAGACAGACATTAAAAAAAACGATTTTCGGTCTCAGGATGGTTAATTATACATGTTAACACCAATTATTTTTGGACAATCGAAAATTACCAGAAAAATTATGGTTACAGATTTATTATTAGTATAGATTACTTGAACTTGGTTTTAAGATAATATCGAAATCAGTAAATTTAATATTCAAGAATAATCGCATTTTTAAAGAGAAAGAAGGTTGGCGTTAATATTTGCCATTGCTTGGCCATGCCATCGAGATGAGCTAACTAATTTATTAACAGACATCAGTGAAGACATACAGTCATCCTTACTTGTATGCAAACGAGAATCGAAAACGCAAGTGAATCGTATGTTGACTGTTCTTAAATATTGATGGAGTCTGATTTGAAGACCAATGATTCTACAATACCCTAGAGTTATAAAATAGTAGTTTACGCCCAATTTTGGGGACTATAATGCATTGATTACTGACTGGTACTACATAAATATTTTTTTTTATTTTCCTCGTCATCGGCGTCGTCATCATCATTATTATCATAATCAATAATTCTTTTATTGTATTTGTTTTTAACTCTGTTTCCACTTTACCATTGATTGCCACTTTGTGCTCCATGGCATTAGAAACTTTCTTGCCTCGTGACAAATGGGAGTACAACCAGTGGCGGCCGAAGGCCATTCTGTCAAGTGGGGCACAACCTTAATGATGAATCCTGAAAATTAAAAACATATAAAACCAATTTATGTGCACTAACCTTTCTAATTTTTGTAGATGAGCTCCATTTTTCGGTTCTTTCTGCGAGCAAAAACCTCTATAACTCTATTGTTGAAGTTCGGAATAGAATGTAGCATCTTTCAATTGAGAGCACTGCTACCCCCAGAGGAAAGTTAAATGGAATTCTAAGTGTAATTCACAGAAATGTGCTGATTCTCACTCGTTCGTACTCACAGATCACGCAACTGCCTGTCTTTTTACTACTGCAGCACTAGACTTGGGGAAACTCAGTTGAAAACTGTAGTGTGCACTGAAGGCGACAAAACGCCCGCCAAGATTCTCTATTGTCAGTGACAAAGCTTTTTGAGAACTGCCAACTTCATGTATTTAATGTAAACTTTCTTTTTTGGATACGATGGAAGCATTAAAGTTTACAGAGAGCATTAACAACATAACTGTGACAAATGAATATATATATACAGTACATACAAAGTGATTTATACAATGAATCGAGCTTCTAAATTAATAAACTTACATTTAACGTTTTTCATGTCAAGTTTAGCTGTAAAATGTTGTCTGCTATGCAGCAAGTATCAACACCCCTAAAAATGGCACGCAGCTAATTGGAGTGTTCCTAAACTAAAGAGACTTGGTGGGCACGGAAAATACAGTGCCCAAAGACACACGGTCTGAGGCAAAGAGCTCTGCCTTCCTACAACTCACACCCCCATCCCTTCCTCGTCCATTGCTGGGCACGAGAAGAGAGAGCCCATTTTATTACCTGCTCAGAAAACTTGGGTTTCGTAGACTACTACAGATTCTGAAAACATTAGTAGCAATCAAAATGTGAAACTCTTTAAGTTATCATTTCATAATGCAATTAAATTGTATTATAATATCGTCATAATACGATAATAAAAATCATTGGGAGGGCACGTGCCCATGTGCGCCTTAATAAAAGCTGCCTCTGAGTCCAACTCAGCCAGTTGCGATATTTTTCAGACATATGGCATCTTTGTAGTGGGAGGTTGGTTGATGATACTATGAAACCATGTGATAGTGAAGGGTTACAGAACTGAGAAGGAAGTGGGTTTTGTAATAGGTACTATCCTGGCATTATCTGGAGAGACTTAGAAACCACGAAAAACCCAAGTCATGATAGTCTTTGAATCAAACCCCGAATATAAGACAGGTGTTTTAACTCCCTACGCCAGTGGTTGTCAACTGCGGTGTATTGGTGCGCGGGCACAGTTCCAGGGCAAGTGCATTGCTGGAGCGAGCAGCATAGCAGTACCCATCAAGGTCTTACGAATAACGGTGGCAGCTAGACGGTTTCATGACTTGAACCTGAGATTCCATGATTTGGAAAGTCTTGAATGTGTTTTTTAAATATTCGGGACTCCATATTCCATGGAGATTGATTGTGTTTCAACTGAATTGCTGTTGGAACTCTTGGCTCTACAATGTGATCGGAAATTGAAGGAGAAATTTGCAACCAAGAAAAGTTTGTGTGACTTTTATAACAATCTTCCACAGGTCCGATTTCCACGATTGCACAGACATACTGCTCGAATCTTGTGCTTCTTTAGGTCAACATACATTTGCGAACAGCACTGCTACTTACAGACCTGTGACTAAATCTACGTATTACTCTGTGAAGAGATTTATTAAATCTACATACTTAGACTTCAACAAACAAAATTTGATAACTCAATCCCAAGGGAAAAAATGGAACTCTGCATCAAAATCCACAGTTAATTCCCGATTTACCACGAAAATCGTCTGTAGCTGCATTTAGATTGGCAACAGGCCATGATTGTTTGGCCAAACACCTGCATAGAATTGGAATATATTAGTCCCCTAACTGCCCATTGTGCAACTCAAACCAAGAAATGGATTCGGAGCACCTCAAAATCTGTGCTTCAGTGGCTGGTCATGATATCTTTGAAAAATATTGGAGTGCAAGAGGTCAAATGACTTTATTGTCAAATGCCTGGCATTAGAAAACAACAACATTTGCGAACAGTTTTTTTCTTTGATGAAAATTAACAAACTTCGACATAGAAATCAACTGTCAGATCACAATTTAAAATGTGCACTGAGACTGTGCACCACTCATTGTTTCCAAACATTGAGAAGTCTGTGGGTGAAAGAGAATTAAAAAAATCCCGAAAAATAGCTGCCATTGTTGAGTAAACTTCTATTCGTGTTTCACAAATAGTAGCAATATTTATGTTTATTCTCTTTCTTTCATAAACATTTATAGTTTCTCATTTCAATTATTTATCTCCTTTCAAACCTAAAATAGTACCATTCATTATATTCATGGTTTAGTTAATGCATATTTATGTATGTAGTGGCAATCGGTATTTAATTAAAAAATATATACAAGGTTTATATTAATTTGAATATTAAGTATTATACATCTTGATTACACAACTTTTAACACTGTATCACTTCGGAATATGTATTATATGTCTTTCTCGTGTTAAATTCTATTGTACCTGGTTAACATGTTTCGGCCTGTAACGGGCCTTCTTCAGAACTGGTTGTTGCTGGTCTTGGCACCTTTTGTTTTGTTTCTTGTGGGGGTGTGTTTGTGTAGTGTAATGTGGAGTCAAAGAGTGTGTGTTCTGAAATTGAGTTGTGTGTTGAGAATTTCATTAGAACAATACGAAATATACAGAAACACAAAAACACATCCAGATGAAATTCTCAACACACAACTCAATTTCAGAACACACATATTCTTTGACTCCACATTACACTACACAAACACATTCTCACAGGAAACAAAATAAAAGGCGCCAAGACCAGCAACAACCAGTTCTGAAGAAGGCCCATAACATGCCGAAACATGTTAACCGGGTATGATAGAATTTAACACGAGAAAGACATATATTACATATTCCGAAATTAAGTATTAATTGAAATTGTGCCAGTAATATGTAACAATTGTGTTGCTGCTATTTAATATCTTATTCTGTTTGCATATGTTAAATATTTTAATGCAATAATAAAGTTAATGTTAATTTATTCAAATCATGTCCAATGTCTTGCTCATTATTCATTAAAAGCAAACACACCGCCACTGCACCTCTGCTTCATTACCACACACTCGGTTGTTCAGGGCAAGCAAGCGAGCTAGGGAGACGCACGGTGCAAATCAGTTGATGACCATTGCCCTACACTGTCGTGCTTGGTTGCTTTGTTAATTTTTTCTTAATATTTTGACAGATAGTCAGATGGAGCTTCAGATTATGTATGCTGGGACAAAGCTGGCATTGCAAAAGGAAGCAGATCTCACACGGGTGTATGAGGTTCGAGAGCTGGATGAACTGACGGAGCAATGGCTTCAGGAGAAACTCAGTAAATGAATGGCCGAAGGTTAAGGAAGGATGAGAGATTTAGAAATAGTGAGAGTTCAGTTGGAATGATCTAGTTAATATGCACTGAGTGCATCCCATTCGAAGGCATTTCTTGAGATATTTTATAAGAATAAGTAACAATCCTCAGAACACTTATAATTAAATTTTACATAGTAAAACCATTGTATGTATTTGAGTGATTTTTATACTGTGTTATGGAATGAAATGAAATGAAACTAGTGTAAACATTCCTTGAAGACTTTGAGCTGCAGTGTTTTCATCATATTACCATTTTTTTTTTTTTTTTGCAGGCTGTAATCTGACTAAATCACAGATCCAGCTGATCACGTGTGTAAAAGTTTATAGATTCTTAATATTCCAAATCTTAGTAAAAAATAATATTAAAAAAGCGAATGTGATTCTTATGGGATTATACAAAACAATTCAAGATAAGTACGATAGTAATAAAATCATATCAAAACATAACTCAGCGGAATATAGAATATATGATCTCATTCTTATCTCTTGTGTGAAGTACGTGAAATTCCAAATTACTTCTGTATATGGTCAGAAGATGGCACTATAGAAAGTAGTAACACAATGAAACCACTGCTGCTTAAAAAGTTTATAAAAGTTTCGAAATAATGGACTAAATTCATTACTACATGACCTAAGTATGTGCAGTTTTAATGCAATTATTATTGCATTGCAATAGTTCAGGGATATAATAAGTGAGGAGGGGTAGCAAACAATTGGGGCTTTTAGCATATGTCAAGACATTTCTCTGAAATTTTGGAACTACTCACAGTTTCCACCATGAGAATTGTATCACCCAACTCAAATGTTCAAACATTAAGAAATATTTAAGATATAATTTCATATGTACCTTATAATTCGTTCAGGGAATGCCGATTGTCCTGTGAAACTTCGGCTTTTTTTTTAGCTTAGGTAAACTAATTGAACATTATACAACATTTTTTGAAACCAGTATAGAGCTTGTCTAGAAATTGTTTTCATTTTTCTGTTTCAATTCCATTTCCAGAATGGCACTAGATCTGACGTGTTCATAAAATATAATAACCTACTTTTGATGCTGTAAGTAGTGTGAAATTTGAGTCATACTCGTATATTAACCTAGATGAGTATTTCGTTATCAAAGATTCTTTAGATTACAATTTATAAACAGTGATGATAACCAGATTTTAATAGAAAATAGGCGACAGTTTTGAAGAATATGGGCAATGAAGTGCAAAATTTTTCCACATTAATATGTTCTTGTTTAAACTTAGCAGTTTCAAATTAATTTGTAGAAATGGTTGTTTCCTCAAATGTTCTTGAAGTGGAAAGATAATAAGCAACTCCCGTACAATTTAATTGATACAGAATTACCGATTTAAATAAATTTGTCTTCTATGTCTTACAAACATTTATTCCATTCATTGTAATAATAACTTGTTGAAGAATGCAATGGGTCAGGAAGTAACAAATTAAAATTTTAAATTTGATCCCGAAATTGTATATATAAACCAACTTTTTTTAACTCATTACAAATAATGATTTCGTTGATAGATATTTACTTGTATATGTTTCTGTTCCTTATTCTAGTCTGAGATATCTATCAATCCTGCTGACTGATTCTCAGAGAAATGTCTCACTACATTTAAAAGAAATCAAAATTATCTTATCAACCAAGTCATAAAAGCTTGAACTCTAATGCATTATACTAGAGTCCGTAAAAATACTGCTCTTTGAACTCAGGTCATGTGGAAATTTGTTTCAGGGCATGATAAGTTCCTAATATATCACATAAATTCATGACAGTGATGGTAGTGTGAAAAGTGACAAACTCATTTGTGTGTATAAAGCTAGAGCTGCTGATTAAACAGAAATACGATTTCTTATCATAAATAATGTATTACATATACATATACATATACAAATATAATTCTCTCTGAACGTCCCATCCCTTTCATTTTGGAATGATAGTGTTGTTGCTTCTATTCCTTCGCCTTCATATGCCATGGTAGAAATTCACTCGTTATTTGTTCCATTGTGCTTGGTTTTTTGTATTATAGAAACGTATCTAGTTTTCGAAGTTTAAATTTTTGATAGACTGTACAAGAAAGAAACTGAATTGTTTTTAGTGGACGAATATTCGTATTTCAGATTAAAATTTATGAAAGATACAAAGAAGAACTATACATTTCTTGTATGTAGTAGATAGCTGTGTGTACACATTTAGAACATGCATCAATTCTAAATTATATTATCCCTTAAGATTTATAACTATTTCCTCTTTAATTACAGTGGTATATTCATTGTACAATATGTATATAACTCTGGCCATTGGCTTAAAGACGAGTCATTCATATAAAATCACGTATCTTTTTTTATTTACATTATGTGAGTTTTATATACATATTTCAGCCATGTTCCTGATCTCTCCATAATTTTGACTATTTTATATTATACAGGATTGGGCATGAATAACCGACTCACCTCATCTTGTCAGATATTCACACTCATCTGGTCTGAAACTGTTCTTTCTCTTATACTGAAACCATTCTTGAGATGAGGCAGGGCGATTATTCATGCCCAACCCTGTATTATATTCATGACTCCCATATGGGACTGGTGGCCACCCAACATCGTGATAAATTTGGGAAGCTATAATAGATAGTGAACTCTGGTTTTGTGGCTGAGGGGATCATCGTGCTGACTACACGTTATCCCCTTACTGGTTGGATGATCGTTCACCTCTGTTGAGGCATGTGGACGTGGTGCCAACGCCTGTTGGTTGGCTTTGGCCCTTCATGGGCTGTAGTGCCACGGATTATATATTTTTTATTATATTATTATTCATTAATCCCTTTTATTTATTATATTGTACACAGCAATCTGTGTCCATAAATTATTTTTAAAATTATTAATATGATAGGTAATATTTTACCACCGAATATGTTCAAAAGCTAAGTGCCATATGGAAATACTTTTCACAGTGAATTATTTCTAAAAGTTGTAAATATAACAAAGATAAACATATTCCCTTGATTGTGGGCTATTGTAAAAGCCTTTTCATTTAAAATTCTAACCATCTATGTATATACATAATGTAATAATATAAAGAGAAACTTCTGTTTGTCATACAACACAGGAAAACTTAATGATTTAGATGTTGTATATCTGAAATATTAAAAGAAAAAGTCTGTTCCTGCTTAAATTACTGAGTTATGTTGCGATTCAGTTTCATGTTGTAAGTCTCATTTTCTTAGTATAAGTGTGAAAGCATTTGATAAGATCACATAGAAACAAATGGGCAGGTTTGAAAGATAATGAGTTCGAATTCAAATGGTTGAATGTAAAGAGTCTATCACGAGGACTGTTGCTGTACAGCCTTCTAAACTGCACCAGTGATAGGTAGCTTACTAGCAGTAAGGGCAGATGATTGTTGCCAGTTTTATTGGGTTGATGTTAAAGTTCGTAGCACTTTTTTCGCTGTGACAAAAGTTATTTGAAATAAATAGAAGACAGAAATGAATCAGTAATATATTATTCTCCTACATTATCTATGATTCTGCCAAAACTGGAGTAATTTTTCGATTCCTCATCTGGAGAAATCTGCTGGTTTGGAGCAAGCCAAGTTTGTAAGGCATCTTCGTTATCAAAGGAGGTCCCTTGAAGATTGTCGGATAGAGAAAGAAAAAGGTGGAAATCTGAGGGAGCAAGATTGGGAGAATATGGGGGTTGTGGGAGCAACTCCCAAGCAAGCTTCTGGATAGCTGCTTTCGTCACGTTCCTGGAGTGCAGGCATGCATTGATGTGTTGCAGCAGCACTTGACGCAGTCTTCCCGGTCGTTTCTCTTCAATTGCGGCTGCAAGGTGTCTGAGCGTTGGAAATGTTACATTCCTGAGAAGCAATTTGTAGAACATGACACCTTCTTTATCCCAACAGACACATAACATCTTCTCCTGTGGATGGACAATAACTTTTGTGCAGAATGTTGTGTGTTGCAATGGCAGAACGTTTTCTTGCTTGGCTTTCTCCGATGGCATTCTCCCCATACACAGTACATGTGTTTCGAGCAGTCTCTGCTGCCTTTGCTGCTCTATTAAACTCAAATAGAAGAATATTTCGGAAGTGTTCTTTTTTTTTTTTTTTCCACTTACCACTCCATCTCCTTTAGCCCACAAATAGCACAACATTTTTTCAAATCAAAATTTAAGGCGTATTTACAAACATAACCTTCCAAATAAAAAATTACAAACTATAAACAATCTCTTAACAATGCAGCATTGTGATGATGAACGAAAATGCTACGAACTTGTGCATAAACCCAATAATTATCTTTTGTCTATGTAAGCAACCAGTCATGAGACTGAATCAGGTTTCTCTGCAACCTGGTGTCCTTGAAAGACATGTTAATATGTTATGGGCTTACAGTGTCCTATTTTTCACTATATTGTAATATGATACTTTGTTTGTAATGTGACTTAATTTGTGATTAATCTATTTAGTCCATTTCTCACAGTGAAATCCTTACAAAATATAAGTGAGTTATTCTTTACTTTCTGTGGGTAAAGTAGTAAATTATACTTTAAAATTAGGATTTTCTGATTTTTGATCGTAATAATGAGCATGCCTTTAGTGTATTTTTGTTATTGTAACAAATGAAAACAAGTTTAGACTATATTATTCATTACTCCATGAATGATAGAGAACTTGTGTCGAAACATAGTTGTTGTAGACTATTATATAAGGGTGTATTAATTTTGTAATTCCAGTCGTATTTAAAAATCAGGGTTGCCAGCCTCTTGAGACAGAAATCTACACTTTTGGAATAAATATTTCGATAGATAGAGAGGAAAATGGGTCAACTTTATAAAGGATACAGTACGTGTTTGCAGTTGATGTAAGGAAACCATAATACCTAGTAGGTTCTAGTGTTACCCATTGTTAAAAAAATATATGTACAGTTTTAGATTAAAAAAATGACGTATTGCCATATGCCAAGTTCCCTTTGGAAGATTTTTGTTTATTGTATGAGAACTAAGGTTCACACGTGAAGGAATTTCTTATGCAGGGCTCCACTCTGTTTTTTCTTTGTTTTATTTGTTTATTGCTTTTCTATCTATTTATACGTCAAGTGTTGTGAATAATCTATAACGAAGATATATTCAAAGAGGAAATTAGATGCAAAATAAACATCCTTTCCTTAGTCGTGTAAACCAGGCGCTGCCCGAAGTGGACTTAGACAAATTCATGCTACAGGAGAGCGGTCATTTTTATGTCTAAGGCTATACATAAATTTAATTTCAGCTTAAAGTATATATTTTTACTCGACTGAGAGTGAATGTGTGACAAAAATAGAGTCTATTTTCTTCTTTCTTGACACTGTTGTCATATTAAAAATAGAGAGTTTTGAAGTTTTGAGAAAACTAAATAATGAAATAATAAAAATTGTGTATGCAATTTTGTAATCTCATTTCATCCATTTAATACGAATTACATTAAATATTCATTCAGTTTTATATACTTTTTTAAGAAAGACTGAAATGAGAACAATTAAAAAATGAAGTGGTAGAAATTACTGCAGTTAGATGTGAGAGCATAATATTTCGGTAAATTTAGGCCTACAAAAAATCAGTGGGTTGGCAACCCTGTTAAAATAATGCCGCTTGTTCCTTTTTTAAAAATAAACAAAATTTTTAATTGCAGTCGTTCTGAATGGCTTTGGAAGTGAATGAGTGTTCTATTAATAATTAGTAATGATTATTTATATCCCATTATTTTTTAAATTATTTTAATGACCTTTTATAATGTTGCATTACATCCTGATAAGTAATATTTCGCATTTGGCCTTGCTGTAAGGATTTCTCTTATTGTTTAGTATTAGGGTGTTATGTGATTATCTCAACATTAGACTGTTTAACACGTGTAATAAACTTTTTATTAACATTAGACCAAATTGCGAATGTAACCATACATTAAAAAAATTTGCTCAGTTCTTTTCTTCGAACGTATTACACTACATTTATTGCATTTGTAACACTTCCAGTTTTTTTCTGCATAAACTGTATTAGCATGTACAGACCGATTATTTAGTCCTGACAGCTCGGCGATGTGAAAGAGGGGAAGTAATAAGAGTAGTGGGGAGAGCCCAGAGTAGAGATAGAAGCGAGCGGTCAGTAAAGAAATGCAGTACAGCTTAACTGTACTGGAAACACACTGCTCTATAGCACGTGTAACATCCGATCGCTCTGAATGCAAGTGACTGACTAACCCGAACACCCCTTGGCATAACTTTATGGACTACCCAGGTGCACATTGTCAACACTGTCAGGACTAAATAATCATACTGTACTAAGAGTAGCTATTTAAAATTTATTTCATCTAAGAGAATTTTGTTCCAATTTTAATCTGAATATTATTGTTCATGTGAACCATTTTCACGTGAATAGATTTTAAAAAGTTCCTATTGTTTATTCATCTTACCAATTTAACATGTTCAGTGTACTTGTTTGTGGCCTGTGGCCTTGCGAGCCATAGCTTGCAGATCCCTGAAGCATCGGACTCCTCTCATTTAACATGTTCAAGTTAGGTTAACTATTTGTGTGATACTTGATTGTCTGTTTATTTTCTTGATATTTGTTTTTTATGTCATTGTTCACTGATTTCATGGAATATTTGTGGAAGTCTTATATCAATAACAGACCACTCTTTAAATATCAAAATTGTGCATTGAGAAATATACAGTAGTTATGCATAACATTTATATCAATATATTTTCAATTTGCATGGACATTTTCTGATGTGCAGTCCACATATGATCAGAATCAAGTGTAAAATAGCTAAGTGACATTAAAACTATGCTTTTCTGTTCTTTAAATCTCTACTTCTAAACAGGGTAAACATGAATTTACCAAAGAAAGTACGTGTATGGCATTTGTATGAATGTCACTAATTTCTAGGCCACTTTTCTCTACAATCAACAAATTGTACAATAATGGTTTTGATATTTCTAAACAGTGTTTCTCACCCTAAGCCTACCTCTCTCTCGTGTCCCTCTTCCTACATGAACGTTACACATTACATGTTAACTGTGCCTGTTTTAATTTTCTCTAAATATGTAACGATAATAGTGTTGAAAAGAAAATGAAATTGTGGCAAGGGAAACTGGAATACCTCAATGATACTTGGCTCAACACATTTGTCCATCAAAAGCTCTACATGATCATTATGGGTTTATTTCAAGTATGATGAGCCATTTGGGATTCTGAAATTGTTACTACGCTATATGCACATTGGGTGGATCCCAACTTATGAAGATTCCCTCCACCCCAACGTCATATTATATAGGAAAAATGACGACTGTATGTTATAATTTGCATAAATTAATTTTGGGAATATAGTCTGCAGAATTGGCTGTAATTTGTCAGGTGTCTGTGGTCTCACAAAGGTTGAGAAACACTGATAATAGGTAATAAATATATATAAATAGAGTTACATAACATTAGACTTTAATATACATTTTGTGACATATCTGAAACTCAAGAGAGATCTGAAATATAGATAGTAGAGATGGGATAGTTTTATAAGTACATACATTGTTTTGATGCAGATATGAAATTTAGAAAGCTTTTCATGGCTTTTTGTGTTTATAATGATTGTGATATGAATTATTTTCGTATAAATCCATATTATTTGCATTACTATCTTCAGTGGAAACTTGCAGTTAGTCGTTTTGACTTATTTTTTTACTGTTAAGAAATAAAATAAACGAACATGCATGTTTATACTAAAATTATAGAATATTGTTTTTGTACATTGGAATTCAATATGTAGAGGTTAGAATAATTTTATTTTGTAATGTTTAGAACTGTAGAAATACACTGTCCTGTCTCTTATGTATTGACATTGCTCTTAGATGTAAGTCTCAATGAATAATTTGTAACAGGAACTATGAGTAAGAGTTCTGGAATAATGTCAATATTTGTGCTTATGGCCTCCACCTAGCTCTCTAATTTGTAAATGTGGTCTTAAAATGGAATATTTTTCAGTGATGAGTCTGTGTTGTTCATCAACAATTCCTTTTATCTCATGGTGTTCTCTAGTATTAAATGTAGGACTGGTTCAGTTTTACTTCTTCCTTCTCTTCACCACCACCACCACCACCACCACCACCACCACCACCACCACCACCACCACCACCACCACCACCACCACCACCACAACCCACTGTCATTGCCATTGTCATCATCCAGGAATACCTAGTCCATTATTTTAATGGGGAATATGCATTGATTTTATTTTCCATAGAAAGTTGGGTCTTTTAGTGGGATATATAGTGTGATATGTTACAATATGACTTCGATAATTTAAAGTTTTTCATTTCTTCATTCAAATGCAAATAAAATACGACAAAATGTCAAAACTATTACATTGTTCGACGTCTGCGTGGCTGACTGTCACGCAGGCTGCTCGGGTTCGATTCCCGGTCAGGTCTGGGATTTTTTCATTGAAAAAATCCATAGTGACACTTGTGGTGGACAAGGTCGCAGTTGGGGTTTTTGCCTGGGTTCTCTCGTTTTTCTCCAAATTAGACATTTACATCATTCTGTCATCATTTCTCCATTTCATTATCATTCCGTAGCATTCCCCGAACGCCGCTGGTGACGCATGGAGGGGATTGATCTAGGGACGAGTGGGGATGCCTGCTCGAAACCTGGACCAAAGAACCTTAGTGTGGCCGGCCGGTGTGAATTTGGGAATGCGTCTGAACAAGGTCGCAGTGCTGGGCCATAGTGCCCCCTCCATTAAATTCAGTTCAATCACATTGCTCGAAAACGTAATGTTCTTTGTGTGACATCACAACACAATACAACCGCTATTCTCAAGTGAGATGTTTCACTCAGTTTGTTCTTTTTTTATTTATACCATTAAAATTGTTTGTCCTCATCCATTGTAAAAATTTACTGTAACATATATTTATGCTGGAAAGTTGCACATGAAGAAATCTTATTATATGGTATATTGTGCCAGTATGCAAAAACACATCATTTTGTTACCTGTGCTTAGGACACATTTTGAACTTCACGATTCACGTGTCATCGTGGAATGTATCCACTAACATTATCTGGTAATTTTCTTAAAATTAGGGGGACATTTAAGTAAATCTTATATTACCGAAAGTAGTAGTGGTTCAAGAAAAACACTTACCTTGTGATTCTAGTGCCTCGAATTTCGGCTGTTACAAAGCCTTTTGTATGAAAGTAGTTATACAACACATTGACATATTGCTGTTCCAGAGGAACAACGACGTAAGTGCAACATACAGTGAAGTTAGTTGGGGATGCTCGGGTTTTGCAGGAGCCATTCCCCGCCAAGAGATGGCATAATCACCAGGAATAGTGCGTCCACATTCTCAGCGCACGCAAGCAGTGAGTGATTGAAGTTTCGCTTTAGTTGTGTTGTGAGATGGTGAAAGTTGTAATCTTAAAAGTTTGAAGTACCTGTGTAGGCTACTGTTGTAATGACTTATTCATAACGTGAACGTACTTATCCATACAATACATACATATGGAAACGAAAATCTTATGCGGCGACAAGACGCAAATTTCGGGAAGAGTTTCCGGAGAGACCTGTTCCAGCTGCCAGTACAATAAGACTTTATAAGAAGTTCATTCGGACAGGTTCGGTAAACGATGAAAACCAAAAAGGGAATGCGTGTTCTGTCGGAAGAGAAATTAGACGAGATTGGTGAAAAATTGAAAAACTTGCGAGAGTGACTGCAAATCTTATAAAAAGTTGTCAAATGTGTGTTGCAGTAAATGGAAGACATCCTGAGCAACGAATGTGAGCTTGGTAAGTATCGTAACTTTTAAGCATTGTAACAGTAGAATTGTAGGCCTAAAAGTGCCAGAGATGCACGCACGTGTTCCTTGCGGTAACCAACACATTGACAGCCGGACTGGCTCAGGACAAAAAGCGTCCCCAACTAACCTCACTGTAGAATGTTTTTCAGGAGAAGCAAAAACTAGAATCTTATTTAGATATAAATACATGTATAAATAAATAATAAATATTTAAAAAATATTATGACAATTGAAATCAAAATAATATAATTTTTGGTTACTTTTGAACAGTATTAGATAGCGATGTTTTTAATATTTATCCTACTTTTGCAGTTGCATTATTGTTCTTCTGGAACAGCGATACTACAATATGTCATATGTAAAATTTGCTACTTTTCAGGAAAGCAAAAATGCGAATTTTTTTCTTTGTGGAGCTTATATATTTGTTTACTTTAGCAAAATACTTTGTAGGTATCCTGAATTTTATTTATATTAAAATACATTAAAAAAAAATTTCTTATGTAAATTTTGACTTACAACTTATTTCATATTAAGAGTGGCAAATTTTGCCAACATACGACATTCTAATGATGAAGTGCAATAGACTAATTGATATACAGTTTTATTGTTCTTAGTTTTCTTATTTCGAATTCAAGAAGGAAAGGAAAACCTTGAAAGTGCTTGCACATAAACTTGTGGGGTACAAAAATATAAATAATACCATAGAAAATACACAAAGCACACAATGTTGTTATTTGTGTTTTTGATTCCTATAAAGTCATGGTTAGCGCGTCTGGCCACGAAACCAGGTGGCCTGGGTTCGATTCCTGTTGGGGCAAGTTACCTGGTTGAGGTTTTTTCCGGAGTTTTTCCTCAACCCAATATGAGCAAATGCTGGGTAACTCAGGGGCATATTTTGCGGGCTACCGGCGGTAGCCCAAGGAAATTACAAAAGAAAAAGTTTATAATATGACATAATGTAATAATTTTGTATTATTAGTTTTACCATAGTAATTAAAATTAAAGTAATTGTTAGATATATTTTGTGTAATAATAGGGTCAGCGGTAGCCCGAACCCTTTAACCAGTATACGCCACTGGGGTAACTATCAGTGCTGGACCTTGGACTCATTTCACCAGCATTATCACCATCTCATTCGGACGCTAAATAATCTAAGATGTTGATAAAGCATCATAAAATAAACTACTAAAAAAAAAACCAGTAGTCAGAAGATATTAAGGCTGGTTCACAATAAACCTAGAACGAGAACAGGAACGCAAAATGGAGGATGTGAATGGAAACTGGTATGCATATTGTTATGTATGTCAAGAACAGCATGTAAAGTCGATATTACACATTCAGATGTCATTTGTGTGTAATTGGTTGCGTTCAACAGGAACAGCACTAAGGCAGTAAAAACATTGAATGCCTTGCTAACTGACAGCCTTTGGCTTCTCTGTAACAGTGGTCGTCATTTTTTGTAGAAAATTTCTTTTTTGCTCCTCTTCCATTGCTCACTCAGCGAAGGAACAAGGATGTGATTGTTTCTAAACACATTGGACATTTTGGAATCAGATAGTCAGGGTCTGATTTACAATTTCAGAGACCCAGAGTTTAATTTTCTTTGAGGCCCTTCTTTTCATATAATGTTAACTAGGTCTATCTTATTTCATTTAAATTCTGTCATCTATCTCCTTTCATCATGTATTTATTTCACAAAGGTTTTTATTAATTCTCTATTTTGAGGAGAAGCATTAAAAATAAAGTGGTTCCATGAGGTATCAGTGATTACGTGTGGCCACAAGACCGGGTCAGAGCTGATTGCATTGGTTGTAGTGCCGGTACTAGGCTATCCCTTGTTTCCTCTAGTGCAGTAATTCAGGAGTTTGAAAGCAATGTTCTATTTTTTCCTGAATTCTGGCTTAAGCTTATACAAAAAAGTACCTTGGCTCTCCACAATAAATATCTGTGTTGGATTGTTGTTTCTGTATGCCAAAATCTTCATTAATCTGTGTTAAAACGTTCTTAACTTTTTGAAATTGGAGGTCTCTGTAAGTGAAGGAGGTACTGTTAATAACATATCAACGAATATATTTGCTCAATGATCAGTATTGTTTTTCCTGTTGAATTTCAATAGCAGCTTTCCATTTTCTTTTATTGACTACGAACCCAAATTTGCTTGGGAATTCAATTTTTAATTATGGACATTCCTATAAAAACAACTTAACACTACCACTACACACCGATAATTGTCCTATACCAACAAAAATTAAATAAGCTGCAAGGAATACAAGCACTAGGAACTTGGTTTAACATTCAATGCAATGAGAACTGATAGTGTTGTTGAGTTTGACTGCTGAATTCATTATTAATTATTTAAACAGACTTACTATTACAATAATTTGAATAAACTGCACAATTGTACATGGTAGCCAACTTTTACAAATTGAACACATTAAACTCTGGACTGAACTTATTACTCTAAACATAAAACAGTAAAATGATTTTTTATGTGTTTTCAAACATAAGCATTTATTGCATAATTACTTAGTTCCTCAATTCTGATTTTCAGTTGGCAGAGTTGTTGTCTATTTGGTTTGCATAGTTCACGGGGGAGGGGGGGGACATGTTTCTGGGATTTTGAGGCCCCCAGAATCATGAAGCCTTGAGGAGAGGCACCATAGGCTCCTGCCTAAACCAGACCCTGCAGATAGTTCAGCTCCTTACAACTGCCGCAACTCGCCAAAAATTAATAGCCAAGTTAGCACTGTCCTGGCAGAACGCGACCATTGTCCAATGGCCTTCTCTCATGATTACAAGCCAGCCAACTTCAAAATTTATGACACGGAATATTTAAGAATTCAATTGAAGTTGCAGTCTGGTCACATATACATGTAGCACATATTGGAAGTGATTCTACTGAATTTATGGCTTAGTTACAAGCAATGAATGAAGAAGAAATTATGTCACGGCCTTCTTGCTACAAAATATACGATGACCAAATATGTTTTTGATGGCAACAGAAAGAATCTAGTAGATCGTAATCAAAAACGAGAATAGCAAAGTTAAAACTTGGCCAACCTTCACGTTTCTGTTCCCAGGCTTCGGCAAGCTTATTATTTGTGAATGCTCGCATTTAAATACCGTATTTGTCCGTGTATAGGCCGCATTTTTTTACCCAAAATGTAAATAAAAGATGTGGGTGCGGTTTTATTCAAGACATTCTAAAGTAGAACAAATTTCTTATAAAATACAGTAACGTAGGTATCTTATTATATATAAAAACACGTACTTTAGCTGTCTACATCTGTGTATTCACAAAAATTCAAGTGCATCCTCTGCTTTCATCCATCATCACACATTTTTTCGTCGATATCAGACTTCCTCCCTGCTGCTGTTTCCATTTTTTCGTGCACATCGCACTACTTGCAACTTATTTTGACGAGTAGCCTGTTCTCACTAGACTCATGGTTTCACACACTGAACTCCCACCGTAATGAACAAGGAGCAGTGACTAACCCTCCAGCCCCTTTTTTACGCTTAGTACTGTTATGCAGCCAAGGAACAATTACTAACCCACCATCTCTTTGTTATGTGCTGTACTGCTAAGCAGCTACTGTGAGCTGAGGAATTTATAATGTTGCCATACCGTATTTTCAAATACCACATGCTTCACTTCGTCTTGCTTCTTAGAAATTAATTTTTCTCCAAAAGTATTGCCTCCAATTTGGGTGCAGCCTATACATGTATACTCGGGCAAATACGGTACATTTATTTTAACAATATTTCCGTTCTTGTTGTCATTTCCGTTCCTAGTTTATTGTGGACCAGCCTTTAGCACCTTCAATTTCTACAAGTGTTTGTACTTAAATTCCTCAATTGGGCATTGTCCAAAATAGAAAGGCTTTTCCATTTCAGCAGGTTGTTTGCTTCGTTTTGAGCGATTTGCTAGAAGAATCGAGGCAGATGAGAAGTTTAATTTATAATTAATTTCATGGGCTGTATATCTAAGGCAACTAAATCTGCCACACTTGGGTCTTATTTTCATTCCAGACCTGACAATGGAGTACTTGGGTTCACATTGGTAGAAGTCTATAACATTGTATGAGCATGTGTTTGTCCTTGCAGGTTTTATAATTTGCAAGACTTAATCTGCAGGAATGTAAATTCCCTTATTGTTCCATAGTTTTCTCTCGATGGTGCTGTGTATGGAGTCAACCTCCATTTGAGTGTGGCCAACTTCTAAATATTTCTGTTCAATTGTTATGTTTTCTTCAGCTGCCAATTTGAGCACAGTAATGAGCAGTTTCTCATTTCTGTTCTGATAATAGCTGTTGCTCAAGATGATAATTCTTTCAGGATGCTTATCCTTCTTTTCCAGTTCATTCTTGTTCAGTTTCCTAGTAATAGTTGCAAAATCCTTAGCCTATTATTACTCTGTTAAACATACCAAATAACATCTTCGTTGTCCAGTTTGAAGTAAGATATCACCACACAGTTCCTTCATCATTGTTGTTTGAAATCAACTCTTTTTTTTTTTTTTCCTAATTGGGCTTCCATTTTTGTCTTCTGATGTTCAAGGTAGTCTTCCTCATTCAAATTCTCATTTTTTAAACATAAGTGCACTTGCAGCAGTAGTTTTTTTTCGGTTTGAAAATTTCTAAATTTATATGTCTGAATACTTTGAAATTTGTCTACATCAAGGGGTACTGTCGCAGGTTCAAATCTTCACCAGTGAGCTCTATACTAAACTGGAGACACAACTCAATGCTTTAAAAGCATGACGCTGAAGTGCTGAATGCCTGAGCGTATTGCTATCTCTTTCTAACATAGTGTTGTCCTTGTCTCTCTTGCAATGAATGTTGTCATACACAATATCAGTATTTTTATTGCATCATAAACCTCACGAAAGACTGATTGAAACACATTAGTTAGAAAGAGAGCAATACCCTCTCCAACATGGCATCTACAGTCACGCTTTCAAATAGGAAAGAGCATTGCCATGATGTCTCCAGTTTACTATAGAGCTCACTGATTACCACAAGGTAAGAATTTATTGTTGTTTAGTCATCATCATCATCGGCATTACGGCCCTTGTAGTTTAGCCTTAGCCTCCCTCAGAACATCCGACCAATCACTCCTGTCTAATGCTCGTGTTCTCCATCTTCTAATTCCAACTTTTGTTAGGTCAGCCTGAACATCATCCAGCCATCTCAATTTAGGTCGTCCGACTTTCCTTCTTCCTACTGGCAATGCATCTAGTAGAGCTTTGGGTGTGCGATTGTTCTCCATCCTGGCTACGTGTCCCAGCCACTCTAACCTTCTGAGTTTTATGTCTACAACAATGTTAATATGTTGTTTAGTCAACTGTCCGAATACAAGATTGAATCTCGTGATACCAATAAGGCATCACTCGTGAGGAGAGCCAAGAGATAATGGAGTAGGGTGGCCAGTTCCCCCTCAATTGCATACATCGCTGACTAATAATGTATTGCACTAATTAGACTATATATTCATTCAATTGTCCTTCCTCTGACATATTGTCAAGTGAGATGTACTGACTGTTCCTCTGGGGTCATTCCTTAGAAAATTTTAAGAATGTGCCAGTGATGTCATGAATTTTTTTGGGCTTTCAGTATAATAATGTTATAAAAATAAATTAATCTGCCAACTATGACCTATATCATTAATATTTTAGTCATAGTCATATGGGTGGCAGTTACATGTTATCCATAATTTGAAATATTGTAGACACCCCGTATGAAGCGCCATCGAAATTAAAGAGACGCCATTGTAAACTTGAAAAACCGTATTTTAATACTTTAAAGACAAATTCGAATAATATTAAGGGATACTAATAAAACGCCTCATTGAAAAAAAGAAATAGTTTCATATTAGAATGCAACATTTTAAATTCATGCGAATTTCATTCATATTGAAGAAAATCTTATTCTTAATCCATCTCCCAAGTTTTATGACAATCTCAAAAAACCTATGAATAATTAAATTAATAAAATTATTAGTTTTTGTTCTGACGATTGAAAATTGCTTGCTATGTGTGATGGTCGTGAGACGTAACTCGGTGAGTAATCTCAAACAAACCCGTGTGTCTCTCCCTGACCTTGATTGCGCTGCTGGAGCTGGCAGTATACGTCTGGAAGCATTTGTTTAAAGCTGTGAATTTTTAACAGTGTGGTGGTGCTTGATTAGATTGAAAATGCCAAAATCTGAAAGTCGTTTTTGGTATTTATGGTGTTGTAACCCTTTCGGACTCCAAGGACATACGAGAAGGACAGGTAGTAGAAAAGTTATTGAATGGACGCGAGAAAAAAATACCGAATTTAGTGATAGGTGATGCAATATGCAGTTCGTGTTGTATGAAAAATTATCAAAAATGGCATCCGCGGGCTGTAGTGAACAAATTGATGTGAGGAAATACAGCGAAGAAGAATGTGTGCCAGTGACTGATATTGAGTTGAAATTTAGTGAAGAATAGTGTGTTCCACCAGAAATTAAAGAGGAGGCCACAATAAGCGATTTAAGTCAATTATTAACGCCCTTTGGACAGTCTTCCGTTTCTAAACGTAAGTTATTGAGCATCAAATCATACGCGGCAAGGAAAGCCAGTGCCGTGAACGAAATTAATTAGCAAAATATTTAATGTATGGAATAAAAGTAATGATGGCGAAGAAATGACCGCACAATTTAAGGAGAAATGTTCTAATGTGCACTCAACGAACGAAAAATATATGGTTTTAACCTATTTACCCAAAAGCTGGAGTGTAAACAAAATGTCAGAATTCGGCATTTTGCTCATCTCTAAACTGACACAAAACCATAAACAGCATCACGTGGCAGTGACGACATTCTGTACAACGGGATAGCCTGCCTGCTGAGCTTCTTTGTTTTGGTGAGTTATTTTTATTAAAAACTAGCATGGTATTTAAGTCTACATTCTAAAATTTTCATAGTGGAATCGATATACCCTAAAGAATTAAACACATGTTTATTTCGTCTGTAAAAATGAATTGCACTTTGTGTTCTATATATTTTTTTAATTATTTTAAGGTGGGTAATCATTTAAAAATTATATATATATATATATATATATATATATATTTTCCATTTTGAAGGCCTTTATAAACTAGGCTCCCCTTTTTCGAATTGCATTGAAATCACATTTTTTTTTTTTTTTATCTTTCACATAGTAAGAAAACTTCAATGAATGAAACCATGTTCTTTGCTAAACCAATATTTTAAATGTTGATTGCTGTCAAACTATGAAGAATATAAATATAATATTGCGTGAAATTCATATTTAGAACATACAGAATAACCTACTACAATATTTTTAACTTTTGAGACATCACGGTTCAAAAATACATTTTTTTTTTTTGCATGGAATTACCCTCTGACATATTGTCAAGTAAGATGTACTGCCTGGGGGGGGGGGGGAAAGAGGGAGGGCAGGCTGAGGAAAGAGAGTAATACCATCTGTGAACTATTTCTTATTACTTCAGTCACCTCCTCTACTAGATGTCACTTTCCTATCTAAAACCCCCCCACTCTTTCCACTGTGTTCTGTAATGTCTTTATTAGGGAATCATTGTTACCTGCCTTCCTTTGGCAGCACAATTGTAAAGAATTACCATTTAATTTTATTAAGCTATTGTTACAATGAAAAAAATAAGAAAATGAAACCACACTTGACAGTATTTTAAACGGAAAGCAGGGCAATTAACTGCACAAAGATGCATTACACAATCTTTTTAGTAGTTATGCTGAAACCGACGAGGCAGTTTTATTTCCATAGCGAACTCTCACATATACCACTGCATATTGCAATGTATGTGTGTCATCTTTTGTAGTGTACTGTGACATACGACCTCTTATTGGATGATAACTGGAAAATTTCAAATACAGCAACGGAATAGTCGAAAAACGCATTTTTTTATGTATGACATCTTGTAGTATCAACACAGCCACCTACATATAACATATGTAGTGATCATGTGCTATATCTTCACATCCATTTTCAGATATCTCGCCTCCCACTCAAAAAATAAAAGAAGTTTGTAACAAAGATATTTTGATCAAACTGTGATTCTTTTCTCCCTAATTAAAAATCATATGGTCTATTTAGAGAATAAAAGATATAATGTAGTAATACAGTATTGTTTTACATATCATCATGGTCATTGTCTTGGTGGGTCAGGATAGGTGAAAGAAATGCCACCATTGCCCAACCCCCTCACCATTTGTATTAATCTTTGGTATTACCGTAAAGTGGGGTGACTTTGAACACTGAGGTGACTTTGAACAGTAATGTAGCTCCTTTCTAAATTAAATGCTGTAGCCAATTGCGAAAAAACTGTTTAAGTTGTCAATAACTTAGTTCAGTTTTTTCGCAATAGGGTACAGCATTTAATTTAGAAGGGTGCTAAATTACTGTTCAAAGTCACCCCGCTTTACGGTACTATTCTTGTGATTACTTATTGCTTGTTTTCAATACAAGAATGAACTGCTGATATTTACCCATAAATTTAAAAACTATTGCTGTGTTAGTTCTAAAGTAAAATACATTTTTTATTCTTAATCATGTAATTAATATAAATTAACAAAGTAAATTGGCTCAGACAGTAGCGTTTGAGACTCGTATTCGGGTGGTGTCAGGTTCAAACCCCTGCGCTCGCCAATCTGACTGGGGTTTTTCATGGTTTCACAAAGGCAAATGCTGGATTGGAAATTTACATACCCTAATTTATCACCACCTCATTCACCAATATCATAAACATTAATAAAAATCCAAAAAATCAATTACATCAACACAACAGAAAAAAGAAACTCAGCTATAGTAACAATGGCCTACTGGTATACCCACAGATCCTAACACATGATTTGACCACAGATGTTAAAGCATGTGTAAATAAACTTAGTGAAAACAAATTAATGATTTAATTTGAAATACTGGCAAATTATGTAGAGCTGATCAAAATTTATCTCCGACATTCTTCTCTCTCTCCTGCCCCATCATTCCAACAGCCATGCTTGATTCCGTTTGGGTCACATACAGAAGTTTCCACTAGTATTTGCCATCCAAGTCGTAGGAATATCTAAATTCTAATATCAGTAAGAATTGGTCTTACAGTAATATGGATGATAAGCTACAGACTAAGAGCAAGATGACAAGAGAATGGGGATACCCAAAAATTCTTTTGGAACACTTCATGTCTACCACAAATTCTATCTGTACTGATAAAATTTATAGGATTTTTCCATTGCAACATCTACAATCCATTTCAAATAATGGATGTAAAATAAATGGAAATAGGTTGTTTTATTAAGGAAAGAAAATTTCGGAAAATGTGTGTCAGTTTAATGTAAAATATGTTCCATTGCTGTCTCGTGTTTTAGTCCAAAACAATATGCTACATATCCTTCCAATAAACTTAACATAATATTGTTATATTTTCGTGAAGTTTCTACAGACTTATAAAAAATGTGAGAAAAACATTGGAAACATAAGCTTTTTTTTTTCCTCCTCTTTCTCTAGGAAGATGTAGCCTATATTGTTCATTTGAATCGTATAAGATGTAGCAGTAATAAATTGCATTATCAACAGTCTCTCAAAGTAACACACGTTTAATTTTTTTTAATGCTAGCATAAGAATTTCGAACAGATTTCGCTAATTTATTTAGTGGACGGCAAAATGAGACTTAGGTTGCATAATGTGTTAGTGGTGCAAAACTTAAATTTATTAATGATGTAGGCTACAACAAATATTGAAACTGAATACAAGGTATAAAAATAATACTTTTTATACTTTTTTATAAACTTGTATATCACATTAAAAACAAATGTGTACATATTTGGAGATATGTTTTGTAGAGCTGATATAGGTCATTTGTTATCTCGTGAAACCAAATGCTTGCATGCACTGTAGCATATAGTAAGAGCCTTGTGGTGGGGGTAAGTGAACTCTCTAGCTACAAGCAGAAGTCTAGTGAGGGAGGGAAGCTTCTCAGACCACTTTCTTCTTCTCCTGACGCACAGGTAGGTTTCACGAGATAATGAATGGCTTGTATCATATTTATTCTTTATTTTAAACATATCTCTCATCTGTTCAAATTTAACCCTTAAGTAGTCATGCAGGGTGTTGTCAACACATCAGTCAAATATATGGAGCTGTTAACTACATTTATTAAGCCTGTACTTGTGAAATTTTCAGTACCTTTCTTAGAATTGGTAAGGCAACAATAACCGTAGACATGTTTGAAATCGGAATTCGCATATTCGAGATGGTAATGGTTTAAGTGGTGTGGAGTGACAAAGTGTTACAACAATGCTCCAATTGTAAATAGTGAGAGGACTAAACTGACCACACTTGTGAAACAATAACAGTGGATGTTAAGTAGTGACTGTGTGCTCAGAAAAATCAAGAAAGTGGTCTGAAAAGGAAGCTAAAAAGTAAATTATGATTAGGAGTGAATAGACGTTCAAATATTATATGTGAACCAATATTGAAATATTACCATACTGTACATTAATTATAACATTGTGATAGGTATTAAAGTGTTTCTTATAGTAGTTGTATAAATAAAAAGCGATATTTTAATTGTTCACTGAAAAAGTGGCCCATAAGAACCCATTGTATTTGGAGTGTCAGCAACACTCGGCGCGACTCTTAATGTTACAAAGTTAGTCGTGACTACTTAAGGGTAAATGTACATGATGTTTCAAAAGGCTTAGTCAAAACTTTGAGACAACTCAAAATTGAAAAATTTTCTAATGGAGAAAAATGATGCAAATGTAAATCTCAGAACTTACTTATTTGACACATCTAATTTGTATTACAATTTGCAAAATATACACAATAACAAAAATACATACCGATTATACAATATTATTACATGGGTTCAGAAGAAATGTTCTATAATAACATTTTAATTTTCTGTAATACTGTACAATAAACAAATTGCGTTGTGCCTTGTAAATTAGCAACATTAATTAATATTAATTCAAAGTTGCAACAGGATATTGCCCTCAATCACTGTAATATTCAAACTTACATGTGATTACACAATGTTGACAGTGACTAAAATTTTAAATCAGTAGTATCGCATGTTGGCAGCAGTGGATACTGAGTTTTGTCTGAGCCTTTTGAATTCTATTTGAAAACTCTCTGTAAAGGTACCAAAGGACTCCAGTTAGAATATAGTATATTGTAATTATCTGTATAAAAAGTGTAGATTGCAGTTTATATAAAACTGAACTCAAATTTTTTTTATACGTAGAAAATTCATTGCATAAAGATATTGTTGTAATTAGACTTACTTTTATGAGCTGTAACTCGCGACTTTTTATATTGTCAGCTTAGGTGTGTAGAAAGTAAGGCAAGTAGAAACTATGGAACCTGCTTGTAGCTTTCATATTTTTAATCATATGAATTAACGCTGTTACAATGTTTACAGGAGGTAAAAAAAAAAGATTATTTTGAACATGTTTTCAAAAACTTTGCCTTCCTTAAAGGATGTGTCAAGGAGTCTGATTTTTTTTTTTAATGGTAGCACGTATCTGTACAAGGTACCATTAAAAAAAACTGTTTGATACACCATTTGTAAATGAAAACGTAATTTTGAAAACATATTCAAAATATTACTTTTTTTCATCCCCTATAACTTTTTTACTGGTAAAAAGAGTTTCTTCATAAGAATGAAATTGAAAAGATATGACCAGTGTTCCACATTTTTTACTCACCTGTATAATGTGTTTCTGCTTCTTCCATTTTATACTTTCAGGGTACGAATAACAAAATCAGTAATGCAAATAAAAGTATAGCTAGTTGAGGTACGACAGTCATGTCAAGCTCGGCCACTGGTGGTAACTGCCACAGGTTTGCCACGAGCTCGGGTCCAGGGCTCTTGTGGCCCGAGCTGCTAGTACAGTGCTTTGGCAGGCAGAGGCTTAAAGTCCAAGAAAAGGCTCTGTCTAAATCCAGAGACATGATCCGTGCTGAATACCCTAGTTTACGTAGATTTTTAATATATGTAGAATGGGAGAATGTGTTGTTATGTAGGGTTGTAGCAAATCATAATATACAATGCTTAGTATGCAAACAGTACTTCTTCATAAGAAAGTACAATATAAAACGACATTAAGAGTTGAAACACCAAGCGGACTATGAAGGATTTGATGGAGAAGAACAAGTTATTGTAGTAAAATGTCTAAAAGTAGATACATGTGATGTAAGTAGTTCACTCATGCTGTACGATATTACAATCATTTGTCTAACAAGTTAAATGCTATTTACCGTAGTTGCATAATTTTAAAGTTCATGGAATTTACTGATAGTACTTGTAGGCCTATTTACTGTTGTACAATCCTAAGAGAAGACTAAAGATCTGTTTCATAGAATCATAGTTAATATGTAAAAAAAAAAAGAAGTCGTACCAGTGATAGATAATATTAATGACCAGGACCTGCATTTCGGTGACCCAAGGAATATAAAACTGATCTTTAAATTTATACTAGAGTTTGAAGGAAATGACCACAAATTTAAATAATAATAATAATTTACTTATTTATACTGGCAGAGTTAAGGCCATAGGGCCTTCTTTTTACACTCTACCAGGTCACAAAATATACAAGCAGTGAAAATGCTATAAATAACATTAAATAAATAAACATTAATTATTCCGTAAGGTATGGTACACATTTTTTATTATAATTTTATATATTCTATTAATATTTATTATATATTCCCCGCAATGTACAGTATTTTCCAGGACATAAGACTCACTTTTTTAATTAAAAATAGGTCTGAAAAGCATGGTGCATCTTATGCATCAATACTAACTTTGTGAATGAGTGAAAGCTTCATGTGATTCTGTGAAAACTGAGATAATAACCTGTCGGTTAGCGCACTGTTCTTAAAGCATTTTTTTTTTTAATATAAATTTTTTGGTATAACATAGAGGAGTATATTGTGAGAGCAAGTTATGAACTAACGCGCATGATTGTCGCGCAAGACATGAAGCTTATGCAGACGGACAGTTTATTTAGGACTGTATTTTAACAACAGCAAAGAATGTACGTCCCAATGAACCTTCGAATTTCGAGATCATAAGCTTGTTGCCAAATACTGTAGCTAATCATGCACAAGAAATTTCCCTGGTCTTACATTCACACACGGTAATGTGATCAGTCACAGAATATTGAATGAAGGTACGACTGAATTGTCATCTGTTTTATGTCATTTGCCTCGAATCTGGTACCGTGCTCTGTGTAGGTTTATGGTGGCATTGAGTTTGACATCACTGAGGTACGGCATAAATTGAATCCAGAATTCGATCATACTGCGCTTCTTTATCATGTGATTTTGTATTATTCTTGGGTACCTATCGTATATAATATGTGCTTACATTAAACTCATTTAGTATGTTCTGAATGTGTTATAACATAAGTATCACTGTGTGTATAACAATATGAATTTGCCCATTTAATATGCACAAAATGACCATGCATTTGTAATTTGGGTAGTACACAGGGTAGTAAATGTCCTATGTTACAATTATTTGAAGTGCTAGCAAAGGTACAACATTTTGCTGAAACATACTTACTGTAGTGAATTTGTTGCGTGGAATGATTCATAATACAATAGAAATTGAAGTTAGCAAAAATAAAAGTATGAAACTTAAATAGTAATAATAACACCAATAATAATAATAATAAAAATAATAATAATAATAATAATAATAATAATAATAATAATAATAATAATTGTATTTATTATAATATTAATTTGCTTGCCAACAGGCATGGGCCAATGATAACCCAACACAAGTGATTCAATAATAATACAGAATAAAATTAAAATTTACAACAATAATAATAATACAGAACTTAAATAAGTAAATTAAATTGTAATATTAATCAATGGGATGCATAAAAATAACAATAAAGATAAAATAAAAATCAACTATCTCGAAGGAAGAATTTTTCTCTAATCTATGATATATTATACTATGAGAATAATAGAGATGATACAATGAAAATTAAGTATAACTTCTAAAAGAATACATAAATGATGTCATTTCCAAGAGCAAACTAAGTCTATACATTGAAAGGATCAAATTCGCAGTCGTGCATGTTGGCATTTTTAATGCATCTGAAAAGTTTGAATTTCTATTATAGAAAAGTTTGTGGGCTCTCATATCTTTTGTTGGAATACATAAGGTAATATTGTTTAAGAAGGAGTCCCAGGATATATCTTGAGGACCTTACAAATGAACTGATAATCGAGCTCGTGCCATTTAGCATGTAGGTTTCGACAATTAAAATATTCGAATTTTTTCTCTTAACTATACCCGGAATTAACGGGTAGAAATCTGAATGAACATAAAGATATAAATTTTTTTGTGCATTTTCTAATTTAGCCGAATCTGTGGTTGTAATCGAGTTCCAAGCTACAGATAATAATAATAATAATAATAATAATAATAATAATAATAATAATAATAATAATAACAACAACAACAATGGTAATAGTCAGGGCTTTTTGTTTCTGGTGAAATGTGCCGGAATGGTGTTCTGGCAACTTTTCGTTATATTTTTCATCATGGAACCGAAAAATGTGTTAATAATTACTCCGTTTAGGCCTTGAAAGTTGGGCGAAAAGGAGGTAAAAACGATAAAATTCTCGTGCACTGGACAGTCCTCTCCCCAACTGCTATAATACATTCTACACAGACTTCCACCACCTTTTTCTCTGGAAGAAGAGCATTGGTAATAGTGATAATGATAGTAATATAATAATAATAATAATAATAATAATAATAATAATAATAATAATCTTCTTCTTCTTCACTTCCTAGTTTAGGCATTAATTGCCTGTTCCGTCTTCACTAAAAGATCTAGGACCATCTCTTCCGAGGACGTCCAACATCTCTTCTTCCTCTTGGGAAGTAGTTTTGTATTCTCTTTGGTAATCTACTCTCTGCCATTCTTTCTATATGTTCTTTCCATTGTTCCTTATTGTTAGTTATCTTTTCTTTTATGGAGTAGATTTGCAGTTCTTCACGGATATCCTCGTTTCTTATCTGGTCCATTCTAGTACATCCCTTTACTCTCCTTAAAAACTTCATCTCAGCTGCCTGGATTTTACTTTCATGTTTAGTAGTGGTAATCCAAGATTCACTCCCATATAGGAGGGTAGGAACTGCCATTGTTTTACAGAATTTTAATTTTGTTTGTTTGTGGGCTTTATTATTCAACGTTCTATTTATTGTGCCACAAATAGCTTGGAACTGATTAATTTTATATTCAATATCCTTATCATATCCATAGCTAATATCACATCCTAGATATTTATAGTGGGATACTTGTTCAATCATTTGGTCATCAATGATTATTTTTGCGCGTAGAGGGTTTTTTCCACTAAAAGCCATCACCTTTGTTTTGTTTATCGAGATTTTGAGATTATAATCTTTACATATTTCATTTAATTTATGGGCAGCCAGTTGCAATAAATCTTCGTCATAATGTAGTAAGACTAAATCGTCAGCGAAAATTAAGTTGTTAATACTTGTGTCACTATTCAATCTAAGGCCTTTGTGTGTTAACATTTTCCACTGTTTCATAATGTCGTCAATATATATATTAAAAAGAGTGGGCGATAAACTGCACCCTTGTCTAACTCCTTGATTTATTAAAATTTCTTCTGACTTTTTTTCATCTGCTTTTATTACTATTTTGGTTTCTTCATATAAGCTTTGGATTGATTTTATTAGATGATGCGGATATCCTCGTTCTTTCATTATTGCCCATAGTTTGGTTCTATTTACTCTGTCGAAGGCCTTTTCAAAATCAACAAACAGTAAATACGCTGGCAAGTTAAATTCTCTTCTCTTTTCGATTAGTCTCTTTATAATAAACACTAATAATAATAATAATAATAATAATAATAATAATAATAATAATAATAATAATAATAATAATAATAGTAATAATAATAATAATAATAATAATACAGTAATAATAAAAATAAAAAATTGAGAAGTAGTTGTTACTGATCCACTTCTAAGTTAAAAAATAGAAGTCTCTTAAATTTCTGCCCTGACATTACATTTTAATTCTTCTGTTGTGCGGGGATTATTCGAGAATTTAATTGTGTAGCACATATTTTTATAGTCTGTGTGGAGCCTGGATACTTCGTAGACAGCTGTCTTCTTACCTGTCTTAACAGATTTTGTTTTAACGTACGAATTACATAAAATACTTCATGTACCAGTACAAAAATGTATGTCTGATGTGCCATCATTAATCAATAGATAAACACGTAAGATAGTAAATCTTGTATCGTACAACATCTGAAAGTAAACTAGTGCTGTTTTCTGTTCTGTGAGGTGACTGGATCATAAAATGCTGGGTAGAGGGATGAAGACAGTCTCTAGAACAAAAAATTGAACCTTAGCTAGCACTTGCTGTAACCAAACTGTATTACAAAGACGGAATATGCTGTACCATATTATAGTAATAATAGATTTAAGATGAGGGCACCTATGTGAAGGACATTTATAAGTGTATCTTGATGTTTATCCAGGTTTGCATGAACTCTTGTTCATTGAGCCATGTTTTCTGTTGTGAGAATCTTTAATTCTACAACATGAGGATATTTGTAATAACCTATATGAAAATCATATATACCGGTATTGAAGTAATGCGTATTTCTTCCATAAAAAAAGATTCCATAAAGAAAGATGTACAGTGAAACCTCTTCTAATGGACATCCCCAAGATACGGACATTCCTCATATACGGACAGATTTTTATGTCCCAACTGAAATAATATAGAAATAATGATAAATTTAACTCTCGTTTATGGACACTCTCAGACACGGACAGCTGTTTCACAGTCCTAAAGCTTGCTTTACCTCCTGACTGCTGACAGAACTTGGATTTTAAAACCTAATGTGTTACAAAAATTGAAAATTTAGTTTTGAGAGCTGTACAGAAATTCCTCAACATGAAAGAAGACAGTGGGTCTCGTAGGCTACCACTAACCCAGCTGGCTATCCCTTGTTAGCTGGAAGCAGGTGGATAAACAAAATCATAATATTTGACCTGTCTGATGGGTTCAAGGTTTCCGTGATCGTTAAATTGTATTTGACACAAGATAGGGTTAGTAGGATTCTTCTCTTCACTTCAATCAGTTGTTCTGTTTCGAAAAACATGGCACCTGAACGTAAAGGTTAAGTTGAAAACTGTAAATGACAGTACTCATAACTGTAGCCCTAGAATAAAATACTGTATTTTCCTTTTTTGGTCTTATCTACTGTAGTTCAAAGTTGCAAAGAATTTACTGTAGTACAGTATACTGTATTTAGAATTAAACTACAGTACCGGTAATAGCCTACATTTCATTTAAAGCATGAAGGGATACATAATGCATATTATAAATTTATTGTTAGATTGGGGAGCCTCCCTCCCAATAAAGGACACCTCCCAGATGCATACAGATTGTTACGTTCCTTCGATGTCCGTAAATGAGAGGTTTCACTGTATAAAGAAAAAATTCTGTCTGGTCCACTATTTCTCTGTTTCGGTTGTTGGTGACACATGCTATCACTATAAAAACTGTGGATGGGGCTTATGGGAAATCTGAGGGAATGTGCCTATTATAAAAAAGTGACAAAGTGATTGTATCACAACTTTCTTTGTGTAATTATAACAGGTATTGCCAAATTTGCATGAATTACACGTTTTTTGCAAGCCAATAACATCATTGTTAAGTGTTCAGAATTGAAAACCAACCAATCATTTTATTATGCAAATCGTCTTTCAGGTGAAGCTCCCTGTAATTATTCAAATCATTTTATTAGTTTGAAATGTTAAAATAACAAACTGAATTACATATATACAGATCATCAGAGAAAATGTTACATCCCATTAACAATACGGATGGAAGAGGTGGAGACCAGAGGTGGGTCCATGAGAGATTATTGTTAAATTGGTCGCATGTGGTAACAGATGTCACCACGATGAAGATTATGGAGACCTTTCATAGAAAAGAGCGGATTAATGTCGATTAGGAAAGTAATCCTACTTGTCCTAGGTGATGATCTTGAGCCAATCTCAACACATAATCGGGGAATTTTCTCCTTGTGAACTATACTGATTCATAAACGTAAGTAGAAAGGACTCAGAATAGCCCTGAAATCCTTAAAACCTAACAATGATAATGAAAAATTTTGCAGGATGCAGTGAAAGAATGAAATGTAGCTTGAAAACTTTTTATCTCATTATGTCCACGTGTTTATAATAGTTATTCCCAGATTCCATTTTTATAACTCTGACCAGAATTGCACAGCATAGGTACCAGCATTTACATTGTATTATTGCGTAGTACATTATATTATTGTGTAGTATTTTTTTATATTATTATTATTATTATTATTATTATTATTATTATTATTATTATTACTATTACTATTATTATTTAATCAACTTTGCTTGTATGTATGGTTTGAAATTATATGCACTAGCTCACAAATCAACAAGGATGAATTTCACATAGGTCCCTCCCCATGTTATGGAAAAATGGGATGATTAGTTATGAATACATGTCATGTTTGTCAATAGTTTAATTGTATGTTATTGTAGATTGTTGCATCTGATAGTTTAATTTGACAATAATATTAACTGCCTAAAATCAAATTAAATTGCATGCTTACATTATATTTTCATGTTAGTTTATGAAGTGCTGATAGATTGATATGTTAGTGTGGGAAGCATAATGAACTTGCTGTTGATGATATGTATATTGTTTGCCATTTATGAATCTAAATATGTAATCTGTGTTGTCAGAGTTCATATTTAGCGCCTATTACAGGGTTTAGTTTCAAGTAATGCTGTATAAGACACTACATTCGCTTTATAAATAGAAATATTATTTCAAGTGATTAAAAAGCATTTGAATATGTGTTTTGCATAAGTTAGATTTATTTTCAGTGGTGTTCCTTCTTTATGTTTTAGTATAGAATTGTGTGAAAATATTTGTTAACTATATTAACTTCCATCAGACAAAATATATGCATACAAAAGTGATAGTATAATTTTTTTAAACAGAACAAAATCTCCAAAAACATAATTGTGTATCTATGTATGTTCGCGATTTAATACATAGATTAACAATATTCCTTACAGTGACCATTAAATACGAGGGTTTAGAATGGTTCTGCACATATAGTCATGAGATCTTCTGAGCTATTCGTCTATGCTCATTTACTAGATGAAATAGCCACACTATTTGTATTCTGCTTGCTCATTGGTGTACTACTACTAATTCCACAATTTGGGACATCTGGCCGACATCTACAGCTGATCACTAGGATCCAGAATACAAAGCAGAGGCTAAATTAAAAATAAAATACAATATGATATCCGGAGAGAATACAGAACAATGATAAATTTAAAAATAAAGTACAATTTGATTTCGGAGAAACATGAGATGAAAGTACAATGAAGAGTAATGAAATGAAGTAAAACAAAAAAATATTACGTAGTGTTATACAAGTGACTGTGTAAAATGGATAATGAATCTCTCAATACCATTAGACATATTTTGTTATTGTCCTCATTAGAAAATTTAAGAGAAAGGAGAATGGTTTTGGTTAACTTAAATGAAGTTCCCCTAGCGCCAAAAAAAAAAGTTCTTTCACTTCCCATGTATTAATATTCATTTTGTATCTCTCACTGAAGTGAGGAATATATGGATTGTAAACAGACTTCTTTTCATCGTTAACATTATTGGTTTGTTGATCATCCTCAAAACGGACAGTGGGGTCAAGAATGAGGCTTCTTTGATTCTGGCAATCGATGGCTATAATGTATGCTCTTCTTGTTGACTCATTCTCAGTCAAGCAGTGCACTTCTTCGTAAATCTCCCACTTTGCCTTCCGAAGAGTGGTTGCGATGGAGCTTCTCATTTTATGGTGGCGATTGTTCCTCAGTAGTTCTCCTTTAGGGCAATAACCCAAAACGTGCCCAAGGGTTTCTACTTCACTGCATCCTGGATGACAATAGTTTTGATCTTGAAAGGAACGACCTGGCACAGATTGTACTGTTGCAATGTTTGTGGACATATTTATGGCATTGGTCCACTCTGAGGATAATATCCTTCTTCTATTATTAATCAAAGAGTTGCTTTTTGGATCTTCACTGTAAGTCATCATTCCTTTACCTTTTTGTGGAAGACGACACCAATTATTAAACGACCTCCACCATAACTCAGATCCAAACTTCGTCCTGTCATCGAATGTATTTCTGCGTTGTTGGGAATGTTTAATTGTGAAAGAGCTTCTTGTTTTTCAATTTCAAGGTTCCTGCAGAAATGGAGGTGTTCTAGTTCTACTTTTAATAATTCATTGTCATCAGTAGGGACCGGATTTTAATATAATATCAAGGTGTGTAATATGTACATATTTATGTAAGAAAAATAAGCTGAATATGTACCAAAATATGTAAAATCATGAAAATATTTAATATCAATATCTGACAGGTATAGGATAGGTAAGACTCTCCAGTTGTGATTTCATAGAGCACCCGACTTTTTTACCGCATATTTGACACATTACTATTTTTCCATCTGTAGTGAAAGCTTCGTCCATCACAATCCATGATTTTATTTTTGTCACTAGGGTTGAAGATACAGAGGTAATTTTAGTTAGTTAAAAGCAGTAGATAAACTCACACTTTATACTGTAAGTACTAAAACTAGAGAACTGAGTGAAATGAATGACATAACAGAACTGCAAGCACTGTTTCGCTTTACTGGATTAGGAGAAAATAGGAGATGTGAGACATACGCATTTTAGCTGCTCCCTGTAAGAAACAAAGTACCTACTAAAACTTCAAACTATAAGCATTTACAAATTGTTGTTTGAAAAGTGACATTCCTGTCTCATTCAGAAGGGTAGGATTATTCCAGCCGAGAATCATACTTTCTAATTGCTCGGAAAATCCCATTTCCATATAGGTCTACTAAATTTAAAGTAAAGAGATCAAGCATAACCTGAAAAGCTATTTATTTTAATCTGAGTGATTTTTACAATACAAGGTAGTTGTATGAGAAAGGTTGCCTTTTGTTTACTCATATTTACAGTGGGCTGTATGGGGTGAGTGCCTCTATTACTTTCTGGAACTAAGGACGTTGTGTTTCGTCCCGAAATATATCCTTTCTTGGGTGTATTTCAAATTGTAAACTTCCCCAGCAGAAGTTTCCCCTGCCCCTTTTAGAGAAGTAAAAATGAATAAAACTACAAAATATGTAGATTTATGTAATACCAAGCCATAATATGTAATGTGGGGTAAATATGTAAAAATATGTAGTATCAAATTTTAATATATTAATGGTACTTACAAGATTCGCTAAGATTTGTTATTTATATACGGTTAGGTTGAAAGTAATATAATACCGGTATGTAATTACATAAAAATCTGGTCCCTAGTCATCAGTAATAAATTGTGATTTGTGTAAGTAAATTAGTTTTTTTTTTACAGGAAATCTACTTACCATACCAATTGTGGCATTTTTCTGTTGTTGAAGTAGTCTGCAATAAATTTCATGAATACATTGGGAATGTTTAGTTTGAAAAGTATATATAGAAAACCATCATGTCAGACTTTGTCGATTGCTTGTTAAATATCCAGGAATGTGGTGATAGTATGTTGTTGATTATAAAATCCATCTTTCATGTACAGTATGAGTGATTAAGTGGTTCTTTTGTACTGTGTTGAGTCTTACATTCGAAATGCTGATGATGAACTTCGTTCTCTCTTCTGCAACGCTGACACAAATGAGTCAAGTTATGGAATAAGCATTGATCATTTCCATCATTTGCTGGAGGATTCGAATGATGCTGTTTGTGTCTTACTACTTTGGATTCCCAGAGTTCTACTAGTACCTCCCCTAGTAGCAAGAAAATCTTCCATAATAGCATCGACAATTCAATGGTGAACTTTCACTATGTTAACAATTTTCTTAATGTGGTTCACACATCGATGATGTAAACTTTTTAACTGCAGGTATTTACAACACGTGCTAGTATAGAGGAATACTTGGCAATAATGTATGTAGAGTTTTGTGGCAGCAGAGTGCCTGTCTTTTCTTGCGGCAGTATTTCTTTCTTGAGCGAATCTATCCAGACCTTGCACAATTTACAGAAAATTATCCTTGAAGATGGAAATGCTGTATTTTTGAGACCACCTTGTCTTCTCGGTATCACACGAAGCTGGTATTTTCCTTAGAATAGATTATCGAAAAAAGTTTATAATGTCTTTAATAGTAGACTCTGTATTACGAATTTCAGTGACACAATTTAAATCATTCACCATCATGTTTAGCCGATAACTTCTACAAAAGTACAAAGCTTTCATATATTTATCCCTTAATATTTTTTGTACACTACCATCTTTCCCTGCTATGTTTGCACAGCCATCGTATTCCTGTTTGGCACACTTTTGTGAGTCTAATTCTTTTTCTAGAAATTTATTGATTGTGTCCACTGTTATTTTTGTAGCCATAGTTTGTAATTCTTCTAATGTGAGAAATTATTCATGTACGTACCATAATTTTTTCTTCATAAAAATATTTCAATCCTATTGATAAATAATTTATTGTTCCTTTCCTGAGACATGAGCTGTCTCATCCACTAGTTTCCAATTGACACACAGTTTTGTAAAGTCTTTGAGTATGAGGTCTTTCATGCCACTACCACACAAATTTATGACTTCATTTTGTATTTATGGAGATTTATATGGAGTTTTTTACCATATATATGTTGTAACTCGTCACCACTATCGATTCTCAGTTGAATCTAATCTTCTAAAACGCCTTCCTCTCCACAGAAGATAATGCTGGAGATAAATACCATCATAATTTTACGATTTTCTGCTATTAACTTTTGGTACGCAGATGTTAACTGTTATATTTGATGTAAACCTCTTAAATAATAACTAGGGGTGCGATTTTTTGGTATTAACGATATAGCTACTCGAAATGTGTTAAAAACTTAATTTTATGCTTGGAAAATGCAAATCCCTTAATGAAAGTCCAAAATTAAGTGAAATATAATGAAAATTTATATAAAGAACAACATTTTTATTATTATTTTCCTGTACTACCTAAAATATTAACTACTGTCCTTTTCCTCTCTTTAATGTACTCAATCGTACAACTGAAATAAGTAAATACAATATATCCCATTTTTTTTAATATATACAAATGCACTCTATGAACATGCAGACCTTAATGCTATTTGATATTGCAAATTACAAACCACACTTATTTCAGGTACAACTTGTAGTTAGATAAAGTGCATGTTGTATTGGGTCTGTTTGTTTATGCATTCAGTTGCCCTGAAGTGTGTAGGCTGCATTATATTGCTTATGCCTTGTGGTACCTCCTTTTCCTGCCATGCGTCCGAAATTTAAAACGCAATGGTAAATGTATCACAACTATGACCGTGGATCGGAAATGGTGAGGCCTGAACATGATGTATAGAAAAGATTAATTAATACACATTTTTTTGACAATAATTGAACTTGAAAAACAAAAATTTCAACATAAAAATGGTATTTGATTGGTACTATATACTGACTGAGGTAATACAGGCACACATTATGAAATTACTGTGAGTTATTTATTATTGATCAAGTGTTGATCACAAACATTTGTTAAATTTCTTTGCAGAGATTTCCTTTATAATTGGCTTGGAAGTCAACGATCTTCAGGATGTAATTTTCCATACACATGAGTGAAAGCCAGTTCAAATGCTGCTGCCCCGTTGTGCTGCGAAGTTTATTTTTTTTTTTTATATAAGTTTCACTTGAAAATGAATGTTCTCCTGCACAGTTTATCAGCTGAGCATATGAACGCTCTGAATGTAATTTTACAAAATGTCTAATTGTCCGAAATTATTTTCCTATACAATACAGGAGATTATCACAATTTTTTTTTATCAAGAACGATATATTGTTTGAGATGCTCACATTCATTTAAAAGATCATCATAATCAAAGTTTTTGTGATATACATTAGTCAAATATTCACACATTTTGTGTAGCTCGTCAGAACCAATTTCTAATTCACTGAAGAAGGAATAAGATTTGAAATCAATGAGTAAGCTTCTGCACGTTTTGTCAGTTCGGAATTAGAGAATCCACAACAGGAAGGAATGTTGTTGTTGTTGTTGTTCTCTAATCACCGCAATTTGGGATCATTTAACCCATTTTGCTTCTTGCTTTCCAGTAAAGTTGAGAGAAGTTTTTATTTTGTTGTGCTTCCTTGTTCAGTACAGTGCATGTGAATAGGTGTTCTCTTCCCATAGATCAGGCCTGCACAAGGTTTGCGCTCTCCGAGCCAGCTCACAGCTCATGAGCGGAATGCAGATATTAGCTGCGCTCTGTATAAGGGTGACTGGAAGAAGGGGTGGACTCGTGCAAAATATACACAAAGGAATTACTATTACGAGTGTTTATGAAATGAATTCCCGTTCAGTGTTTGCAAAACTGTCTTGGACTATTATTAATTAATAAAGAAATATTTATTTTACAAAAATATTAGAAATTCTATAGCTACTTAAATGCACAATATCATTTTGTTATATTTTTATTTATCAGTACATCAAAACGAGGTTTTATGCTGTTGGCAGCTGAAAGGAATAGTAAGCCTACTGATCGTAATGAAACATCAGTTACAGAAGTTCGATGTCTGCCTTTATTAAAGTTGATTATATAAATGTTGAGCCAAACATAGCAATCATTTTCACAGCCAGCCTGTGTAGTCGTGGATAGCCTATTATTGCTAATGTTTAGTCTTGTAAAACTCAACCAGGCTAGTAGTATTATTCAAACGATCTTTAGCCCTTAGGTCACATTGAAGATCAATAAGTTCGAGCTGTAAATCGTTAAATGTTATGTTCCGTCTTTTAGATTCCTCCATTCTGTACTATAGCATTAGGTAAGCAACGTGAGACAGTTACTGAGAATAGGCCTACACACTGCACTCCACTAGATAGCTGAGTGGTCGTTTCCCTCTCCTCTACCTATAGCAAGTCTATGTCATTCTGATGTATCTTCGTCTCCTTTTCGGCGAGCGGTAAACACAGCTCTCCCGCTCCAAAGGAGCGCGTGCGCTCGTTGAGCGCTGTTTGTGCAGGTATGCCATAGATGAACCTGGTAAGTTGCATAAGGGGCATTCTTCAGTATTAAGGATTCCAATTTTGCAGAGATGTGCTGCAAGGCAATCATGACCAGTGTTCAATCTGAAGGCGGCAACAGCTTCTTGTCTTGGTTTTAAGCTATATGTTTTCCAAAGTTTGTTGATATCTGCCCATTTTTTCCCTTGTGATTGTTGATCAATTTTATGTAATATTTTTTCTTCTGATTTGGTTTTAATTGTGATGCCTAATGTGTGTGTGAACTTTTTTTTTTTTTTTTTTTGCTAATTCATCAGCAATTTCATTCCCACTTATGCCAACGTGTGATGGTATCCATTGGAAGTGTATTTTCTTCTGTAAGTTTTCTGGTATTTTTATTAGTTTTCGGATTTCATTAATTTATTTGTAAGAGGCAATTTGTTTGATGCTATAGCTTGTATTGTAGCTTTTGAGACGACTAGTAAGACACCATTATGAAACATTTTCTGTCTACATATTAATTGCTCTGGGGCAAAAAGTATTGCTTCAATTTCTGCATCAAAATTTGGTTTGTTTTCACCTACACCTATATAGTGTGAAAAAATAGATGAGAGTACTCCAGCTCCGGCATTTGTTCCTCTATTTATTAATGAGCCATCTGTGTAGATGTGTAGCCATTCTGATGATGAGTATCTTTCTGTAATAGTGTATAACGTTATCTGTTTTAGTTCTTCTTTTGTATGTTGATCTTTCTTTACTGTTTCTATTAAATCGAGGTTAATGTTGTACGAATGGTAATGCAGTGGATTTTGTAGTGGTGCAGCTTTTTCTACTTCTGTTGTTATGTTTAATTTGTTAAGATAGCTTGTGTTCCATTTTATTATATCTGTTTGTGTTGGTTCTTTGTTGTTGGTTGGAAGGAATGTTGCTACCTTGAACTTTTAACATTTACTGAGTCTTCTGATACATCATATCTATAAGACGTTCACTTTGCTTTCGTTCCCGTTTTACATATCTCTATAAACTGAATCAGGACACCACTTCCGGGTTTCAATTCGTATAGGCCTACACTTAAATTTGTCTATAATTTCCTTAACAACAACAACAAATTCCACAATTTGGGACATCTGGCCGAAATCTACGGTTGACCACTAGGATCCAGAATACAAAGCAGAGGTTAAATGACAATATGATTGCCGAGAGATAGGTTTTACAGACTCAAGAAGAGTCATGGCGACAAGTATGTTCACATCCTCTGACTGCAGGACCTTACTTGTTCTGTCCAGTCTTTCAAGAATGTAATTCCAAAGAATTGTGAGGAATCTACGTAAAGATTAATTTTTTGGTCCTACAGAATACATCTGTTCTACAGTAGGAAGAAGCTCCGCATGAACTTGATTTTTCGGCATTAGATGAGTAAGTTGCATGTTACATTTTATGTTTGCGTATGTTTTTTAGTTGGCTCTTTAATGACGCTGTATCAACTACTAGGTTATTTAGTGTCGATGGGATTGGTGATAGCGAAATGGTATTTATCGAGATGAGGATGAGGATTCGTCATAGATTACGTGACATTTGGAGAAAACTTCGGAAAAAACCAATTAGGTAATCAGCCCAAGCAGGAATCGAACCCACGCCCGAGTGCAACTCCGGATTGGAAGACAAGAACCTTAGCCGACTGAGCTACACTGATGGCTGTTTGTGTATGTTCAAGCTGTAGCACCCTCGACAGTTTCTTCATCGGCTGCCCCTAGTAGTTTTAACTTACAAAACTTACCATTAGAGTGGTCTGCCTCAGTGGCATAACTTACACCCTCTCAGACCCTGCATTGCGGGTGGTGGTTACTGACGCATATTTGAAAATGAGTTCGAATTACAGTTCAAAGCTCACATTATGTATTTTATATAACGCATAGCCACTCCTTTTACTCTCTGGCATATGGAAATCTGTGGTAATGAACACCATCACTGGACCAACGATAATCCAACTGGCAGTACTTCGCATCATACACACCCATCGATTGCCTCAGTAGTCTTGCCCACAACCATACTGCAGTGACGCCAATGTTGGAAATGTGACAGTGATTTTTATGGATGGAGATTTTGTTTCTCATGGTGAATTTTCATGTCATCAGGTTTCCAGCCATAGTTTCAGCATATAAACAGTAAACACACATTGAAATAAAGAAGTCTTGTATAGCAACACTTCTGCTTGTTACTAGATTTAATTCATCATTTTTCTCATGTTTTGTGACAATGAAACCTTTTAAAAGTAATTATGAACATTTAAGTGGTGCAGAAAAACGCAAAGGTGGGGGGGGGGGGGGAAACTTGAAAAATCTATTTCGAAATTGACTAAAATAGACTCAGTATTTCGACCAAGTAGTCAAACACAAACTATCTGTGGTGGAACGAATCCCAGTGTTCCAATACCATGACTCAAGAATGACTAGTTAAGTATTGAATGTGAAAAGCCCCAAAGACTTGATCTACATGATTTGATTGAGTCATTTGCTGCTCAAAAAGCCAGAAGGAAAAAGCGCTTGTTGAACTAAGCTTCACATTAAACTTATCTTAGGTACGCCTATTATTGTGTAATTATAGCCTTAGTAAAACATATTTTTTTCATTTCTGTTCATTTAATTTTGTTTAAAAATGAAGTATTTTGCTATGCTAAATAAAATTGTTTTATTCAAATTAGATGTAAAAAGAAAATTATGAAAATATGAAAAAAAATGGCAGTAAGGAAAGGGGGCCCAAATTATCATTTTTGCTGGGGGGGCCAAGCTATAAGTGACGCGAAAGAGGAGAAGTAATAGGAGTAGTGGGGAGAGCTCCAGAGTAGAGATAAGGGCTAGTGGCCGGTAAAGGACTGCAGTACAGCGTAATTGTACTAGAAACATACCGCTCTACTGCATGCATGACATCCGATCACTTTGAAGACAAGTGAGTGACTAACCCAAACACCCCTTGGCGTAACTAAATGGACTCGCCTGACCCAGACGCACATCTCTGGCGACTGTCTGAACTAAATAATCGTACTGTAACTCTAACATCGAGATACTGGAGCACTTCCAATCTACGACACTGAACAATTGAGGGGTTAGCTGGAAGAAGGGCGTAATTCGAGTTACGGCGTTGATCTGTAAAATGGCTATATGCGTTCTTTGGCGGCGTTTCTACCAACCACCACAATGTTATGCTTCAACTCCCAATAGATTACAATAATAATAATAATAATAATAATAATAATAATAATAATAATAATAATCCGTGGCACTTCAGCCCACGAAGGGCCAAGACCGACCAGCTGGCTGCTGGCCTCATGGCCACATGCTGAAGCAGAGGTGGATGATCATTCAACCAGAATGGAGGTATCGTGTGGTTAGCACGATGAGCCCCCAGCCATAATAGATTACAATAGAGAGTTGTTATTGAATAGGTCCGTCTTCCATCTCACTACTGTGGTTCGAGGACCGGCGAAGGTAACTGCAAGGGTGTTTACGTTGTCTGATGAATGTTCTGATCTATCTTTCGCCTAATGGAAACGAATATAACCTTTCTGATATTGGAAGTATCAGTAAAAATTAATTACATACAGAAATGTAGAAAATGGAAGCAGTTTAACAAATTATGAAAGAATAATCTAGCAAGAGACGACGAAATTACGCGAAGCTTAGGCCTACACAAGTAGGCAAGAAAAAATGGTGAAAGAAATATAGTATTACTAGTTATTTTTGTCAATGGAGAATGAATATAAGGTACTTATAATATAGGCGTATGCAGTGCTATAAAATGTTAGAGCCAGGCTAGCAGTCAGTCATTTAGGAACGACCATATTTCTGACAGGTTAGCAGCAAAACATTTAAGCCAGATGCTGCCAGAAGAGATATAAGATGTCTACAGAGGAATAAGTAATTTTCCATTGAGAATTTTTGGAAACTGGAATCAAAAACCAACAGGATACATTTCTCATGGGATATTTGGAAAGGAGGACCATTACGCAACTTCAAACAACTGTAAAACCACAGCACCGAGAATGTTCTTGAGTATACAGTATCATGACTGAGAAGAATTTTTATGCAAATCCTTTATTTTGTCGTTGTTTAAAATATCTAAGAAACAAGTGATAACTGTACAAAATATATTGAACTAGATGATACTGTAATGACAGATGTGAGAGGCAAACACTCCAATAGGCCTCACAAGATTCTAGATGTTGTTTATGTTAGGTTATTAGATCACTTAAAGTAGTATAGTGTTTGTAAGCCTATATTCTAGGTACCGGTATTTTCAGTTAAAATGATAACGTGTAATAAGTGGGATTAATTATTTTGAATGTTGTGATAACAATTTAGTAAACGAACATATAATATATATCTAGCCTTTCCTATATAAATATAGAAAAGTTCTTCTATGGAAGAAGGGCGTAATTGAAAAAAAATGTATTTAACTCGTCATCTCATTGTGGAACGTGGTTTGCTGATGTTTACGTATATAAATCGATACAAGGAACGTGATTTGCTGTTGTACTGTAGATGGCGTATGTCAAATAAATTGATCCAAGGAACGTGGTTTGCTTATGTAGATGGCGTATGTCAAATAAATCGATACAAGAAAGTGTTTTGCTGATGTTTACGTTTGATGTAGATGGTGCATATGTAACGGGTCACTACAGGCAATCGAATCAGTCATATCGCAAGGCACCCTACATCATGGTGCAGTGTAGTACAATGAAGTACAAGGATAGGTTTTGAATATACGGGAAGTCAGCGAGGCAAACTTTAATTTATTTAGGACATATTATGTAAACAGTGAACTAGAATGGATAGAAGCGGTGGCGAAGTGTAACTAGAATATGTGCAGGAGGACTTAGAATAGCTATTGGAGATTGTGTTTCTGATATTACTTTACATTCCTGTGCATCTGATGTGGCGAAAGTAAAAGTATAAAAGTGCCAATTTCAATGTAAGAAACGAGCTAGAGAAGAATTGACTACAGTAAGTTTATCAAAAATCTATAAAGAAGAATTTTTCAGTGCCATCAATGCGGGACTGGACTGTATTGTGAGTATGCCTTTTTTTTCTAATATGAGATCTTCACTAAATCTGGTCTTGGTATCACCACTTTGCCTAAACAGCGCGAGAACATTTCCAGTTGATTTAAGCAAAGATTTCTGTACATTGACGATGGTTATTGCTTCTTATTCTAGAGTACAAGCTCTGTCAGAGAATCGTAAATGTTTTGGACACGGAAACAAGAGTTGTTGGAGACAATTTAATCAGTTATAATCCATATATACAGATATGTGCACATTCGAAAAGCTGAAGGTTAACTTACTTATGTTCCAGCCACTATAGGAACTTGATAAAATACCTTGAAAATGCCTTGGATTTATAGTACTGTATTGATTAGTATAAATTGATGTAATCACTGGTAGAGCTGTATGCTCACCTAACCCGCCCTAAATACGTACCTTATATACGAAAATCGTCGTGCGTGAATGAATACGGCCGTATTTCGTTAATGTAACATTGAATTTCAATGTCTCCAATATATTAATAATACTACACACCTAATCAAACCTAATCTAACCTGTCGCAATACTACACACCTAATCAAAAAACCTATCCAGTCACATAATACAACACACCTGTAGTAACGTTCCTCACGTTTAGTATAATTTCGTTTGCATGTACCTGCTACTCATGTCTGACTACCTCTAGTGCAAGTGGATCGTAATTCCAGGAAGAAAATGTGGCGACTTTCATAATAATTACATTTAGCTCGTTCAGTAATGTTTTGTGATATATTAAATGTGTTAATGTAGTAATAATTCCATATACTATATATAGTGCAATATGAATTGAAATGTGTTGTGGCTATGATAGAAGTATTGGAAATTAGTTTATAGTGCTACATTGACAGTGCTAAAAATATGCAATATTCGTTCAGTGGCCGGTGGATACTCTACCTCGTCCCGAGAAACTTTTCACACTAATGAAAGAAAAGATGCCAATACGATCTCCTAGTACGTTTCATATTTACTTTGAAAGTCCTGCCATACAAGCCATAAGATAAACTCTTCCCGGTACACAGATTAAAAGATGCAATTTTCACTTCAATCAGAAAAGTGCAAAATTTAGGTTTGTCTGTAGCATATAGAGAGGACTCTGAGATGCGATGTCATATTCGAATGTGTGCCGCACTAGCACATCTTCCGCCTGCTGCAATTGACGACGGGTAGATTGCGGTAATGGAAACATTTCCTCGAGGAAAACAAATCGAAGAGTTCAATGACTATTTTGTCGAAAAATGGCTACAAAACAATATCATTCAAGATATGTGAATTTGCTTCGACCAAAAACATAGAACTACCAACGCCGCTGAGGGGTGGCATCGTTTAACAGAAGCATTTCCAAAACAAAACCAAATATTTTAGAATTAATTAAAGCTTTAAAGGAAGATCTGTTATACAGCCTTTAAACACACAGTTGATATGGCCATTCCACCACCCCAAAAAAGCATAAGAGGTACCTTAGTTCAGATAACGCAAGTTATATCCAGTCTTTCAAATTAGTTTTTATTTATTCGGAATAAGAAACATCTTTAAACAACTGACAAGCGCAGAATTTAAAGGCATTTTATTAATTTATTTCAATTTATTTTTAATGTATCAAGTCTAGTGACGCTACCATAAGAACATCAAAACTTGGGTAAACCAAGAAAAAAGTTGTATCGAGACTGTGATAGACCATATGATCGAAGTCCTGAGACATACGAGATCGATAACAGCCCGCATGGAGTTGAACCACAGTCTACTATGTCGACGTAGTTTGCTTGCCGGAACATCTTATATTGAATTTCTCTCTCGCTTTTACGAGTTTCAGAGATTCGAACTGTGAATGGTTACCGACGTATAATTCGAACTTTTATAGCTAGTGCTGCGGAACATTCTGATTCATAAAATGTTACGATGGATTGCAAATTTCCATTTTAAATTAAACTATTCTAGAATCGCCTGAAATAGAAGTTAAAAATTATCAAGTACGAAAGGAAGGACCGAATATCGAACCCTCTCAGGCAGTCGATACATTGATACGAACAGAACACTCTAGCTAAGAGCCATGAACTACCCTCGAGGCATCCGCTTGTTTCTTTACTCAGACACATTGTGTGAAGTAATGTACTACTCGGGACAGCTTGTTTCTAAACCAATTCGACTGCGCTGCGATATTGGGAGTAGGGCCTACACTCAACAGCAAATACTAGAGATGGGATAAACTGTTCTTTTTAACCCTAGGATGCATGGCCTCTAGGACTTACATCAATGCATAATGGGGGCCTCAAAGGCCCCCATTATAAATTCAATGGATATTCTTATCTTTTAAGTTCAATTTCAATCTTGTGGTATTTTTATTCAGTTAGTTATTCAATATGGTGCCATAATAGAATAATTACACACTATGTATGTATTTTGAGTAGCTAAATATGATAAAAATTTCTCTATATGCATAATTTATGAAATTATAGTTCCATTATATAAAGTGGTCCTGCGCTGTGTCGTCGTGGTCTAAGGCATCCTGCTTAGGACTCGCGTTACGAAATGCGCGCTGGTTCGATTCCTCATGAGGGAAGAAATTTTCTCTTGAAATTTCGGCCAGTGTATGAGACCGATGCCGACCCAGAATTGTGATGCACTTGGGGAGCTATGATAGGTAGCGAAATCCAGTTATGAGGTAGCGAAATCCAGTTATGAAAGCCAGCTGTAACGGCTGGGGGAATCATCGTGCTAACCCCACGATACCGCCATTCTGGTTGGATGATCGTCCATCTCTTCTTCGGTATATGGACGTGAGTTCATCAGCCTGCTGGTCGGTCATGTTCCTTCAAGGACTGTCGTGCCTCGGATGATTATTACAGTATATAAAGTGAAGTCCAATGCCCTTTTACTGAAAACAGTCTTCCCAAACAAGAACACTATGCTCATTGCACACTTTCTTAGAACATTTTGAACAACACTGAGCAATTTTTCTTTCTAAGTCACGTAGGCACAAAAAGCATCTTCTTTTTGGCATTATTCTTGGATGAAATCCATATCCACTTCCTGGAGCCGTTTGACTCCACACCGGGCAAATGCTTGAAGGACATTCATGTTCAAGTTTGGATTCATATGTGGTCTTATAAGTTCAAGGTTGTAACATCGCACCAAGTTTGTTTCTTATGGCTGCTAAAGGTCGTCCTTCCAGTTTTGTACAGTATACAATAGGCTACAATATTAGTTGTGATGAAGAACTCCATCCATGCTTCGGTATTGACGAATATTCCTCTTACGATACCTGGGGAAATTTTTGTAATATTATGAGTAGCACCCGGTGGCGAGAATGAGTGGAGTTCCATACGCCTGATAAAGTAACCTGACATTCATCCATAGGAGTGAGGGAAAACCCCCAAAAAACCTCACACAGGCAACTCGTCTCAAGGGGGGAATCGAACCCCGCCTGATGGGTTCGGGAGCGAACACATTACTACGAGACTACAGCGATGGATATTATTTCTATTAGTAAGACACAAAAAACACAATTAGAATTATAAAAATACTTGCATTTCACAGCACTGAGAACAGCAGCTTACTCTGCCAATGTTAAATCCAAAAATGGTTATAAAATTAAAATGCTGCAACATTGCCACTAGGATACAAATGTCAGAAGTGTCAAAATTCACATATTAGCAGTAAAACATAAAATTGTATACCTGTATAATGAATAAAGCAGGACAGGCCTAAGAGGCCCCCGCTGTGCATTATACGTGTAGAATTAATAAACATTAATTTTAAACAGTTTATTTTAATGTATCTACTTAAATGATCATACGACATGTTCTTAGATATATTTTAGAAGATTACATAAAGTTTGGTGCAATTTCATAACATTTAAACACTTTTAAGAGAGTAATAAAATTGATGAAAGGCCTCAAAGACCCCCGCCATGCATCCTAGGGTTAAGAAACAGTTTCGACTGTAACTGTTTCATGAACGAAACTGTTCCAAAATAACAGTTTCAAAGAAACAGTTTCATGAGAATATGTTTACAACATCAGTGCCAACTGTTCAAAGTGTTCCAACTGTTTCAACCTCTCATCTGCTTCGGGAACATGTTTCAAGGCCCTTGAATCGTCTTTAAATCACCTGTGCAGTGTATTATGACAACGAAAGATAGTTTTCGTAGGTTACTGTTAAGGGTACAGTAAATAACTAAAATTCAAAATAAATCGATTTTAGTAAAAATAACGCATAGGCCTATAACCCTAGGATAGTTTAATAGCGATGACATTAGCCGATGATATTTTTCGCGGTATAGGCCTATTAATAATTAACACTATGTCAGGGCACCATGAACATATTCTCCATCAATGGACAGCTAATAATTAGGAGATTTATTAGGGAATTAGATTCGTACAATTAAATTGCGCAATCCTACATAGGCTACTGTTGCACGAAGGCCGTGTGGAACATGGATATTTTGTACTTTCGATTGGAGGTCGATGATAGCGCTACACAGGCCTTTGCAGACAACAAAGAAGAGGAAAACTGTTTAGAAACTGAACTGTTTATTTGTTGGAACCATGTGGAACGTTGAAGTTATCACTGGAGCAGTGTAACACTCTTTGGAACAGTTGGAACAGGTTATATCACGAAACTGTTTTGATACGAAACAGTTTCAAATAAACTGTTCCAGCTTTTTTTACCCATCTCTAGCAAATACTGATGCACTCAGTTATTACTGTGTCACTGAGCGGAAAGGAAGTTACTTCGGAACAGCGTTGCCAGCTCTAAGGCTTGACTGGATTGCACAATTGGTTCCAAATTATCGTAGTTTTGATTGGAGGATCGTACATTACTATATTATTTTATCTAAACTCCCTCCACAGTGTTTTATCACAGTCTTAGTTGTATACAGTCACAAAGCTTGAGTTGTGAGAATGCTAGGAACAATAGACTGTACCGGTACTATTTCGCATTGTCTGTAATGAGGCGATATTAGCGATTCTAGTGGTTAGCAACTATCTATGGATGCATAAACACTTTGTTGTCTCCATACCTTGGGAGGATCTTCAGAAGGATCAACAACAGCAGGAACAGAACCTACATGTAGTCCTTTTACAGTTTGTTTCATCAAAGCAAAATCAAGCTTTAAATTAAGGAATTGTTTACCATCATTTTATACAATTTTATTTCCTGGATGTAGATTTTTTGGGAGTAGGACATAATAGGGCCACTATCAGTATCTTATGATTCCATTGCGACTATTTCACGTCAAAACCTATTACAATGACATCTGATTTCTCATTGCCCGTACACTACCACGAAACACGACTGGCACCAAAGACGTTATAATAGTATACTAGACTCACACAGAGCGCTGGTGTGCTGTCCAAAATTGAAACCAGTCTGCGCATGTTTACGCCGCCATGCTACTGGTAGAAATAGAGCGGTAAACACGATTGTCATACTTGTCCTTTGTTTTGTCTCGGGTGTTTTTAGTGAATAGTGTGAAAGTAATGGCAATATAATTTTGAAATATATATTATCGCCGCGGACTCATGTTTAACATGTCGGCATCATACAATAACGTACGATGTGGTTTAAAAAATAATTTTGCTGACCGATTGTTGCTCTGTAGGTTTCACTCTAAGCGTCACGTTGTCACGTCTACTTTCTCGATAAGAATAAGCACTAGTTTGTTATATTGTTAAATGGCTATTATTATTATTATTATTATTATTATTATTATTATTATTATTATTATTATTATTATTATTATTTCATATACGAGTACGTTGGTTTTCTTAACTCTTAATAATAACTCTTTAATAATAATTTTTAATCACATACTTTAATGTTCGTCCTCAGCACAAGACATTGCAACCTCGGGTTTAGTCTATGTGGATTAGACAAGTAAGTGTCATTTAATAATAATTGAAGCAGCTTATTGGTTGCATTATTGAAATTGAGGCGAGTGATTGGAGCGGCGACACAAGAAATTGAAAACAATAATACAATTAAATTTCAAAGACCTGCCGAACGCATGAGGCCGCTCAAAGACCTGCCGAATGTTAACCATGAGAGCGATAATACCATCCCTGTTTAATTTTCCAAGCTATTTGCAAAAGGTATGATATAATATTATCTCTGTTGTTACAATATCAATATCATTAAAAATCAAATATAATATTATCTCTGTTGTTACAATATCAATATCATTAAAATCAATCAATAGTTTACGACAATAAAGAATATTTAATTGTTAGTACAGGTATATCAGACTGTAGAGAAATCCCACTGAGTGAATTATTTAGACTTACACATCAGATGTTAAAACATTAATGGAAAGATAACTTTTTGTTTTTATTATGTAAATGAATTTATCTGCAAGATAATAAACTTTCATTCAAGATCCATATATGGATAAATAAATATACAGATAATAAATAAATAAATAGCTATAATAGCTACGCCTCCTTTGTGAATTTATGATTCAGAGTTCACCTATAAATAACTCTTACATTTTGCCGGATATATTTTATTAACAAAAGCAAGGAATGGCATCTTATTGATATTGCATATGTGCATAAAAAATATGTACCGTCACTCCGCAAGCAATGATAATATATCTATTTTATTTTTTTAAAATAAAAATACAATATGTAAAAAATCCACACATAAAAAGTATGTGGTTTTTTTTATCTTGCATAAAGTGATTGTTTAGTTTTTAGGTCTTCACGTTACCTATTGTTTGCAATGTATTAGGTACCGATACTTTTTATAATTGATAGCATTCCCTTTATTAATTGAATGAATTCAATGTAATTTGGCTACCTTCGCATATTATATTTCGCCAGATTACCTATGTCATGTGGTCTAAAAGTACCGGTAATATAATTTATTTTTGATTCTCTAAAACTTAACAACAAGTCTATACTGATTATCGCATATTTATTTCACTTAGGAATTTGATTATAACAAGAACTTATGTAATCAAGGTGCATATATTTATGTCTTGTGATCTAAGAGTTAATATGTTAATATAATTTTAAATTCTCTGAAACCTAACAATTTGCTGATTATCGTAAAATTATACAATCTAAGTTATAATGTGTATTGTGTAGGCCTATTTATGGATGTATCAGTATGTTTTCTATAAATTGCTGCATACGTATTTTCTTTTCTTTAATGTTCTAACACATATCAATGAAACTTTGAATATGTTTAATTCGTCCTAATTTTACGTTAAACGTCGAAAATGGCCATAATATGTCAATTTTAGATCATCACAGCGTTAAATTGCGTGATTTACGCACTGTTATTATTTGTCTGCTCTCCAACAATATGGCGGCAAGCGCAGCGTTCAATTTGCCCCGGTTTCCTCGTTTCGCGCAGCCGAGACTGTAGGGGCTTGACTGGCACAAGCAAGTAGGCCTACCATATTATATAACAGGCTGTTCCTTGTTCCTTTGTATGTACAAAATAAACCCATATATTGAATATGTTTATTTTCTTTTTCTGTTAAGGGGTTTTCATAACATTACAACCAACTTATTAGTTATGACATGCTTACATGGCTACAGCAATTATGTTTAGACTATCGAGAGGATTGGAGAGACCATTTCTCTGAGATATTTGGAAATAAACAAAGGAATGTTTGTCGGCATCATTTTTGAATAGCCACAAGTAATGGTCACTACGTGATATCTTGTCACTATAATAATGTTTACCAAAATCAAGTTGTAATGTCACCTGGGCTTGGAGACATAGGAGAGCAATGTTTATAGAAATATGTTTTGCGACAGTCCACTTCTACAGTAATTGTAACGCAGGAGTGCTACATGCAGAAATTACTGTAAATGTATAAATGAAATATACCCGTAATACTAGAGAAATGTACAGTATATATAAAATGCCATTGTAATAAATATATAAAATTAATATTTGACATGTTTTACCCTCTTTGCCGATAGGATCCTACATTTTACGTACTATCCGCGAATCGCACGATCGTACACAGTGGCGGCTCGTGGGTATTGAATTCAGGGGGGCTGCATACAAAAATAAACCATGCAACTTACCTTATTTAAATATTAGTTCCATGCGCCTTGTCTTGTAGGTTGCAAACTTTTGAATCACCTTCTTATTAAAATCCGATATGTTGTTTAAAATAATAATAATAATAATAATAATAATAATAATAATAATAATAATAATAATAATGTTTTGTTTTCGCTGGCAGAGTTAAGGCCATAAGGCCATCTCTTCCACTCAACCAGCCTTAATACAATACATATTTAAATTACGAATATTTACACTACACTTAAAAGGTTCTCCAGCAATATTCTTCAGTTAAGTTTTAACGACTAGTAGACTACATATTTATTTAAATTTAGATAAACCTATAAGATAAAGTAGTAACTTAATTTATGAGCTAATTTCATTCAATCAATTATAATAAAGAGATTTGAGATAGCTAGTAAAATGATGAAAATTAATTTAATATAAGCTTAGTCATAGTCTTTACAATGGAAAACATAGGTAATGAGGTCAGTGTCTCTTCTCTCATCGTATTTCTAAGATTGGATTTTACTCTCTTCAAACATGAAAAGCAACGTTCTGGTTCGGAAATTGTCAATGGTATGGTGATAGCTATGTTTAGTAGTTTTACAACTTCTGAAAATGAGGCCTGCAAGTTCTCAGATAGAAGAAACTGCAAGAGCTTGACTGCGTCACTTATATTTCTGAATTCTTGTCTCTGATACAACACAGTGAGTTCCGTTTTTAGTTTGTCTTTATCGAACATTAGAAAAAGCTTCACACATACATTTAGGTCATTTTCAGGAAATGAGCTTTTGTAGCATTCAAATTTTTCTTGACACAGAAGAGAAGATAATATCAGATGATCCATGAACTGGAATCGGGTGTTAGCTTGTGTGATAATGAGGTCACACACTTCCTTGGCTGCCGCAACCCTTGTCTGAATCCCTTCGAACTTACGACGCTTTTTAGGGTTTTCATTTTCACAGATCTCGCTGCTCAACTGTGCACTGTTCCGTATTGCCTGTATGGCATTAACAAAGCTTGATATGCAGAGTCGGCCACTGTAACATAGTCGGTTGCGGGTTCAATTCCGTCCCAGGTCGATGGCATTTAAGTGTGTTTAAATGAGGCAGGCTCATGTCAGTAGATTTAGGCCTAGCGCGCACGGACGGTTTTTCGTCCGCTTATCCGCCGCGGTTAGAAAACCGCTTTGATAGAACACATTGCTTGAAATTGATGTGAACTCACGAGCGGATATTTTACAGCAGCGGTTTAAAACCGCAACATGTTCTATTTTCTGAGCGGAGCGCCAACCGCGCAATATTATGAAACACGTGTCAGAATATGTTAGTGTGCACACGAGCTGCAAAACAACCGCTTAATGATGCAGTTGTGAAACATTATCCCAACGCAATGGAAAAGTACTCGACAATTAAGGAAACAAAGAGGCAAAAGAAATTAATATCTAGGAAGCCTAGTTTCGAAGAACCCCACATACAAATTCTGAAAGACGGTAGAACAGAAGAAATTGATGAAGATAAATCTTTTTTGCTCTTATTATTGCCGACTTTTCGAGAACTTTCACAACAAAAATTGACAGTAAAAGTGGAATTTTTTCAAGTATTACAAAAATTCACTTTTTAGCGAAATAATCCAGGTCACCCAGTCATGCAGGATATCAAAATATATTTTTATGCATATCAATTCTCGCTTCCGATATCCTTAAAATGTGTTTAGTTCATCTGGTTTGCCACCACATAATCAGTCTACACATTTGACTCAGCCTGGGCAGATTCAGACTCCTCACACCGAACAGACTTCGTCTACAACAATGAATTTTTCAGCATGTGTACCCAATTCTCAACCAACGCCGTGTTGCAGTAGGCTACACCCAGTGGTGTTTAATTGTTGCCTAGTGACAGTACAGTGCTCTCATCAAGTTAATCTGACTTATTCGAACTGCATTAACATAAACATATTATATAACTTGCTTTATATACTCGTATGTAATATCTTGTGTAAATTGTAACGATTGAAACTAAATATAAATATTGTTAACCTTACGGTGATTGCTAGTCTTTCTTCTGGTGCTACTGCTTTTCTCATAATTGTTTGTATCCTGATAAGCTGTATGTTGCTGTATGAAGTTTAATAATACGCTGAATGAATTTTTACTCATTCTAAAATATCCAGAAAGTTTTTAGAATATGATATGGAAATAAAATTTGGAGCTCCCTTATTGTGTAAGTTTCGCTTACAATACACTGCGCATGCTGTACAGTATACAAGAGCCCCTGCATATATGGTACTTGTGAACAGTCGTGCGAAATTGTTGCCAAGGCCTACATGCAGGTGGACTCCCATCAAGACTAACTCCAAATTTTAATTCCGTATCTGTACAATGAATCTGTCCCTTAAGTAGTCTTTGGCTTAAGAGGGGATGGACCCACATTCTCTTTCTTCGTTGTTTTCGAAGACGTAATATAAAGCACATATTACAGATTTCCCACAATTCTTCTTGAGTGGTATCTGCTAGAGCTAGATTGAGAAAACAGCGGTTTTTTCACCGTTCGTGTGCCCACTCAAATCAAAAGAGCTGTTTTCTTACCGCCGCGCCGCGGTTAAATATCGCACGGACAAAAATCCGCTCGTGCGCGCTAGGCCTTACTGGCATTTAAAAGAATCCTGCTGGACAAAATTGCGGCACATCGGCTACGATGATATAATCCCTGCAGTTGCGAGTGTCGTTAAATAAATCATAATTTAATTTTTATATGCAGATTTGAATCTTAGAAATATCAAACTGGCGATGTTGTAGTTGGTTGTATAATCAACATGATACATCGAAAAGAAAAAGAAAAAAAAAAAACTGAGCCAGAAATTGAATTCAGGATCTTCAAGAGCACACACCAAGGCGCTTGCCTCATTTATTGTGATGTTGTTAGATGTTTCAGATTCCATTATGGTTTGAAAACATTCTAGCAATAGCTCCTTCTTCTCATTTTCTTATTTTAAAATTCCATCTTGTTGCTCCAGCTGATGGAATTGTCTTTGAAACACATTAATCCAATACAGACTGTATGGAGATCGAGAGAAGAAAGCAGGGTTACTGGATAAATCAGCAAAAAGTATGCGAGGTTTTGTATTTTATTTAGCGGCTCTTTCAATTATGAGATTCAACTGATGGGCACTTAATTTCACATTTCTCCTGAATTGTTAAGGTACTGAACTGAATAGACTGTAAACATTGTACAGAATTAAAGATTGTTGCACTTGTTATACTCACAACATTAAAGAAAATGTATTTAAAACTGCGCACTGCTGACAAGCTGCTGCACATTTTTCAGCTCCTGGAAACTCTGGATTCATGGCCAGCGGCAGCAGGGGGAGGGATAAAACTAGCGCGCAAAGCATTCGAGACGAGACTGGCAGCTCCAGGGGTGGAAGTGGCTTCACCCATAGTCTTGGTCTCTGGCTTCGCTCTGGCAGCACCAGGGGAGAAAGTGACTTCACTAACGATTGCGTGCATGTCAATGAGAGCGAAATTTTAAAAAATTCGAGCCGCTAAATAGAGACTGTATAATAAATGTATTTCACAACATAAAACAAGACAAGACCCACAAATGTCTTGGGGTGCTGCAGCTCTGCAGCTCCTCTTCGAAATCCGCCCCTGATCCGCTGATCGTACATGATACCAAATTATCGCACATGGTTGGCAACACTGCTTTGGAAATATATTATACGTAGTGGTAGCATTGTGTGTAATTTTAAAACTTGGAAACTCTGCCTAGGAAGTCACCGCGGGAAAAATTCGTTCGCAAAGTAGAAAGATAAAATATAATGTATTTAAGTTCTGTAAAGAAGAAAAAAGATTGGTCTAGCTATTCCTCTGAAAAGAGCTGTGGAAAGAACAGCGAAAGCAGTGGGGAAGAGTGAAAAGTCGGTGGAAATATGGCAAAGGAATGCGAGAAAGCTAGCATTTCGGGCATGCAATTTGTACCTATAACATAGCGCATTTTCCCAGCTATGGATATAACATTTTGATATGTAATAGTGTAATATTAGGCTATGTAGTATCTTCCTCCGGGCCCTCTTATTTGATACGATTATATATTCGATGTAAGTTCACGCTTCGAGTTATTCTTACGTGTCTCGGGTAGGTAGGCTACCTGCATCTTTGCAGGTTGTGTACAGTACGATTATTTAGTCCTGACAGTCGCCGGCGATGTGCGCCTGGGTCAGGTGAGTTCATTAAGTTACGCCAAGGGATGTTCAGGTTAGTCTGTCGCCTGCAGTCAGAGCGATCGGATGTCACGCATGCGGTATAGCGTTGTGTTTCCAGTACAGTTAAACTGTACTGCATTCCTTTACCGACCGCTCGCCCTTATCTCTACTCGAAACTCTCCCCACTACTCCTATTACTTCCCCTCTTTCGCGTCGCTGAGCTGCCAGGACTAAATAATCGGTCTGTACATGCTCTCTCTCTCTCTCTCTCTCTCCTCCACTCCCCTTCCGGCCTAACACTCGTATAAACTGCAGTGACTATGAATACAGTTTGGCCATTGGACGTATCGTTTCTGATTGGATCTTGCGGTCACGTGGTATAATACCGCCATTAAGATTCCAAACAAATAGTTGGACCCGTGTTATTCGTCTTCAAGACATGAAAAAATAAAGAATTACGTCTGATTTTCAGCTGATTTTATGGATATACCTTCAAGGTAAGATAATAATTTCATTTATTTAACATATAGGTATAGGCCTAAGTATTCTTATAGTAATCCACGTAATATTTGTGCTGCAACGCAAAAGATGAAAACTTACATCAGTTGTTCGCAGGATAACTGATTTTATTATTTCCTTTAAGTAAATAAACATGTAAGCAGTCGGCCGAATAAAAATCAGAAATTATATTAGGCTGAAGTATACTCCATTATTTACAGTGTTTATTTCCATTTTCATCGAAAGTTAACAAGTTATGAAACAGAAAATCGTGAAAGAAATATAAGTTGGGTACAATTCAATACATTTAAGCTTTATTAAATACATGAGAAATTTTTTTTTTAAACTTTAAGCATAACGAGCTTTATACACTTCCTACAATGAAAACTCTCTATTACTATTAAATGATAAGTGCATGTCACAATTTATTTAATCTGTACCTATAAATGTTTATTTAAGATTTTCTTCAGTAAAACACAATAGACGAGCCATATTTCACTAATCAAATAATATTTTAGCTTATATTTGAACGTATTTTCTGTCTATTGTGGAACTACGATATTCTATACCTTCTCCAAAATTTGTATAAAGATATATTAAATATTTCACATGCGGTTTTTATTACAGATATGGTTGGATGTGCGCATATGGATGTACAAATCGACCCGAGAAGGGCTTTGTAATGAAAAAGTTCACTAAGGATCCTGGAAGTAGGAAGACCTGGACTTCTAAAGCCACAATGAGGGATGGATTCCTACACAGAGAGCTCTGTCCTTTGTGAGGTAGCTACATTTTGAAGAATCCATATGGGGAAAAACCCGAGAGGATGGAGGATACTGACGTTACGTTTCACACAAGATTGGAAAATTTATTTAGTGTGCCGGTAGTGAAATCAAAATAAGTTACTCCTAATGCGTCCCAGTTTGAGAATACTTTAATAAGACTAATATGTGTTATCACAGTTTCTTAATGATGTGTCACAGGGTAGTTATGATGAGGATGACATAATTTTTAAGTGGTTTCCGAGATGTTTTAAAAGAGTAGGATAATACTGTGCGTGATGAGCAATTGAGATATTGAAACAGACTGCGGGCCTCCAAAATTAGTTACAGTGAATGAGTTTATTATATAGGCTAATATTTGTTGATATATAATTTCTGGTATTATGAACTATAAAAACTTGTGAAATGTATTTAGACATTGTTGTCTCAAATATCATTCATTGCAGTACTGATAATGTTGAATTTACAAGTACCGGTATTAAGTGCTTCAGAGAGAACAGCTTGTTTTTTTATTTATTGTAATCATTTAACAAAAATTTTTCTGTAAATCAGAGCAGACTTTTAGTAAATATTGAGCTATTGTAAAATATCTTAACATTGACTTGAAAACATTATTCCTACATAAGATGCAGAATGTTAAAACAATTCATTTTCTCCCTGTCATAATAATATGACAATAAATTGTCCCTAGGTTTTCAGTCTTAGGCTTAAAATAGCTGGTATGCGTAGGCCTAAGCAAAAAAAAGAGTAGTAAGTTGTTGCTATGCACAGTATTTGGAATATTATTGTTAAATTCCTGCAAATTTTTGTTTAGTCTCAACCATTTTGCTGACCTAGTTGTTCATTTGTGTTTAACACACCCTAGTGATTTATGGCTTAAAATATGGGTTATTGTGAAGGACGTGTCATCCAATTACTCGCGACTTTTGGTATGACTTGCACGTACAAATATATGACAGGTTAGGTCAGGGGCGAATTTAGGCCTAGGCAGACTAGACAACTGCCTAGGACGGCAGATTTGAGGGGGCAGTTTTTAAGCAATCACTGTTAATTTTTTTTATATTTTTTAAATTTTATTCATAACTCTTTAAAAGAGTACATAAACTTAAACGCACAATGAAAAGGATGTGAATAACATTGGCAACAATTAGTTCAAATTTAATCAACGGTCTGCCAACAGAAAAAGGACAGTTTTTCAATAATAATTAGTGTCACAATGCGATCATAGCACTTTTTTCAATGTTATGCCCTCTCACTGTGAGATTCCCACGTAATAACATTAAAGAACTTACTGGTAGACTATTATATTACGATAAAAAAATGAAATACTTAAATAGAAAAGAGAGTAGTGGTAATACGTCTGTTGCTATGCAGATACACAGCATTTAGAATATTATTGTTTAGTTTCTGCAAATTTATGAGTTTGTATTTAGGCCTACCTAGCCATTCTGTTGACCTGGTTAGTCATTTGTATTTAATAGCGATTTGATGACTTTAAAATGCTATGTAGGATTTTTTTTACTGTGATTATATGGTATTATTGTTCAACAATGATCTTAGCGTGGGAAAATATATAATCCTACAAGATGTAGTTTTGATGCAATAAACATAATAAAACATCTGATATCCCATAGCAGTTAATCTAACCTTACTTTGCAGTTTAGACCTATATTATTCCACGACAACTTACAGGAAGCAGGTAAAACAGGTAGTATTTTTGTTTTTATGTACCTCAGATCTTATTTAAAGACGTTGAGTGTCAATAATTGTGAATACATGAGTATTAGGTTACGATTTTCTTATTAGCTCCATAAGAGCCTTCAATGTGTTTGGAATCTTAATGGGCGGTGGGCGTGTCCAACTCCAATGGCCACACTGTATTCATACACTCGCTGTAATATAAACATGATAGTGGCGCCCTCGGAGAGCAACGGTATTCCTATTTGTCCCGAGTAATATTAACCTATGTCTATTTATTATTCCAGCTGCTTTCAATGGTTACTTAAATTGAAATGCAAGTGCTGCGAGTTAGAGAATTCCAACGACGAATAGTATTGTTTGTCCACTCCTAGTTGTGTTGTGCGTGATGCCTGAAACAATTTATGAATGACTTAAGTCAGACACCCTGTACAGCTATAACCACTACTACTTCTACAAATACTGCTATTCCTGCTACTGTTACAATTACTACTACTTCTACTACTACTGTTGCCATGCATTTATCGCAGTGGTCGTCAGCACTCGCTGAAATGGGTAGAGTCATGGAGGGTAAGGAACTCTGCTCCGTCGTGCACAAGGGATATAGAGACAGCATACCCGCCAGCAGCGACGATTGCGCGCTAGGGCTGTGTCTTGTCCGCGGGTAAGAGACGCCAGCCCAAGAGTGCAGTGTTCTGATGACCGCTGATTTATCACTAAGGCCGTGACATCGATATATTCTATTAGTTTCAGGTCGATTGAAGGTGAACACAAGATGCCGGACGTGTTTCAAGTACAGGCAGCGGAAGCGAATTTGACACACGCCTAAGCAAGCACTCTCCGTGTTATGTATACGATTATTGCGTATTATAAAATCAAGACAATACAATCAGTATGTATAAGGGAAAAGAGAGTCATACAGATGTTTGACAGAAACGATGCAGCTTCCATAAGTATTGCCCAAACTCTTCTTGGTGACCCAAATATTAAAAAATAACGTGAATATATTTAATCTAATTTTGGATTTATCCCCTCTACAGGGACATCATTTTGTTTTTACTTCAATTTTTATTGTACCTGAGATTTTGAATGTACTTCACTCCAACCCCTTTTACTAATGAAGTTCCAACTGCCCTCCACACAGAACCAAGGCCGTATATATTAAACAGTACTGAGTTAGTGTAGTACGTTCCAGAAATATGTTCACGTTTTTCAGTGACGAAAGAACTTTCAATATTGAATCATATTTTCGCACAGGTACTGTCGTCCGTTTGCCTACGTCACATTCCGATTTCCCCCACCCGCTTCTGCTCGCCTCTCTGTAAATGCTAGTGGCTGGGCTGTCTTAGCTCTTTTCAGAAAACATTAATTTCTGTTAGGAATTGGACATCTACGTAATATTATACAACTGTTGAAAACAACTTAAATAAAAGGGCCTCGTTAAGTAATTAAGTCACGTGATTTCCCCCCTTTCTACGGTGCAGGTCGGGCAGAAGTGAAGATTGAATTTACAGTACGTAAGGTACTCTTTCATAGAGTAGGTACAGAATTATTTCAACATGAGTTACTGGTACGAAGGACGAAACTGGTAATTGGAATTAGATACAATAGCTATAGTGCGATAATATGCACAAAAAAACTGAAACCTGTATTGAAATGAACGGCCATCATTTTCAAAAATGTGTTTAAATATCCATATTATGATTTATTTTTAAATTTGACTTCATTCTCTATATTGTACGCTAATGTGCTGTAGGCAGTATAATATACACTGCATAATGAATAATTTCGCATGGATAACTCAGTTCATGAGTAAAAACACTTATTGTTAATACTGTACTTTATTTTGATTAAACAAAAACCTAATGAAAATTATCAAACTCAAAATTGCGATATTTCCTAGTTTACGTAAATTGATGAACTACTCGTACTTTTCTTCCCTCCTATACCGAGTAAAGTGATTTGTTTGTATTTTACGCCAGTATCATCGAACTCCAGTCGTGGAAGGGGGGTAGCAAACGGTATTTCCGGTTCTCAACCGTTAATGCAAAGGTATAGCCAGGTTAATATTAAAAATGTTAGTAAAATTAAAATGATGTCCCTGTACAATCGAATGTCTCGAAAAAACTGGTGTGAAATTGGTGGAGCAAATTTCGATAGTAAATAATCTCATCTCAAAAGTGAATGTTCTGCAAGATGATATAAGCAAAAAGGTGTGTGCGAAAATGAACTCAGTAATACAAAAAAAAAAAAAAAAAAAAAAAAAAAAAAAAAAAAAAAACAACGGTGGTTTCAATTCATTATGCAAAATTGCAAGAGTTTTGTCAGATGAAAAATGCGATTGTTATGAACTTGATGTAGAAATGGATGATGTGAAATATTTTACATATGCATCCTTGGTTTCAGCCGATGTTGAACGCAGTTTTTCCGCATACAAGGTTATACTATCAGACACTCGGCGGTCATTTTCATTTGAAACTTTGAAAATGAATGTTGTTTATTGCAGCAGGAACCGAAACCAGGCAAACAACATGCAAGAAAAGTAAGGTATGGAATAGATGTGATAAATAAATTAATGTAACGGTTAAATATAGGGAAACAAAATTGTACGCCATATACGTACGTTTCCGGCATTCTAAAACTGTAATGCAAAACTCAAAATAAAAAAAAAATCTTTTCAGACATGTTTTACCACGTTTGTGACAATTTAATTACGATTTCTAACAATTATTCTCAACCTCACCAGCATTTTAGACCTTTCCGATATTAACCCTTATATACAATGATTGTATTGTCTTGATTTTATAATATGCAATAATCGTATACAAAACACGGAACGTGCTTGCTTAGGCGTGTGTCAAATTCGCTTCCGCTGCCTGTACTTGAAACACGTCGACTACATTCTGTCCGGCGTCGTGTGTTCACCTTCAATCTAATACAAATATACCGATGTCACGGCCCCTGTTTATTACATTCATTAAAGTAGCCTAAGGGATAACGACTTCCTACAATCTGTAAAATACGATTCATGAAACTTTTTGGTATTGCAGAATATAATAGGACGGAAAGAGGATCCGGTAGAAACAGAGTGAATTTGGATTTATTTATTTTATTATTAAGTATCATTTTCAACAGGATACTATTTTACCATAATGCCAATAACATAATTGCTTCAGTTCTTCCTTAATTTTATGTTAATAATTACACTGTAGCTAAAAATAAATGCGGAAGAGGGTACGAAGTTCTATACCATGACAGTTATCAAAATTGATCTACTCTGCATGCTGGAAGTAAAATAAAGCGTGAAAAAGGTCTGTATAAGGAAATATCACAGCGTCATACGGTTCCATAATTTTTTCTAATTCGACAGACCAATTCAGTATAACAATGAACCCAGCCACTGAACATCTCCAACTAGCACCTGTCTATAATGAACGCTACGCAGAAATTTCTAATCTAGTTGTTTAGTAGCCTATATTACGGTATAATGTAGACTCCTGCATATACTCTCCTGTGCAATGTTCCTTACTAAATGAGTGAAATGGTAAGGTCAAGTGGAAAGTGTTTGTGGAATTAATCTCGTGCAACATCCATTTTTTTGTTCAATTTTGTTCACTGTAAGTATGACTGCAATGAACGGCCTTATCGAACCTTTGTTCGAGGATTGATAAGCCAACGTTTTTACACTAAGCTACGAGAGCGATTAAAATGAGTTACACGAAATTCGAAAGTTTCTCGATTATTATATATTTAAATATTTATATTTTGACTTGTGATATTTCCATATTCACATAAGGAATTAAGAACCTGGAAGGATATGCGTATGTTCTGGAAATGTAAATACGGAAATCTGGTGGTTATAAGCGTAACACTTCAAATATGGAATTTTAACAGTAAGGAATGCTTAACAAGGAAACACTGAAAGCTGAAAAAGAAAATAAGGAACAATTCTATGTTACACTACAATGAGGTTTGAGTGCTGGAGTATCAATTTATAAGTGCCCAGCTCAGCACATTGAAGAAGACACACATTTTCCGTCGCTTGCCCTTCGTATCAGTCCACTCTGACAGAAGCAGCCCTTGACGCAGACCGCTGCGCACGCTATGTTATTTCGTTTGTGGTTTCCGCAAGTCCTTGGACATGCCGAACCGCATGTTGTGTATACTTCGCCTTCAGAGCAGCTCTGATCTGGAATTTAAAATATTTCTTAGACTGTCATTGCTAAATTATACTCTTTAATATTATTATGACTGTTAAAAATGGAACATTTTGAAGAAGAAGAAGAAGAAGAAGAAGAAGAAGAAGAATATATTACACACACACACGCATTGATGGCTGCATATCCTATTTTTCGCGTACGTTACTTACAATACTAATGATTAAAGAGGCAATATTCACCTTCGACAAAGTTCCTATTTTTTATTGGTGCACCTCGTTCTCAAAGTTCTCGTTTAGGTTCATGAACATTCAATTTACTCGTAACTATATTCTTCATACTGCAGATGTCACCATCCATCTCTTAAGGGGAATTGCTCAGTATTTTATAAGTTTACGCTATTATTTATTGTAAATTAAATTAGATTATGATGCAAAAAGATAATGAATTATATTAAATTATACCAGGTTATACAAAATAATATAAATATAATTTTGACACTCACAGAAAACCAACAAGCGGGAGAAGGTAATGAACTGTAGCATATGACATAATATAGCCCTACAACATGTTGAACCGCATGGAACGCCTCTGCCATCTAACGGTAGAACTTCGCATAAGATATCCCTATTCTTGGCGTTACTTATATAATGGAAAGGACTATCGGGCTTGAATTCCTCGTATTTTTTCTCTAGTTTCAGAAAGATCGAATGGAATTTTTAATAGGATGATAAAATATCATCGAAGTAGTATCACGATTATTCGTGGTTTTTGTAGGCTAAGTACATGCAGTTTTGAAAATTTGAAATTAAAACATGATTTTTAATAGTTAGTCTACATTAAAGGCATTATCCCCGAAATGGATTTTGGGAGTCAAGGTTCCCTTACTTTCTTATTTTGTACATAGACTGTATTATTTATAGGCCTATATATTTTTTCACTACGGATGGTCCTGGATAATAATCATCCCAGTTAACCGAGAATTTACTGTAGGCCTAGTATCGTCCCATTGTAAAATGCAGACGTGTAAACTTCGAAGACTTCTAAAAGTTGGCCCACTGAATATAATCTAAGCTAACATACTGTACTAGTAGCTTGCTGTCGAGGCTGCATATGTTTTTATTACACATTTTCTTTGCTCTCTTCCAAAAATTAAACTGTAGCCAGCAATTCCTTGCTTGAAGTAGTTCTTTTTGTTTAATAGCTAGCACTTTTGAGGCGCAATTTAATTAGTTATATATTTTAAGGTTGAAAGCATATATTCGGAATCTTTCGGGACCTGATTGAAGATAAAAATCTTTCCCTGGTTTTTATATATAGGAACACAACAACAATTTTTCATTTTTAGTTGTTTTTAAGAGTATTTCAATACACTACGTAAATCCTCACAGTCTTACCAATAAACCGTGTATAGTTTTTTACGACACTTATGCAGAGTTGAGACAGAAAACTTTACTAATAAACCATGCATAAGCAATGGATGTATAAACAGTCTGTAACTATACAATGGGAATTGCTTTGCAGTAGTTATGTACACGAAACCCCTTGTATAAGCGTTGTATATAGAGAAAAAATGGCCGCCCCTCTAACAGCTGTTCGTATCGACTGTCATTTTATGACGATGGTTGCCTTGTAACCATAGAAGAACAAACCAAAGAGCACAGAATACTTAGAATAATATTGTTATAGCTTGTACTCTTTGACCAGAATATAGTGTGGCAATCTATTAGACCCAGTTGTACTATAGATACTTAACACGCCACACTAGAGTGCTCTACCGGATGCAATAGAGAACCTCAGATATTCTATTACCTTTCGTAACGAAGTAATGACGAAACTATGACGTAGCTGTGTAACAGTTGTACTGTTATACACAACGTATGTAGTGATTATTAGTAAGGAATTTACACACGACATATAAACGAGCTACTCATTGTATAAGTATAAGACAGTTAAACGTCTGTATATAGAGTTTTTATTAGTAAGACCGTCAATGTTTATATACTCGAAAAGAAATGCACACGCAAAGCGCATCCCTCAAAGTATACGCTCATCTGTTGGTGCTAGTTCAGGGTATCCCTATAGAGTTTGTTGATGCTCCACCATTTCAGTCAATGTAACTATTGCTTCTATTTCAAAGGAATATTATTTTGCTAAAAGTATCAGTAGAAGTTGGTGTTATAATACATCCGATACATCATAGCAGCATATGATTGAAAGGCATGATTTAGATATGCCCGTGGACATAAAATATTATTGAGTTATGGTAAATTGGCTGTAATTCATTGGTACTGTTATGTCCTATGAGTTGTAACAACAATCTGTTTCCCTAGCAACCAATCCGAGTGTTCCAAATTCAAGTTAAGGCCGATTAACAATAGGAGTCAGTGTTCGTGAAGGAAAGTCTTCTTTTACCACTGAAACGTAAAATTTATACAGGGACATCATTTTATTTTTACTTCAATTTTTATTGTGCCTGAGTTTTTTAATGTATTTCACTCCCATCCCTTTTACTAATGAACTTCCACCCAAGGCCGCATATGCAGTCAAAGTCGTCTTACAGTCACAATATGCAGTATTGAGTATAGTACGTTCCAGAAATATGGTCGTATTTTCCAGTGAATAAAGTGAATTCATTATTGAATCATATTTTCGCACAGGTACTGTGTCCGTTTGGTTACGTCGCTTCCCGGTTTCCCCCACCCGTTTCTGCTGGTCCCTCTGTAAAGGCTAGTGGCTCGTCTGTCAGCTCTTTTCTGAAAACATTTGCTGTCAGGAATTGGACGTCTACGTAATATTATACAACTGTTTAAAATAATTTAAATAAAAGCGCCTCGTTAAGTAACTGTCACGTGATTTGCCCCCTTTCTACGGTCCTGCGACGTAACTACTTGGACGGACAGTAGACAGGAATCTGAGTAAATTTATCTGTGCGAATCGGGCAGAAGTGAAGTGATTACAATATGTAAGTAAGGTACTCTGTTATAGAGTAGTTACAGAATTATTATTTTAAGAGACACAGGATTATGACCCCCCATGTCGACTGATGCTTTGCATTATTTCTTTTGGGGTTAGTATAAAACAGTTGTGTTTGTTAAACATCCTACAACAATCGAAGAATTAAAGAGCTACATTCCAGAAACAATAGGCTACATTCAATTTCAGAAGATATGCTTAAAACCTTTTTCGAAAATATGTACACAAAAGAACTGAAGCCCGTATAGAAATGAACGGCCATCATTTTCAACAATTTATTTAAATATCCAGATATTGATTATTTTTCCATTTAAATGCACTCTTCATATGGTATGCTAATGTGCTGTAGACAGTATATTATACATTGCATAATGAATACGTCCGCCTGGATAGTTCAGCTAGTGAGTAATACACTTATTGTTAATACTGTACTGTATTTTGAGTAAATAAAAACCTAACGAAAATTATCAAACTGAAAATCGTAATAGTTTCTAGTTTACGTAAATGGATGCACTACTTTTCTTCCCTCCTATACCTAGTAAAGTATGAAACTCCGGTCGTGGAAGGGGGTAACATAGTGTTTGCGGTTCTCAACCGTTAATCCAAAGGTACAGCCAGGTTAATATTAGAAATGTTAGTAAAAGCAAAATGATGACCCGTTATAAGTGAAGTCAGACATCTTACGTTCTTGCATTACGACCATTTTTATGTAGTACACAAACGAACAGTTCTCACCATATGTAAGTGTGTAGCAACTGACTACATTCCCGTGTGTCTTGTAAAATAAATAGAGTTAAAATAAACTGACAACTAAACATAGCAGTAGGCCTATTTTTAGCAGCACGATAAACACTAAATTGTTGGGAAACGCATACATAAAATCAGAAGGTTTGTGTCATCTCCACGACGGCGATTCATTGAGCGAGTGTACTGCCCATTCACACTTCTAAGTAATGTGAGCTGTACCACTGCCTACTTTACGTAATGAGAAATGAAGACTTCTCTAGCCTTGGGGAAACTCTGTCAAGGTCACAATAAGAATACTACGACATATTCTATCACTTCAACTTACAAAGAATATGGGATAGTTTCTCTTACACAAACGTAATAAGAGTTCGTAAACAGAACAAATATGTTACATTAACTATTGTACGAAGTTTCATTAAAATCTGTTACACAGGTTATTAATTTTGTCTAAATTCACCCCCTATAATGGGGTAGTTTCCTTTACACAATTGTAATAAGAGTTTGTACACACTAAGGCTCGATTCACATTATACGGAACATCAACGTCACGGACCATCACCGTCACCGTCACGACCAATGCAAACTCATTCACATTTAACGGCAAGTGACCGTCAGTTTGCCGGCGTCATCAAGAATAGATAAGTAGTTTATGCTCTCAAAAAATGTCGCAACTCTTATGTGAGACAATGAATTCCATTCTAATTTGTAGGGTTCATTATAAAAATGTCTAAGGAAAGCATAAGAAAAATTTGGAATCAAAATCTTTTTTGAACATTGAGAAACTTCACCCGTTCAAAATAGATATTGACATATCAAAAGATGATAAGCGGCAAAAGTTCTTTTTCATGTTAGATGGGGGTTAAAGCGAGAGAAATGTTTAGAAAGAATGGAAATTACTTTTAAAATAATAATAATAATAATAATAATAATAATAATAATAAGTTAATAATAATACGAGTAAAAACGCTGCGAGATAAATTCAAATAAATTAGGTCCTTTGGCCATCTCTTCTACCTACACTAATAATAATAATAATAATAATAATAATGACATTAATACAATAATAAATTCTTTCTTTTCTTTTTTCTCAATTTCAAATTATGCCATACTAGTGGTTAATCAACATAGATGTTGAATAATTTCGAGGAAAAAATTAACTTTACAGGGAGTTACACCTGAAAGCTTGATTTGCAACATAGATGTTATTTATATATTGTACTAGGAATGTTTTAATTATATTTAAAAACTCATAGTTAACTCGAAAATCTTAAGCAATGGAAATATTTTGAATACAAATTTGGAATCAGAGCGATGATTTCTATGAGAATCCGCAGTTCTAAAAGATAAAAGTTGTCACTCTGCATAAGAAAGTCCGCCACGCAAACCCCCGCATTAAACATCGCCGTAAGTCGCAAACTGGTACAGGTTTTGAATATCAGCCACTTTTAAAAGTAATTTCCATTCCTTCTAAACATTTCTCTCGCTTTGACCCCCCCCCCCATGTAACGTGAAAAAAAAAAAAAGAATTGTCGCTTATCAATTTTGAGTGTCAATGTCTATTTTGAACGGGTGACTTTGCTGTTAGTGTTTTTTTTTCTCACTGTTCAAAAGAGATTTTGATTCCAAATTTTTTCTATGCTTTCCTTAGACATTTATATATGAATCCTAAAAATTACAGTGCAATTGATTGTCTCTCGTAGGAGCTACGACATGTTAATGTTTAAGGTTGCTGCTAGAGTCTAGCAGAACAAACCGTCCACGTCACGTCAAAACATTCTCCTCGAGAATCCCAGACGGTCCGTGTCGTTGATGGTCCATGACGTTGCCTGTATATGTGAACGCTACCATATGAAATGCCTTATACAATGTTTTGATGCAACGCTGCTGGTCCGTGACGTGACGTTGATGTGACGTATAATGTGAATCGAGCTTAAGGTTCTCTGGTCCAGGTTTCGAGCAGGCAACCCCAATCGTCCCTAGGCCAACCCCCTCCATGCGTCGCCAGCCGGCGGTCGGGGAATGCTATGGAAGGATAACGAAATGGAGAAATGGTGACGGAATGATGTAAATGCCTAACCTGGGGGAAAAACGGGAGAACCGCGGGAAAACCCCCAACTGCGACTTTGTCCGCCACAAGTGTCACTATGGATTTTGATAATGAAAAGATCCCAGACCTGACCGGGAATCGAATCCGGGTCTGACCATTCAGCCACTGCAGAGGTAACTACTGTATAAAGTTTGAAGAAAATCTGTTAAGATGGAAAAGTTGACAATTCTGTCAAAATTTAGCCCATAATGAGGTAGTTTCTTTTACACAAATGTAATAAAAGTTTGTATACGAGCAAATATGTTACCGGTACCTATAACTGCTGTATAAAGTTTGATGAAAATCTGTTATACAGGAGGAAAGTTGATAATTTTATCTAAATTCACCCCCTATAATATGGTAGTTTCTTTTGCACAAATGTAATAAGAGTTTGTATACAAAACAAATATGTTACCTGTAACTACTGTACAAAGTTTGAAGGAAATCTATTAAGATAAAAAAAGTTGACAATTTTGTCTAAATTCACTACTATAATGAGGTAGTTTCTTTTACACAAATGTAATGAAAGTTTGTATACAAAACAAATGTGTTACCTGTAACTGCTGTATAAAGTTTGATGAAAATCTGTTAGACAGGAAAAAAAATTGATAATTTTATCTAAATTCACCCGCTATAATGGGGTAGTTTCTTTTACACAAATGTAATGAGAGTTTGTATACAAAACAAATATTTTACCTGTAACTACTGTACAAAGATTGAAGAAAATCTGTTAAGATAGAAAAGTTGACAATATTGTCTAAATTTAGCCCATAATGAGATATTTTATTTTACACAAATGTAATAAAAGTTTGTATAAAAACAAATATGTTACTTGTAACTGCTGTGTAAATTTGATGAAAATCTGTTAGACAGGAGAAAAGTTGATAATTTTATCTAAATTCACCCCCTATAATGGGGTAGTTCCTTTTACACAAACACAATGAGGGTTTGTATATAAAACAATATGCTACCTGTAACTATGTACAAAGTTTCATAAAAATCTGTTAGATAGGAGAGAAGTTATTAATTTTGTCCCCATAGATTTGCGTTTTGGACTAAGTTACTATGCGATGGTCGTGTCGAGGTAGGCATATTAGTTTTGAACTGTGTAACACATGGCATAGTTTGAATCATTGACTGGAGTGGGACTTCAATGCATATAGAGACTGTTAATGTTTTTGTTCCATATTGGACATTTACTTTTGGTCTATTTTTTCAATGAAACAATGAAAATAATGCATGGAGCATATTTTGTAAGTACACGGAGAGAGAGTTAAGTGGAAGATGCAAAGGCTGGCACATCCGGAGAAAGAAGAGTGAAAATGTAAAAAGGGATAAATGTGATAATTTTACGAAAGAGTGAAAGAAGGTGCAGGAAACAAGCTCTGTTCATTATGCTTCATTTCATGTCCTAAAATAGATATCTAAAACGATCGGAATGAAAACAGCTATATTTTTGAAAAGGTGCCGCATCTTAAAATCCTTTCCTTAGTCATAATCAACAAAAGATATTGTCTGATGTGTATGAAAAAAAAGTGAATACAGCAGTAGTAGTTAAGTTTGTATTTATTTTGCGGACAATATATATTGTCTGTAGGTCTGACAGCTGTGAGCAGTATGGGATGAAGATAAATGCAAACAAGACGAAGACATGGTTGTCGCAAGAAAAATAAAGAAGGTAAACTTGGGAATTCTGAATGAGGCAATAGAGCAAGTGAACAGCTTCAAATATTTGGGATATACTATAAGCACTAAGCAGTAACATGAGCTGCAGACGGGAAATCAAAAGGAGGATAGCAATGCAAAGGAAGCTTTTAAGAGAAAAAGGAGCATCTTCTGCAGACCTCTGGAAAAAGAACTAAGGAAGAGACTAGTGAAGAGCTTTGTGAAGTGTGGCATTGTATGGGGCAGAAATATGGACGTTACGACGAAGTGAAGAGAAGCGAATAGAAGCATTTGAAATGTGGATATGGAGAAGAATGGAGCGTGTGAAGTGGACAGACAGACTAAGAAATTAAGTTGTGTTGTAAAGATTGGGGGAAGAAAGAATGATGCTGAAACTGATCAGAAAGAGAAAAAGGAATTGGTTGGGTCACTGAGAAGAAACTGTCTACTGAAGGATGTACTGAAAGGAATGGTGGACGGGAGAAGAGTTCGGGACAGAAGCAGATATCAGATGATAGACGACATTAAGGTATGTGGATCATATACGGAGACTAAGCAAAGGCAGAAGATAGGAAATATTGGAGAATGCTGGGTTTGCAGTGAAAGACCTGCCCATGGGCAGAACATTTATGTATGCATGTATGCATAGGTTTGCTAGAATTAAAAGGAGTCTGTACACCGTATTTTGACAAAAAAAAATCGTGTTTCAGTAGTTAAATATGTGTGCAATGATAATATTTTATTTCTTCTAATTGTTAGCTTTTAGCCCCATCTTCAGCAAAAATATTGTAGTAATTTATTCTTAATGCAAAAAAATGTTACCAATGAAAAAATTTTACTTGCCAACCAGTCAGTGGAATTTTAAATTTATTTAGCCGGTTGTATACATAAAAGTAGGTCACATATGCCCTATTTTGTTTCTACATTTGTATCTTCTATCACTTCTGAGAAAAGTGCACCCAGAATTGAGTTTATTTCTATCTTCAGCAGAAATGAAAAGTAATTTGCAGTGATTTTTAATGCAAAAAAATTATATCAATGATTTTCTTTTGCCAACCTCTCAGTGGAATTTTTAATTTATTTAACCGGTTGTATACGTAAAGATATGTTACATATGCCCTATTTTTTCTTCATTTGTATCTTTTATAACTTCTGAGAAATGTGTACCCAAAATTGAGGAATTTAACATTATAAGATGTGGAAGTACAGGCTCCCCTTAATACGGTATTTTGCACTATCTTCAATACTAATATAATTAACAGTTATGCGCAAGACGTTTGCAGGAATGCGGTGCGGTCATAACTTAAGAATGCATTTCATATACACACGTAAAAGATTTGTTGAGCTTACCTTCAGACGAAGCTATGATTGTGCATAGCATGAAGAGCAAAGTGAATGTCAAGAACACTGTCCTAGGAGTCGCCATTGTCTGCTTTCTGACGCTTCTTCGTAAGGTGTATGCGACTGACTTCGTATATTTCTCTTTTTATCCACGCTCTCTCGCATCCGGGAGACGGATGAAGGTGAAGCACGAATGTTTAATTTGCTTCTTAGTAATAGGTATAGTCTATGTCATAATTCAATAACCTCATATTTCTATAGTAAATAGCTTATTTGAAGGTTATTAAAGAATCGGAACTCTTTAAAATGGCTGAAACTTCTTAAAGTTAAGATTACGAGTAAAATAAATGTGAAACACTTCTCTATTAACTAGTGACTGCTGCTTTCCTTCAATTGTTTATTTTTAGTTATTTAACGACGATGTATCAACTACTAGGTTATTTACCGATGAAATTGGCGACAGCAAGATGATATCTGGCGAGATGAGGTCTAGAATTTTCAAGAGATTATCTGACATTTGCCATACGGTTGGAAAAGAACCCAATCAGGTAACCATCTCAAGCTGGATTCGAACCGACGTCCGAGCGCACCTCGAACCAACAGGCAAACGCCGTACCGCCTGAGCTACGGCGCCGGTAGCTTTCTATTGTTTTATCGGTTGTTTTGACGAAGATAATTCGAGATACTGCCACAGAGATGTGGCGATTATTAGGGATGTAGAGGAGTCAAAGTCAGATAAAGAATTAAGACCTTTCCACAAGAAAGCAACACCGTATATACAGTACATACATACATGTAAAAGATTGAAACGGTTTAAAAAATCACTGTCGGCATATCATTTAACATAATGATCAGTGAACACAAAACTGTGTATTTACATAATAACACCAAGAGTTTCCGATAAGATGATCGATATATGACCCCCTAGTCTAGTGACTCTGCACCAACTCTGTAATAAAGTTCGTTCACACTCCATGTAGCATGTTCCTGTCAATTTGAGCAAAGACGTTGATAATGTGAGCCCGGAGTTCTCTGGCAGATCAGCGGGTAATGGTTGCACAAACCCTGAAGCCTTCACACATCCCCCTGTAAAAAATCACAAGGAATTAGGTTGGGGGAGCGTGTAGGCAATGACAGTATTTCGTGACCATTAGCGACTGTACTTTGTCCCATGTATCTCCAAGATTAAGTGTTACTGGAGTTTTTACAGTAATGAACGACGAGCGTGCAGCTAATAAGTCAAGTACTTGACGACTGCTCATGTGACTCTTGTTTGGTAATGTTAGGTGGAACAAAACATGAACTACTTTAACAATTACACTAATAGCCTATTTACATTTTATATACTAGAATACATTAGAATATGCCATACTATAAAAATACGAAGCAACTGGCAACTTTCAGTAACAGTTTCGTCATAAGGGGTGCCCAATTAATAAAAAATTGTACATACCACTCATGTCGCAATTTTGCTGTTGACCAGTGAAATTAAACTTCGGACTTTTATTGCAAATAATTTTCTACACGAAACACATCAAATGCTAGCATTCGTTTGTTTTTTGCACATCCACTTGTAGAACTTTATCTTGTGTAGTCACTTGGGGAACAAAACTCCATTTGCACAAAAAGTGACGTAACGCCCTTTACCCGAACACCATCGAGTTATTCTGAGATCAGGAGATGAAATTTAACCTTAAGTCAACCTTAGCGTTTTGTTTGTATAAACACTAATTAAAGATCACTTCATCTTAATCCGCTTTTTTGCTAATGGCGGATACTTGAATGTTCGTCATATGAAGGCAGTTATGTAGACTAACTTACCGACAGAGTCGTTGCCAAAGATGCGCCATAAGAGGCTGGTCTATTCTACATCCGCGACGAGATGAAATTATTTGCTGGAATGCCACACGAAAATCGGAGCTTCCGAAGAAAACTGTGTTACCTGGACCACGGTCTTGTCTAACACAAGTTATAAATCGGGAGTGCGCTGGAATTTCGTCTTGATCTAAATTACACGTAAATCCAGGTAGCTATTTTTCTCATTTCATGCTAGTTAAACTCAGTTTAGCAGAAGCTAAATAATTATTTGTCAACAGTAATCTCACTAGAGCTTTTGATTTATCTAGAGGAAATCAAAACTCGAGTGGGATTTAATTGACTATTACAGGATTAGAAGGAAGTATATAAAGATTAGGAGAAATAAAGTACTCTAATACAATAAAATATTAATGAACTTACTAAAATTATATTTCACTAACGTTAGCTTCCGCGCCATGGCGTCGTGGTCTAAGGCATCTTGCCTAGAAGTCGCGCTACGGAATGCGCGCTGGTTCGAATCCTCATGGGAGAAGAAATTTTCTCATGATATTTCGGCCAGTGTATGGGACCGGTGCCCACCCAGCATCGTGATGCACTTGGGGAGCTACGATAGGTAGCGAAGTCCGGTTGCGAATGCCAGCTATAACGGCTGGGGGGATCATCGTGCTAACCACACGATACCTCCATTCTGGTTAGATGATCGTCCACCTCTGCTTCGGCATGTGGGCGTGAGGCCAGCAGCCGGCTGGTCGGTCTAGGCCCTTCACGGGCTGTAGCGCCAAGGATTATTATTATTATTATTATTATTATTATTATTATTGTTATTATTATAAAGTTAGCTTCACCAAAACGTTTGAACGAAGCCGCCATTTTCAGTTGACTGTCTATGCTGTAAACAAATGACGATCGCAAAGCATGTTTTATAGCACCGTAAAGAATTTACAGTTTGAAATGTTGGCAAACGAAACAAATGATAGGGAGATGATAAAAAGGGAAGAAAATGCATAAATATTAGGAGATATAAAGTGCTCTAATACAATAAAATAGATATTAATTGACTTCCTAAAATTCTATTTCACTAATGTTACCTTCACGAAAACGTTTGTTGAAGGAGCCGCCATTTTCAGTCTACTATCTATGCGGGAAACAAATGACGATCGCAAAGCATGTTTTATAGTACCGTAAAGAATTTGCAGTTTGACATGTTGGCAAACAAATAAATAAATACTAGGGTAGTGATAAAAACACACATGCTGAGCACACCATATATTTACTGTAGGAATAGATGTTGATACACGAGCATACTTTACATCAGCTAGGGAAGTGATAAAATTAAACAAATGCTAGGGAGGCGATAAAATTGTGCGATAAGCAGTCATGATTGATTGAAAGACGTCCTTTTGTACCGTTTTATTGGTCAGAAGTAGTATGCTGTAGTAGAAGTGTAATAGTCGAAATAAATAAGAAATGATGCTATTCGTTCAAGTAAAATGGTAAGAGATATCAAAGGTGTTTAATTGTTTGTATCTGATTATGTTTATTTGAAATGTATCTGGAGAAAAACCCGTAATAATAGTTTTACATAAGCGCATAATACAATTATTATATTTGTTGGGTTATGCTATTTTCAGGCTTCTCGTGTCATTGTGTTCTCATAACAAATCTTTAGACCTCTCCAATGTCTTGGAATTACAGTCGTAAAATTATAGTCTGTAGCAGTTTCTTTTCAACATTTCTCCTCTGTTTGGTGTTGAACTAAGCTGTACTTTTTATTTACTATAAGAGTCTAATTAGAGCTAAACAGAGTGGAAGTGAACTAACCTTGCTGATTGAAAGGGACGATAGGGTACGCTGAAATGAATAGAAAACCTATATTATGTTTGTGATTAAATGCATGGTTAATTACAAATACGTTAGAAAATTAAGTTTGAAGTTTCAGCAGTCCGACAACATCGCCGCTAACACACTCTTCTCAAATCTGACCCTACGGATATTCATAAATAGCAAATAAAAACGACAATAAAAATTTCCCCTGATCTTCCAATATATCAAAAAATTGATCCAAATTAAATTAAGCAGAGCATATTTCTCATTTCAGGATAGGGATCGATGGCGGGCTTATGTGAGAGCGGCAATGAACCTCCGGGTTCCTTAAAAGTCATTTGTAAGTAATACTTCTCATTTCTAGAACACGCCATTCACAAAGAGAGAACTAACTACAGTACTTACGTTTCGAAGTGAGGCAGGCAGGTCGACAACGTTCCCGTTTTCAACACGACGACAAAGAATCTACAAACAGCTGTGCAGAAATGTCCACTAACTTGCTTGTTATGGAACAAAACAAAATTATGGGCACGGCACCATTTCATAGACCAAATGGTATTGCACGTACACCAGAGGGAAAATCAATCTTGCCATAAAAGCTGTAGCAATAATTTTATTCCAATATACTGTAGGTGATGAGTGTGTGTGTGTGTGTGTCTAATGCCTACTCACTTCACTTGCGTGATTCGGGTTCCGCATACTGCGGATATATGGCAGGACTGTGACCAATTTTCAAGTTGCACACCACCTCATGTTATGCATGATATGTATCTGTTAAGAGTTATGTCGCGTACTAGGGTGAGTGTAAGTGTAGTGTAGGGAATGGGTGAGGATGATGATGAAAATGAGGAAAGGAGAAGGGGAAACCCGGTGCCGGCACGTAGCCTACTTCTGTCTAATGGCACGAAGGGGGCCGCCGGGCTTAACGTCCCCATCCGAGGACGAATCACTATCAACAGTACTGTAGAGCCCGATCGCAAATCGTGGCACCTGCGCGAAAGACGACTTAGCATCCACTTACATGGACTCGCCCAAGAGTCTTGCTGGGGGGGGGGAGGGGTGTTTGAACAGTACGCTCTATGAGTAAGTCGCTCGCACACACAGAACTACCCACTCCGAAGTCTGAGAAAGAAGCCCGCGCATGTTGGTGCCACGAGTTTGTGATTGGGCTCTAATCTATACTTTCTCTTCATATGCACTGTGGAGAGATTTTGGATTTAACCAGACATATTAGTGCGCAATCTAGTGATTAGAAGTTGTACACCGCCATCTCTCCTAGTTCCGGTAGAAATTTTACATGAACATTTCTGACTCCGCCGGGAATCGAACCCGGACCGGCTAGTCTGGAGGCAGACCACAGAACTAACTCGACGGACTCCTGTAGGTGATGAAGAATTTGTAGACAAACGTTGTCAAATACAGACCATCGTCTCTAGAGTGATGAACAAAATTTATGATTCACATCTTTCATTAGCTACTTCCAAAGCTATCAAAAGAATTCAGACTCTTTGCCTATAACAATATTCCTGAAGACGACAGATTGCTACTGGAGTCCTAAAATAATGCACCCAAGAATGCTAAAGTGCTAAAAATAAGTCTAATCAATTTTGCTACTTTAAAAAGTATTGAAATACGTCCATTGTGAATCTGTTGTCCAAACCAAAGAGTGACTTCGCGCAAGTATCCAAATAGGCCAATCAGTCTTCTCAGTATTCCGGGCAAAATCTCAGAGAGAACAGTCTTCGGGAGACTTTGAAATGAAACACAATATGCAATACTACTAGAACAATACTCATTCCTTCGTGATTGGCCAAATATAGACCAATTGCTATGAGTAATTCAAGATATTACAGCGGGATTTATTAAGAAAGAAAGAACGGCAGCTCTGCACCTTAAGGTAGATAAAGTCTTTGATAAGGTATAGCATAAAGCGTTTACCTTATAAGTTGTTACAGCTCAATATCTCGTGTCCTATGTTTCTGATCCTTCATAATAACTTAGTAAGCAAATCATTTCACGTTAATATTGAAGGCGTTTCTTTCTAAACTACAGGAAATATTACAGCAAGTGTAGCTCAAGGATCAACTTTTGGACCAGTATTATACAAACTGTAGGATACATCAGACATTCCGAAACTGCCTTTGTGTTCTCTTGATCTATTTTCAGGTGATACTCTGCTTTACATTAAAATCAGGGATACAGTCAATATTGTACTAACTGTACACTTCAGGGATATGTTATTATGGTAGAAAAACAGTTTAAAAGTGGCGCATTGCAATAAACTTTGAACTATCTAGTGTTATAATATTCTTCAAGAAATGTAAACCAACGCAATGTACGGTATTCAGTTCTTAGGTTGTAATATTATATACAGTGGATAACAAAAATATTCGGACACTTAATATTCCAAATGTTTATATGTATGTTACTAAACACATGTTTGAAAAACGCAGAAATTACGCTTGTGGTTACTTCAAATAAACCAATTTGCATAATATGGACATAAAACGAGCTTGCTAATGAAGAGGTATGATAACATATTTATATAATAATAAAAAATATACAATTTACTGCGTAACAAAAATATTCGGACAGTCCTGTTGATCCTATTCTGTACACCCCTGTTAATCACTTACATTTCACAGTAGGTGGAGGTACCGAGTTTCAATAACATGCTAGCCTATTTAGTCTTACTGGTGCTGTCGTTTCAGCAAGCCGGAACACAAAATGCGCCGTAAAGGTAAGCAAACAACATTTAATCAGAGGGAGTTAGTGATATTCCATCATTAAAAAGGGAAAACCATCCGAAACATTGCAGATGAAGAGAAGTACAATGTCTGGCATAATTCTCAGATATAAAAACTAGGATAGAATAGAGCTGAGAAAATAAATAGGTCTCAGAAAAGTCCTCACAGACAGAAAAGAATCTCTTATTATCAGAGAGAGAAAAAAGAATCCTTGTATAAGTGCCCCGAAGTTAGTTTCTGAAATTGAATCGGCTACGGGTAAAAAAGTGCATGCCCAAACAATTAGAAGGGCAATACATAAACGGGACTACAACGGAAGAATAGGATGAAAAAAGCCTATGTTTGTGAAATAAACAGACGTAAACGACTGCAGTTTGCTAAGGAATATAAAAATAAAGGGGAAGATTGGTGGTAAAAGGCTCTTTTTTCTGATGAGAGAAAATTCAATGTTTTTGGCAGCGATGGTAGAGAAATGGTCAGGAGAAAGCCTAAGGAGGAAATGAAAACCAAGAAAATGCGAGCTACTGTTCAACACGGTGGAGAAAATGTGATGATATGGGGGTGCATGTCAGCTTCTGGGGTTGGTGAATTGGTGTTCATCAAGGATATCACGAAGAAGGAAGACTACCTACACCTCCTGCAACACTCTTTAGTACAAAGTGCAGAAAAGATTTGGATTGAAAAGGAGTTTGTTTTACCAGGATAATGATCTCAAGCATAACTCCTATATTGTACAAGAATATCTGCTCTACAAATGCCCTAAAGTCCTTCATCCTCCTCCACAATCGCCGGATTTTAACCCTATTGAATATTTATGGGAAGAACTTGACAGGAGGATTCGATCAAGGCCTATTTCTTCTAAAGAAGAGCTGAAAGTAGGACTTCAAGAAGAATGGGCGAAAATTCCTATAGACATAACAAAAAAAAAATAGTACATACCATGCCACGCCGTCTGAAAGAGGTTATTAAACAGATGGGTGATCCTACAAGGTACTAATAATGACGAGCTGGAATAGTATTCTTTGTTTTCAAAAAGTGTCCGAATATTTTTGTTAGTATTAGAAGTGAAATGTTTTCCTTTATGTTTTAATAATTAGAAGACAAATAAGTTAATTGGAACTGTTGTGCTGAAAATGTTTATATGAAATGGGATACTTTTAGGGAAAAAATAAGAAAAGCTTATTTTTATATATTTATATGTAAGTATATGTCATTGACTTGTTAGTTGACGGGTGTATTCAGAAACTGAAATACTTCGACTTAATTTTCGATCGCAAGCTAATATGCAGGCAACTCATGATATATGTCACTGATAAAGCAAGTGCAGCTATAGTGCTATAGTCCAGCTGCATCCGTTATTAAAGTCATCTTTCCTTAGTCTGCAGCAAAAAGTAACTCTACATACGTTGATTACGGCCACATCTACTAGCCATCGGCAAAGCCCAGACGGTAGCGCGTTTGTCTGCTGATTCTGAGGGGGGCTTCAGTTGATTGATTACCTGGCTGAATTTTTTCAGAGTTTTTCTCCAACCGTAAAGCGAATCTCAGGAAATTCATGGCGAAACTTCGGTCTCATCTCCAAATACAGTCTCATTATCACAAATTCCATCCAAGCTAAATAACCTATTAGTTGATACATCGTCATTCGATAACGGACTAAGGAAATTACCACATGCGTTACATACAATCCCATTGTGGGGATTTACCTCTAAAAGAAGTATGATGAAAGTTCTGATTCTACAAAATAGGCTAAAATGGCCCGTATTGAATACAATCCAATCCGTGGCGCGACCAGCCCATGAAGAGCCAAGCCGGCTGGTAGCCTCTCGTCTATGCATTGAAAATTTATCCTAATGTAGAAACAAAGCATACCATTTGCATTATGCAACGTTTACACGTTACAAATCTCAACACGTTCTTCCTCAGTTGGATTTATCGTGTCACTCTTCTGTTTAGTAGGTTTCTGAGCTAGCTAGTTATTGCGTCGATCCTTCAAAATGTGAAATGAATCAAGACTAGGCATTCCGGACCATGACATGGGTCAGGTGTCATTTGTTTGTCAGTTCAAGGAAAAATCCAAGTTATTTTGACTGCTTGTCCTATATAATCTATTAGAGAGACAAATTATTCAGAGTTTTTGTTCTTTATGCAATGTTTTATACAGCAAAATCGAAAAATTTGAGTTCCAAAGTATGTAATTTCAACGTTTTGGCATCAAAACTTAATCAAGTGCAAGTGTAAATTAAAAGTTTGAGTATTTCTCTGAACACATTATTTTCAAAAGTAATGAATGACATTTAATTATTATCACTGAAATCTATTAACGGGGGGGGGTGGAGAAATTGAAAATATTTAAACACAAAGTCATAAAACGTTTTTGTATTTTCCCGAAAAGCACGATTTTGTAGGTGGTGTGTTTTGTTTCTAGACCCCTCAATTGAGATAATTCAAATTTCGCACTTTTAAACTCATTTTTAATATTAATTCCTTTCTTTCTAGCTATGCAATATGAACATCGAAGTGTGATAATAATTTTATTATTGTCCAATACCAAGGATTGCAGCTTAAAAATGTTCATATATGAATGTATGAATATATCAGTGCAAAATATAATATAAAGTGATGTCATTGTCAGTGTTGAAACAAATAATAAATCTCTCTTCAGACTCTACAGGGTGTAAGGAGTATAAGTTCCATTATTTTAACTGATGATTATTCATGTCATAAGGAAGAAAAAATGTCCTTACAACTTTTTTATAATTGCAATATTTAACAAATTATTGAAGTTTACAATATCGGACATTTTGCAACGTTGCTAGATAGGGAGCAGTGGGTTTATAAGCACACAGTACAGCTCAAGCGGGTACAGACATATTGGTACAGATGCTCTGTTCTAATGCAGGAGCAGACCATGATAATACTGTTGTTTACATAAAGCCGCGTTTCCACTATTACAACTGCGCAGGAATAATGAGAGGCAAACAACAGTTTCCACTTAAAACGTCGTTTCCACTTTTGCAACTGTGCAGGAATAACGAGAGGCAAACAACAGTTGCCAGTTAGGCAGATATGCGCAAGGCGAGATGCAGGAATAAACTGTGTGCGTCCAATCCTTGGACAAGTATGCGCGAGTCTCCCGCTCTGGGACAGGGAGACATTGGAAACTATCTGCTTCTTCACCAGCTGATTTCAGGTCTTCCGTAGGAGCTGCTATTTTCATTCCAAACATTTGTATAGATTCGGTGCATTCGATACTTTGTCGAGTATTTTTTCATAGGTTATCTGTATGTGAGAGTGTGGTGAATTGGTCTAATGGGAAAAGCGTAGAGTTTACTGAAGAATACAGGAATTATCCTGGTCTTTGGGGAGCCTCAGAACCGAATTATAAGGACCGTCAGAAAAGGGGGGAATGCCCATCAATTTTTAAGCAGAAATGTATGAGCTAGGATTTACAAAAGCAGTCAATTATCAAATGAAAAGTTTCAAATGCCATTTTCATAAGCTTCACGCAGGAACGAAGAAAACCGAATTAATTAATTTATACATCTTGATCACTAGACCGCGGGAGTGCGGGCCCTAATACGGCGATTGCAGTTGACTATGCAGACGGGTATTGAGTATGACGTAAGTCTCTATCGCTTTTCGCCGTACTGTTTCGTGCATCGAGCCCGAAACGTTCAGAGTGTGTTTAGCTGTCATACTGAAGAGCTGCATCTGTAAAATGACACATATTACAATGTCTAAAACAACTCGCTCACGAAGTGCAATACTAAATAATTTAGTCGAACAATTCGGACGCGATATTTTTAGGCTATTATAGAAGGAGAACGTGTTGTATATGTCGTGTGTAATTTCAGATTATTACGAACTAAGAAGTACTGTTTTGAAAGATACTGTAATAGTAAAGCACACAAGGAAAATATTGAACGCAATTCAAACAAGAACCAATCGAGTTCAAATAGTCCGTCACAATTCAATATATAGACTATGTTGGTACACACAAACATTCCATTCAGAACTTTGGACAACCCCCACTTTAGATCATTTCTGGAAAAATACACAAATCAACATATTCCAGGAGAAGCAACAATACGTAAAGAATATTTACCAATTTCGTACCAGAATAAGATTTCCAAAATTCGAGAAAGCGCGAACGATCAGAAAATGTATGGGTCTCAGTTGATGAGTCTACAGACGTCAGTTGTAGATACGTGGCAAATGTGGTGGTCGGTATACTTTCCGAGAATTATGTAGGGAAAAAATTTGTGCTAACTTCAGAGAAACTGGAAAAGGTAAACCATGCAACTGTTGTCCAAGTTTTTTATAAGGCTGTGCGCCTTTTATGGTCGGAAAGGATTAAATATAATAATGTACTTCTTTTTGTTACTGATGCAGCTCCATATATTATTAAGGCAGCAAAACAGCTTAAAGAGCGGTATTCCAACATGGTGCATTTAACTTGTCTGGCGCACGGACTGTAAATTTCCGTCGACATCGCATCAATTACATAAGTACGAAATGTATGATTATTGTATGTATGCAATTCATATACTCAAGACTGTACTTCTGAAGCACGCACAGTGAGTTGCTTACCTGACAGTTCATTACACTCGCCACGGAACGCTCCAGTCATACTTAACTTGACTGTAAAAGGCCCGCACTCCCGCGGTTTATTGATCACACAACGTTTAACACTATATCACTTGGACCATGTCAGAGACTGTCGGACAATATCAAAATTCTAATTTAAATTAAAAAATCACATTCTAGTTCGTGGAATTGCTTGTTGAACACATGTCAGGTTGCGCAACTTCACCTTAACCCATGACATTAGTAAATATTGTAACTATGCTGTTGTAAAATTGAAAATTAATATGTAATGTATTTATTATTATTATTATTATTATTATTATTATTATTATTATTATTGTTATTGTCAGTTATCAATATCATCATTGCTATTTCCGTTTTCTTTCTTTTTTCTTGTATTAGCTCGATGAGAGCTCTATAGTGTTCTTTTGACTCTGTTGACCCTCTATAGGGCTTTAACTTAATTTGTATTATTTTCATCAGTGTTTGTATTTGTTTTTTTTTTGTATTTATGTGCTATCTGGTAGGATGGAAGAGAAGGTCTTATGGCCTTAAACCTGTCAGATTAAATAAATTATTACTATTATTATTATTATTATTATTATTATTATTATTATTATTATTATTATTATTATTATTATTATTATTAAATATAAGGTATATATATGGCTCCACGTGTTAAATAACTAAGTTATCTTGTTGACTAGTTTCAGCCTGTGAGATATGTTCAGAATGGGTGGTCTTTGCGCTCTCTGATTGCGTTTCCTGTGGGGGTGTGTTTGTGTAGTGTAATGTGGAGTCAAAGTGTGCGTGTTCTGAAATTGAGTTATGTGTTGAGGATTTGATGTGGGCGTGTTTTTGTGTGTATATTTCGTATTGTTCTAGTGTGTTTAGTTTCTGTCTGGTTTTTCGGTTGGAGATATAGAATTTCCATGTCTGTGTTTACGTTGCTGTAGGTGTGGTTGGCGTTTGTGATGTATTCTAGATAAGTGGAAGTGTTCTGTTATTTTATTATGGCTGTGATGTGTTCTTTATAACGTGTTTGAAATGATCTGCCTGTCTGTCTGTATACACCTGCCTCATTGTTAATTTATTCACTTATTTACGTATTTATTTATTTAGTTATTCACTTACTTATTTATTCACGTATTTATTTTTTCATATACATATATTCTCTTATGTATTTATTTATTCATTTATTTAATCACTTAATTATTCACTTATTTATTTATTCATGCATTTATTCACTTATTCATTTGCTTGTTTATTTAATTATTTATTTATTTAATGATTTATTTCTTTATTTATTCACTTATTCACTCAGTTATTCACTCAATTACTTATTCACTCATTCATTCACTTACATATTCACTCACTTATTAATTAATTAATTCATTCATTCATTCATTTAATCTCTCCCGCTTCCTTAAAGTAGTATTATTTTTAAACAAATTTCTGGTTGTGTGATTTTCGAAACTGGGTAAGAGACTCCTAGTTTCTAAAAATCGTTGGTAAACTGCTACAAAAGTTCGCAGATTAGGTAACCTTCTTTGAGGAAAATGTTCATGGTACATCTTTCTTGTCTCACTTGAATTACGATGACTTTCTCCATAAATTAATAACAAATGATATTTCTAAACTGTAAATGAAATTGTAAGTTGTTTATTGAACATCCTGTACCGAACTGCCATCCGCTTGGCAGTAGAGCTATGGACAGGGAGCTTGAACTCAGCTGAATCGTACGTACGTCTATACAGAGTACTGCCTGCTGATCACGTTGCCACGTCTCTCACGCCAGAATATTAACAAATTTAAATATTCATTTTTATTTAATTTCACGAAAACGTAATAGAACACACAAATATTTATTTGAACTAATATTAACTCTTTGCTAGATTACTAATGTAATTGTTTTCGTAATTTTACTAACGATATAAGCAGTACAACGCAAATAAAATAAGAAAATAATTTTTTTTTTCTGGGAAAACTATCAAGTTTTGACCCTGTGTTGTATGGACATTTCTTGATCCTTTGGACCGTCCCCGACGACTGTGAAAAGGACGGCACTTATACCCCTTACACTCTGTATACTCGGCGTACCCCCGATTTTATAACTCGTGTTGGGTAAGTCTGTGGTGAGTCATTCATTCCACGTGAAATCGAACAATATCAGACGATAATTTACCTCAGGATCTTCGATTTTTTTTAACTCTAACAGTAGGCTATATTCTATTGGATAAAAAATAATGCATATGTATAGTTTTGTTTGCCAGAGAAAAGATTATTATCAATTGATTATCGATTATTGATTATCGATGTTCCCAAAATTTCGAGCGCACCTCTTTATACAGGGTGTTTCAAAAATACGGGGCATAATTTCAGGTATGTATTTCCCACATGTAGACAATCAAAATAGTTCATTACAACATGTGTCCGGAAATGCTTCATTTCCGAGTTATGGCCTTCACAACATTGAAATTCACCGGAACGTTTTTCTTTCCGCAGGTCGTTGTCATTACAGAAGATGTTCAAAATGTCCACCTCCTGCTTGAATACAGACCTCACATCGATGTCTCATTGACCTGCGAACACGATCCCAAACTCCAGGAGTATTGTGTATGTCCTCAGAACATGCCACAATTCGATTCCAAAGGGATTCCAAATCAGGCACCGGAGACGAATAAACCAATGGTTTTAAATGGCCCCACAAGTAGAAATCGAGAGGGTTCAGATCAGCCTCCAGAATCTCCTCCTGTACTTCTGGAGTTGTAGATCTTGGTCGTCCCCTTCCCAAACTAGGAGAGTTAAATTTTCCATACTCGCACAGACGGTAATGGAGACGTACAAATGTCTTCCGATTTGGACATTGTCGCTGTGGGTACCTCTCCTGGTACAAACGACGAGCCAGCGCAGCGTTGCCGTCCGCCTTACCGTACATGAAGTGTATCTCGGCCAGCTCTTGATTTGAATACATGTCGCACAGTCTAACGCTTACACAACACTGAATGTAACCTTCGCCTCGGAATGAACTGTCAGAGTGCCCTCTTAATGTCTCCTTTGACGGCAAACACCTGCGGAAAGAAAAACGTTCTGGTGAATTTCAATGTTGTGAAGGCCATAACTCGGAAATAAAGCATTTCCGGACACATGTTGTAATGAACTATTTTGATTGTCTACATGTGGGAAATACATACCTGAAATTATGCCCCGTATTTTTTAAACACTCTGTATAACTAAGCCATATCTCCGCTTCTATTTATCGTGGAGAACTGTTGTATATGTCAATTTGAAGCTAAAACTAAGCACTTTTTTCTACAATTTTCTTTGTCGAGTTTAAAATGTAATGTGAAGCATTATTATGCATCCTATTTTTATAAAATTATGTTTTAACCTGACCCGTTGCTTTAAAATTTATTCTAGAAAAAAATGCCATGTAATTCTCTCATATCAATTATGTAATAGACGAAATTAGAAGATGGAATTGCTATCAGAATTAAATTATTTACTAGATCAGGTCCGCCGCGTGGATGTGTGCGTACTGCGCAGACCGCCGGATGCACAGCACTGGCTCAGGCTTAATCCTTGAGTCGACGTGCACGTAACTTACTGGGTAGTTAACACTTTTAATGAAATGTTGCATTGTTTAGAGTTTCACACGAACACAAATTACTCAGGAAGTTCATTACAAATAGATTAAAAAATCATAAAGGAGAAATCACAACACATTAATCTGTACAAATATGAACATGTTTCCCTCCATTTTCGAGAGATACTGTTTGGTTAGGAGTTCTGTTTTCGGTAGTAGAAATATGATATGATATGATATGATATATGATATGATATGATATATGATATGATATGATATATATAATATGATATGATATATGATAAGATATATATAATATATAATATATGATATATGATATGATATGATATGATATGATATGATATGATATGATGTATGATATGATATGATGTATGATATGATATATATATATATGTATATATATAATATAATATATGTGATATGATATATTTGATGGCAACATTTACAACCACGTAATGTGGACCTCACAATTTTTGTATCCGGTGCCACAATTACATTCGTTACAGATGTACCCTCTGTAGGCGCTCTTATACTTGACTTTCGACCCCATTTAAATTGATCAGTATTCTCCCTTTAAATCCTAACAACTTAATTTAGATCATTCAAAATTTACACTTTTACGACTCTGTTCTTGACTTCCATTATACTTATATCGAACACACACTGTTTCAATAATACTTGTTACTAAAACGTACTATAGGTTCGTTATTATGTCTGTTTCTTGTGTACATTTCATTTTCAGATCCCACTAATTTTCTACAGGTAGTGGAATAAAGAATGCAACTTTAAAGCGCCACCTACTCGTTTTGTTTTCAGTGGCGTAGCAAGAATAATTATTTTGGATGGGCCAGATATGCAGGGTTTAGAAAGTACCTGACCGATCTCCTGAAAATGCCGCTGCCGTCAACTCTCTTGAAACTCATTCTCGGAAGTCTTATTTAATAACACGCAAAATCATGATAAACAATCATGCAAGGCATATCTATACAAAAGCTTCATAAGGTGAACTGGAGCTGTCGAGATTTCCTACAAAGGAATCTGTCGATCGCCGATGATTGGTCCTTCAACAAATCCCAACTTTTCTCCCTCTCAATGGATAGAATTGCTAGATTACAAAGCCTTGTGCTTGACATGATTGTCGAATTTTTCTTCGTTTCATAGCTTTGAAAAGTTTTATATCATTGCCTTAATGAAGGACGAACACTTACCAATATCCATTTTCGGAGACTGAGGTGTTTCCTATAATGAATTTGCAAGAGCAAGAATATCGTCTAAACATACCAAATAAAATAAGGTGTCAAATGTTTCTAGCTGATGTAACAATTCAGTAGCCTCCATGGCTTCCTTCTTTTTATCGCTGCCAGACATTTTTTAGGCCCAACCCAACACAGTTAAATTGGCTCTTGAAGAAATGAACGAATTTTTGACTTCTTACCTTAATGCTATCGACTGTAACTATTGCTCTGGATCCATGATTTAGTTTAAATGTTGAGTATTTTCCATTTTACGCAAAAACTCTCATGTTTTTTGTCCATATAACATAGGGTCAAAACTTGATAGTTTTCCCAGAAAAAAATATTTTTCTTATATTATTAGCGTTATACTGCTTATATCGTTAGTAAAATTACTAAAACAATTACATCAGTAGATATATCTAGCTACACCACTGCATATCTAGGGTTTAGAATTTCACCATGTTTCTTGTGTTGATTCTCAGTAAAACATTTGAAATAAATGTTTTTAATATTCTCCTGAGCCCACATAAAGTGAATGGAATTTACGGGAGAGGCACTGTGGTCCAGCACTGCGACTTGTTACGATTTATTGCGCTAACCTCAAGCTAGGCGCATTCTCAAACCCACATCGGCTGACTACACTAAGGTTCGCTGCGTACCCAGATTTCGAACAGGCAACCCCCTCGTCCCTAGGCTAGCTCCCTCCGTGTGTCGCCAGCCGGCGATCGGGGGAATGCTATGGAATGATGACGAAATGGAGAAATGGTGACGGAATGATGTAGATGCCTAATATGGGTGAAAATTGGAGAAGCCCGAGAAAAATTACAACTGCGACCTTGTCCCATACTTGACCGGGACTCGAACTCGGACCGCCTATGTGACAGGCCGGAGGTCTGACCACTTAGCCACCTCAGCCCAAATAAATAGTTCTTCAGGTGTTGTGATGGAATCCTTACTTACTAATTAGAGACTGATCTTTGCCACAAGTATTTTAGTGGCACCTCCAATGCCATCACATGACCCCTTTCCACAAGATATCGCGAAAAAGTGTCATTCAGCGACAATACCGAAATCTTCTTCATGGAAACTTAGTTTGCAAAATTCTTTATGCAATGCCTTCATCGGAAAAGTAAATTATATACGAGTATTTAACGTTTACTATTTCCTTTCTCACAAATATTATTACTTAATTCATTTTTAAGAAGATGGATGGCATTTGTGTCATGTTTTAGATTCTCTGATATTGCCACAAAGCTCTTGTGTTCTGTAACATTATTTTCTTTGTAATCTATAAGAAAAGGGTGGATCGTGGCCTGCCTGCTATTCCAGTGAACCCCCTGAACAGAATCTTCTATCACACAAGTATAATTTTCAGACACGTTACCAATTATAATGCATTGTCCTGATTCCAATTGCGCTTATGATTCTTTCAGAAAAGATTATTGCTGTTGAGCTGTAAATATATGAGGCAACAAGGCTAATAACTTAGGATTATTTATCTAAGGCCGTGTCTCAAAGCTCAAGTCCATACTACACACTAATGACTAGCAACTAGGTGACTTGTGAACTACACACTACTGAGCTTTGGAAATGCATGCTTGAAACATGGCCTTCTTCATAGACTATTTTCTAAAAACCACTACATCACGGTGCAGCACGGAACTAAGAAGGCAGTGTCCTAATGCAGTTTCATTACGAATTATGTGGAAAAGATGAGGGTTTAATATATTACAATGTTTAAAACATTGTACAGAAGGTACTAACAATGTCAGTGTTCAAAGTTAACGTGTTATTCTACATTATATTTACATTATTTCACTTCCAAAGCATTTTCAAATTTCATAACCTCAATTGCTGATGAGGTATCCATGTTTGTTTAGTGAACAAGTCAACAATCGAGCAAGCATTTTCGTTTACTAGCTACTACGGACTTGATTGCTATGCACTATGTAGCTTTGGATCATAACTTCTGACGTCACATCCGGCTATTTAGTCAACAATCTAGTTCACTTCAGCTGAAATTGTAGCTTTGAGACACGGCCTAAGAAGTCCTCAACGGATGACTGTATTACTTCTAAGTTTGTCCCTTTTTTCAGCTTCTTGTCTCCTGTCCCGAGAAAAGCATGCTCGGGACCCCAAATGTCCTGTGTTTTTTAAATGACATTCCATTTCCCTAAATTATTGTTGAAATATTTCATTTCATTTTATTTTACTTAATAAACGCATAAAACATTGACTAATCTGTACGGTTTCCATTAAATGTCACCGTAATGAATTCAATTCGATAAATCGATATCTCAGAGCTTAGATCGATAATCAAAAAGTTTTTTGGTCTGAAGTTCAAAAATGTTTTCAAGTTATTGCCACAATTGACACTAATATTTTAACATGATAGATGATCTATTCAGTGAAGTGAATCATGTGAAGAACATAAATGGCGCAGAAATTGAATATTGGAAGGAGTGTGATGTTAATATTACAGAGAGGTGGACTGAAACATTACAAATTTTATTATAAAAGACAAAGATATTGCTTTTTACAAACATAATTCAAATTGTAATGCATCATCAGAAAGAGTGTTTTCAATTTGGTCTGACGAAAGGAATCAGGCCATATTAATTACAAAATGTCATTTAAAAATGTGTTTTGCATGGACTTCTATCTTTTCCTGAAGGAAAGGCCAACACTTCTAGAGCAAATTCACTCATGAAAGAAATATGATGCAGATTGTTCCGTTGATCTTCATGGAGAATGTTAAAAAGATAATAAGACGCAAAAAATTTTGTTATGAAATAAGTTCAGAATACAGTGATATGGATATGATGTAAGGTCCAATTAACCTCAAGTATTTTTAAACAGATAAGTTAGCCTAATTAATTCAGATTAGTTGCAGTATAAAAATTGTCAACAATGACTTAAGCCAAGTATCCATGCTACTCTATTATGTACTTGCATTTATTATAGCTAGTTATTGTAAACAGTGTAGTATTTATTACTTTAAAATAAATAAAACCGGACCTTATTGCTCACTGACATGTAAACACAAGTAATAATGAAGGTTTAGATAAAATGTTGATTCATGTCAACTTTAATAAGTGTCCCGATTTTCTGTTTTGGAAATCTGGTTACCTTAACGCATGGGTTCCCAACCAGTGTGTCGCGCAGTCCCATGGAGTGAGTGAGTTGCGAAATTTTGGAATTGAAAAATAAATTTTATGCCATTCAGAAAGTCTCTTTGCAACGCATTTTTTATTTACAATGAAGTCTTTGATATGGTACATTTTATTTTGAGACAGACTTTACCAATGAAATGGGTAAATGAAGACCTGCAACAATGTTCACTTCAATTTTTCTGCCTGGCGATAATTCGAAACACTTGCAACAATGCTTAATAATTCGTTTATTCTCCCCAGTTAGTAATAAACAGAGTTTAGAACCGTCAGAATATATTGGTCAGTTTCAGTAGATAGTACGTGTGAGCGGGTGATAAAGTACTTTTGATAAAATAGTCGCACTATTTAGATTTTATCATGGACAAACTTTGAATTCGAAAAAGACAATCCGAATTGAGTTCTGGGTTAGATCACAGCAGTACTAATTCAAATAATGTGAGCGAAAAGTCCCTCAGAGTTCACAAAAACGTACTGCGTTTCTTAAATGTAGTGATGAATACTTGCATCTTGCAATATGGTTTTTACGTGGTGTGGAGATGAATATAAACAAAATCCCGAGTGTCTTATATGCGGAAATGTTTTGTCAAATCAGTCGATGGTGTCTAATAAACTAAAAAGACATTTAGGACTACCGTTTTCAAAGTCATTGTGAATCAGCATTTTCTACCATGAAAATAGTGAAATCTAAACAAAGGAACAGACTGAAGATGATTTACGTGTTGGTCTGTCAACTATAAGGCCATGTATAGAGAAATTCTGTACAACCCACCATGCACAGACTTCACATTAATTTAAATAGGTGAGTTTTCAAAAACGATATTAAAATTTGACACATAGGCTACTTTTGTTTTTTTCAAATGCCACTCAAGTTGCTGCAGGTTTTTTTTCTTTTTTTCGATTGCGTGTTAACATTGGCCTATCTATAACACTGGACGTCCAACACCACATAGGCCTAGAAGTTATCAGTGCTTTTTCTAGCGGAACGCGCTGGAACGGCGTTCCGGCACCTTTTTGTTGCATTTTTCATCATGGAATAAAATATGTGTGAATAACTATGTTTTCAGTATAATTTTTCTTTGAATTCCGGGCCATATTCATATACATTCTTAGCGCGGGTTAACGGTGGATGATCAACGAACTAACGTTTTCCGTATTCATAAACCACTGTTAGCGATATGATATGATATGAATCCTGTACAAGTAATCAGTCGATAGCCGGGACTAGTTTAGCACGCTCGTAGCGCGGGCTAGCGAAATGTCTATGAATAGCACCCTTAAAGTCTTAGTTGAACGAAAAGGAGGTTAAAAAGACAAAATTCCCGTGCAGTGAGCAGTAATCGTCTCCCCGTCCGCTATAAAATATTCTACACAGAGTTCCACCACCTGTTTTCCAGAAGAAAAGCACTGGTTGTTATTATTATATCATTATTAACAAAAACAAATAAATGTGTCGCGATATCGCGGACGTTCGGTAAAGTGTGTCGTCAGGCAAAAAGTTTGGGAACCACTGCAACGTACATCATCTGCAGCAAACATTTCTTCAAGATATTTTAATCTGATTATTAGTACGGCTTCTATTTGCGTCACTCGTTATTTATTTATTTCACTAAGTAGGCCTATTCGTAAATACCCTATGAAGTGAGATTTAAACTTAACGAGATATTTTCCGCCAACAAAACAATGCATGAAACGCTGGGCTTTCTTAGTTGTTAGTTCCGATTCTTCATTTCATTCGATCTTCCAACAAGAGAACCACAAATACTTCAAGTTCTTTGTCCCTCCCTTTTGTGGCATGCCACGAGCAGTTTGCCGATTACGCAATAAGCGAAGCGGTGCGTCTCACAAGGTACATTCGCGAAGTGCCTTACTGATAATGGTATAAAATGAAATACGATGGAAAGTTCAGCTATAATCAATGCTTATAGTACCAATTACAGCTGCCCATAATGGTTATTATATGAGGGACAGTCAAATTAAAACGGATCAGATGCCAAAATGTGTAACAGAACATTTATTACCTCAAAAATAATCTCCATAACTGTTTATACATTTATCCCACTGCGAGACAAGACAATCAATCCCATTCTTGAAAAAGCTTGTGGACTGTCTACCGAACCAGTTCTTTACCCAGCCACACACGTCTTCGTCCGATGCAAAATGAAGTCCACGAATGTCTTTCTTCAACTCTTCAAAAATGTGAAAATCGCATGGGGAGAGATCTGGGCTGTAGGGGGATGTTGAAACATTTCCCAATCAAATTTCTGAATCGTATTCCTCACAGAGTTGGCAATAGCCTATGTGGGCGGGCATTATCCTAAAGAAGAATAACGCCGTTCGATAGCATTCCAGGCCGTTTTGACTTAATGGCGCGTCTCAGTTTCTGTAAAGTTTCTTCATAACGCTGTGCATTGATTGTGGTTCCATGCTCGAGAAATTCAACAAGGAGAGGACCCCTAAAACCGAAGAAGAATGTCAACATGGTTTTACCGGTACTTGTGTGTATTACTTTGGACTTTTTCGGTGGGGGAGAATCCATGTGTTTTCATTGTTGGCTCTGCCGTTTGCTCTTCGGTTCAAAATGGTGATACCACGATTCGTCCCTAGTGACAAAACGGGACAGAAATGCATACTCTTCCTCTTGGTATCGTCGCAAGTGACCCAGTGAAGCATTCTGTTTGTTTTTTGTTCCTTTGTCAATTGATGTGGAACTCATTGCGCGCAGATTTTTCGGTAATGCAGGTGCTTCGTCGCAATGACGTGTTCGGAACCGTGACTTATTCCCACGAAAAGACGAAGTTCTTCCACAGTGATCCGTCGATTTTACAGTATAAGACCATCAACCTTAGCAATAACAGCAGGAGTGATGGCACGACGAGCCTGTCCTTGTCGTGGAGTGATATTCGTCCCTCTCGAAATCTCTTGTGCCATTCCAGTACACGCGAACATCCATAATCAGTTCAGTGCACCCCATATTCACTAACATGATTAAGCATGCCTGGAAGGAAGCTACTTTTCCGGTTGAATGTGATGTCTTTCAAGATCCTACCAATGTTATCTGGGACTCTAAAGATTCGAGTTGCTAAACTTCCAATTGCAGAAATGCATCATTCATCCAATGTGCTTATTGTCGTTTACATTAATTGTACTTATTGAATTTCTGTATGAACACCCACAAACGTGTAAGTCAGGGTTGAAGAACTGGGAAAGAAAGGGGTGGAAGCATGAGGAAAGAGTTCGTTCTCCCATCCACAAGGCCGGAGCCTTCAATGACGTTTGTGTGATGTTTGGCAAACACAGTTCTCTCTTCTCTTCTCCCCCTACCGTACAATGACGCGAGGTTTGAAGGGAAGGGATGAGTTGCGTGCTCCGGCTTATGACGTGTGCTTCAATTGTAGCACATTTTTGCATTCCTGGTTTAAGTACATGTAGGAACAACTAAAATTACTAGGATAATGATGATTTATAGCTGAGTTTCTTTCCATATTCATTATTATACCAATATGTATCTAGGCTCATAAACATTGTATAATTACTACTATAGGCAGCTACAATTGGTATAAAAAACATTGATTACAGCTGAACTTTCTATCGTGTTTGATTTTATATCATTAGTCGGGCACTTCGCGAATTTACATTGTCAGATAAACATTTATTTCATTATACTTATAAAAGGAATCCAATTTAAAACTTAGGTGGCCATTGGAACAAATAACAAGAAAAATGCTAGTATTTCTTCTTCTTCTTCTTCTTCTGCTTCTTCTTCTTCTTCTGCTGCTGCTTCTTCTTCTTCTTCTTCTTCTTCTTCTTCTTCTTCTTCAGACTTTTAACATATTGTTTTAAGTTTCTATTTTCAAAATTAATGTTGAAAACATCTAAAATTTGTTTTCCTTTAATTTCAATTGCATTTTATATGTATTATATAGCGTGAAAATCGTCTTTTTCAGCTTTAAAATGAACAATGAGTTAAACCTGTATGATATACGGATTAAAAGAAACAAGTGTTTATAAAACACCTTAACCGGCCAATTTACTAGTATTATTTACTTTTTACTGCGAATAGACTTGTAAGAAATAATGTTAGATTAAAATTGACACCGTATGGCTACTTACTTTGATGTACGAAATGTATAAAAAAAAAATTTGAACCTTTTATAGAAATGTAGGCCTAGCGTTTTTTAAGTGTTCGAGATAACATAGGGGTTTTCTCCGGGAGCTCCAGTTCCCAGCAAATCTCCATAATCTCATCTCATTGCGTAGACCAGCCTCTTATGGCGCATCCTGGGCAACGATTCTGTCGGTAAATTGGTCTACACAACTGACTTCATATGAGTGAATGACCAGCAGTGAAGTACCTGCCATTACTTTATATACGAGAATAAAAGTTGAGCGCATTGTATCCAACTTATAAAAATTGTTCAGAACCTTCAAACTGATCTCCTGTAAAGCTATGGGCCCGTTCCCGGACACTTTTTTCTAAAGTATTTTTATAAATCTTATATTCCCATTGTTAAGTTTTCCCATTAACTTCTATCTACCTAGTTGGCCAGTTGGTATAGCGCTGGCCTTCTATGCTCAAGGTTGCGGGTTCGATCCCGGGCCAGGTCGATGGCATTTAAGTGTGCTTAAATGCGACAAGCTCATATCAGTAGATTTACTGGCATGTAAAAACTCCTGCGGGACAAAATTCCGGCACATCCGGCGACTCTGATATAACCTCTGCAGTTGCGAGCGTCGTTAAATAAAACATAACATTTTAACCCGTCAACTTCTAAGTTTCCAAGGCCATTTTCCCAAGAGGATAGGAATTAGTAGGAAAATATCAATTTGAAGAAAATTGCAGAATAATATACGAGAACATGATATGGACATTGCATTTTATTTACAGCCCGACATGGTTTAAAAATTAGAACGTAATTTAAATTCAATATTGGGATGTTTTATTGCCGAATATTTTACTATCTTTATTTTGTTGTGTTTATTTATAGGCGCTTCAACTCAGGGGCGTATTTTGCGGGCTACCGGCGGTAGCCCAAGGAAATTACAAAAGAAAAAGTTTATAATATAACATAATGTAATAATTTTGTATTATTAGTTTTACCATAGTAATTAAAATTAAAGTAATTGTTAGATATATTTTGTGTAATAATAGGGTCAGCGGTAGCCCAAACCCTTTAACCAGTATACGCCTCTGCAACTGCGTGAACGCAACATTTGAAGATTGTCCATAGGGAATGGTACATAGTTGATACACTCGGTTTCCATCTACCGGCCGGTACGGTTACATGTTCACTTTCGACGTCTTACCATATATGCTACTATCAGTGGCGGTTTCTCGGGGGAGGGAAGGGAGGAACGTCCTCCTCACATTTTTCTTCTTTTGAAAGTAAATACCAAATGAAATATATGCCTTGAAATTCGAGGAAGATTCGATCATTTTTAAGTTCACAGCTATAAGAAAACTGCTGCTAGAAAACTATGAGAAAGATGCGAGATTGTTTGTGTGGAGGAAAGCCAATCCTTTCCTCCTTTACTGCATTAACACACACAGACAACAGCGCACTAGCGGCCAGAGAAAGAAGCAGAGTTTTAAAGCAAGCGAATGAACAGTAGGGAGGAGATCCTCCTCTGAATCAGCGCATGGGCGGGAAATAGAAACCGACTGGTCGTGCAGCAAGCCAGCAGCAAGCTCGCTACCGCTGCAATCTAACGATGCCGCATTCAACCAGACTATAACACATCTAGGAGGAGGCACAATAACGCAAAGCTACGGAAGACACCATATAAACTTTTTTAAAATCATAAATCAAAATATATTTATTATTCATTGCATTTTATATAAGCTACTATTCATGGTTTGAAACTTTCGAGGATATCTGAAAGTTGAAGTTAGACTTACATAAAACAAAGAGGAAGTAGTTCTACGTTAGTATCGCAAATCTTTTTGGCCCTGAATTTCACTTCCATTCATTGTCTACTAGATAGGACAACAGCCAAGTCGTCAGTTTTGTACAAATATATTTGAAATTGAAAGTACTGCAAACTACATTATTTTTAACATAAAAAAATTAATCGGCCACCGGCAGCTTTGAACGATAATGGTAGTATGACTTTACAAGAACTGACATTCTTCAAAAGCATGCGATATTGAACTTGTAAAATGTACATGTGGCAACACAGACCACGTGAGTGAGTGCAGTGTTCTCGCTTTTCTAACAGATTATTTCCCATTTCCACTTCCGTAAAACGGTTCTGGTTATGTGTTAGTAGCTAGTCTCTTCCAACACGCGTGATGCTGTAGTGTGCGCGAAAAATGCTGCGAGTTTGTGAATTTCCTTGTAATTGTTTATTTGTGCAATTATCCAACAATGAATGGAAGTGAAAACATATTTTGGACAATTTAGGAAACTCAGTTTACAAGAACAGATTATTGCTATACAAAACAGAAGGACAACCCTAACACTACCTGGTCTTACATGTATGTATGTAGGCTAATTTGTAGCATGTTTCTCTCAAGAAGGTGTCATTTTGCGCTGTTAACTTCTTTCCTCCTCTTAAGAAATATGCAGGAGCCGCCACTGGCTACTATATATACTAGAGTTAGCATAATTCAAAATAAAAAACAGGAGGAGTTCGCACATGCTTTATTCTAACAAAAAATATAAACATTCATTTGAACGTTGTTCATATTTTCAGAAAAGTTCACTTTTCATTCCCTTGAACCCTTCGAAGAAACTTATTTCCAAATTTCATTCTGTCAAAGGAATGACATTTAACCTTCAGTCAAACCGTCAAGCCGAACTTAGTCTTTTGGTTGTATAAAAACTAATCCAAGATCATTTCGTCTTGGTCTAAGATTACACGAAAATATACCTGGCATTTATATTTTTTTAAAGGGTGCATTATCAAAACGGTAGCACAAAATGGTGAGATTTGTGTTTCAACTAAAATTTGCGTCCAGTTCAGCACTGTGATGAAGACACACATTTGTTGTCTCTTGTTCTTCGTACCAGTCCATTCTTACAGAAGCAGCCCTGGACGCATTGGAATGTGCACATTCTGTCAGTTTGTTTGTAGTTCTCGCAAGTGTCCGGGCATGCCGAACCACACGTTGTATATTCTTCCCCTTCAGAGCAGTTCTGACCTGGAATTTAAAATAATTTTAGGCAGTCATTAATAACAATATCAAACACAGTTTTTTGTACAGATAAACATAATCAGACCAAATCTGATAAGCTGATTACGAATATGTAATCAGATTTTGTCCATCAAGTTAGGTTTATGAGTACTTTAACGAACTTATGTTTTATCAACAGCCATATATAGGCCTACGTACAGCGCTTCTTTGGTTTCCATCCATTATACCAAAAGTATCTTTACTTGACTTATTTTATTTACGATTGTTGCCGTCTGGAAAGTAATGTAAAGAAGTCATTCAGTCTGTATTTTTCAGTTGGTATGCAGAGGTTTCGATAGTAGTGTGAGCTGTTCTGTGTGAAATTATAAAGAAACAAAGGCATAGTTGTAAAAACTCTCCGAATATTTTTCTGTTATGGAGGTTGTAGGATAAAACTACTTATGTTTCAGTATTTAGAAACAGAAATAAGAATTTATTACAATAGTTTACACTAACATATTCTGGAGTTGTGCATGCAGCGATGTAAATGGCTGATGTTAAAATTTGATATTAAGTTGCACATAATGCTGAAGAATGCCATTCATTTATATATAGTTCTAAAATAATTAGTTTAAAGACCGTTTTGTTACATAATGACAATAAACTTCCCTTTATATCTGTAGTACATTGTGTAGCAATGTACGAAAATGTGTGTCATATTCTTGAAGATAATAAATATGAAAACCACTGTTGGCATATTTGCGGGGATCTTAAAGTTATTGGTCTTCTACTTGGAATGCAGAGTGGATTCACTAAATATCCTTATTTTCTATGTCTTTGGGACAGCCATGATACTCGACAACACTACATGACAAGGAATGACAAAGAAGAGGAGAATTCACTCCCGGGCAACATAACGCAAAATTTAAACCTTTAGTTGATCTACAAAATATAGTTCTTCCTCCTTTATACATTAAAGTTGGGCTTATGAAGAATTTTGTGAAAGGTATGGACAAAGCAGGTGAGGGTTCGAAATATCTATGAAGAATTTTCCCTAGCTTGAGTGATGTGAAATTAATAGAAGAAATATTCATTGTATCACATATTAAAAAGTGATAGATGAATATTGTTTTGTGGAATTGTTAACTCTAAATGAATTTGCAGCATGGGAATCACTTAAGTGTCATGATTGGGTTCTTCGGGAACAAGACGAAAGCAAATAGAAAAAAACTAGTTCAGAATCTCTTTCAATATTACAAGAATTTGGGATGTAGGATGTCCCTCAAAAATCTTTCCTGCACTCTCATTTCGATTTCTTTTTCCTGGAAACTTGGGTGTAATGAGTGACGAACAAGGGGAACGCTTTCAACAATACATTTTGCAGATGAAACAGGATTATAAAGGAAGATGGGATCCATCCATGACGAGTGATACCTGCTGGTTTGTACAAAGAAAGGTTACAAAAACACATTAGAGAAAAAGCGTTTCAAAGCAATTACTGCCTTCTACTACGTAAATGCAAGTAGACATTAACATAATATAATATAAAGAATACTTTATCTCCAGTATTAACACCATTACAATGTTGAAACATTCTACATTAAATTAATTATCAATGTGAAACTGCTTAGTAACAAACTTTTCAGAAGTGTAATAACTAAAAATCTGAGGATGCTGCTGAAAAATGGTTTACATTTTCGTATTCAGCATAGTAAACAATGTATAATCACAATGTTTCATTACTGTACAATTTTAAAAGTTGAAATTTGTTGACTAGTGTAATGTAAACATCTAAACAGCTCATGATAATACATATATATATATATATATATATATATATATATATATATATATATATGAAATATTATCCGGACTTAGCTTTGTCAGGAACAACTTAATTTATAGTATTTTTTCTGTTAATCAATTGAATTCAGATAAAATTGTAATAGGTATGTTTAATATACAGAGTGATTCAGGAGGATTTACCGTCCTTTACGGAGCTTATTTTCGAAGACATTCTGAGCAAAAAAGTCATATAAACATGGGTCCCATTCTCAATATTTACAGAGTTACGTTTCGATATTGGAACGATCTTGGTCAGCGTGCAATCAGCAGCCAGCGCGAGCGCTACGGAAATCAAAGATAGCCGTATGCAGTTACGTAGAGCGACGAGTGCCGTTCACAAGCGTGCGGCCAAGTGTACTCAAGCGGACGGCTACATTTTTTAAAATGTGTTGTAAACTCTCCAAGACTGTAAATTAGGATGCAAAATTGAACTGCAAATAATTAAGTCGGTGGAAGTGGTGTGATTTGTAATAATTGTTGTGATAACTGCGTAAGAATAATGTAATTTTCTAGTTAAAAATAGAAAAAGATGTCTGTACGAAGCAGCTAAGGAGTTCACAGCACATTTTTAGCTTCATAATACTTGCCAATTAGAGAAATGATACTTCTGAATGGTTCATTCTCTATTTTTATTATTCTTTTACCTTGAAACTAAAGAAAAAAAACGTATTTTACAAACAATTTTAAATTAATGTAACTCTGAAAATATTGAGAATGGGAACTATGTTTATATAACATTATTTTCTCCAAATATCTTTAGAAATAAGCTCCGTAAAGGATGGCAAATCCTCTTGAATCACTCTATATTAACAGCTTAAAAGGGACGAACTGTATGATGGCAGCATAAAAATACATATCCTCGAATGTAAGGTTTCTCTTTTTATCAATGCATCTATGCAGATTTATACTTCCCAATCTGCAAAAGAAGTTGTATGACTATTAGAGTCTATAAACCTTTAATAAACATTAATACATTGCGTGAGATTGATGAACGTTAAGTAAAGTAAAATATGTAAATACATTCTTTACTTTGGTAAGATAAACAGGAATAAGCATAACCCATAAATGTAATAATTCAACTTTGACATTTAATAATTTGCTGAATTGAAATTAAAATTTGTCTAAAATTTGAACAGGTGACCATCAATACAGCTGAAATTCAGGTGAAAAGGAATAAAAATTACTTTATTAAGTTGAGATCCACGAACGCAAGACATTTGTCGTCTCATAGGTTACACTTACTCTCAGTGCTGGGCTATTTTTTTTATTTTGGACATTGAATACACTGCAAATATTTAAATGACAAAATGACACACACTAAATAAAAAGGATTTCTTATGTACCTAAGAACTTTCGCTTAAGACAAATTGAAGGAATCAAAAGACACACAATCATAATTTTATATTTTGGGCGCGAAAATGTTTCCGCTCAAAAATATAATAATTATATGAAATAGCTTCTAGTAGCATGAACATTCGATAGTTGTCGCCACTTTATACACTCTCCTCTTTGCGTTTAATAGTATGGATTATAGCAGGGGTCGGCAGAACGTCAACATAGGTGACTTCATATAAAATGCAGCCCGCCTTGCAAGACAAGGCGTGGTAGAAAAGGCTGGGGAGAGGAGAGAACTGAACCTCGCCCCCCGTATAGTCTGGAAATAAGTTACCGAACTATATTATGTTTTAGCATCCTTCTGATGGATTTGAAATTACTCATCAGCCTATTCCGGTGTTTTAATTAATGAAGTGAAATCTGGTTCTCCGTCACAAGTTGCAATTTGTAATTGCTCAAATGAATGTTGATCCGTCAATCGGGAGCACGCTTTACATTTAACGTGTTTGACTTTTGAAAAAAAAAATGCTCACATATATATGTCGAGCCGAACACTGAGATAAACCTAGCACAAAATGACCTAAGTAGTGGATATTTTGAATTGTAGTTAATTTTCGGGAAATTTTTAAATCTCAGAAATTTTACCTTATTTAGGCTCCTTTGCAAAGTTTCAAAATTTTGTAATATCAGAAAATATTCGGCAACGCTTTTTCCTTAATCAATAATAATATTATGGCAAAGTGTTATCGCCGCGGCCTCATGCTTAACAAATGTTATGTTTTATTTAACGACGCAATGTTATGTTTTATTTAACGACGCTCGCAACTGCAGAGGTTATATCAGCGTCGCCGGATGTGCCGGAATTTTGTCCCGCAGGAGTTCTTTTACATGCCAGTAAATCTACTGACATGAGCCTGTCGCATTTAAGCACACTTAAATGCCATCGACCTGGCCCGGGATCGAACCCGCAACCTTGGGCATAGAAGGCCAGCTCTATACCAACTCGCCAACCAGGTCGACCATGCTTAACATGTCGGCATCATACAATAACGTGCGGTGTGCTTTTAAAACATAATTTTGCCGACCGATTGTTGCTCTGTAGGTTTCACTCTAAGCGTCACGTTGTCACGTCTACTTCCTCGATAAGAATAAGCACTAGTTTGTTATGTTGTTAAATGGCTATTATTATTATTATTATTATTATTATTATTATTATTATTATTATTTCATATACGAGTACGTTGACATTCTTAACTCTTAATAATAACTTTTTAATAATAATTTTTAATCACATGCCTTAATGTTCGTCCTCAGCACAAGACATTGCAACCTCGGTTTTAGTCCACGTGGATTAGACAAGTAAGTGTCATTTAATAATGGAAGCAGCTTATTGGTTGCAATATTGAAATTGAGGCGAATGATTAGAGCGGCGACATAAGAAATTGAAAACAATAATACAATTAAATTACAAAGACCTGCCGACTGTTATGCACGAGGCCGTTCAAAGACCTGCCGAATGTTAACCATGAGAGCGCGGCGATAATACACGTGACAATGGAGTTTTGTATAATGTCTCTTTATAGTGGTAATATGAAATCCTTTAAGTAGTTTAGAACATAAGAAACATATTACATTTTCTTCCTATGCACAACAAAACAATTTCTCTTCACATTCTTCTACAAATATTCGTTTTGCTGCACTCTTTACGTTTAATGGTTTGGAAACAGACATGCTGATCGCCAGTTACATGTACTCTGCCTGTGCTACGTGAAGTGGGTGCGTGTCGAGGGATGCATTAGTGAACTGCCCCTGCTTAAGTATGACGTAAGATGCGGCTTGCCACATGAATGCCGACCGCTGGGTTAGGCTATAGTGTCCTGCAATGTTCGAACATGAAAGGGGGATATCAAGATACTACGAACTTTGCCCTACTCCATAGGTATCCATCAGTATGTGGAAATGAAGCATGTAAACTAAAATAACAGTCTGTTGAAAACCTGCCAGAGGTTCTTATATTCGGTTCAAGTTTTCAGAGTCTCTGTAGTAGAGCTGGGGACGGAGCGAGTAGAACTGTTGAGTAACTCTGTTCTAGCGGTTTAATGTCTTGGCAGCGGAGTACCGGAATTACCGTACTCAGTTAATGGTAGCCGTTCGAACTCGAACAGAGTTCACATGTTTCACCAGTAGCGGCTGGTGGTCAAAATAATGACTGTGCTACAATTTCTATATTGGTCTACTGTATACACTTATATGTATTTATCTTAATTTGAGATTCGCCTAGTGACGAAATATGAAATCCATACGACGTTCCTTCCTACTGCAGAACCTGTAAATTACCCTGGTGTTAAACCCTCCATCTTGGACATCATACTCTTTTCTATTGACAGTGTTGCAAGAGCAGTGTTGTAACCAAAATATTTAACAACTTCGTTATTTCATAGAATGGATCCTGTGAATTGTTGGAGACTATGTATTGTAACAATTGAACAGCTCCATCTATATTCCGGAAGTCAGGTCTTCCGTATAGAACTCAAAGTTGTGTCTTTAACACTCTTTTGTTCAGTACAGTATAGCTGTTGACAGCAACTTCAAGTTCGCGTTCAGGAAAATTAGGCTATGCGAAAAATTGCCAGAAAATTTGCTGTTCAAAAATTTTGTTGCGTCTAGGTAGCTTAAAGACTGGAAACGATGAATAGTTTCCTGAATTATACGGCCATATACTTCCTTGGCATCAATTTTCTGGGATTATATTTTCCGTCTCTTGCTGACTGATTCAGGAGGAACCTCAAAAACAGGTAGATGACAGCAGCAGTTGGTCATTTGAATTACCAAATACATTGTACATAGTTCCGAGTTCTTCCACAAACAAGCATTCTTTCGTCATGCTTTACTTTTGCAATCTCCAAGCTGTGTTGTGCTGAAGCTGACTACAGCACTTCCCCGAGTAAAAATAACCAATCAGGGCAGTAATTTCAGCTTCTCACATACGCATTAATTGCCTACATTCTCATGTAGAGTTTTGAGTAGCACATTGTACCCCCTGAGGCACTAAATTGCTAAGAGTGAAGACTAAACACTCTATAACGCGCCATGAACATAACCATGGAAATTGTCAAATAACAGATCAGATACTATGGTGGTATTGCAAATACATTATTTGAACAAAAATTATCATTGTGCTGTAGCACTGTAGCACATAAGGACGGGCCGCCCCTGTGTTTCACTTATAGTTCTAGCAGGCAACGACATAGGTATTATTTTTTATAGTACATTATGCAACGAGCCTATTATGATAGTAATTAAGACGCAAGTATGGTTGTTTATGAAACGAGCGCAAGTATGGTTGTTTATGATACGAGCGCAAGCGAGTTTCATAATATTCATACGAGAGTCTTAATTACAATTATAGGCAAGTTTCATACGACTTTTTATGCTCGACCATATTTCTAACTTGAAATTATTCAGATGTATACATTTTATTTGTATCTAACAAGATCGTAAGTGACCTTGTTCTAGGTCGTGAATTGTGAGATGTGCGCAGACGCGAAAGTATTGATTTTTTTCCGAGGAACGATAATGTCATTGACCTTGATGTAATCCCGTTAAACTTGATATAACCTTGATTATTGAATTCGACATTGAAAAACTAATGACAAATTGAATTTATTTGAATATTATTTACAATTAACGCTAATTATTATAGTAACAGAACATAACCTTCTGCGACAGTATTGGATTTCCAGCCTCCGTGATTTTTCGCTAATTCTTTTTCGATTGCATATCCGAGAATAATCGATACTTGTGGTTTTATAACGGTACAAAGCTGACTTGCCATTGGCTGAACACCTGTAAGCTGAGTTGTCATTGGCTGAACACCTGTACTTTAATGAGTGGGTGTACTTTAATGACATGCATTAAAGGACTGCTACCAGGTGTATAATTACTACATTTCGGCATGGTCGAGCATAAAATATTTTATGCTGCAGGACAAATATATTATTTCCGACAGGATATAATTATCCCCAAGGCGGGCTGAAACCCTAGTATTTTTGAAGAGGAATTCATACTATAGTCTATATAACCTATCAAGTGGGCCTAATGAACATTAATAGTCTGTACATATTACTGTATGTAATAATATAATATAATATAATATAATATAATATAATATAATATAATATAATATAATATAATATAATATAATATAATATAATTATTATTTTTATTATATTAGAGTAGGGTGACCAGATGTCCTCTTTTGTCCGGACATGTCCTCCATTTTAGGCCTTTGTCCGGGGTCCGGGCGGATTTAAAAAAAATCAAGAAATTTCCTCCTTTTCGTAACTTGTTTGCCTGATGTTTTGAAATTATCTGATTTGACGCCTTTTTCAAGTAATTTGCCTGTAGGTGGCAGCAGCAGCATCGAGGGAATATACTCTTTGCCAATGATCATATCATAACTATCTTTCCTAAATCTAAATAGATATTTTCTGTCCTCTTTAATATATAATCATTTAGTTCCCTTGACTTTCATATGTAGCTAACTGTAAAATCATTATTATTAAGTTTTATCAGAATTATTTTGTAATAAAAGAGATATTAATATCCTACTTTTAAATATGATATAGCCTAATCCTAAATCTGTACTGTAATTTTTTTAAATAAAATACATATTGACATAATTTAAAGTATAATATAGCCTAAGCCTAAATCTAAGTACACATTTTCTGCCCTCTTTTTTCGAACAATGTTCTCTTTTTTGAAATTTTGTGTCCTCATTTTTATCGATGTGTATCTGGTCACCCTATATTATAGTGTTAGATTAATATTGAAATAAAAAAAACGGAAGTGCGTTATATTTTTCAATTTGTGTTTAATGGATTTATGTTACCTCATCAATTATCATTTTATTTGTATTTATTTCTATGATTTATGTTACCTAATTACTTCGATTTATCAATAATATTAACCCTTTATCAAAGAGAACATGATTGTATGGAAGGCTAGTCATGTTATAAAATAAATAAGCTTTATGTTCTTCTGTTCAATGTTCCACGTTTTAATAATTATTTTATACATTTTCCGTAATAGTAAATAATTCTGTGTTCTATTTTTTAAATGCTTTAGGCAGCGCTTCATGGAGCCCGTTTCTTTCTATCTTCCTTTTTACTTATCTGCAAGGTTTAACGTTTACCTCGCATGTTAATTTATTAGTAGTTAATATTATAAATTATTTTATCAATTTTATTTCGTCTGTCCTATATAACAACACTGAAGGTTAAATAGGCCGTTCATATAAAACAACTCCGAAAATAGCTGTAATCATTCAAATAAAATTTGCAACCGCCATTTTGCAATGAAGCGAAGCGAAGCACTTTTTTTCTCGTCAATTGGCAAAGTGAAAGCGCTTTACTACAACGCTTTTAAAACACGTTTGGTGTCACTTTCAAAGTACGTTCTAAAATCGACTCAATCCAAATTTTAAATCTGCCGCCACAAATTTGTACTCGGTACTGTACTCGGATCAACCGAGCAATGACGTCACAGTACCTGCTCCGAACCGAACCGAACCGCTCCGTCCACGTCCCCAGCCCTACTCTGTAGGTCTAGAACCGAAGCTCCCTTTGCGTTTGTTCCAGCTTTCCTTTCAGTGCCTTTCTCCTTAGTTCCTCCTCTCCCTGCGCCTGTATGCTTTAGCTGCTTAAGGATGTCAGGCACATATCTTGCGAAGTTACGCATAATAATGAGTACAGGTAGTTTTTGTTATTACTTTGACTAAATATTCACAACAATATACGTATAAATAAATCAAACTGAATATACTAAAAAAAAAAAAGACGCATAATTCATAGTACCGACTAGTCTAGTATTGTGCAATGTTCAAACAATAGAAACTTCGTATTATTTCATATGAAAACTATTCGCAAGGTATGTGCTCAAATCCTTAAGCGGTTTAAATAGTGTCTTGCAATGTTCGAACATGAGAGCGGTAACCAAGACTTTACAAACTTCGTCTTATTTCATATGACAAACTAATCGCAAGGTTTGTGATAAAATTCTTAGTCGGTTTAAAATAGTGTCGTGCAATGTTCGAACATCAGAACGGCAACTAAGATTTTACAAACTTCGTCTTATTTCATATGACAAACTAATCGCAAAATCTATGCTAAAATCCTTAAGTGATTAAAACATGAAGGGGTGGGAGTGGAGGACAGTGAGTTTTTTTATAACAAGGTGGAACAAACACGACAGGCCTCATCCTGCAGAGCGAACATCGGCGAATATCTAACTTCGCAATACTCGACAAAATGAACCAAACATAGTATACGACGATAATGTGTAGAATGAAAATGAAATAATTTATTTTATTTAACAGGCTGGATAGTGTGTTATTATTATGTACAATATTATGGAAATGACAACATTTATTTAACATGTTGGATATTTTTTATTAACAGAGTGGATAGTATAAGTTTATATTATGTAGGCCTATAGTATGAAAATGATTTTTTTATTTATTTATTAACAGGTAGGGTACTGTAAGTTTATTATGTGTAGACAGTGGATGCGGAATGACTTATCGTTGAATGTAGGTGCATATTTACTATATGTTACATTTTTTTCATTCAGACCATTGGCTTAACAGGTTTTAAACGTAAACAGACGACGTCAATATGCTACTGTATCTCCGTATAGTCAGAAGGAAAAGAAAAATGAAGTACTGTAGCACATACCTCGTCATCATTGTTGCAATTACCAGCGTTGCAGTAAACGACGATATATTCTCCTAAGTCGTCGAAGCTGAATCGTCTTCGCCTATCGCTTAAACAGTTTTTGTATCGAGAGAATTTCTGAAGAAAACTTCTAAAATGGGGATCACTCAATTTATTTAGAAGAATATTTGCACTGAGCATCATGTTGCACATGTCTTTGCAAAAGATTTAGCTTGGACTCGCACAACTAGATGATGATGATGATGATGAAGATGATGATTTCTCAGATTTCATTTCAACGCATTTCCTGTGCAATATACTGTTGCAATGTTTCTCTATAGCCTGAGTTGTTCTGGTTTTTATTTAAATTTTACATATTACATTACACACGATATTATCTTCGTTAATAAGTACATAAAATGTCACTCCCATACTTCTTAATTATTGCACTTCGTATCTCTGAGCGAATTGAACGTTTTGTCTTCGACATTATGAATGGATCAGCACTACACTATTTTACGCATACTAAATACTTGAGCAGGATAACACAACTGCACACATTAGCCTACGTTGCAATATTACTATAAACGGACCGGGGTTCCTTCGTTCTGTACGTTGCTGTACTCGCCAGGTACACAAAAGACGGACGACGCGCACGTGCCATATACGCTGATACGGAACAACTTCACTTTTCCTTAAGTCATCCCGCGTACACTGTCTAATTATGTGTAATATGAAAATGATATAATCTTATTTATTCTGAGGTTGGATATTGCAAGCTGCAACGAACTATGTGTAGTACAAAAATGAAATATATTTTATTTATTACTAGGTAGGATATTATAAGTTATAATGATGTATGCAATGAAAATGAAATCATTTATTTTATGGAGTTACACAATTTATTTTATGTTATGTGTTCATGTTATAATACTTTCATCAGCCGTATAGTCACATGTCAGTTATTACCGAATAACTGTGACTTATATAAATATTATATGAAGAATGTAATTATTAGGGTACGGATTTTTAGGTCGTTAAAATGTAATTTTAGGTGCCTAAAATAGGCTTAAAAGTGCAGAAAATAGTACCTAAAGAATTGAAAATAGGCTCTAACAAAAAACAATGTTTTCTTTAAAAACATGTTCCAAATCATCAGGAATTTACTTCTAGAATTTAATAATTTTAAATGCTTATACACCGTTACCACCACTACTACTAAAAGTACAAGAAGAACAAATATCTAACTATTTAGTCCTATACATAAATTAAACAATTAAATGTGAAAAATAAGTTTTAGACATAAATTCAGTACACAAACAAGTCAAATATGATACATTTTTACTAACCCTTATCCTTTAATGTCCATAATTAGCTTCTCAACAAATTACTAATACTTTTTCTAAATTTTAAACTAAAAAGCAATGCCGTCTGTCACTCAACACAAATTTGTCTGCTGAAAATGAACGCTCCACATGCACTGAAGTAACAGGAGCGTATTTCAATTGTGACACTAGATGGACAGGAATGTTACATTGCAAATCCGTGTTCTTCCCTGCTAGGATATCTGAAGCAGTACGCAGGTCCTTCAGTCCTACATTTCTCTGCAGAACTTGCTCCAGTTTATTCCGTACTTTATTTCTAACAGAACCAGAAACACATTTCGAGTTTAAAATGCAAATTTTCGAAATAAGAATGGGCGTTTTGAACTATTAGAGATAAAACATATACTTAATAGGTCAAAATAGACTTTTTCGTCAAAATAGGAATTTTTAGGTGCTATTAAAATACCAATTTTAGGTATAGTTTTGTATGAAACGTGTACTTGCAAGTTTTTATGAACTTATCTTTTAAAGATTAAAATAAGTTTTTACCTGAATCCGAAGTCTAGTAATTATAGCTACTTTCTGTAGTAATTGTTATATAAAAATTACCTGTTCTTACATCTAAATAAAACTTCACAATATTTGTTCTAAAATCCTTACGCAGCTGAAAGCATGAAGGGATGGCAGATGAGGGTAGGAGAGGCCAGCGATCTTGAAGGGGCAGGTTCGACAGGGATGATTAGATCCGCTTCTTCAAAGCAGGCTTCCGGTTCTTGTCATGCGCGACAAACGTGAACCGAACATAGCGCTTGAAATGCACGACACTAATGGGTTAAACTTGCCCCAAAATTTACAGTTACCCCGGTTCACTTTAGGCCTATAGATTTATTTAGCTTCTGCTAAACGAAATGCAAGAAGCTTTAAATGAGAAAATCGTTATAGTAACGTATAGAAAGAGTTTCAGCTGTCAGTCTTTCTCACAGCTACTTCCTTTCACTTAAGCATTCTTTAACACTTAGCTAGAACTCTACGTCTCACTTTCTGACGTATATAGAATAACAGAATAAATATACTGTATTCCATGTATTCGTTTATTGGAAATACAAATCAACTAATACACAATCTATTTATGAAGAATATGAACCGTTTACATTTGAAGCAATGCTTAGGCCTATTTATGGTATTTAGATTTACTTCTGTTATTTTATATTATACTTTAGAAAACGCATAAATAAATTTAGTTATATTACAATACAGGAGGAAGTCCGCTAAGAAGACACCTATATATCCAATGGTATTTTCTAAACTCCGAATGCTCTACATTATCAATAGAAACAATCATTTGCGCTCCCAACACTTGGTGTCATGCGAACCTGTGCGAGTGTGTTCAAATTCGTACAGCATACCAGCGCCAATTGTGTATCTAGATTTATAACTATGTCTTTGGTCCAACCATTGAGCTCTGTACTAAAATGGAGTAAACACCATATCACAGTCTACGATATAGTCACGAAGCTTGAGTTTTGAGGGTGCTAGAAACAATAGACTGTGACGGTACTATTTTGCCTTGCCTGTAATGAGGCGTTATTAGCGATCCGAGTGGTGAGCAACTATCTAATGTTTGCATATTTACTACGTATTGAGCTTCGCGACTGTATATACTAGACTATGACCGTATGTAAAAATATCGTGCCACTGGGTTCGCGCGTCGCCATGTTAGTGAGGGAATATATTATTTATATAGTTGCTGCGTTGCTGCACGATGATACCTTCCAAATTCGTGTATGCATATTGAAATTATTTATATTGTGGGTTATCTGATTGAGGTTCTGGCTGATATGTACATCTATTATCAGGCAGTACACCTCACTTGACAATATGTGTCAGAGGAAAAACAATTGTTTGTATGCATCTGAAATCTGATTAGTGTAATATGTAGCTGTCGGCGATGTGAACTGGCCATCCTACCCCATTATCTCCTGACCTAGTAGCCTCATAATTGGTGCCTTCATGGTATCACTCGTGTGATTCAGACTGTCTTCGGACAGTTGACTAAACAACAACATGAACTATTTCTGTCGATTTAATATGGGCTATGAATTCTATAAACTTGGACGTAAACATCATAAATGAAATTAAGTATATATATTTAAAGTACTCTACACCATTTCTAATTAAAAAAATACCAATGTAAACATATCAAAACTAAAGACAAATGTAAAAAAGAAATTTCTTACCTCTTCTAGACCACATATTTACGTGGGTAAATATGGGTTAGGAATAGTGAAGATAAAGTTAAAATAAAAGTTAAATAATGTACAAGAAAAGCACACAATTATATTGGTTTGAATGATTAACATTACTCTATCCGATACGGAATAAAACTTAATATGTCTGAAGGGAAATTTTTCATGTAGAAAGTTAACAACAATCATGTCCTTAGGTAACATTAACTACACTGAAAGAATAAGGATTTCGTAAACTTACCCTCAGACGAAGCTACATATCCACATATTATAAAGAACAGAGCAAATGCTAAGAATACTATCCTGAATGTGGCCATTTTCTGCTCTTCGACACTACTTTACAAGGATTTATTTGAAGAATAATAGACTGACTTAAAAGTTTTCAGCTTTTATATAACTTAATACTCCCTCGTATCCGGTAGCGTGGGCGAAGATGAAGGACGGACGACTATACTTATCACTTAAAAATAAATTAATGACAATTTTGTTCATGAGCAGAACGAAGTTACGACAGAGAATGGCCATATCAGATAAATGACTGAATTAGACGTAACCTGGTCAGAAAGGAAATTATGTTTTGTGACAATAGAGAAACGGTAAAGTATCAACTGTAGGCTGTAGCATATTGCTTATTGTTTCTTTGTATACAAGTTACAAATACGATGTGTTTTCTCATTTATACCACTGAAATTGAACTTAACCCGCCCACATTGTATATGAATTTTATAAAGGCAGACGTTTCCTCAAAACTGATGGGAGTGGAGCTAGACTTGAAGGAGGAGATACGATTTGAGCACTATTGTTATTCTAGCTTATTTCATTCCCTTAACATTGTTTGTGGTTTCATGAGTATAATTGAATCAGTCGGAACTAAAAGGAACTAAGTCACTTTTCGCAACTTTTCAGGAGAAGCAAAAAAAAAAAAAAAAAAACCACTAATAACACAAATGTATATATTTTTATGTTATAGAAGACAAAAGAATATTTAAAAGTCTTTGTTCCTTCTTCCACCGTTCGATGCGCATGACATTCGTTGTTCAAATTGTTGCATAACCCTAAACTGCATATTTTGACTTAGTTCCTTTTAGCTCCGAACGATTCAATTATAACGACAGGGAAGCACAGGGAAATCCCGAATTTGAGGACAATGAAAAAGTCGATGTCAAGCCCAGACACTCGGGTAATAATAGCACTATAAGTAGACAAAGAATAGAAAAGATCACCATGCGAGGTAAAGTCTTGAAACCTAAATAATTTGGGAGTATTTTAGTCTATCTAGAGGAATCTGCCCCTTAATCGATAATCTGATAATCCCTGCTATAAGCGGAGTTATGGGGGAAGGGGAATGGGGGGCAGTGCCTGTCTGAATTTTTTTCTACTAACGTAGGCTACAGTGGTCCAGAATGAAAATTTAGCGGGACAAACTAATAACTTTTCAACTACTTAACAGATTTTTATGAAATTTTACACAGTAGTTACAGGTAGCATATATGTTTTGTATACCAACTCTCGTTACGTTGGTATAAGGGGAACTACCCCTTATATGGAGGCGCAATTAGACAAAATTAGTAACTTTTGTCCTATCTCAATGACTTTCATGAAATTTTACACAGTGGTTACAAGTAGCATATATGTTTTGTATATGAGCTCTGATTACGTTAGTGTAAGCGGAACTACCCCTTATAGGGGGCGCAATTAGACAAAACTAGTAACTTTTCTCATACATGACAAATTTTTATGAAATTTTACACAGTAGTTACGGGTAGCATATATGTTTTGTATACAAGCTCTCATTACGTTGGCATAAAGGGAACTACCCCTTATATGGGGGCGCAATTAGACAAAATCAATAACTTTTCTCCTATCTAACAGTCTTTTATGAAATTTTACACAGTAGTTACAGGTAGCATATATGTTTTATACAGAGTGTTTCAAAAATACGGGGCATAATTTCAGGTATGTATTTCTCACATGTAGACAATCAAAATAGTTCATTACAACATGTGTCCGGAAATGCTTCATTTCCGAGTTATGGCCTTCACAACATTGGAATTCACCGGAACGTTTTTCTTTCCGCAGCTCGTTGTCATTACAGAAGATGTTCAAAATGTCCACCTCCTGCTTAAATACAGACCTCACATCGATGTCTCATTGACCTGCGAACACGATCCCAAACTCCAGGAGTACTTGTAAACAGACTTACGAGGCAGGCTTACACAAACTTCCCGGAAAACACCATACCTCCTGTTTTAGAAAACACTCCACTGATCAATACGTCAACACATTCACTTCTTGCATGATGGCGCTCCTGCACACTTCAGTCGTACGGCTCGCCGGTACTTGGATCGAAGGTTTCCTGATCGATGGATAGGTAGAGGTGGCCCAATTACTTGGCCTCCACGCTCACCTGATCTGAACCCTCTCGATTTCTACTTATGGGGCCATTTAAAATCATTGGTTTATTTGTCTCCGGTGCCTGAGTTGGAATCCCTTCGGAATCGAATTGTGGCATGTTCTGAGGACATACGCAATACTCCTGGAGTTTAGGATCGTGTTCGCAGGTCAATGAGACATCCATGTGAGGTCTGTATTCAAGCAGGAGGTGGACATTTTGAACATCTTCTGTAATGACAACGACCTGCGGAAAGAAAAACGTTCCGGTGAATTTCAATGTTGTGAAGGCCATAACTTGGAAATGAAGCATTTCCGGACACATGTTGTAATGAGCTATTTTGATTGTCTACATGTGGGAAATACATACCTGAAATTATGCCCCGCATTTTTTAAACACCCTGTATACAAACTCTGATTACGTTGGTATAAGGGAAACTACCCCTTATAGGGGGCGCAATTAGACAAAATTAGTAACTTTTCTCCTATCTAACATATTTTTATGAAATTTTATACAGTACTTACGGGTAGCATATATATTTTGTACACAAGCTCTCATTACGTTGCTCTAAGGGGAACTACCCCTTATAGGGGGGCGCAATTAGATAAAATTAGTAACTTTTCTCTTATCTAACATATATTTATGAAATTATACACAGTAGTTACAGGTAGCGTTAGAAAACGTTAGAAAATATTGAATTCAAAAGATCTTTTTTGTTTTTGTTTATGATTAAGTTTCTGTCCTTAAATTGATGAAGTAATGTCTTCAGATCATGTTGTCTGGACTATAATATTTATTTTAAATTTCTGAATGTATAAGAATTTCTATACCTAATTTGAGGAATGGAAGCACTGTAATGTTTCTTTTGTATCAGTCTGCACAAGTCTGCAGGTGTTCAGGCCGTCACTTGGAGATGTATGAATAACATACTGCACAACAATGCAGAAAAAAAAAGAAAAGCGATCCCGGTATATAATGTGTAAACTTAAAGACGAGATTAAATAAAATAATTAGAGTTTCATTTCATAATTATGATATCTTCAGGAAGGTAAGCTTCATATAAAAACAGTTTCTGTTAGCACTGTTACATAGTTTTATTGATGTATGCATGTGTTTCTATACGAGAGAGAAAAAGAGGGAGATTGTTTTAAGTTATGCCCTATTATAATTTGTAGTAGACCTACAGTTCAAGCCTTATACGACTCGGTCCGAAACATCGCGGATATGGATGTAACACTTTAAGAAACATGGCCTCGAAAATATCTTTATTAAATAATCATATTCATATATACTTTACCACGGTCAAGCTATAACGGGGGAAGAGGTAAATGATGTCCCCCATAACCTCGTTATATGGGGTGTCTATGGTTTTGCATCCCCCCCCCCAAAAAAAAAGGAAACAGTTCTCTCTCCGCCTATGATCCCTGCGATCACTTGTCCCAAATTAGTAGGCATAGCTGGACGAATCTATATTGAAGGAGTGGTTGAACTGATCCAATTCATAGCAATGGACGTTAAAATGGTACTAATTAATGTCTATAAAACGATTAAAATGTAAATAAATGATTAGATGGCGATCTTACTCGTGTTAATTATGTAAGCATGTGACAGAAGGCTGTGAGAATGATGTCAAGTAGCACCGAAACAGCTGTACGCCGCACATGCTCACATAATTAACACGAGTAAGATCGCCATTTAATCAATTATTTATATTCAAGTGTAGTGTACGAAAATATGTACAGGTTATAGGCCTAGTTATTGATGGCCAAAAAGTAGAGAGAGAGAGAGAGGGGGAGGGAGAGAGGGAGAGAGGGAGAGAGGGAGAGAGGGGGAGAGGGGGAGAGGGGGAGAGGGAGAGAGGGAGAGAGGGAGAGAGGGGGAGAGAGGGAGAGATTAAATAATGGCTTTAATGTGGATTTGTGACTAAAATTCAACGAAAACTCTCAAAAACTTACTGAATAGAACAAAACTGTTCTTAAGAGGAAAAATTTGCAAAAGAAAAAAAGTCGAAAAGAATATAGATCTTAAAACACTCTATTTATCGTAAAACATGTACAATACTAAAGCAATGATATTTCAGGTTTACCAAGAAAAAAAGTGCAATTCCATCAAAATCCTAGCCTACCTAACAATCTATCTACAACTTCTATCTCTCTAGTTCGTCTTGGTTTAAATCAGTATGCAGTGTATTACATCCGTCTGCCTTGATACAATTTGCAATCGGTTTGCAATAATTTGCACACACCTCTGTTCGTTTTCAGACACGATGTGAGTATGCTGAAATCCTGCTTCTCAACTACGCATGCGCACAGGTCAATTTACACAAATTGGAATAGAGTGCAAGCGCAGTCTTATATTCGTATTTAAGATAATTTAAGATGGACGTAAAAGATAAGTTCTATTCTCATAATTTGTTCCCATTTATTTCGAGCGAAGGCTGTATGTTAACGGACCACATGAATCCTGCCGTTTAACAATATAGACTAGCTATTGCGTTGGAGGTTAGACTTACACGAGTACTAACTTAAACGTTGGAATAATGATCCCTTTGGTGTGATGCGCCGACATTTTATATTTTATTATAGCTACGAACAGAGAATGTAATTACATAAGATCAGGGTTCTAATTATTATAAAGTTCTTGCTCCTGTTACGTCATCCAGCCGCAACATGCAACACTCACGCGACCACTCAGTAAGAGTAGCCACGAAGCTAGAATCATATCGTTGCCCGACTCGGCGATATACACGAACAGAACTGTTGCTCGTGGTCGACATAATGACTACGTCTGAAAAAAATAACACTTCTCTAATCGAAGTCTTTCTGATCACTCGCAAACGCTAAACGATCCATGGCTTGTTTCTCAGTAATTCGTTCTTTTCTCAACGCACGAATTGACTAGGGAATTATTCCAATTTTACTTATTGACTGCTGATTTTCGCTGAATTGAGATTGTAGCCTGGCTTGTTATGAATCATTTGACACCACTGCGAACGTGCTATCGCTCCACATTCTTGAGTTACACTGTAACTCAAATTCCCCACTCCCGTGTATCGCTAGATGACGTCACACGCTCCAACTCAAGATCATGTTGGATATATTGTTCCATCGTTTGTCGATTGCCGTTTACTTTGCTGTTAAGATAAATGTCAGCTGTGGCAATCAACTTCTTTTCTTTCCAGATACCCTGAAAACCCGGTATATCTTCGATTTTTGACGTACTGTAAATACTTCTATAAATTCGGTCCAGTACTATAATCTTTTCGCTGTAAGAAAAATCCTAATGTAAACAATATCACGTGACTGAAGTGAGGCTTCATTGGCCACTGTTTGGCGCCATAGATTCTCAGTACGTGATCCCGCCCACTGTTGTACATTCTGTTTCATGTTAAACATTTCCCGTTACTCGTCAAGTAGACCTAACCTCACTACTATGTATTAGTTTGCTTAGGAAACTTCTGCTTTATAATTACTGTAATTAAATTATTTTAAACTTACATTTGTAAGGTCAATCGCTGCCAGACAAAGGATTATTCCTTCCAGGATGCAGAAGCCATACTACAGTACCACGTGCTTAAGTGAACAACTACGAGCTCAAGTGACGCCAGCTTGTTACAAGAACAGACTACCTCGGTAGTACTCTTGGTATTCATCCGCGTTCGTAGTAAATAACAAAATATAAAAGTAGCTTTTCTTTTACATAGCGTTTTACATATAAATGAAGTTATATGTTTCATCGTATTTAACAACTAGAATGCAATTTTTTATTTTCATAATACAAGATTATGATTTCCAAATGCGGAACTATATTTTCCTGCGTCATGTGCGTGTTTCATCTGGGAGCCAATCACGGGTATGACAGCCACGTGCTTGTGTTTACATTAGGATTTTTCTTACAGCGAAAACAATATAGAGCGTCTTTCCAGAAAGTTGACTGTCATATTTTCTGGCGAGTTTTGTCGCGCCTATAATTTACTACACGAAATAGTTGAATGCATTAAACAGCGACCGACAGACGAAGGATCATTGTGTCCGACATAACCTTGAGTTGGAGTGCATTACATTAACTAAACGACATTTCACACAAGTTGAGAGGATGCGAAGGCATTTCCTTCCCCTTCTACTTGCCCTGAGTCCGTCAGTGACAGACCAGTAGCTGTTACCTCTTATATCTGCACCCCCCAAACTGCACACACAAGAAAATAAATTATTAAATAAAGTATATTAGTGAATATAAAGTACAGTGACACAGATGTTTGGCGATTATATTACGTTTGAGTATATTTTACTGTCGTTCTTACAATATTTTCAACTAATAATTTAATTAAGTTAAGAAATGTTAGTTTGTGTTATGAAGTCAGGGGGGAAGTGATATAGTGCAGATTGTCCCTTTGTGTATGCTGTAGAGTAGCAACTAGCGGTGGAAAAAACATTTGTATTCTGCTCTCAGTAGCTTTTTAATGTGCCAGTCGATATAAACAACAATAAAATGAAATATAAACGCTTAGTATAGACTTTTGAAATATAGATTACGGGTAAACACTTTCGATAATAAAATTTGTTACTGTGTTGAAAGTCAATTAGTCGAACATTTGTGAGCTGGACAGTAGCATTTTCCCCTTCACTGATGGTAGAGAGTGTGAGTGGAGGGGAAAGACCTATCAACCAAACTGAAATGAGGATACGGAATACGCGGGAGGGGAAATTTGAGGCATGAATTTGTGGGTCGCGCGGGAGCCAAGGAACTGTACATCTGTTACGGTAACAATTAATATTAGAGGAGAAAAATTCGCTCCGGCGCCGGGGATCGAACCCGGGTCCTTGGTTCTACGTACCAAGCGCTCTCACCATTGAGCTACGCCGAAGTTCAATCCACAGCACCGGATCGAACTCCTCTCCTCCAGTGATTTTCCCTTTGTGGCCTCACTCGAAGTTGGGCATATATGCTGACATTATATAAGGAGCGCACTGAGTTGAGTGACTTGGTGGCCGGGATTCCACAGTAATATGCACAGTAATCTGTACAGTATTATGCACTGTTGCTAGAAGAATCTACGTAAAGATTATTATTTTTTGGTCCTAAAGAATACGTCTGTTATGGTATCTATTAAGGTAACAATAATAGTAAGATCGAGGTACATCTAACTTGTATTCAAAGCAACCCAACGCAGGAATCTAGTCATTACTAAAGCTTCATGCCGGAGGACATATTTACTCATTGATGATTAGTTTTTCCACAATATATCATTAAAATATTAACCAAAAACTGTAGTTCCGATGGGGTGGTGTTGCACACAATGTTGGCGATAATGGACTACATTATAAACATAGATAGAAGTGTCGTCAAAATCTGAGATGCTCAAAAGTCGCTAGAAAGTGGGTTGCCGTAACAGTGTATGAATGCAAAGCTCATGAATGGCGTAAATAGGTTTTAGAAGAAGTGTTTAAAATGTTAGTAGGGAATATTTGACCTGAAGTAGTAGACACCTCCTATAGCTATGATATCTTCAGTTGTATTGTTCCAGTCTCTGGACCAAATCACTAGAAGAAATGCAATGTCACCAGTTCACCAGTTTAATAGAATCCACGAGCTGTAACCTGAAGGTCAAAATTGTCTTTAGTTGGTAGTGTATTAGGGGTACATTATATTAACAAATTATATAGTGTAAAAGTTTTTTTATTTTTCAGTCAAGATTTTGTATTATCTGAGTCTCTACCTCTTGAAAAATCACATACACAACCCCTATTTCCGGCAATGCGTTTCTTATTTGATTCACGACACAGGATGGAATTACACGCCTTCTTTTCTTGCCTAGAGCTTTTCAAGAATTGACCCAGTATATGAATGTTCTGAAAACTCTACTTCCTATCTTTTTTTAAAAGTTTCTTCGAAGATGGATTCTGATATCACTATCATTAATAATTGTGTGGCTGTATTGAAAGTATCTACATTTAAAACTACATTTTCAATATTACAGCGATTGGAGGCCTTGAATCGATATATTTGCTATGACATTTTTTATTTCAATCTTGGACGGTATGGAAATCCGTTTAGAATTCTCTGGCCAGAATTTTGGACGGAATCCGGTCATGCGGACAGAGGCGATACAGCCAAGTGGGCGATGCATCATTTAAAATAATGCAAAGAATAAAAATCCGAACGCGCAGATAGAATCCGTTCCGGTAAGTGAGCGCCTGCCTTTACAATGCGATTCTCTACATTATACTTGTCTCACAGAAAGCTATAACAAAAAGTATAGAAACAAAACTGGTCCATTTGGCATGTGGAGTCATCTGTATGGAACTCTAGATGCAGAACGAGTCTTAGCGCAGTCGTCTAGTCTGTGTGAGAATCAGTCTATCTCGAGAAATAAGGGTAATCCACGAGAAAGTACCAGAGACAACCATAATTAGAAAAAAATACGATTACTACTACTGCTACTACTACTACTACTACTACTACTACTACTACTACTACTACTACTACTACTACTACTACTACTGCTGCTGCTGCTGCTGCTGCTGCTGCTGCTGCTACTACTACTGCTGTTGCTACTACTACTACTGATACTCCTGCTACTACCACTACTACTATTACTACTACTGCTGCCACTACTACTACTATTACTGCTACTATTACGACTACTACTACTATTACTACTGGTACTACTATTACTAATGCTACTACTATTACTAATGCTACTACTATTACTATTGCTGCTACTATTACTACTACTGCTACTACTATTACTACTGCTACTACTATTACTACTGCTACTACGATTACTGCTGCTGCTACTATTACTGCTGCTGCTACTATTACTGCTGCTGTTACTATTACTACTGCTACTACTACTATTACTACTGCTACTACTACTATTACTACTGCTACTACTACTATTACTACTCTACTGCTCCTATTATTACTACTGCTACTGCTCCTATTATTACTACTGCTACTACTCCTATTATTACTACTGCTACTATTACTACTACTACTGCTATTATTGCTACTATTATTACTGCTACTGCTGCTACTACTACTACTACTACTTACCATAAAAATCAATCATCTCACACAGATTTTAACGCAAGAAATGAATTTCTGCAAGCTGCAAAATATTAGTCATTGAATTGTAGTTAGAACAGGATGGAAACGGGATCCGGAAGGAACACGTTTTGAATTTATTTATTTTCATTAATAATACTGAGCACTCTTTTGTAATGCTACACAATTTTATAATAATTCGAAAACCGTCGTTGTCCTTTAGTTATATACTAATTAATACAAAAACAGGTGCAAAAGGGCGAAGGAAGTTCTTGAACAACACGGGATAATTAATTAATCAATCAACTTTGCACTCCGTATCACTTAGAAAGAAAACCAGATCAGAAATGAGACAATGCTATTAACAGAAGTACCACAGGCAAAGAATAACAGTTCCCAAACGGTCACCAGATCGACAACCATAACTTATGTACCTGTAACAATGAAACTCTGTCCACTGGACATTCCCGATTACCGTTGGTTGATGGAGAGCTTTACGTAAAAAGTTGTAATCTACTTGTGCACCCTATCTGATATTAGGATATTACCTGTTCATAAGTACCCCAACCTGTGTCACATTTCTGACGAAATGAGTAATATGGCAAGCTGAAAGGGGACGTTTTTGGAACAAATCCCATGAAAAATCTTCTTCCAGTTTTGTGCACTGCAGTCAGCAGGCTGATATACGCTCGGTTGTAACCTTCTTACACTTGGCTACTACTGGAGAGATCAAAAATGGATTAATGGTATGGTCCTCCTACAATTCAGTTTGGAAACATTCTGGGTAATTTGAGTATTTGTCTTCATACTTCTTTTGATTTTTGCGTGGTACTTCTACAGTCGTATACGAAATGAAACACCTCGTATGACATGTGCATAATTTTATAATATGAATGAGTAAATGTGATGATTATAAACAGTTTAAAAACTCTAAAATTTTAACAATACGATTAATAATTAGCCCCGAATTTACAAAGTATCCTATAGGATACAACATTTTAATTTATGCTATAATTTTAATAAAACAACAGAAAAAATTGGTACGAAAATATAAATTTAAGGAACATTACAGAATAATGTAGCTTACAACAAATATACAGTATTATGGATGTTGCTTGAGCTCTTTTCTTTACAGTCCAACGCGGTTTAATATAAGGACCGTGTAAGAGAGAATTATTCGAATATAAGGGTTAAAGAATGCTTACCTAAGTGAAAAGAAGTACTTCATGTGAAAAGGACCGATGGCTGAAGAGCGAGATAAAAAGACTATTTTATACTGTATTATAACGAGATTTCAAGAGTCCATTATAAAAAAAAAGGCAGCAAAAAATGATGAGATTGGTGTTGCAACCAAAATTTACTTCCAGCTCAGCACTGTGATGAAGGCACACACTTGCCGTCGCTTGCTCTTCGCAGCAGTCCACTCTTACAGAAGCAGCCCCGGATACAGATCGCTGGGCAGAATTCGGGAGGTTTTCTGTAGTTCTCACAAGTGATTGTACATGCCGAACCGCACGATTTGAATTCTTCCTCTTCAGAGCAGCTCGAGTCTAGAATTTAAAAATTTTCCTTAGACAGCCATTGCTAATGTACACCTTTAAATAGCAAATTATAATGTGAAATGGATTATTGTGAGGAAAAACTTTTTTTTTCGTCTTTGTCTTAACGTAGGAATCGTGGCAAAAATGTCACCCTGATTACTAGTAATAGTGACATCGCAGGGGCAGCGCAGTAAACTGTATTTGCTTCACCGCCTCCCTTCCATCCAACTCCCCTACAACTCCAGTTCACAGGCATCTATCAGTGGCGGGTTGCCTGATTACATTTAGATTGCTTCTTTCTCAAAGCCTTAAACGTCTGTTCGGAAACGTGTGTTTAAGGAAGAATGTGAGGAACAGTATTTGTTGTGTATATGGTGACAATGTAGACGCCTCTTGTGTTCTAAAATTCTATTAGGTACTTATAAATCGAACATCTAGGGACATTACGACACGTGATAACATTATCAGGAAATCATAGGTAAGCATGAACATACCCAATGTAATTATTGTAAACGAAAATTTGTAAAGTATAAAATCAGTACAAGCACAATTTCCTTTTCGTGGAGCTGGACGGGCCGAAGCAACCAAAACATAAAAATAAATAAATAAATAAATAAATAAATAAATGAATAAATGAATAAATGAATAAATAAATAAATAATATAAATATATATATAAATAAATAAATATATATATAAATAAATGTATAAATAAATATATAAATAAATAAATATATATAAATAAATATATAAATAAATATATATATAAATAAAAAGATAAAAGTTCCGATACTGAAATATGATGAAGGAAGGTATGAGTCAAAGGGAACTCCAAGCAAGCTATGTTATTGCTTTGGAAATCGCAAAATCATTGAAGTGCTATAATGAAGGACAGTTTATTAAAACATGTCTGAAGAAAGTTGCTAGCATTATTTGTTTCGAATAATCTGATGTTTTTAACAGTATGAAATTATCCACACGCACAATACAAAGGAGGATATGGGATATTGAAACACTAGCTGAACGAGCATTAACAGTGGTCTAATCTCTCGCTTTAGCTGGAAACACAGTATTGATATAGTAGAAATTGTAATGTTCACCCGCGGAGTTACGAAAGATCTCTCTGTATAAGAATATTTGCTCGATGTCATTGCACTCGGAGGAAATACAACAGGGAGGAGTTATTCCATGCATGAAGAAAATATATAGAAAAGATTAATCTGAACATGAAGCAACTTGTATCTGTAGTCACATACGGGACTCGAAATAAGACTTTAAAAACGTCTGCAAGATGGATTAACGTGTTATTAAGAGAGCTGGAAATAAGTGAGGACATAAAACGTTGCCACTGCACAACACACCAGGCTGGCTTAGATTCATTTAAAATGTTCGCCATAGAAAAAATTATGTGTAGTAGTCCTATATAGGTCGCCTGCCGCTACCCTACATAGCTATGTTTGCTTTATATTCAATTGTATTTCGGAACACTTGTGTTCTGAACAAAACTTGTAATATCTAAACAAACATCGTGACTAGCAGACGAAATTTTACGAGTTGTATTATGGTGGTAAGTTGTGACATATTTTCCTAGATTGTTGTTGCACAGTAAAAATAAGGGTGAAATAAAATATAATCTGTCCATCTATAAATTAATATTGTGTAGGCCTAGTCTATGTCAGATGATTGGGTTGAGAGTCCGCCACTGGGAACCGAACTCCTCGATTGATATTATTACATCTTTCGTCTTACTAATAAAAACTCTATATACAGACGTTTAACTGTCTTATACTTATACAATGACTAGCTCGTTTATATGTCGTGCGTAAATTCTTTACTAATAATCACTACATACGTCGTGTATAGCAGTACAACTGTTACACTGCTATGTCATAGTTTCGTCATTACTTCGTTACGAAACGTAATAGAATATCTGAGGATCTCTACTGCATCCGGTAGAGCGCTCTAGTGTGGCGTGTTAAGTATCGATAGTACAACTGGCTCTAATTGACTGCCACACTATATTTTGGTCAAAGAGTACAAGCTATAGCAATATTATTCTAAGTATTCTGTGCTCTTTGGTTGTTCTTCTATGGTTACAAGGCAACCATCATCATAAAATGACGGTCGATACGAACAGCTGTTAGAGGGGCGGCCAATTTTGCTCTATATACAACGCTTAAACAAGGGGTTTCGTGTATATAACTACTGCAAAGCAATTCCCATTGTATAGTTACAGACTATTTATACATCCATTGCTTATGCATGGTTTATTAGTAAAGTTTTCTGTTGCCACTCTGCATAAGTGTCGTACAAAAACTATACACGGTTTATTAGTAAGACTGCTTATGTATTGCGGCTTGCGTCCAGTGATGTCTTCGTGAGTACAAATTTGCCGACAGCTGAGTATGAAATGCGTAATGTAATGTAGTGATGATGGAATTGGTGATAACGAGTTGGCATTTGATAAGATCGGTCTTAAGCAAGTTGCAGAGGAAGTCGGTTCGTTTTGTGCAAGTCGGGGGATAGTAACGTGTAGTAGAGGCGATGACCCTTGTTAAACCGGTGAATAAGTGTGCATAATAGTGAAATGGAGGACAGTACAGTGAAACAAGACCTAATGGAAATGAAGGAGAGCATGGCAGAGCTAAGAAAGAAATGGAAGAAATTCAACTGGAAAACGAAATTCTGAAAAGCAAATGGGATCACTTTGAGGAGGAGAAGAAGAGAAAAACTTGTTATTTTTCGGGATAGACGAAAAAGATAGAGAACAGAATATCGATACATATGAGAAGATATTAGGAGTGTGTTGGGAGTGTTTTGGTATGGACGTGAGCGATGGACAAGTACAGGATGCATTTAGAGTAGGAAAGAAGCAAATATAAAATTCAGAACAAGTTAGGCCAATATTAGTAAAATTTAAGATTGTGGTTAAGAAGGAGAGGATTATGAAGAATAGAAGAAAGCTAGGGAACACAACGATTAGAATAGATAACGACTAGAGCTACGAAGTGAGAAGTAGAAGAAGAGTTTTAATCCCTTTTCTTAAAGCAGCACGAAAAAATGGACAAGTCGCGAAACTCATCAAGGACAAAATTAAGATAAACAATTTGGTATTTAGTGTAGAAGAGTGCTTAGTAACGTTAAAGGAACCGATTGTAGGATCAGAAGAAAAAGAAAGGAACAGAAAAATTTAGAAGAAGAAATCAAGAATATCGTGTCTAAAGGTGAGGTTAGTGACAAGCGTGGTGGGTGTACGCGAGACAAAGGCAAACGTGTCAAACTCAGCGAAAATTTCCAGACAGCAGGCAGTGACGTCAAATGAAGAAGAAACAGGAGTGACGAACTGGTATTCAGCAAGCTCAGCACAAGAAGACCTCAGTGCAAGCGAATGGAAATAGTGGACATCAGATGGGAGCAATTCTGAAGCTGGTGAAGGAACTAAGATCTAAATCGAGGCTGACGAGAAGTTGAGTAACGCAAGTAGGAGATAGTTCAGGAAGCAGTGATGAAGGAAGAGGGGAAAATAAAGTGAAAAAAAACAGTATGAAGGAAATGATGTGGCGGGGAAATAAATCGTGAGAAAAGAAAACTAAGACCTAAAAAGTAGCAATGTGGAAAAGTAAGTAGTGAAAAGTGCAAATAATTAGAGATGTAGAGTGAGGGGAAATGTGTCATACGGGAGGGGGGTTATAGTATTTTTGGTATAATGATGGGTTAGAAGTAAAGTAGTGGAAGAATTCATGACAGACAAGAAAACACTAGTGGAAGAATTGCAATAATACAGTAAATTAAAAATAAGTAATGTCCCAATTGACTTGTACGAGAGGCGTGTAAAACGGGGAGACGGCACTGTATACTAATGTGAAGTGCCGCCTCACCGAAAGGTATATTGCTTAAAGACAAATATATACATTCATTCACATTCATTCATTTGATAAGATGAGTCGGAGATTTCGGCAAGAAGTTGGATAACATTCGTCTTACAATTATTGGGAAAAGATTCGGTAAAAATGTATCCGGGTAATCGACTCAAATGGGATTCCAAGCCACCCACACACGCTTGAAGCCAGTCTCGGATCAGCACGAATACGCACTATGTCTGTAGCTGCAAGCGTGTTAAAAGCGAATAATTTTAACACTAGTGTTAAAAGTGAACAGGTTTCAACTGTGCAAACAGTTCAAAGACTTGGCAAACAATGCGACAAATTCAGTTGTTCGGAAAGTTGATCTACATTAAAAGTGTTATATTAAATAATATAAATTTTTACTCATGATCTTTAAATGTTAATAGATTTGTTCATAGAACAAATATGAAACCGTTGAATTAACGAAGCTCGAAATGGTATCTTCTGCCACCCCCCCCCCCGCTTCTGTATCTCCGTCTTTCTCGCACACGAGACGTCACTCCCTCGCTCAAGCCAGCGACATTACAACGAAGCCGCGATTTTTTATTGGTTCTTGTCATATGCAGTAGATTTGCGGCGGAGAAATAAGAATGTATGTGAGCATGTATTTTATGTTAAGAACTTCATTTTACTTTTGTCAGTGAACCATTGTGGAAGATCCAACACAAAAAATATATTTATCAACAGAGTTAAATATTATGAAATTATGTAGGACTCTTTATGTGGAAGAGTTTGAGCCAGAATCCTTTGTCTACGTGAAAGGTAGCATATCTGTCGAGAAAGTTAGAACAGATGTAAAATATCTACCGATGGATTTATAAATATTTTAGAGACAATTTTAACAATAGATTGGGCTGTCCTGTCTTGTATGTGGTAATACTTGTACCGAGCTAGATAACACATTCAAGTTAAAGGACTACAAAAACGACGGGTTTAAAAGGAAACTAATGCTGAAGTAGAAAATTCACAAATGAAAGCATTCAATGATTTGTAAAAATAAGAAAAGACTTTCAGCCATTGTAAAGGAGAAAAATAACATTGAAGTTCTTTGGTTCGAGTATGTGCATAATTTATCTTGTCCACTTTTACAACTGAATGAAATTGTCTGGTTTCATCGGCTGCAGGACTTTAATTTTTGCATTAACAGAGGAAAGTGAAAGAAAGGACTATGTTAATGTTGAATAAAATACAAGTTCATAAGGGGTGGAATGAAATCGTTTCATGGTAAAATATATACGTCACAGATATATTGCCATAAGATGTTGATACGCTATACTTGTTCTCTGAAGGGTGCATAGGATAAAATAAGAATATGACTATTGTGCACATCTCACAACTCTTTAACTACTACTGAAAAATTTAAAACCATTAACCATATTTTCCCATCTAAGGTCACAGCTTTCCCCCATGTGACACACATTTCGCTAAACTAAAATAAAGTCAAGAGTAAAGAAAGTGAAGAGACTCCTGGAGACAGCGAACACATACTGGAGAAAGAAGCAAGATTTGATGTCATTCACAGAAAGGGTACTGATTTCCAAAAATACAAAAGCCATTTGAGCCAGTTCTACAAAACATCAGTCTTACAGAAAGATCGGAGATTCACTTTATCGAAGTATAAGATATTTAAATATCAAACTACAACTCCACGAAGGTGTCATGTTGCGGACACAATAAAAGGAAGTTATTTTTTTTATCATATTCCTTAAACAAAAGGTGTTACAATCACGCAACTCTCCGCATAGCACCTCTATATACTAACATGCTGCCAATAAAGTCGAAGAAGCTATGTGACCTAACGTGGCTGTATAAAGTACCCCTTCCCAGAAGCTGCTGCTTTCTTTAGGGCTCTCAGAACCTACATACACATCAACTGGTCCATCACTTAAGATGAAGTACAGTTCTCAATTACTTTTGTTTTCACTAAATAAACTGGTTTTGTTTTGAATTATTATATTTTGTATCTACAGACAATAAAACTGTTACCTATGCTACCTATAAATATATGCGTATGTTTTTATTTTTGGGTCTTGTTGAAGGTAATAAAAAGATAATGTAAAAATATGTTGTTCTGTTTTGAAAAGTAACCTAAGTCCCAGGACATATCGGCAGTAATTTAACATATCATGTGTGTGTTAAGTATCCGTGAGACATCGCGACCTTAGAATGGCAAGGTTCTATCTGACAAAATTCGTGAAAGTCATGTTTTTACACTACAGAGTTATATTTGACGCGTTCCATTAAAAAACAAGGACCTTAATGTCGTGTGTGAGGAAATATGGGCACTACGGAAGTGACAAAGTACTATCTGCAGACCTTATATTCACACGTTAACAAGACACGGTTCTACCTGCTATTCTGGAGCAGATAGAACCTTGTATTGCTCCATGCGATTTTCCGCCAAGCAGATTCTCTTCATGATACTTCCTCGCTGCATGTGAGCAGAGGGCAGTCGCTGGCTGTACATTAGCCAAAGGGCCAATAGAGACACAGTTACAATTTTTTCATTCAATCACATCTGCATAAGCACTATTGCAGCTAACAGCATTCCAAACCTTATTCATTGTGAAGAGATATTATACTGTAGTGGAAATGAGTTTGGAATACAATTGAAGGGCTGAGAGCCATAGTGGACCAAATCCATTTTCAGAGTTTTGAAGCTTATCTCAACTTTTGATTGCCTGCTGACTCACATACTCAACACATAGCGTCTTTGGTACAAATATCTCACGTTATGAAATAATTAAAGCAACAAAAATACTGGCTCAAGCAAATGAGAAGAAGAGTGGGCTATATCCAAACGTCCAATGAAAGCTGCTGCTTCTTGCCACGTGACTTGATGAACAACATGGCAGACGAAGTGAAAGAAAATAACTTAACTAAGGTGAAATCTAGGAAGCGTGTGGAAAACTGTGATGAGTAAGAAAAGAATGTACGAAAACGGAAAATAAATAGTGGTCAAGAGTATGTTAATGCAAGTGGAAATCCTGTGTCTGTGAAAATGTACACTGACAAAGACTGCAAATGTGGGTTATGTTGTGTCGAACGTTTGGATAATGAAAATGATCGAGCATATGTGCGCATGATACATTCTGGTCAATAAGTAATTTTGACCAGCAAATGCAGATCTTGCAGGAATGGTTCATCACAGAGAATCTGCTGATGTAGAAGGTAGTCATATTATATTAAGTTAAAGGTACAGTCACCCTTAAAAGGAATGAGACGACTCTTGGTCGTCTGAAGTTAAAGTTCTACAGCGCGGTTCATTCGATATCGACGTAACGATACATAACATGAGAAATACAGCAAGAATTGTTACGAGGACCACAACAAGGACAAGGACCAGAATAAGGATCACGAAGAAGACAGCCATTTAAGGCCACGATTTCACAACATAGCTCGGGTCACAAGCTATCATTGCTTCTCTGTACCGAATGGCAAATGCCTGCTATGGGATCTACATTCTAGACTGCTGTTGTCACTGTCTTGTCTCGGTAGCTCATATAGTAGCGTGTCGGTTCCACTGCTTAACCGAAACGTCTCGTGTTCGATCCCAGGTGAAACTTTTTTTATTGAGGTGTAATTAATTTCTTCAGAGTTCCTAGACTATCTAATTTGTCGAAAAATATGAATAATTTATGCCCAATTTCTGGGTCTTACAAGTGGGCTGAACCTCGTCAAAAAATAAATCTTACTTGAAAGTTAACAGTATTTTTCCTCAAACAAAAATCACAAGAAACAAAAAGAGACCTGTCAAGTTAAAATCTTGTCCACATGCCATCAGCTTCTATTACAGCTCTAAGTCGCTCCGGCATGGATGTCACGAGATTGTGGAATAAATTCTAATCCCCGGCGAGATCTTCCCAGGTTTGAACAACTTGATCCCACAATTCGTCTCGATTTCGAGGGCGTCGGTGGGCATAGGTGGCTATGCTTCTCTTTTTCAATTACGCCCATAAATTTTTGACGACATTCAAATCAGGTGACTTCGGAAGCCAATTAATGATTTCGATTTCTGGTCTCCTTTGAAACCATCTTTGAATGCTTGCGGCATAGTGCACGGGATGGTTATCCAGTTGGAACAGCAATGTTCCTTCGGGAAAACGTTCTAGGGGCGGAAGGAAGGAATATATTTTCCAGAATGTGCTCGTAAGTTCCCGTATTAAACCGGCCATCGATGCGTTCTGTAACGCCAGGTCCATCGTAAGACATCCACTGCAACACGATATCACAGTCTACTATATACAGTCACGAAGCTTGAGTTTTGAGGGTGCTATAAACAATAGACTGTGACGGTACTATTTTGCATTGCCTGTAATGAGGCGATATTAGCGATCCTAGTGGTGAGCAACAATCTAATGTTTGCATATTTACTACGTATTGAGCTTCGCGACTGTATATACTAGACTGTGACAATATGCCAAAGCGCCCCGATCTTTCACGTCGGTGCACATAGCGCTGATCATGTGGGAGACCATCCTCACGATAGACACGGACAGGACTTCCGTAATCACTCGAGATGGTTGTTTCGTCGGAGAAAATTACATTTCTCCAATCGAAATCCACTCGATTGGTAACGAAGGCAAGACGGTCGACAGCTTGTGCTTCCCCCAATATTTCCATTTGCGCAGCCCTCCGGCTCCTAATACCGCGGTTTCTCAACCTGCTGATCACAGTCTGTGAAGAACCGGGAAAGTTAGATGCTGCTCTTATTTCGTTAGCAGTCCGAAAGGGGTCCTGTCGAACTTCCTCGAATAAGAGAGCATCATCTTCCAATGAAGAAATCCAGGGACGCCCAGGAATAGGGCGATTTTCGACCTCCCCTGAATTTTGGTAACGATGAACCCACCTCTCGGCTGTACTTCCAGAAACACCGACCAAACGGCCAGCAGATCTAGCCCCATATCCAGCCTCAACTAGAGCTATAACTCGCTGTCTCATGTCACGTCGGTTCGCCATTAAGATGAGAAATGAGGGATGATGATAATACTTAAGTGTAGACAATGACTATTTAACGTGATATAGAATTATTGAAATAAGGGTCATCTTGCACAGTAAGAGTTAATAAATCAACTCTAACTTAAATATTTAAATAACATGATATAACAGGAAGTCAAATTGTTGCGAAGCTAATCAAATTAAATCTAATTACATTAAGTAAACAAACCCCAAGTTATGACACCACATTGCTACAGCTAAATTGTAGGTTATTAACATAAGCATTGAATAGGTCCGTGCTTGTGTTCGACGACAAAACCAAACATCGAAAGTTCGAATCTTGCAGCGGAATGTAGCTTCTTGCTTTTTATAATGTAAATCAGACTTCTAACTACAATCATTCATATTTCTTACATTATTTATTAATATTTATAACCAACATTGAATTTGTAAAGAAAAGCTTTAGAAATCTAATATGGAATTTGTGATCTGTAGTGACATAGACATAGATTATCTCTCGGAACTTTTCCGCAAAAGTAAATTAAATTCACTCCTTGAAAATGGAAATCTTAGTCTTAGACTCATTTCCCCACCAGCATACAAGCTGAAGTAGCACAGCCATTGATAAAAGTTTTGTACACTGAATTAGACTGAATTCCTATTCGGCAGCACCTATAATCAATGGCTTGTATGAACATGATAAACAAATCCTGTTTCCAATGTTACTGAACAATTTCAAAATATTAATTTAAAAACTAAAAAAGGGTCGTAAATGCTGTATCTAGTGATTATTTACATTTATGTCTACAAAATGAATCTTGGAAAAACGTTTATGTTACTGGTACTACTGATATTAAGAGTAAATGTATTGTATTTTTCACTTCATTTCAAAATCACTTCAGTGGATGTTCTCCACTCAATGTTGTGAAAAAATTGAAAAGTAAAATCATATAGATAATGCAAGGGCTTACAAATCTCATGTATTAAAAAGAAGAATCTATATGTAATGAGCTGCAATGTAACTATCCTCATATTCTAAAATACTACAAGAAGTACAGTGTAATTTATCAAAATTTATGAAAGAGGGAAATAGAACACACTTGAATAGAAAAGCACAAAATCCAGATAATGCAATTAAAGCTATTCGGAATATTATTAAAGTTAAACTTGTAGATATCCTAAGAAAGAAAATATTTTTTCATTAAAATTAGTGATTATAAAGTAGAGGATCCCAAATCTATTGCATATTCTTTTAACGTCTTATAGTGTATAGTACAGAAATATTATTGACAACTTAAACATTCAAGATTTTGCAAAAGATACTGCAATTAGTTACTTAACACATGCATTTAATAGTTAGTATTAATATATGTAATTAATCAATAACTACAACAGTGCTTATACGTTCAATCATAACATGAATTAAATTGAATGCGCATTAAATTAAACACGTAGATAAAATAGTTAAAATCAACTGAAGGGGTGAGAATGAAATAATCCAAAGCCACGCTTTTAACAAAAATTGTTTTTTTGCGAGTGCATTTATTACACATATGGGAAAGCTACTAATAAAATATTGTAATAATTACTCAACAAATGACATGGCCTAAGGACTCTAAACCTTTGTAATCGTTTGTCCGTGTGGCTTAGGAATATATTTTTAATTTCATTTTAATGGTTAGTTTTTAATATATATATATATATATATATATATATATATATATATATATATATATATATAATGCATTTACATTGTATGTGTGTGTGTGTGTGTATATAAATGCATTCATTAGATTAACGTTTATAATATTATAACTTGTAATTTTGTAATTTCTGTGATCATTAACACTTAATCTGAGGACTTTGTAAAACTCTATTTCAACGTTATTTAGAAAAAAAAAATCGTTGATATAGACTAAGAATCGAACTCGCTCTCTTCTACATAACACGCAGAGATCTTAGCGTCTGAGCTATTGCAACGACACGAAAGCTTTACTTTCTGTGCGGAGTGTCGATCTAGTCATGAAGGTCCATTGTCGATTTAAATACACGATTTACGTATATATTTATCTCTTATTTACGTAATATTATCACATTTTTTTGCATATTTTGAAGTGAATTCCGGAACGATGCTAGTAACAAACCAAATAGCTTGAATCTAAGTAACTCAATATTCGTTATCTTGTGTATCAGTGCTCTGGTCTCTGATCATGCGCAGTGTTTTACATCTGAGACTTAGGAATATTCAATCGTCTCATTCCTTTTCAGGGAAACTGTACGTACCATAATCTCAAAAATTATATTTGCAGTATATTAATAAACAAGGTACCTATTTAAATAATTGTCTTTTTAATGTGAAAACCTTATATCTGAGCTATTAAAATTTCATTAATTTAGCGTTGTACTGTACAATTTTACCTAACTTTGTTAGAGTACGTATTAATTTATAATGAAATAAAAATTAAATTAAATTCAATTTAGTAAATTATATTTCAAAAGAAGGCGAATTTTTGGACCAGGAAACAATTTTAAATTGTTACCTCTATAAAAGTAGCCTATGTGTACCTATGGTAAACATTAATTTTTATTTTTACAATGACATTAATATCATAGTATGCAAAACGATGTTCTTCAATTTGCATATAAAGTGTGGGAGTGTATGACTGTGAACATGATGTTGGGCTATTTGTGGAGAGAAAACATTGCTCAGAGGGGAGCATCTGAAGTGAGATCATATCTATTGTCATATCTTAAAACTGTAAATACTGGAGCTAACCACTTAATAGTATATTCAAATAACGTGTGGAGGACAAAATAGAAACCAGTACATAGCTTCATTTTGAGCCTCTATTGTCCATCATTCACAGTTTAAGAAATATACCATAAATTTCTAGAATTTGGGCATTCTTTCCTCCCTAATGACAAGAACTTCAGCACTATCCAGTCAGATTAACGCAAAGTCAAAAATCTCTTTATCATAGACGATTATGTGGGTTTAATGCAACACTGTAGGAGAAAAAAAACCTTTGTTGTAAAGAAAATGGAACAGTCAGATTTCCTTAATATCAGAGATATTGCAAAATGTAATTTTTGGTGTGTAAGATACAACAGATGGTAACAAGGTCCAATGGATGAAAATTAAATGGCTGAGGTGAGAATCAGCTGAACTAATGAAAATTAAATTTCGTTATTCTCTAAATGAGCTAGAAGCAGTTTTTCCAAAGTTTAGAAAATGGAAAATTAGGTACTGAGACAGCTTTTGGAGATGGCTCACTAGCACATTTTTGTTTAGACAAGATAAATGTAGTACCATAGTGGGCCAACTCCAAGACTTTGAAATACGTGTAATTTCATGATGTTACATAATTATGGCAAAATATGTTTCCTTTTTATGTCATCTATAATTTCATCAATACCTTTTTATATATTAAATTAATAATTACTTATTAATATGCATTGAGTGAATTATTTTATGTATTTAACTTTGCCTCAATTTTTCTCAGTTTAATGAAAATGGCACTTGGCCCACTATGGCTCTCAGATCGGATTAATACACTGTTACATAGTGTTCGGAAGCAAAGGCACCAAGCAAAGCCTGCTTATGTCAGACAACGAGGAAAATGTGTACCAGATAACAAAATAACACGAAGTACTACTTGAACACTTGCAAATTCAAGTACAGCACAAAAGTTTCTGCTTCTGAAAGACATTCACTTTTCAGTTCTTATTATTCTTGAAGCTGTCGTTCCTCTACAAGTAAAAAGTAACTACCTTCACATTCCAGTTGTTGAGAAAATAGCTATCAAATTATGTGTTTACATTTAAATATAGCAAAAATTTGTTATTTGAACTGTGATTTGTGTAAATCTAAAAGTTTCACAACAGCTGCACAGTATGTATACGAGTATCTTTGTTACGGAGTACAATTTAGAGACCTCCACAAACCGAAAAGTGATCGGTAACAAACTCATGTTTATTTAGAGCTGTTTTCTTCTATTACTTGATCTACTATTACCCTGAATGCACTGACGATATGATTTCCTGCTTTTCCTGATTGTATCTCATTTCAGAGAGCATAGTAAACTTGTCTGATTGTTGACAAACTAGCTGTCAAATTATGTGTTTGGTTTTTTCCCTATAAAAGAACGAATTTCATGTCTGTCTTAGGGCAGGCAATCAAATTCTGTAAATGCAAGCTTAATAAATGTATTGCTTATTTTTTCTGTCGCTATCTCTTTCACCTCGAGATGTAGTTTTATTCAAGTAAAGCTCTTCAAATTTTCTTTTCTGTGCTTCGGTTGTGATGTCTTGATTCTCCGAAATCTTATAATCACCTGAGTCCTGAGACATTTATTGTTTTATTTTTAAAGTTCAATATAATTCTACACTTCAAAAAAAAAAAAAAAGCCAGTGACATGAGGAAAAATGCTGGAAAAAAAATTCTGCAGGTTACAGTTGGGGCACAAATGCAGGTATATTATACTATACTTCGGGTCTCTACACATACATCTTATATCATAATCATATATACTGTACTCAGTACTCAGGAGGGTAGCTTCACATTCCGGTATGTTGTATCCCTTATAATAAATGTAAGAATTTGAAATTTCTGACATTTTTTAAACCTGTTTTCTCCCTTTAATTAGCCTACTTTATTCCTGTGAAAAATTGACATATAACGTAAAAATGTAATAATATGTCAAAGTTGCAAATAATGTCTGCATACTTCCATTGCATACGATGGCAAACAAGTCATTATCATGTAACTGAAACTCTATTCTGAATATTACTTGGTTTCAAATAGAGACCGGTTATTTTTGTTTCTCGTTAAGGGCATGGGTCTGTGAAATTCCTACCTTCTACATTTCACACCAATTAATCTGAAATGTTTACCATATAATTCTTGCAATGTGGCTATGCGATACACAAATTTTCACTTTGATATTATACTTGTGGAGAATCCTTTCATGCAAAAAGTTAACAATCGTATCCTTATGTAAAACCAAATATATTGAAAGAAAAATGATTCCGTAAACTTACCTCCAGACGAAGCCACAATTCCACATATTATAGAGAAAACAGCAAATGCCAAGAATACTGTCCTCAATGTGGCCATTTTCTACTTTTCGACACTGCTCTACATGGGTTTGTTTGAAGAATTATAGACGGTCTTAAGAGTTTTTCCTTTTATATATATTCCTTCGTATCCGGTAGTGTAGGCGTAGCCAAAGGCCGAACCTTTGCAACTTTCATAGTATTTTGAATTTAGTTTATGATAAGTGTGTGTGTGTGTGTGTGTAAAACGAAGTTACGATAGAGAATGACCTTACAGGGTAAATGACTCAACTGGCCATATACCTGGTGAGAAAGTATACTCAAGTGTTAGGAGAAAAATAAACAGTAAAGTATTAAATGTAGCATATTATTTATATTCATTAGATGCTTATTAGATGCCATAACGTGGTACTGGTATCAGTCCAGTGGCTGTGCTCAGTCTTTGTGCATTGCAGAAACGACCTGCAAACTGTACTGGGGGGCAGCAGTCACCCACGCGCCTATTAGAGTAACAAAAATATGCTTATTTTTATTTTCTCCTCTTATATTGTATAATATCAACCATCTGACCAATATTTAGGCCTATACTATGACAATAGGTACTTTTCTTTTTATCATGTTATAATTTGTTTTCCAGACATTATATTACATTTTGTAACAAAATATCAGAAACTAAGCGTCGAAAATTTGAGAAGAGCGAAAATCCGCATGTCTGGTGTGACTGGGTCAATGACACAACAGATAAAAACGTTACATTTATGGCGAAAGAGATAACGAAGAAGATAACGTTAGGAAGCAATCATAACTCATTATCAGAGTATGACCTGTGTGAGGTCAAGCAAGCAACGGCAGGTGATAACCTTGATGACGAAGAGGATTGCATAGGAAAGGAATAGAAAGGATAGTGTCTTGGCTTGATTTTGGCACGCTTTGCCCCTTTCTGTGCCCTATACAGGATGAGTCATTAGTATGTTTGGAAAACCCGTGAGCGTGCTCCTGGTTCAAAAATAAGGTTTCCTTACATGAAAATTTGACGGAAAATGCTTATTTATTGGAGAAATTGTCATACTTTGTTTTTGTTCTTTTTCTGTTGTCACAAGTACATATTTCAAAACTAGTCATTTAGCGTTTAAAAAAGGTGCTCAATGTGTCTCCCTCCATTGTTTACACATGCCTGAGTACGACGTACACACGACTTGCGAGTTCGATCAAACACCATAAGTCATCACGGATCAATTGGCATGCATTTTGAACACATAGTAATAGCTTCCCTGCATCATTTAGGCTGGTATTCATAGTCGACACTTTCGATTAAAGCAGGGTCGAGCATGAGAGCGGCTCAGTCTAGTCGGTCAGAGCTGCTCTCGCTCCGAAAGGCACTTGAATTCCAAGCCAGAGCAGAACGCTCACGCAGTGGCGGACTCGCATTACAGCTACCTTCTCTGCATTAATGTAACAAGAGCCACGGTTGTTCTAGTCATGCAGTCTGTCAGTACATAATAGTTTATAAGGATATAACATCAATCCATTGTACATTACAGAATTTATAACACTCGTTAATTTAATGAAATAAATTTCGCTCTATGCACACACACACACACACAAATCATTAGGCTTATTTACATAACCCCTACGCACATACTGCAACCTCCTCACCACGGTTCTACGAGACAGACATATGGCTTCCACTTCCCCTACTTGCTGTGGATAGAGTTCATCTGCCAATATAATTAAACATCGCTTGATGAATTCACCTTCGTTGAATGTTTTCAATTCCTTTGCAATTTCGTGGCAAATTTTGTAGCTAATTCTCATGGCCGATTCACTAAGTGCATTATTGTCATCCTGTTAATTAATATAATATAATATAATATAATATAATATAATATAATATAATATAATATAATATAATATAATATAATATAATATATAATGTGATGCGATGCGATATATGATATGATATAATATGATATATAATATGATATATGATATGATATGATATGATACGATATGATATACGATATGACCATAAATTATTACAGCTTAAAGAAAAAGTTTATCAGGTACATTATATTAGAGTATCTATTCGATATTTATATTGCATTATAAGTTATTATAGTACATTTAGTAGTATATAATTTTATATTATACAAATATTATGATATATCATAGTATAGTATATTACAGTTCATGATATATTATATATCATAATACTTGTATAATTTAAAATTATATATTACTAAATGTATAATAACTTATAATGCAATGTAAATATCAAATAGATACTCTAATATAATGTACCTGAGAAACATTTTCTTTAAGTTGTATTAATTTATGGAGTTCATTACCAACATATTTGTCATATTCAGTAGCATGTTGTAAATAATAATGTCGTTGGATATTGAACTTCTTAATCAGCTGGAGTGTTTTATGCCAAATTAAACACTTTGCTAATCCACTGCTCTCTATCAAAAAGAACTCCTCCTACCATGATACATTAAAAACATTCGGAGTAGCGGGACGCTTTAGTGTATGAGCGGAAGCTCCGTCTTCAAAGTTCGCCGTCATACTGCACAGTCACTACTGCACCGACACTGAATGATGTACAGTATGCATACGTCACACCGCTCGCGAGACCTGCTCTTTAAAGCACATAGCGCTCATTTTTCAGAATCACGTAATGTGCCCAGCACTGGATTAAAGTGTCCTTTGGAAGACGCAAAGTATCACTTTTCCGTTGAACAGTCGACACTTTGGATGAAAGTGTACTTCGGACCACACTTTGAGCCGAAAGTGTCACTTTGTAGAAAAATGGCGGACGTCTTAGAAGTTGTCGAATTATTTATTAGAACATGCGGAAGAGATGGCACAATTAGTGGACAATGTACGAAAGCGCTACATTAGGGATAGGCCTAAAGACAATCCCGTGGAATTTTATAATGATATAGAATTTAAAAAAACGGTTCCGATTTGATAAAAAAACTGTTATTGAGATTCTCATCTTTTCGATGACCTGTTGACAAAAACGAATAATGGAGGTTTGCCAGTGCCTCCAATAATACAGTTATTGACTGCATTAAAATTCTATGCTATAGATATGTACCATACATTAATAGCTATAATATTATAGTTTAGGTATTTCTATAGTAACATTCGTATATTTATAACCTCAATTCAGTGAAGTGATGTGTAGGTAGATATTGCTATAGAACCTATTTTTTATTACTGAAACGAATGTTTTAACTTAAATAATATTAAACTAACTTCAATGTAATGTAGGCATAATTATCTTAAATCAGCATTGCGAGATCTCACGTGCCTGCTTTCTAAGCAGATTCGTAATTATATTGGGTTTAAAACGATTTTGATTTTTGTTGACTACCTGTGTTTTGAGATGAGATTTATCTTGATGTTCATATAATCATTATTTGATAATATATATTTTCATGTCGGTAAGCTACATCTGATAGGCTGCTTTTGCTGCGATACTGTCTCTAGTTCATGTGCAGTCATAACCTCACCATGAAAAGAGATCTCATACCATTAGGCCTATTTTTTTTTTCATTCTAGAAGAATTTGGCATTAAAAATATTCCTGAAGAGCAGGCAATAATGGAAACAAGAGAGAGAGAGAGAAACTAATAATAATAATAATAATAATAATAATAATAATAATAATAGGCCTAATGTGTTTTATTTCATTCTTTTGACTTCTATTCACTATTCACGAAAAAGACAAAAATGAAAATAAAGGGAATAAAACGATATATCAATGAAGCAGGTACGTATAAAAACTAATCTAACGATATAAATGAAATATATACACAAAACTTAACCTACTCAGTCCAACTTAACCTAACTACATAAACCAATAGAAGATATGTACAAAATCTAACCTAACTATATAAATCAATGGAACGGATACATACAAAACGTAACTTAACGATATAAATCAATGAAAAAGATATGTACATAACCTAATCTAACTATATAAATCAATGGATAAGCTATGTACTGTACAAAACCTAACCTAGTATCACTGTCTATTTATTAAAATATTATATATCTGGACTGAAATAATCTAAACTATCGGCAACAAAAACTAAAAACTGAAATAATACAACTTTACATATATATTTTCTTTCTCGCACGATCAATTAGGCTCCTAACTCAAATCACAAGCATTATAATCTGTGGGTTACACGTTAATTTGTTATTGTTTGTTCACATGTATCGAAAGGCACTGTGGGACTTCTGTTACCAACCAAATTGTAACTCTACACTTTGCTGAGGTAAGCGACACTTCGTAAAGTGCACTTCTTCAGTCGTCTGTGAATACCACTAATAGGAAAGAGCCACTTTCGTCAAAAGTGTCACTTTGCAAAGTGGTGATATAAAGTGTCGACTATGAATACCAGCCTTATTTAATAACATGCAAAATTATGATAAATAATCATGCAAGGCATACCTATATCATAAGGTGAATTGAAGCTGTCGAGATTTCTTAGCAACGAATCTGTCGATCGCTGATGATAGGTCCTTCAACAAATCCCAATGTTTCTCCCTCTCATGGATAGAATTGCTAGATTACAAAGCCTTGTGCTTGAAATGATTGTCGAATTTTTCTTCGTTTCATAGCTTTCAAAAGTTTTATTTCATTGCCTTAATGAAGAACGAACATTTACTAATATCCGTTTTTGGAGGCTGAGGTGCTTCCGATAATGAATTTTCAAGAGCAAGAATATCGTCTAAACATGCCAAATAAAATAAGGCGTCAAATGTTCCTAGCCCATATAACAATTCAGTAGCCACCACGGCTTCCTTCTTTTTATCGCTGCCAGACAATTTTTTAGGCCCAACCCAATACAGTTAAATTGGCTCTTGAAGAAATGAACGCATTTTGGACTTCTTACCTTAATGCTATCGACTGTAACTATTGCTCTGGATCCATGGTTTAGTTTTAATGCTGAGTATTTTCCATAAAAACGCAAAAATTCGCATATTTTTTGGGTGGGCTACGCCACTGCATATCTAGGGTTTAGAATTTCACCATGTTCTTTGTGTTTATTCTCAGTAAAAAAATTGGAAGTAAATGTTTTTAATATTCTTTTGAGCCCACATAAATGGAATGGAATGGAATTTACGAGGGGGGGCACTATGGTCCAGCACTGCGACTTGTTACGATCTATTGCGCTAACCCTCAAGCTAGGCGCATTCCCAAACCCACACCGGCTGACTATATTAAGGTTCGCTACGTACCCAAGTTTCGAACAGGCAACCCCCCTCGTCCCAGCCGACGATCGGGTACATCGGGGAAACAACAACTAGAGGCTTCAGTGACGTCACTACAGAAGAGTCCACACACAGCAGAAATGTTCGTTGCACTACAAACTGAAAACGTTGATCACTTTCTTTCACTGATCCAGCTGTGCTCTCACAATACAATAACTTCCGCTCAGAAAATGTTTTGCAGCTGAATGGTACCGTACCTGCCAGTGGGGTAGGAGAGGGTGGTCGGACCGCTTAAAATGAAAAGTCCCAGACTTGACCGGGATTCGAACCCGGACCGCTCGTGTGACCGCTCGGAGGTCTGACCACTCAGCCACCTCAGCCCAAATAAATAGTTATTTAGGTGTTGTGATGGAATTCTAACTTAGCTAATTGGCTGACCTTTGCCACAAGTCTTTTAATGGCACCTCTGATACCATCACATGGCCCTTTTCCACGAGAAATCGCGACAATACTGAAATCCTCTTTGTGGAAACATAGGTTTGCAAAATTCTTTGTTATATTGCGCAATGACTCCATTGGAAAAGTAAATTATATGTTTAACGTTTACTATTTTTTGTCTCACAAATATTATTACTTAATTCATTTTTAAGAAGATGGATAGCATTTGTGTCATGATTTACATTCTCTGATATTGCCACAAAACAGGACAGAACTTGGGCAAATTAAAAGAAAAGAAACCGTAAAGTATCAGCTGCAGCAGATTGGTTATTTTTATCAAGACTCGATAGAACGGAGAAAAATTCTCTTCGGCACCAGGACTCAAACTTTTCAGCTTTACGTGTTGGCGCTTTTTAAGTTCTACTTACTGTGTTCCCCTTTGTTGACCTACCCTCGTGTACCGTGTCACAATATGTGACAGTAGACACAATGTCCAACCACAAGTACAGAGGTGCACTCATTGCGAGTGACGAAGTGGCCGGGGTCCGACGGAACGTGGCGCCGTCTTAAATACAAAGTAATTACGTACGCTTCTACGAGTATCTACTGTGTTATCTAGCGCCAGCACGTAAGAGCTGGAAACCTGGGTTCGAGTCCCGGTGCCGGAGAGAATTTTTCTCCATTCTACCGATTCTTCACCATATGGAAATGCAGAATTACTGCACTGAAACTCCATATGTACTTCGGTACATCATAGTAATAAGTAGAGCTAAGAAATTGGTACCAAAACTGTTGTGTGAACTTGGACTAGGCCTATATCTCTACCGAGTGAAAAATAATAGAGCGTCTCTGGGTGTCAGTGAAGCAGAACGACTAACATGTAGAGCCGGGTGGTAACCAAACATGTGTTCCAATCGTCTAAATTCTTAGAAGAAGAAAATAATATAAAAAAACAATAATTTGTAATTATGAAGTTCCTAACTTCCAATATAAATTAATTTACCCATACATGTAAAAAATAACATACAAAGTATACATTTATGATTCTAGCCTCATTATAACGAATAAAAATGAACATTGTCATTTTATCGAAACAAATACTCCTTTGAGGTACAGAAAAAAAAATTGTACTCTGAAAATATTTGTTCTACGTCACAAGACGTTACTGGAGCAAATCTGAAATATGATACAGTATTTCTTACTGTCATCAGGTGAACAACTACTTTGTTAATCTAATAGTGTATCTCGTATGTGGCACATAATATTAAACCCATAATTGTTTTCAAGAAAATTTTTCGTTTTTATTGTAATGGCAGCTAGGAAGTTCGTATCGTAATTCCGATATTGAACTTGGACTGTAACGCAACTGAATACATAGTAGGACGAAACGTCAACATTTAACGAAGAATAATTGAAAAAAAAAAATAAACGTGTTACACACTCCTGTTTGCATAATAAATTTGTAACTGATGAGTTTATCTTTTTGAAATCGTGCATAATACGAGTATTCGCATTAAGTAAATAATACAATAATTACAGAGCGGCTCACTTTGTTCAGAACATAAAATATTAAATTAACAATAGGTCTATTCTTCCGACTATTCACGACTACACTGCTCCACAGAATGCCACTATACTGGGTGTTCATTTCAAAGTGTGTCATGACGTCACTGTTGTTGGGTCACCGATTTGAAGCGAGTTTCAGCTTATATGTTAGAGAAGTTGCCTATTATTTAAGGCGTTCTTCAATCTGAACTTGAGAACGTGTACGGTATAACTTGAACGTCGTAGCAACAGATGGCGGTCTGTACGGTCTGTGTGCTACCATAACCTCTTTCGAACTGTGTTTTGCGCCGGCAAGTCGTACGCAGGGTATTTGTTATCATTGGTTGCGTACGGTAACATTCCACAGCACAAATCAAATGCTCCGTGTCCATGTTGACCGTCGAAGATAATGTCAACAAATACGTAAGTAATCGTCTTAACCCTCTCCCCATATCCCGACAGTACGTATTTCCAAACAGTTCACATTCCTGCCACTACCGGCGTTACCGTACGTATCGGTACGTACGCTTCAGAATGAACGCCGTAATTGCTAGGCAACTTCTCTGCCTCTTAGGTTATACACCTCTGCGGAAGTGTAGGAAGATTGAATTCTCTAGGCTCATCGGCTAGCCACATGACGGCATACAGCGAGCCATGACACATTTTGAACTGAACACCCAGTAGTATGCGTTGTTTGTGAACATACTGTGTCTCGTCTGTAGCGAGCTGCAGCAGGGCTAGGCGCGGGTGATATCTATACTCCTAACTGTACTCAACTGAAATCTACTGCTTTGGTACGAACTTCCTAGCTCTGGTAATAAGATTATCTATTGCTACTAGCTATAAATACATTCTGTAGTAGATTGTTACAATTTATTTATTAATTTATGCCACCGAAATTGAACCGAACCCATCCACATTGCGCACATATTTTAGGAAGACAACACTGATGGGGCTGGAGTTTGACTTGAAGGAGGTGATACGATTAAATCATTACTATTATTTCTAGCTTATTTCATTCCTTTAGCAGGTTTTATCCTAGAAGCTTTTAACATATTATATTTATATTTCTGCACGTAGTTATTGCAATTGTTAACGGATATTGATACACATTCCCCCCCCCCCCTAAAGCTTGGAAAAATGCCTTTGTGCGCCCTATACCCAAAGTTAAAACGCCGACTACCCCCAACGACTATCGACATATTAGTATTCTACCTACCTTATCGAAGGCGTTAGAGAGGGTAGTACACAGACAACTCATTGACTACCTAAACAGATATGAACTCTTGGACACACATCAATCAGGTTTCAGGACTCGACACAGTACAGCGACTGCACTGTTGGAAGTAACGGAAGACATCCGAAAAGCTATGGACGAACGTAAAATTACAATACTGACACTACTAGACTTCAGTAAAGCGTTTGACACTGTAAATATCGACTTACTGACGAGAAAATTACGATCACTCCAACTATCAGAAAGCACAGTTTCTTGGTTCTCCTCTTATCTCAGCGAACGTCAGCAGTGTGTTTGCATTGGAAGTCGAACTTCCTCATGGCGTATCGTTGATTCTGGAATCCCACAGGGATCTGTTCTATCACCACTACTATTCACTATTTACGTAAATGACATCCCATCGACTCTACAGCACTGTAAGCATCACCTCTACGCAGACGATTTACAAATCTATATCCATACAACCCCTGACTCACTCAATGACGCAATACAGAATCTTAACGAAGACCTTGAATCTATATCTGCATGGGCCAGAAAGTTTGGTTTGACTCTCAATGCAAGAAAATCACAATCAATCCTAGTTGGACATCAACGTCTATTATGCAATATTACTCCTGCTCTTCCAGTCAAGTTAAACGACACAATAATCCCTTTTGCTTCCTGTGTTAAAAACCTTGGAATTTACTTTGATACGCATTTAAGCTGGAATAACCAAGTAACCCATATTACCAAAAAAGTGCTTTCCATACTACATTCCTTGAACAGCATTCGAAAATTCCTTCCGCTATCACTCAAGAAAATACTAGTGGAAACACTAGTAATGCCCCACTTCGATTATTGTGATTTTCTACTGACTGACCTCAATGTCAACCAGTCGCAAAAATTACAACGTGTTCATAATTCTTGTGTTCGCTTCGTCTGCGATGTCCGTCGCGCTGACCACATTACCCCATCCTTCCAAACTCTAAACTCCTTTTCCAAGTTCTTCACACCTCTACACCTACCTACCTTGCCTCTCGTTGCAGTTACCTGTCATCATATCATAATCTCTTCACACGCAGCAAAATAGCCACATACTAGCCATACCAACACATAAGACATCATCGTATTCATCATCATACACAATCTCGCTCTCGCGCTTGTGGAATATCCTACCCAGTGACATCATAGACTATCGAATTTAGTAGCGTTCAAAAGCAAGCTTATTAAGCATTTTCTTACTGCGTAGAGTAGGTTTAATTTTTACTTAATCAATAAAATAAGTGCTTCTCTCTTCTTAACTTTTACAATAAACTGTCTAGCGTTTATTAATCAGTTAATCTTTTAGTACTTTGATTTTTATTGTATTTGTAAATTTAATATTAATTGTAATTATAATTGTAATTGTATTCTTAATATTGTAGTTGCAATCCCCTGGTAGGGGGGAAGAGAAGGCCTGATGGCCTTATCTCTAACAGGTTAAATAAATAAATAAATAGATAAATAAATAAATAAATAAATAAATAAATAAATGAATGAATGAATAATTAAATAAATTCCCTATGTTTAGCCCTTTACTTTTTTCCATTTGTGTAATTTTTGTCTGAATTTCTATATACTTTCATAACTTCCAGTAATATAAGCAAAGGATAATTTTGATCATATTGGCGAAGGAATAGAATGGTGGTCAAAACAATACAAGCCACACTACATGTCTACATGTACTTCTGTTTGAAAATGAAATCTGACTCTGTAAGTTGCAAATTGTAAAATAATTTCAAGTGCCTACGTCAAGAAATTTAACTTAATAAAAGATTGTGCAAATTCACGTAAAGTTGAAGACACACTGGAATGAGGGTGAAGTGTTCGCAATCGATATTTAATAAGAAATAAAGAAAATATCTGGATAGTTCTGTAAGCAATAAAATTGTTATAGCCCAAAGAAAAATGTTACTGTCTTTAATTGTTATATGCCAAATAGAAATTGTATTGCATTTGATGACATAAAATACTCTCAACATATTTTGAAACTACAAATCAATTATGTTATTGAGAAACTCCACATGTCAATTTTTTTCACAAATTGAGTAATTAGTGATTTCATGTTCTGCATACTTAAATGTCATCAATGTAAAAAGAAACAACTCAAACAAATTTCATCATTCGCTGTGTCTCTACATCAGTCAACTATATTCTGATGTAAGGAGAACCAACACATGTAAAGACATGTGTATTTACTCAATAACTAGGCCATAGATTTTCTTATTTCGTTGGAAGGGTTATACAGGGCTTTCATTTAAAAACTTCCCAGTCTAAATAACTAATTATTGAAATTTAATTCAATTCAAACAAAAAACACGACAATTTAGATATTGAGGGGGAAGTCTGAAACCAGACTTAATTGCAATTTAGGTTTTCCCCCCACCCCAGCCTCCCCACTTTCAAATTTCAAATGGCACCCTTATATTTTTATACTTAAATATGAAAGAGCATTCAATGGTTTATACACTTCATTCATTTATTTCACATCTTTTGCCTGGAAACATGACAAGAAACAGTATATTTTGCACCAAATCAAGTGTTCAAAATGTGCTCCACTGTTGGTTAAACAGTAAGAGTCTATTTTGGAACTCCTCGCGAACGTTTTGGTGTGTTTCTTTACTAACCCGATTACATTCTTGGATTGTTCCATTTTTCAGTTCTTGAATATTCTCAGGCGGAGGAATATAAACAACTGATTTCCAATGATCTCAGAGGAAGAAGTCAAACGGTGTCAGGTTTGGAGATCTCGCCTGCCATTCTGCAGCACTTCTCCTACCAATCCATTTTCCAGGAAATCTATCCAGTCATTGTCGCACAGGTACTGCATAGTGTGGGGGAGCTCCGTCCTGTTGAAAATTAAAGTTTTGTTCGTCCAACACCAGGTTTCCTTCATTGACTTAGCTCTCTAGCGACAATGTGATAAGTGGTCAATTACATTTTCTAATATGTTCAGATACAATTATCCAGTCAGGTTTTCTTCAATGAAAATCGATCAAACAATATCATCTCTAAAAATTCCAGTCCACAAATTGATGTTTTGAGGAAACTGGATATTATCTTCACGAAACACATGAGGATTTTCAATGTCCCAGTACCTGCAATTGTGTTTGTTGACAAACTCATTTAAGAAAAAAGCCGGTTCATCATTAAAGCAAATATTTTGTGTCAAATTTGGATCATATTCAATTCTCTGAGACATCTGTTCACAAAATTCTACTCTTCTATCAAAATCGTCTTCATTTGTTCATTTTCATTTTTTTAAATAAGACAAAGTAAATTTCCTTCAATTTTTACTCCGATTGTGTACTTGAAAAATGTCAGTTTCATGTATGATTAACTGCGCCTGATGTCCTGTCTAGCCTGCAATACATCAGGGGTAACCGCTTGAAACTCGAATATTCGGTCGGATGATCAACCTAGCTGGTTGATCTCTAATCGGTCGAATCTAAACCGGTTCTAAACCCCAATCTGCAGCTTTCTAGTTCCGATGTTCTCATCTCCGCCGATCGTATTCTTCGGATCTTTATATTCTTCATCTGTATCCCTAGACAAGCACTCCGCGACCTACTCCGTGGCACCGGGTCCTTGGTAGAACTTGGTCGCTGTTTACAACACAGTGTCCATCCCGCGACTAGGACGCTTTTATCAATTACTCAAATGTATTCAGTTAGACGTATAGTATACACTGTAATCTCTAATAGCTTTGTTTTATTACAAAGCCAATGGTTAAATATAAAATTACTGGTATGATGATGATGATGATGATGATGATAAAGTTCAGTGCAGAAAACTTCCCCTCTCCTTATACGGCACGAAAAGTTTTTTTCTTTGCGCAGTCTTATCTCTACTTCTGCCTTCTGTATCGATTTACGTCATCAATGTAGTGCGGGGAGGATATATAATTTATAGACCAGTACTGAACTTTCTAACATTGAAGGCCTCCCTGATTGTGCAGTCGAGATGCAGGGAAAGCGCGGAAACGTCACTGGATAAGTATAAGACAAGGTTCATAAGCCCAGTTCTGTGGAATGGAGATACTTTTCCGTCCACGGTGGAAATAGACCGCATTTTTCCGATCAGCAGTTGACGTGGAGAGAAAGCTGGTCTATTTGGAACTTGGGTAGACAACGGAACGCTTATTAGCGCAGCCGGTTTGAGTGAGAATGCGTCTAGCTTGGGAGGTAAGCATACTATGCCAGCGTGAGTAAGCATCCTCGCGAAAGTATCAGACGCCACAATATTTAGAAAAACTACTACTACTACTACTACTACGTAGCATTTATTTTACAACTAATACTACAAACTGATACTACTAGTACTAGTACTATTACTACTACTACTACTACTACTACTACTACTACTACTACGTAGTATTTATTTTACTACAACTGCGACTGATACTATCACTACTATTTATTTTACTACTACTACTACTACTACACTACTACTACGTAGTATTTATTTATTTTACTACAACTACTTATTACTACTACTACTACTACTACTACTACTACTACTACGAGTCCACACCTGTGGAGTAACGGTCAGCGCGTCTGGCCGCGAAACCAGGTGGCCCGGGTTCGAATCCCGGTCGGAGCAAGTTACCTGGTTAAGGTTTTTTCCGGGGTTTTCCCTCAACCCAATACGAGCAAATGCTGGGTAACTTTCTGTGCTGGACCCCGGACTCATTTCACCGGCATTGTCACCTTCATCTCATTCAGACGCTAAATAACCTAGATGTTGATACAGCGTCGTAAAATAACCCAATAAAATAAAAGAACTAATACGTAGTATTTATTTTACTACAAGTACTTACTAATACTAAAAGTGCTACTGATACTACTACTACTATTACTACTACTACGTAGTATTTATTTTACTACAAGTACTTACTAATACTAAAAGTGCTACTGATCCTACTGCTACTATTACTACTACTACGTAGTATTTATTTTACTACAAGTACTTACTAATACTAAAAGTGCTACTGATACTACTACTACTATTACTACTACTACGTAGTATTTATTTTACTACAACTACTTACTAGTACTACAACTGGTACTACTACTACTAATACTACTACTACTACTACTACTACTGCTACTACTACTACTACTACTACTACTTGGATTACTACTCTGTATAGACAATCAATCACAACACATTGCTTTTTAAAATAAGAAATAACGACTATTCTGCAAGGTGAAAGGTCCCACGCATGAAACTGTAGATGGAATAGGATGGAAACTGGAGCCAACACGAACATATTTGTTTTGAGTTTATTGCATTTTATTAATAACACCGAGGACCCTTTTTTAATAGGACATAGTTTTACAATACAGTAATTCGAAAACCGTAATTGTTTCACTTTTACTTTAATTATATATTAATAGGTACAAGAACAGGTGCGAAATGGGGACAGATGGTCTTCAACACCGCGGGACAGTTAATTAATCTATATTGCATACCATATCTTTTGGAAAGGAAGCCAGATCAAAAATGAGAAAATGTTATTTGTGGAAGTACCACAGACAAGGAATAACAGTTCCCTAACTGTAATCAGATCGACAGCGAACACTTATGTATCAATGAAACAGCCTACTGGACAGTCCCGATTGGTATTAGTCGAAGGATAACTAGTTGTAATCTACATGTAGATGCTCACCCTGTGATCTTAAGATATTAACTAGGTTCTTCAGTACACCAGCTTGTGTCACATTTCTGACGAAATGAATGAAATGGTAAGGTGAAAATCTTCTTCCAATTTTATGGAACGTTATTTTCTCTATAGTCAACAGCCTGGTCGAAGTTGAGTTGCAGAGTTCTTACCCTGAGCTACTGGAGAGATTAAACATATGTTACAAGTGTGTTCTTTCTACATTGTGAGTTTTGAAACGTTCTTAACAATTTGAATACTGTATTTATCGTCGTACCCCTTCTGACGTTTGTCGTGATATATCTACAGTCGCATACGGAATCAAACACATGGAAAGGTATGTGCAAGTTTTCATAATTTGGATAGGGAAAAGTGGTGGTTATAAATATTAAATTTCAGTAATCTAAAATGTTAACAATAATTATCAATTAAATTGACAAACTATCATGCAGGACACAATATTTTAATTTGGGCTAAAATTTTAATAAAACAAGAAGAAAGGAATTGGTAGTAGGCCTAAATATCAATTTGACAAAATTTACAGAATACGATACATGATATGGACACTGCATTTCTTTACAGCCCGACACGGTTTAAGAAATGGAACCAAATACCTTACTATAATACCGGACAGCTAGCAGTTCTGCGTGCGAACGGCGCAGGTGCTGCTACCTAGGCTGCAAAGTGCGCTGAAACCCGCGAAGCAAGCTGTAATCTACTATAATGTAGATTGTTACTGGGCTAGTAAATGTTATATTAATTAGTGGTGTTAAAATGTCAGGGTGTATATGTGCTGTTTATAACAGCTACAATTACAGCATTACAAACTACTCCAAATCGTACTTTCGATTTCCGAGGGATTATAATAATAATAATAATAATAATAATAATAATAATAATAATAATAATGATTTATAAAACGTGAGTCAACAACATTCTTTAGTAGTCCTAATATCTTCGTCGCTGTGTTGATAAAACAATAAAAATTAGCTTTTTATTTAGGCCTAATAAATGAATAGAAGTTAAAATGTATTGGAAATTTTAAGGTTTTATCAAATTAAGTTTTATTGTTGTCCACATGCATTTACTACTTATTACAATCATAATATTACTATCAAATTTATCTTTGCAGCTGTCTGGAATGGGTATATAAAGCGGTATTGTAAATTCATTCTTAATGTCGGAATTAATTTTGTCTCAGTAAAGCAAAGAAAATGTAGCAATTAATTACGGGAAGTAATATGAAGTATGCAATATTTCTCATAATATCCAGCTTTGATTCAAAATAATAATGTCACATTAAATACTAATCAACGTTTCTTAAGTGTCTCGTATATTACTCCACATTGGTACTTCACGTTTTAAACAATAGTCCGATCCCCGCTATGTTTTTGCATTTGTGCACGTATTACTCGACCAAGGCGAGTGGAGACGCGGCCGTAATGTGAACTATCGCGATGCAGTATTACGAACGCAGGAGCAGTAGCTCCACGGCTCCGGACTGCAGGACTCCTCTGGCCTCGGTCGAGTAATAATTCAACACCACTCTTCTAGATATTTCGCTCTCATGTCAATGCTGCTAGTATACAGCTGTCCGGTACCTATTATAGTAAGGTATTTGATAGAACGTGAGAGACAGAGTTCTAGACAGTGTTAAGGAATTCCTAAGGGAAAGAAAGTAGCTGTGAAAAAGACTGGCAGCTGAAACTCTTTCTATACGGTACTATAATGATTTTTTAAGGATGCATTATCAAAACGGTAGCACAAAATGGTGAGATTTGTGTTTCAACCAAAATTTGCGTCCAGTTCAGCACTGTGATGAAGGCACACATTTATTGTCGCTTGTCCTTCGTACCAACCCTCTCTTACAGAAGCAGCCCCGGACGCATTGCCTTGTGCATTTTCTGGCAGTTCGTCTGTAGTTCTCGCAAGTGTCCGGGCATGATATACCACACTCTATGAATTCTTCTCCTTCAGAGCAGCTCTTACCTGGAATTTAAAACAATTTTAGGCAGCCATTACTGATGTAAACATTTAAACCACGTAAATGATAATGTTAAAATGTGACTATTGTGAGGAAGAAAGCTTTTTTTTTTTTTAATAATTTTCAAGGAAAAAATTGTTCGGGACCTTTGGTTTAACGTACCAACGCTCTACCAACTGAGCTACCCGGGAACTCTACCCGACACCGATCCAATTTTTTCCTCTATATCCACAGATCTCAAAGTGGGCTGACAACCGTCAAGCAACCAACTTCGAGTGCCCGGCCCCGGAACAATTTTTCCCTTGAAAATTATTCAAATCAACTTTACAGGGAGTTATATCTGAAATTTTGATTTGCATAATACACGTCACTGTTCGTTAACAGAAAACCACAATTTAAGTCACACGGAGTTAGTGTGCACTCGAAGTTGGTTGCTTGACGGTTGTCAGCCCACTTTGAGGTCTGTGGATACAGAGGGAGAAATTGGATCGGTGTCTGGTAGAGTTCCCGGGTAGCTCAGTTGGTAAAGCGTTGGTACGTTAAATCAAAGGTCCCGGGTTCGATGCCCGGCCCCGGAACAATTTTTCCCTTGAAAATTATTCAAATCAACTTTACAGGGAGTTATACCTGAAATCTTGACTTGCAAGCTTTTTTTTATTTTTGTCTTGACCGCTGCGGTGCTTGAATGGTCAGCCTGTCACGCAGGTGGTCTGTTTTTTTTTTTGTTTTTTTTTTAGGCCGTTTTCCAAAGTTATCTATTTTTTGTTTTCTGTTTGTTTCCCTTTGTTTCCTTTGTTTTTACTTATACTAATACAATCACAACACCCATGCCCGAGGCGGGACTCGAACCCACAACCCGTCGGACCAAGCGATAGGGACATGCCGTGCCCCTACCGCTTGAGCCATCCGGGCCGGCGTTTTCGAGTCTCGGTTAAACCTGGAACTTTTCATGGAGGACAAGATAGTAGTTAGTTTTTCTCCGGGTTCTCCCGTTTTTCCATATTAGGCATCTACATAATTTCATCAACATTATTTTCTCCATTTCGTCATCATTGCATAGCATTCCCCAAACGACGGCTGGCGACGCACGTTGGAGGCTGGCCTAGGGACGAGTGAGTTGATCTGCTCGAAAGCTACGTACGCAGCAAACCTTAGCGTAGTCAATCGGTGTGGATTTTGGAATGCATCTAGCTTGGAGATTAGCGCAATAGATCGTGAAAGGTCGCAGTTCTGGGCCATAGTGTTTCACCTTCCGAAATTCCATTTCAATCTTTGTCTTAACGACTCATTATGAAATACGTAACGTAAGGTAGTGATGATAGTATTGGTGATAACGAGTCGGTGTATGACAAGATGAGTCAGATGTTTCGCCAAGGGCTTAGCTAACATTCGCCTTATATTTGTGAAAACTTCGGAAAAGTTAAACCAGGTAAACAGCTCGAACGGGATTCGAACCTACGCTTGAAGATAGTCTCGCATCAGTAAGCAAATTGGCAACGTCTGTGGCTGGAAGCCTATTGAATCGAATACCTTTACTAATAGTGTTAAAAGTGAACAGCTTTCAACTGTGCAAAGGGTTGAAAAAGTTTACAAATAATGCAAATCCTGTTAAAAGTGAACAACTTTCAACTTTGCAAATTGTTAAAACAGTTTATAAACAATACAAATCCTGTTAAAAGTGAACAACTTTCATCTGTTCACATAGTTAAGAGTTCACAAACAATGCAAATCCCGGTAAAATGAACAACTTTCAACTGTGCAAAGAGTTCAAAGAGTTGTCAAACAATGCAAATCCTGGTTTTTTAGTTGGTTATTTAACGACACTGTGTCAACTATTAGGTTATTTAGCGTCGATGGCATTGATGATAGTGAGATGGTATTTGGCGAGATGAGGTCGAGGATTCGCCATGAATATCTGACATTCGCCTTAAGGTTGGGGAAAACCTCAGGAAAAAACCCAACCAGGTAATCAGCCCAAGGGGGAATCGACTCCGCGCCCGAACGCAACTCCGGATCGGCAGGCAAGCGCCTTAGCCGACCGAGGTAGCAAATTCTGTTAGTCTAAAAGTGAACAACTTTCTTCTGTGCAAAGAGTTAAAGGAGTTTACAAACAATGCAAATCCTACTAAAAGTCAACAACTTTAACTGTGCAGAGAGTTCAAACAGTTGACAAACAATGCAAATTCTGGTACAATGAAAATGTTCTGTTGACCTACATTAACAAGGCTATATTGTTGTTATTTAGTCAACTGTCCGAAGACAGGTCTGTACTTCACAAGCGATACTAACAAGGCACCACTTATGAGGCAACTAGGCCAAGAGATAATGGGGTAAAGTGGCCAGATCCTTTCCCTCTCCATTGCATACATCGCAGACTAGCTACATATTCCACTAATCAGACTTCAGATGCATACAAACAATTGTTTTTTCTCCGACACTTCATCAAGTGAGATGTACACTCTGATAATAGATGTACACATCAGCCAGAACCACGATTAGAGGATAAGGCTATATTTAATTATGTAAATTTTACTCATAGCTTTTTAAAAGGTCAATATGTATATTTACTGCCTAAACATAGGCTTATTTTGTTTGCAGATTTGCTACATTCAACCTAGTGGTTTCGTTTCGCAAATATTCATACTCACAAAATAAACTAACATTTGTGTCATAGATGAGTATGTAGTCTGGTCTAGAAACTTAAGGGCAGTTGTATAAATAATTTATCTGATATCAGGAATGAAATTTAAACTTGAGTCAAACCGTCAAGTCGTACTTTGTCCTTTGGTTGTATTAAAACTAATTCAAGATCATTTCATCCTCCTCTAAGATTACATGAAAATATGCCTGCAAATTTTCCTCATTTGATTGAGGAGAATAGAGATAATTATTTCAATGAAAGACGGGAAGCAAGTCGTACACTTAGGAATAAAAAGACAGATTACTTGAAGGAAAACTGAATGAGGTAGAAACAAATAGGCTAGTAGGAATAAAAACATTCCAGATTTATATAAGGATATAAAGGAATTGAAGAACGGTTATCCGGCAAGGGTAAACGTGATCAAGGATGAGAATAATGACTTGCTTGCAGACTCTCATTCAATCCTGAACAGATGGAAGAACTATTTTGGGCAACTACTAAATGTACATAATCCAAATAGAAATGATTGAGACGAAATTCAAATACAAACTGCTGAGCCATTATTCCCGAACCCACACTTTTAGAAGTCGAAATTGCGATACAAAATCTGAAAAGGTACAAGTCTGCAGGTACCGATAAAATTCCAGCAGAATTAATACAAGAGGATGGAAGCGCATTATTTAGCGAAATTTATAATCTTGTATTTTCTATTTGGGAAAAGGAAATTGTACCAAAACAATGGAAGGAGTCCATAATTATACCTGTTTTTAAGAAGGGGGACAATACTAACTGTGGACACTTTCGAGGAATATCACTTTTGTTGACATCGTACAAAATGTTGTCCAATATTCTTTTGAGAAGATTAACTCCATACGTAGATGAAATTATTGGGGAACATCAGTGTGGTTTTAGGCGTAATATATCGACTATTGATAAGATTTTTTGTATTCGACAGATATTGGAGAAAAAATGGGAGTATAAGGGTAATACAGTACATCAGTTATTCATAGATTTCAACAAGACATATGACTCGGTTAAGGGAGAAGTTTTGTGTAATATTCTTATTGAATTTGATATTGCCAAGAAACTAGTTCGATTAATTAAAATGTGTCTCAGTGAAACTTACAGCAGTGTCCGTATAGGCCAGTTTCTATCTGATGCTTTTCCAATTTACTGCGGGCTAAAGAAAGGAGATGCACTATCACCTTTACTTTTTAACTTTGCTCTAGAATATGCCATTAGGAAAGTTCAGGATAACAGGCAGGGTTTGGAATTGAACGGGTTACATCAGCTTCTTGTCTATGTGGATGACGTGAATATGTTAGGAGAACATCCACAAACGATTAGGGAAAACACTGAAATTTTACTTGAAGCAAGCCTGAATGGGTTTGGAAGTAAATCCCTAAAAGATAAAGTTTACAATTATGTCTCGTGGCCAGAATATTGTACGAAATGGAAATATAAAAATTGGAGTTTTATCCTTCGAAGAGGTGGAAAAATTCAAATATCTTTGAGCAACAGTAACAAATATAAATTACTCTCAGGAGGAAATTAAATGCAGAATAAATATTGGAAATGTGTGTTATTATTCGGTTGAGAAGATTTTGTTATCTAGTCTGCTGTCGAAAAATCTGAAAGTTAGAATTTATAAAACAGTTATATTACCGGTTGTTCTGTATGGTTGTGAAACTTGGACTCTCACTTTGAGAGAAGAACAGAGATTAAGGGTGTTTGAGAATAAGGTTCTTTGGAAAATATTTTGGACTAAGAGGAATGAAGTTACAGGAGAATGGAGAAAGTTACACAACGCAGAACTGCACGCATTGTAATCGTTACCTGACATAATTAGGAACATTACATCCAGACGTTTGAGATGGGCAGGGCATGTAGCACGTGTGGACGAATCCAGAAATGCATATAGAGTGTTAGTTGGGAGTCCTGAGGGAATAAGGCCTTTGGGAATACCGAGACGTAGATGGGAGGATAATATTAAAATGGATTTGAGGTAGGTGGAATATGATGGTAGAGAGTGGATTAATCTTGCTCAGGCTAGGGACCGATGGCGGGCTTATGTGAGGACGACAATGAACCTCCGGGTTCCTTAAAAGCCATTTGTAGGCTAAGTAAGTAAGCAAGTATTTTATGCTGCTACCGTACAGTTAGTTTCTTTTAAGCTGTTAGATACTACATTCCTCCTGATTATTGTACTTTTCAGTGGTTCAAATAGAATGTATGAATAATAAACAGTTTTATGTCTCTCCTGAAATTTTTGGAAAAATCACTTGTGTGATATTAGATCTAGGCCATCGATATTTATTTTCATATATATTTAAATTCATTATTACAATGTTTTATTGCCTAACGTTTTACTGATCTTATTTGTTGTGTTTTTTATAGTCTCTTCATCTGCGAACACATAACATAATTTATGAAGACTGTCTATAGGGAATGGTACATTGTTGATACACTGGGTTTCCATCTACCGGCAGGTAGGATCGCATGTTCACTTCCGACGTCTTGCCAAATAGGCCTACTAGTGTATATCGGCATTACATCCCTGAATTCCTCTTAAGGTCTGTTGGATACATCTGAGTAGTTTTCAGATGTCCATCTTGTACGTACGTTTGGTTAAAATGAAAGTGGGCGGTCTCTTAAGCAGTGAAAATTTTCCAAGTCCCTTCGGGTGAGCGCGCAGTTCACTACCGTAAACCTCCGTGCGCCGCTTTAGTTAACTCCATAATACAAGGCGCTGATTTGGACTACCTCCACAGCATGCTTCGAATCTCTGTAGTGAATTTTTTGTTTTGTCCTTTCTTTAATTTTCTAAAACTGCTTTTAATGTAATATATTCGAATAATTTTGCTTGTGTTAATTCATGTTACAGATAATTGCAAAATTGGTGGAAATTTGTGGTTATAATTCCAGGAAATCAGGATATTTTTTGTAATCAGAATTATGGTTTTTCTTCTTGTTTACAATTACTACGCTTATGCCCTGGTGATCACGGATTTAGATTAGAATAATAATCATATTCCCTGTAGCACAACTTGAAAATTAGTTATTGCTAATTATTTAACCGTCAACATATTTACTGATTGTTACTTTAGGCAATAGAGTGCAAAGCAGCAGGGATTAATGAAATAATTAACACGGCATTTTAATATGAAAGCCCCTAATTGTCGTCTTTAGAGTTACTTCCATCTAGCGTCAAAAGTTTCTATTAACACAAAAAAATAACAAAGCGAAAAGTATTCTAAGGATAAAAAAAATGATGAAAACCTATTATATTTTCACTGATCCATTTAAAAGGCAAGAATAGAAGTTTAGTAACTCCACGAAAATTTTAACTTGCAAACTCAAGAATTCGTAGCTCACGCTCTACCAATTGCGCTAGGGGTTTTACTGCAGTGAAAATTGCCTTGTAACGAGCAATGGTCGTACTCCGCTTGAGAACCTGTTATAGTGTTTGTGTTACAATATTCACTGTTTAAACACTTTTAACGATCTGTCCGTTTTAAATCTCGTATATGAATTATTTTCTCGGAAGATTTTAGTGATTAATAGTTGTGTTCCCCATTATAACTACTAGAAGAATGTACGCAATCTTTTGAACAAAGCCTGGCTGACCCGAACGCTCACGGAAATACCCGATTCGAACTTAGTCTCTCAGACGCCGGCCACTTTTATTTTGACCAAGTGTACAGCCATAGATCAAGAACTAGCGAATCAGCATTTTTTAGTTGGTTATTTAACGATACTGTATCAACTACTAGGTTATTTAGCGTCGATGGTATTGGTGATAGTGAGATGGTATTTGGCGAGATGAGACCGAGGATTCGCCATAGATTACTACTGTAGTGTAGGGACTAGGTGGGGATCATGATGAAGATGAGGAAGGGAGAAGGTGAAACCTGGTGTCGGCACGTAGCCTACTACTGTCGAATAGCACCAAGGGGGCCGCCAGACTTAACGTCCCCGTCCTACGAACAAATCATTATCAACAATGACATAAGCCTGCTCTTATATGCACTGCGGAGAGATTTGGGGCCGTATTCATATACATTTTTAGCGCGGGTTTCCGGTGAATGATCAGCGTTTTTCGTACCGGTATTCATAAACCAGTGTTAGCGATAGGATATGATTTGAATTCTGTACAAGTAACCAGTGGATAGCCGGGACTAGCTTAGTACGCTCGTAGCGCGTGCTGCGAAATGTCTATGAATAGCACCCATAGGATTTAGCCCACGCATATTGGTGCACAATCTAGTGATAGGTGTGCACCGCCACCTCTTCTAGTACCGAGATAGAAATTTTACAGGAAAATCTCTGACTCCGCCGGGAATCGAACCCGGATCGGCTACTCTGGAGGTAGACGCGCTACTACAGAGCCAATTCGGTGAACACATAGTCTAATCTTGTCAGAGGAATTAAATACTGCAGTACTAACAGTATACAGTAATATCTCCAATATAAAATTTCCTTTCATAAAAATTTTTATCCGATTCGGTTTGCATGATTAACGTTACTCTATCCGATAAAGAATAAAACTTAATAAGTTAGAGGGTAAATTTTTCACGTAGAAAGTTAACAATCGTGTCCTTATGTAAAATTAAGTATATAGAAACAAAAAGAATTTCGTAAACTTACCTTCAGACAAAGCTACAATTCCACATATTATAAATAACACAGCAAACGCCAAGAATGCTGTCCTGAATGTGGCCATTTTCTACTCTTCGACAACTAATTTACAGGGATTTATTTGAAGAATAATAGACTGACTTAACAGTTTTCAGCTTTTATATAATACTCTCTCATATCCGGTAACGTGGGCGGAGCTGAAGGACGGACCTTTATAGATAGATAAACTTTGTCAGAGGCATAAATATGCATAGACATTAAGTACATTAACATTACAATAGAGTCAAATATAAAATACGTTAGACAAAAGCTGAAAGGCCCACACGTGCATCGTCTAGACTGTAGGGACACAAATATCTTTTTTATATACTTCCTTAATTTAAGAGTATTATTTGTATACTTAATATCTTTAGGCAAGCTATTGTAAATTTTTACATCAAAAACCATATAAGTTCTGCTAATATTTGTAAGGTAGTGTACTGGAATACTTACACTATTTTTATTGCGAGTACCATGAGTATGAAAGTCACTATTTTGGTGAAAATCAGAAAGATTTGAATAAATTAATTGCAATACATTAAAAATATATATACCATGAACAATAAGAATTTTATAATGTAGAAAATATTACCTACAAGAAGTTCTATTATCAATACCCGCTATGCACCTGACAATACGCTTCTGAGCCATAAAAATGTCATTCAACATGGTTCCAGATCCCCAAAAACAAAAGTCATATGAAAGTCTTGACTCAACTTGAGTAAAATAAAAATACATTAATACATCATGATTAATTATAGTCCTCAAAATTCGACTGTTAAGTTTAGAAATTAAACTTATACAGTGGGATCTTCAACAACATAAACATTCATCAAATGTAACACCCAAAAATTTAGTAGTTTCCCATTTACGTAAGTATTGATCTTGAATATAAATATTAATGCCATTTAAATTTTTCTTTTGAGAATTGTGAACGTGAATACATCTCGTTTTATTAACATTCAAGAAAAGCAGATGTTATCAAACCATGTTTTGAGATAGTTTAACAGTTGACAATAAGTTGTCTCTAAGTCCTGTTCATTTTCATCTTAAACAATAACAGAAGTATCATAAAGTAATTTCTTAAGTACATGGGTAAATCATTAACAAATAAAAGAAACTATACAGGACCCAAAACAGAGCCCTGAGGAACACTCACATCAATATGTACATTTTTGCATCTATATTTATTAGTACCATTATTTGTTTAGCTACATACACTAATCAGACTTGTGATGCATACAAACAATTATTTTTTTATCTGACACATATGAAGTGAGCTGTACTGCCTGATAATAAATGTACGTATCAGGCAGAACCTCAATCAGAGTCATTGTAATTATTCATTCATTCATTCATTATTCTGCCTAAGGGCGGTATTTCACTGCAAACCCAGCTTTCTTCAGTCTTTCCTATTTTCTGTCTTCCTCTTTGTTTCCTCATATGATCCATATATCTTAATGTCGTCTATCATCTGATATCTCCTTCTACCCGAACTCTTCTCCCGTTCATCATTCTTTCCAGTGCATCTTTCAGTAGGCAGTTTCTTCTCACCCAGTGACCCAGCCAATTCCTTTTCCTCTTCTTGATCAATTTCAGCATCATTCTTTCTTCACCCACTCTTTCCAACACAGCTTCATTTCTTATTTTGTAATTGTTGTCGTTTAAATAACTGCTGAAGCTTTCCTGGCGACGTGATAATTCGAAATTTTCTCGGGCTTCCAGCCAGGTCATGAGTTGGTGATCCACCGACGTTTCGAGGATGTTCATCTTCCTCATCTTCAGGGTTAAATGATGTCTGAGGGTAGTAGTAGTAGTACAATGTATTACCACGGTGTGATTGCTCCCACCGTGGTAGCCTGTTTTAGAGTCTTAAATGCTCTCTTCAGGCTGAGATTTTGTCCTTGGATTACTGTGGATTTCATCACACGCCTCACACGAACTGTCGCAGCAAGAATAGCAGGATCCGGTCTTGATGGTCGTTGGTTCATGTTGTTGTGTGCGGAGGGGCGGACTCTATACTTCGCCGTCTGCCAGATCTACCCACAGCATGTCCGCTGCCTTGTTGTCGTGATGCAGTTATGTCTGTCGTCTATGTTAAGTCAGTGCTATTTAGTGGTTGGCGGTGATTGTTCTGTTGGTCGTTTAGTGCTTGGAGTATTGGCCCTTTTGAGGGCCATCTTGGGTTAAGGATAGGTATTAGTTATTGGCTTGGAATTGTAGGTGTTCGGTATACTGTTGGTAGAGATTGGATATTGTTATGTCCGGGTTTTGGGGGGGGGTGTTTGAAGAGCAGTTGGATGTATGGTTTGTTTAAGGATTTGTGGACATATTTGATGTTTTTGCGACGGATGTATTCAGGGAGAGGTTTAATTCCGGAAAGGTCGTTTGGTATAAGGGAAATCGAAAAATCGAAAGAGAATTGGGAGGACAAATTTAAAAGGTACGCAAAACGCGTCCTTGCAAGGGGTTGGGGGCTGTACAAAACTAAATATGTGAGCTCCAAGCCTGTTGGCCACTAGTCTCACTCCGGATTACGCTGCTCCACTGAAGGAGCTCTAGAAAATTTTGAAGGGGAAGCCGAAATTGAACGTAACCTCTTAGGTACCACATATGCGCGGGGGACTGAGATTTGATCAAGTGATCACGGAACGGGGCGAGGAGGAGATGGCTGGTGTTTTCCCTTAGGATGGCGAGACGCTGTCATCTGTTGTTCGATGACAAAGCATTTGAAGGCCGTCGGAAGAAGCGCCGTGAAATCTAAATCTGCAATTTGAGAGGTCCCTGTCCTTTCAAATTGCAACTAATTGAGTGACCTCGTATATTTAATAGACAATTTATAGGTTCTGAACTAGGGCATACGTCGTTTATAATAAAGGGGAATATATATGGGGAAGGGCATATAGGTCCGTGGCCCATTTCTTATAGGGCTCATCCCGACATTTGTCTTACGCCTTAGGAAAACCACGGAATACCTTAGGCAGGATGAGTTGTCTCATATATAAGAGACTAGACAATTTGGCTATTATGTAGGAGGTGATTGTTGTCATGACAACCTGTGGAGTAACGGTCAGCGCTTCTGGCCGCGAAACCAGGTGGCCCGGGTTCGAATCCCGGTCGGGGCAAGTTACCTGGTTGAGGTTTTTTCCGGGGTTTTCCCTCAATCCAATACGAGTAAATGCTGGGTAACTTTCGGTGCTGGACCCCGGACTCATTTCACCGGCATTATCACCTTCATTTCATTCAGACGCTAAATAACCTAGATGTTGAGACAGCGTCGTAAATTAACCCAATAAAATAAAAAAAAATTGACATTCTCACAATTTATAGGGATACCCAGCTCCTTAATTTATAGTGCCCAAGGGAGGAGTCAGCCGAGGAGCTGTGCGCCGATTGGTTCTTATTAGTGCGGACCGCGGCGAGAACGCGGCCGACGTGTCGTCTTGCTTTGTGCTTTTCGGCTGAATGACCTTGGGTCTCACGGTGGGCTCGGCGGACGAGTTCTCATGTGTCCTCCGCTGATGACGGCCAGTCGTCCGGGCTGTGAGAAATTTAATAGCCGGTGCCCATGCCGCGCTTAGTTGGAGACCCGAGTCACGATTCAGGTTACCGCGTTCCGCCGCTATGGCTAGGGTTTCCTTCACTCTTCTATCCCAATAGCCCGAACACTTCGCCAGGACCTCGGTGTTGTCAACTGTCCGAAGACAGGTCTGAATCTCACAACTGATAACAAGAAGGCACCACTTACGAGGCAACTAGGCCAGGAGATAGTGAGGTAGGGTGACCAGTTACTTTCCCCCTCCATTGTATACATCGCCTACTAGCTACATATTACACTAGTCAGACTTCAGATGTATAGTAACAATTGTTCTACCTCTGACACATATCGTCACGTGAGATGTACTGCCTGATAATAGATGTACATACTGTATCAGCCAGAACCTTAGTCAGAAGATATTATTTTGTATAATGTACGTTAATTAATACTGCCTTTTGCGTATGAATTTTACATGCAATGTAGGATTGTAGCATACATAGAAGGCAGTGGTTTTCATTACAATTCCTGAGCAGTTATTTGTAATATTTCAACATACTTATCTAGGTTGTCAACTCTGAATTAAGTAAAATCAACTTTGTCGTGGCTGTCGTTTGCTGTAATGACGAGATAACACCACAGTCTTGTATATACAGTCAAGAAGCGTGAGTTTATGAGGGTACTAGGAACAATAGACTGTGCAGGTACTATTTCGCATTGTCTGTAATGAGGCGACAGTAGCGATCCTAGTGGTTAGCAATTGTCTGTGGATGCATATTTACTACGTATTGAGCTTCCTGACTGTATATACTAGACTGTGATAACTAGACCGCGGGAGTGCGGGTCCTAATACGGCGTTTGCAGTTGACTATGCAGACGGGTATAGAGTATGACGCAAGTCTCTCTCGCCTTTCGCCGTACTGTTCCGTGCATTGAACCCGAAACATTCAGAGTGTGTTTAGCTGTCATACTGAAGTGTTGCGTATGTGAAATGAGACACATTACAATGCCTAAAACAACTCGTTCACGAAGTGCAACACTAAATAATTTTGTAAAACAATTCGGACGCGATATATTTAGACTATTATAGGAGAAAGTGTTGTATGTGTCATGTGTAATATCAGATTATTACGAACTAAGAAGTACTATTTTGAAAGACACTGTAATAGCAAAGCACACAAGGAAAATGTTGAACGCAATTCAAACAAGAACCAATCGAGTTCAAATAGTCGGTCACAATTCAATATAGACTTATGTGACATGATGGTACACACAAACATTCCATTCAGAACTTTGGACAACCCCCACTTTAGATCATTTCTGGAAAAATACACAAATCAACATATTCCAGGAGAAGCAACAATACGTAAAGAATATTTACCAATTTCGTACCAGAATACGATTGCCAAAATTCGAGAAAGCGTGAACGATCAGAAAATAATATAGTATGGGTTTCAGTTGATGAATCTACAGACATAAGTGGTAGATATATGGCAAATGTGGTGGTCGGTATACTTTCCGAGAACTGTGTAGAGAAAAAAATTTGTGCTAACTTCAGACAAATTGGAAAAGGTAAACCATGCAACTATTGTCCAAGATTTTTTTATAAGATTATGACCTTTTCTGGCCGGAAGGAATTAAATATGATGATATACTTTTTCGTAGGGCCTATATTATTAAGACAGCAAAATAACTTAAAGAGCGGTATACCAACATGGTGCATTTAACTTGCCTGGCGCACGGACTGCATAGAGTTGCTGAAGCTATTCGTGCTTTATATAGCGATGTGGACTGTTTTATAGCGTCTGTGAAGAAAAAAAAAATTCTCAAAGCGCCTTCAAGAATATTGAAATTTCGAGAAATTTCACCAGATATCCCCCTTCCACTCAACCCGTATTTACAAGATGGGGCACCTGGTTTGAACCTGCCTTATATTTCGCAGAACATTACAATAAAGTCACACTAGTTATTCATACATTAGATGGCGAAGATTCAGCTGCCATTACAACAGTAAAATCCCTGATTCAGAAAATATACACCAAAATCTACAATTCATAAAGACCAATTACGGAAACTTGCCACAAGTTATAACTCATCTGGAAACGTCTGGTCTACAAATGTCCGAAGGTTTTAAATTAATTGAGAAAGTACAGGAAACAATGAACAAGGTACCCAAAGGACTATATCTTGATAAGGTAAATGACAAATTACGTAGTGTAATAAAAATAATGGCTATGCAGTGTTGAACAGTTTGGTGAAAAATCACGACAAAAACTTAAATGAAAATGTAAACCTTTTCACGTACTCTCCATTAACCTCAAGCGATGTCTAAAGAAGCTTTTCGCAGTACAAACATATTCTAACTGATGAACGCTGAAGTTTCTCCTTTGAAAATCTACGTATGTACATGGTTGTACATTGTAATTCCTTATTGTAAAGAAAAAGATTCCGTCGATATCGCGTCAATTAGATACGTACGAAATGTATGATTATTGTATGTATGCAATTCATATACTCAAGACTGTACGTCTGAAGCACGCACGGTGAGTTGCTTACTTGAGACTTCAGTACACTCTCCACGGAACGCTCCAGTCATACTTAACTTGAAGGCAAAGGGCCTGCACTCCCGCGGTTTAGTGATAACACTATCGTGCATAAGGTATGTATAGGTTTTTATAATTTTAATAGGGTAAAGTGGTAGTTATGAACATTACATTTATAGAATCTAAAATTTTAACAATAATAATTAACAATTAAATTGACAAACTGTCACAATTATAGGATAAAACACTTTAATAAAATAAGAGGTTAGAAATTGGTAGGAAAATATAAATTTGATCAAAATTACAGAATAATATACGAGTACATGATAATTATTATGGACATTGCTTTTTATTTACAGCCCGACATGGTTTAAAAATTAGAAAGTAATTTAAATTCAATATTGGGATGTTTTATTGCCTAATGTTTTACTGCCTCTATTTTGTTGTGTTTATTTATAGGTGCTTCAACTGCGAGCACGTAACATATGAAGACTGTCCATAGGGAATGTTACATTGTTGATACATTCGGTTTCCATCTACCGGCCCGTACGGTCGCATTTTCACTTTCGACGTCTTGCCATATATGCTACTAGTATATACCACATACCTTACTATAATAGTACCGAACAGCTAGCAGTTCTGCGTGCAAACGGCGCAGGTGCTGCTACCTAGGCGGCAAGGTGTGCTGAAACCCACGAAGCAAGCTGTAATCTACTACAATGTAGATTGTTGTTGAGCTAGTAAATAGTTTTATTAATTAGTGCTGTGTTAAAACGTCAGGGTGTATATGTGCTGTTTATAACTGCTACAATTACACCATTACAAATTGCTCCAAATCGTACTTTCGTTTTCCGAAGTACCACTAAACGTGAATCAACAACATTCTTTAATAGGCCTAATGCCTTCGTCTCTGTGTTGATAGAACGATAAAAAATAGCTTTTTTATTTAGGCATAATAAATGAATAGAAGTTGAAATGTGTTGGAAACTTTAATGTTTTATCAAATTAAGTTTTATTGTTGTCCACATGCCTTTATTATTATTACAAGCATCAGATTACTACCAATTTTATCTTTGCGGTTGTCAGCAATGCGTATATAAAGCGTTATTGTAAATTCATTCTAAATGTCAGAATTAATTTTGTCTCACTAAAGCAAAGAAAAAATATGTATCGGTAACAATTAATTAGAGAAAATAATGCGAAGTATGCAATGTTTCTCATAGGCCTAATATACAGCTTTGATATAAAATAATAATGTTACATTAAATACTATTCAGCATTTCCTAAGTGTCTCATATAATATTATTCAATATTACTACGTATTTCACGTTGTAAATAATAGTCCGATTCCCGCTATGTTAATATTTGTATTTGTGGTCGTAATACCACACTTCTCCGCTAGATGTCAACTTCGCAACATTTCGCAGTCGCGTCAATGCTGCTAGTATACAGCTGTCCGATATTATTATAGTAAGGTATTTGTATATATTAGAGTTACCATATTTTAAAATAAAAAACAGGAGGAAGGGTTCACACATTCTTTATTCTCACATAAAAATATACATTCATTTGACCGTCGTTCATGTTTTCAGAAAAGTGCACTTTTAATTCCCTTGAACCATTCGAAGAAATTCATTTCCAAATCTGATTGCGTCAAAGGAATGAAATTTAATGTTCAGTTAATGCGCCAAAAAAACTAATAAAACTTATATAAAAGCTAATCCAAGATCATTTCTTCTTAGTCTAAGATTACACGAAAATCTACCTGGAAATTTTCTATTTTTTAAAGGGTGCATAATACAACATGGTGAGATTTGTGTTGCAACCAAAATCTGCGTCCAGTTCAGCACTGTGATGAAGACACACATTTGTTGTCTCTTGTCCTTCGTACCAGTCCGCTCTTGCAGAAGCATCCCGGGACGCATTGGAGTGTGCACAGTCTGTCAGTTTGTTTGTAGTTCTCGCAAGTGTCCGGACATGCCGAACCACACGTTCTGTATTCTTCCCCTTCAGAGCAGTTCTGACCTGGAATTTAAAATAGTTTTAGGCAACCGTTAATAACACTAGTAAATACAGTTTTTTGTACAGACTATTACACTTTTACTACGCCATACTACTTTTGACTAATAAAACGGTACGAAAGGACGTCTTTCAACCAATCATGGCTGCTTATCGCACAATTTTATCGCTGTCCTAGCCTTTGATTAATTTTATCGCTTCCCTAGCATTTGTTTGTTTTTATCACTACCCTAGCATTTGTTTCTTTGTTTGCCAACATTTCAAAGTGCAAATTATTTGCGGTACTAATTTGTTTCCCGCATAGATAGTCGGCTGAAAATGGCAGCTCCGTTCAAACATTTTGGTGAAGGTGACATTAGTGAAATAGAATTTTAGTAAGTCAATTAATATCTATTTTATTGTATTAGAGTACTTTATTTCTTCTAATCTTTATATACTTTCTTCTGTTTTATCACCTCCCTACCATTTGTTTCTCTGTTTGCCAACATTTCAAACTGAAAATTATTGACGGTACTATAAAACATGCTTTGCGATCGTCTTTTTTTTACAGCATAGACAGTCAACTGAAAATGGCGACTCCGTTCTAACATTTTGGTGAAGCTAACATTAGTGAAATAGAATTTTAGTAACTCAATTAATATTTTATTGTATTAGAGTACTTTATTTCTTGTAATCTTTATATACTTTCTTCTAATCGTGTAATAGTCAATTAAATCCCACTCTAGTTTTGAGATTTTTTCTAGATAAATCAAAACCTATAGTGAGATTACTGTTGATAAACAGAATGCTGATTATTATCAAGTCCGATACGCTGGTTACAAATATGTAATCAGATTTTGCCCATCACGTCAGGTTTATGAGTACTTTAACGAACTTATATTTTATCAACAGCTATTATATAGGCCTACATACAGCACTGCTTTGTTTTCCATCCATTATATCAATAGTCTCCTCACTTGATTTACCTTACTTACGATTGTTGCCGTCTGGGAAGTAATGTAAACAAGTCATTTAGTCTGTATTTTTTCAGTTGGGGTGCAGAGGTTTCGATAGTAGTGTGAGCTGCTATGTGAAATTATAAAGAAACAAAGGCATAGTTGTAAAAACTCTCCGAATATTTTTCTGTTTTGGAAGTTGTGGGATAAAGCTACTAATGTTTCAGTATTTAGAAACAGAAATAAGAATTTATTACCATATTTCACACTAACAGATTCACGAGTTCGTGCATGCAGCGGTGTAAATGATTGATGTTAAAATTAGATATTACAGTTACACATAATGCTGAAGAATGTCATTCATGTATATATAGTTCTAAAATAATTAGTTTAAAGACCGTTTTGTTATATGAAAATAAACTTTCCTTTATATCTGCAGTACATTGTGTAGCAATGTACGAAAATGTGTGTCATATTCTTGAAGATAATAAATATGAAAACCACTGTTGGCATATTTGCGGGGATTTTGAAGTTATTGGTCTTCTACTTGGAATGCAGAGTAGATTCACTAAATGTCCTTATTTTTTTTGTGTCTTTGGGACATCTGTGATACTCGACAACGCTACGTGACAAGGTCTGGCCAAGAAGAGAAGAATTCACTCCCGGGCAACATAATGTAAAATTTAAACCTTTAGTTGATCCACAAAATATAATTCTTACTCCTTTACACATTAAAGTTGAGCTTATGCAGTACTATGTGAAAAGTATGGACAAAACAGGTGAGGGTTTGAAATATCTATGAATAATTTTCCCTGATTTGAGTGATGCAAAATTAATAGAAAGAATATTCATTGGATCTCATATTAAAAAGTGATAGGTGAACATTGTTTTGTGGAATTGTAAACTCTAGGTCTAAATGAACTTTCAGCTTGGGAATCACTTAAAAGTGTCGTGATTGGATTCTTCAGAAACAAGACAAAAGCAAATAGAGAAAAATTAGTTCTGAATCTCCTTCAAAATTATATGAATTTGCGATGTAGAATGTCCCTCAAAATTCCTTCCTGCACTTTCATTTCGATTTCTTTTTCCTGAAAACTTGGGTGTAATCAGTGACGAACAAGGGGAAAGCTTTCAACAATAAATTTTGCAGATGAAACAACATTATATAGGGAGATGGGATTCATCCATGACGAGTGATACCTGCTGCTTTGTACAAAAAAAGGTTACAACAACACATTAGAGAAAAAGCGTTTTAAATCAATTCCTGCCTTCTACTACGTAAATGCAAGTAGACATTAACATAATATAAAGGATACTTTATTTCCAGTATTAACACCATTATAATGTTGAGACATTCTGCAGAAGTGTAATAACTGAAAATCTGAGGGTGCTGCTGAAAAATGGTTTACATTTTCGGACTCAGCATGGTAAATATATGGATAATCACAATGTTTCATTTCTGTACAATTTTCAAAGTTGAAATTTGTTGACTAGTCTAATGTAAACATTTTAAACAGCTTATGATAATAAATATATGAAATATTATCCAGATTTAGCCTACATTAGGAACAACTTAATTTCTAGTCTTTTTTTATATTAAGCAACTGAATTCAGGTAAAATTGTAATAAGTATCTTTAATATATTAACAGCTGAAAAGGGACGAACTGTACGATGTCAGCATAAAAATATATATTCTCGAATGTAAGATTTCTCTTTTTATCCATGAATCTATGTAGATTTTACATACTTCCCAATCTGCAAAAGAAGTTGTATGACTATTAGAGTCCATAAACCCTTAATATACATTAATACATTGCGTGAGATTGATTAAGATTTAAGTAAAGTAAAATATGTAAATAGATTCTTTACTTTGATAAGATAAACAGAGGTAAGCAGAACCCATAAAATGTAATAGTTCAACTTTGACATTTAATAATTAGCTGAATTGAAATTAAAATTTGTCTAAAAATTTGAACAGGTGACCATCAATACAGTTGAAATTCTGGTGAAAAGAAATAAAAATTACTTTATTAAGCTCAAATACACGAAAGCAAACCATTTTATTGTCTCATAGGTTACACTTGCCACACAGCTGGGGCTAATGTAACTAATAGGCCTATCTTTCTGCAGCAAAGATCAGAATATGTCTTGGGGCAAGTGGATATGACAGAACATTAGATTCTGTATAGAATGGGAATTTTATATTTTGGACATTTAATAAACTGCAAATATTTGAATGACAAAATCACACAAACTGAATAAAAAGCATTTCTTATGTTCCTAAGAATTTTTGCTTAAGACAAATTGAAGGAATCAAAAGACACACAATTAGAATTTTATATTTTGGGAGCGAAAATGTTTCCACTCAAGAATATAATAATTGTGTGACGAAAAGACGTTTTATAGTTCAAACTAGACTCACTAGGAGCGCTGTTCCCCAACCAAAAATTGAACTCTTTCGCGAATCTTCATATTGGGGTCGAGTGACAGTATGTTTACATCACGATTCTGCCTAACTTCAAATATCATAGAAGGTTATTCAATGTTACTGAATGTGTTGGGAGTACGTGCGTATTAATTTAATCAACAGTGTGTGTGCATGTATAGTATTTACACTAGTTTAAATCGTTCTCCTGTGATATTCGTGACACCACAGTGTAGGCCTACTACTGTGCTCCATATAAGGAGGCCTATAAAGTAGTGATTGTATACTTTATTTGAATCGTTCTCCTGTGATATTCGTGACACCACAGAGTAGGCCTACTGCTGTATTGCATATAAGGAGGCCTATACAAGTAGTGTTTGTATACTTTATTTTAATCGTTATCCTGTGATATGCGTGAAAACACAGAGTAGGCCTACTACTGTGCAGCATATAAGGAGGCCTATACAAGTAGTGATTGTATAGTTTATTTGAATCGTCCTCCTGTGATATTCGTGACACCACAGAGTAGGCCTAATACTGTGCAGCATATAAGGAGGCCTATACAAGTAGTGATTGTACAGTTTATTTGAATCGTTATCCTGTGATATTTGTGACACCACAGAGTAGGCCTACTACTGTGCAGCATATAAGCAGGCCTATACAAGTAGTGATTGTATACTTTATTTTAATCGTTATCCTGTGATATGCGTGAAAACACAGAGTAGGCCTACTACTGTGCTGCATATAAGGAGGCCTATACAAGTAGTGATTGTATAGTTTATTTGAATCGTCCTCCTGTGATATTCGTGACACCACAGAGTAGGCCTAATACTGTGCAGCATATAAGGAGGCCTATACAAGTAGTGATTGTATAGTTTATTTGAATCGTTATCCTGTGATATTTGTGACACCACAGAGTAGGCCTACTACTGTGCAGCATATAAGGAGGCCTATACAAGTAGTGATTGCATACTTTATTTTAATCGTTATCCTGTGATATGCGTGAAAACACAGAGTAGGCCTACTACTGTGCAGCATATAAGGAGGCCTATACAAGTAGTGATTGTATAGTTTATTTGAATCGTCCTCCTGTGATATTCGTGACACCACAGAGTAGGCCTAATACTGTGCAGCATATAAGGAGGCCTATACAAGTAGTGATTGTATAGTTTATTTGAATCGTTATCCTGTGATATTTGTGACACCACAGAGTAGGCCTACTACTGTGCAGCATATAAGGAGGCCTATACAAGTAGTGATTGTATAGTTTATTTGAATCGTTATCCTGTGATATTCGTGACACCACAGAGTAGGCCTACTACTGTGCAGCATATAAGGAGGCCTATACAAGTAGTGATTGTATAGTTTATTTGAATCGTCCTCCTGTGATATTCGTGACACCACAGAGTAGGCCTACTACTGTGCAGCATATAAGGAGGCCTATACAAGTAGTGATTGTATAGTTTATTTTAATCGTCCTCCTGTGATATTCGTGGCACCACAGAGTAGGCCTACTACTGTGGAGCATATAAGGAGGCCTATACAAGTAGCGATTGTATAGTTTATTTGAATCGTTATCCTGTGATATATGTGAAACCACAGAGTAGGCCTACTACTGTACTGCATATAAGGAGGCCTATACAAGCAGTGATTGTATAGTTAAATTGAATCGTTCTCCTGTGATATACGTGAAACCACAGAGTAGGCCTACTACTGTGCTGCATATAAGGAGGCCTGTACAAGTAGTGATTGTATAGTTTAATTGAATCGTTATCCTGTGATATACGTGAAACCACAGAGTAGGCCTACTACTGTGCTGCATATAAGGAGGCCTATAAAAGTAGTGATTGTATAGTTTATTTGAATCGTTATCCTGTGATATACGTGAAACCACAGAGTAGGCCTACTACTGTGCTGCATATTAGGAGGCCTATACAAGTAGTGATTGTATAGTGTATTTGAATCGTTATCCTGTGATATACGTGAAACCACAGAGTAAGCCTACTACTGTGCTGCATATAAGGAGGCCTACACAAGTAGTGATTGTATAGTTTATTTGTATCGTTATCCTGTGATATACGTGAAACCACAGAGTAGGCCTACTACTGTGCAGCATATAAGGAGGCCTATACGAGTAGTGATTGTATAGTTTAATTGAATCTTTCTCCTGTGATATACGTCAAACCACAGAGTAGGCCTACTACTGTGCTGCATATAAGGAGGCCTATACTAGTATTGATTGTATAGTTTAATTGAATCGTTATCCTGTGATATACCTGAAACCACAGAGTAGGCTTACTACTGTGCTGCATGTAACGAGGCCTACACAAGTAGTGACTATATAGTTTATTTGAATCGTTATCCTGTGATGTACGTGAAACCACAGAGTAGGCCTACTACAGTGCTGCATATAAGTAGGCCTATACAAGTAGTGATTGTATAGTTTAATTGAACCGTTATCCTGTGATGTACGTGAAACCACAGAGTAGGACTACTACTGTGCTGCATATAAGGAGGCCTATACAAGTAGTGATTGTAGAGTTTAATTGAATCGTTATCCTGTGATGTACGTGAAACCACAGAGTAGGCCTACTACTGTGCTGCATATTAGGAGGCTTATACAAGTAGTGATTGTATAGTTTAATTGAATCGTTATCCTGTGATGTACGTGAAACCACAGAGTAGGCCTACTACTGTGCTGCATATAAGGAGGCCTATACAAGTAGTGATTGTATAGTTTATTTGAATCGTTATCCTGTGATATACGTGAAACTACAGAGTAAGCCTACTAATATGCTGCATATAAGGAGGCCTATACAAGTAGTGATTGTATAGTGTATTTGAATCGTTATCCTGTGATATACGTGAAACCACAGAGTAAGCCTACTACTGTGCTGCATATAAGGAGGCCTACACAAGTAGTGATTGTATAGTTTAATTGAATCGTTATCCTGAGACATACGTGAAACCACAGAGTAGGCCTACTACTGTGCAGCATATAAGGAGGCCTATACGAGTAGTGATTGTATAGTTTAATTGAATCTTTCTCCTGTGATATACGTCAAACCACAGAGTAGGCCTACTACTGTGCTGCATATAAGGAGGCCTATACTAGTATTGATTGTATAGTTTAATTGAATCGTTATCCTGTGATATACCTGAAACCACAGAGTAGGCTTACTACTGTGCTGCATATAACGAGGCCTACACAAGTAGTGATTATATAGTTTATTTGAATCGTTATCCTGTGATGTACGTGAAACCACAGAGTAGGCCTACTACTGTGCTGCATATAAGGAGGCCTATACAAGTAGTGATTGTTTAGTTTAATTGAACCGTTATCCTGTGATGTACGTGAAACCACAGAGTAGGCCTACTACTGTGCTGCATATAAGGAGGCCTATACAAGTAGTGATTGTATAGTGTAATTGAACCATTATCCTGTGATGTACGTGAAACCACAGAGTAGGCCTACTACTGTGCTGCATATAAGGAGGCCTATACAAGTAGTGTTTGTATAGTTTAATTGAATCGTTATCTTGTGATGTACGTGAAACCACAGAGTAGGCCTACTACTGTGCTGCATATAAGGAGGCCTATACAAGTAGTGATTGTAGAGTTTAATTGAATCGTTATCCTGTGATGTACGTGAAACCACAGGGTAGGCCTAATACTGTGCTGCATATTAGGAGGCTTATACAAGTAGTGATTGTATAGTTTAATTGAATCGTTATCCTGTGATGTACGTGAAACCACAGAGTAGGCCTACAACTGTGCTGCATATAAGGAGGCCTATACGAGTAGTGATTGTATAGTTTAATTGAATTGTTCTCCTGTGGTATACGTGCATTCACAGTGTAGGCCTACTATTGTGCTCCATATAAGGAGGCCTATACAAGTAGTGATTGTATAGTTTAATTGAGTTTTTCTCCTGTGATATACGATAAAACCACAGTGTAGACCTACTACTGTGCTGCATATAAGGAGGCCTGTGCAAGTAGTGATTGTATAGTTTAATTGGATCGTTATCTTGTGATGTACGTGAAACCACAGAGTAGGCCTACTACTGTGCTGCATATAAGGAGGCCTATACAAGTAGTGATTGTAGAGTTTAATTGAATCGTTATCCTGTGATGTACGTGAAACCACAGAGTAGGCCTACAACTGTGCTGCATATAAGGAGGCCTATACGAGTAGTGATTGTATAGTTTAATTGAATTGTTCTCCTGTGGTATACGTGCATTCACAGTGTAGGCCTACTATTGTGCTCCATATAAGGAGGCCTATACAAGTAGTGATTGTATAGTTTAATTGAGTTTTTCTCCTGTGATATACGATAAAACCACAGTGTAGACCTACTACTGTGCTGCATATAAGGAGGCCTGTGCAAGTAGTGATTGTATAGTTTAATTGGATCGTCCTCCTATGATGTACATGAAACCACAGAGTAGGCCTACTACTGTGCTGCATATAAGGAGGCCTATACAAGTACTGATTGTATAGTTTAATTGAATCGTTCTCCTATGATATACGATAAATCTCAGTGTAGGCATACTACTATGCTGCGTAGAAGGTGGCCTGTACAAGTAATGATTGTATAGTTGAATTGAATCTTTATCCTGTGATATAAGATAAAACCACATCGGAGGCCTACTACTGTGCTGAATATAAGTAGTGATTGTATAGTTTAATTGTATCGTTCTCCTGTAGTATACGTGAAATCACAGTGTAGGCCTACTTCTGTGCTGCATAGAAGGAGGCCTATACAATTAGTGATTGTATAGTTTAATAGAATCTTTCTCCTGTCATATACGACAAAACCACAGCGTATTCCTACAACTTTGCAGCATGTAAGGACTCCTATACAAGTTGTGATTGTATAGTTTAATTGAATTGTCATCCTGTGATGGACGTGAAATCATAGTGTAGGCCTACTACTGTGCTGCATATAAGGAGGCCTATACAAGTAGTGATTGTATAATGTAATTGAATCGTTCTTCTATAATATACGTGAAACCACAGAGTAGGCCTACTACTGTGCTGCATATAAGGAGGTCTATGCAAGTACTATTGTATAGTTTAATTGAATCGATCTCCAATGATATACGATAAATCACAGTGTAGGCCTACTACTGTGCTGCGTAGAAGGAGGAGTATACAATTAGTGATTGTATAGTTTAATTGAGTCTTTCTCCTGTGATGGACGATAAAACCACACTCTACGCCTACTCCTGTGCAGCATATAAGGAGGCCTATGCAATTAGTGGTTGTATAGTTTGAGTCTTTCTCCTGTGATAGACGATAAAACCACACTGTATGCCTACTACTGTGCAGCATATAAGGAGGCCTATGCAAGTAGTGGTTGTATAGTTTGAGTCTTTCTCCTGTGATAGACGATAAAACCACACTCTATGCCTACTGGTGTGAAGCATATAAGGAGGCCTATGCAAGTGGTGGTTGTATAGTTTGAGCCTTTTTCTTGTGATAGACGATAAAACCACACTCTATGCCTACTACTGTGCAGCATATAAGGAGGCCTATGCAAGTGGTGTTTGTATAGTTTGAGTCTTTCTCCTGTGATAGACGATAAAACCACACTGTATGCCTACTACTGTCCAGCATATAAGGAGGCCTATGCAAGTGGTGTTTGTATAGTTTGAGTCTTTCTCCTGTGATATACGATAAAACCAAACTGTAGGCCTACTACTCTGCAGCATATAAATAGGCCTATACAAGTAGTGATTGTATAGTTTAATTGAATCGTTCTCCTACGATATACGTGAAACCACAGAGTAGATCTACTACTCTGCAGCATATAATTAGGCCTATACAAGTAGTGATTGTATAGTTTAATTGAATCGTTATCGTCTGATGTACCGGAAACCACAGAGTACGCCTACTACTGTGCTGCATATAAGGAGGCCTATACAAGTAGTGATTGTATAGTTAAATTGAATCGTTCTCCTGTGATGTACGTGAAACCACAGAGTAGGCCTACTTCTGTGCTGCATATAAGGAGGCCTATACAAGTAGTGATTGTATAGTTTATTTGAATCATTATCGTGTGATGTACCGGAAACCACAGAGTAGGCCTAATACTGTGCTGCATATATGGAGGCCTATACAAGTAGTGATTGTATAGTTTAATTGAATCGTTCTCCTGTGATGAACGTGAAACCACAGAGTAGGCCTACTACTGTGCTGCATATAAGGAGGCCTATACAAGTAGTGATTGTATAGTTTATTTGAATCGTTATCTTGTGATGTACCGGAAACCACAGAGTAAGCCTACTACTGTGCTGCATATAAGGAGGCCTATACAAGTAGTGACTGTATAGTTTGAGTCTTTCTCCTGTGATATACGATAAAACCACAGAGTAGGCCTACTACTGTGCAGCATATAAGGAGGCCAATACAAGTATTGATTGTATAGTGTAATTGAATTGTTCTCCTGTGATGTACGTGAAATCATAGTGTGTGCATACTACTGTGCAGCATATAAGGAGGCCTATACAAGTAGTGATTTTATAGTGTAATTGAATTGTTCTCCTGTGATGTACGTGAAATCATAGTGTAGACCTACCTCTGTGCTGCATATACAAGTAGTGATTGTATAGTTTAATTGATTCGTACTCCTGTGATATACGTGAAACCACATTGTATGCCTACTACTTTGCTGCATATATGGAGGCCTATACAATTAGTGTCTGTATAGTTTAAACTAATCTTTCTCCTGTGATATACGTGAAACCACAGTGTAGGTCTACTACTGTGCTGTTTGTAAGGAGACCTAAACAAGTAGTGTTTATATAGTTGAAATGAATTTTTCTCCTGTGATATACGTGAAACCAGATTGTAGGTGTACTACTGTTCTGCATGTAAGGAGACCTAAACAAGTAGCGTTTATATAGTTAAAATGAATTTTTCTCCTGTGATATACGTGAAACCAGAGTGTAGGTCTACTACTGTTCTGCCGGTAATGAGACCTAAACAAGTTGTGTTAATATAGTAAAAATGATTTGTTCTCCTGTGGTATAAGATACGTGAAACCACAGTGTAGGTGTACTACTGTGCTGCTTGTAAGGAGACCTAAACTTGTAGTGTAATAGGGTAAGTTTGCGGATATCGCACCATTTTAGCATTTATAATTTTTATTGAAAATACAATTTTTATATTCTGCGTTCCTTTACAGAAATACATGCCCAGAACATTTACCTTTTATGTAAAAATAATCCTTGAATTAGATTTAATATTTTTGAAGTAGAAAGACATTTTCGAAACACTTGCCTATGGTGCCATTTAGGCAACTAGTTTCCTAAATAGCACCTGGAGTTTCTTAAATCGCACCTCTTTAACTGCTGGGAACAGGATGAAGGAAAATTTTAATATTGAGCATATTGGACATTATTTAATAAGAAGAATGTAATAAATGCAAATTAGAAGTTTATTGAAGTTAAAGAAAGAGAGTAACGCATCTTCAAATGAAATTTTAAATATTAGAGCGTAAATTACTTAACACTTAAACTTCCTGGATGCGTTTTTTTATTGTTACACATTTGCCATGTGCTTCACCAGACAATTCCAACTGTAAACTGCGTCACCTTTTCTCCACGATTATCTCGAAGCCACCTAAGAACTGCTTCATGATATAGCTGTCTGAAATGATTTGAAGATAGAAAAATCTCAAGTCTGGGCCTCTGAGTGTTATGACGAGGAAGCTGAAATAGGAGCACATCATTTTCCCGAGATAATCTAGCTTCTAAATTTTTGGAATGGTTCGTATAGGTGGAAATACAGAAGCAGCACTTTTTTATATGACCAGTTTGAGTGGCAAGTAAAATGTTTGAGCTATTCGATAAATAGTTCATTGTTGATGTAATCTGAATCAAAGCAAACAAATAACGATCTGGAAGAACACCAGCCCGTAATGTAGGATGCACTATTTGACGTTTAAAAATTTTCATAAGTGGCACAAAATATCTGGTACACTTGTACAAAACACACTTGTTGTAGTAACGGCCTTTTCACCACTTGATATTATACCCACCTGGTCGATTCCTTGTTGAGTTAAAATTTTTGGGCCTTCTTTTGTATGGCTAGAATTGCTACAGTTGCTCATATCGTACCGGTGCGAATTAGGCACCTACAAAGTGGTGCCAATTAAGAAACTACGTCATAAGTTATTTCCTTCATTCTAGCCTATAATCACCATATGTTCGAAAATCGTACTACGTTAAATGTTCTTTAATATTTCTTTTAACCAATAACATCTTAAGATTATGAATTCCTTTGCATACTAATACGTTATTTAGTTACAAAATGTTAGCTAAATTTACATCCACCTGAGTGATTATATTAAATACTTTTATCACCACGTTGCTAGCACAAAGAAGTGGCAGAAATCAAGTGACAGGGTGGAAGTTCATATGGTAGATTGTAACAATACCACTAGATGCTACACTACTACAGTAACTTGTTTTACACTAGCAGTGGTGCCATTTAGGAAGCGGTGCAATTTATGCTACTCTACCCTATAGTTAAAATGAATTATTCTCCTATGATATACGTGAAACCACAGTGTAGGTCTACTACTGTGCTGCATATAAGGAGACCTAAACAAGTAGTGTTTATATAGTTAAAATTAATTATTCTCCTGTGATATACGTGAAACCACAGTGTAGGTCTACTACTGTGCTGCATGTAAGGACATCTAAACAACTAGTGTTTATATAGTTAAAATGAATTGTTCTCCTGTGATATACGTGAAACCACAGTGTAGGTCTACTACTGTGCTGCATGTAAGGACACCTAAACAAGTAGTGTTTATATAGTTAAAATGAATTGTTCTCCTGTGATATACGTGAAACCACAGTGTAGGTCTACTACTGTGCTGCATGTAAGGACACCTAAACAAGTAGTGTTTATATAGTTAAAATGAATTGTTCTCCTGTGATATACTGTACGTGAAACCACAATGTAGGACTACTACTGTGCTGCATGTAAGGAGACCTAAACAAGTAGTGTTTATATAGTTAAAATGAATTGTTCTCCTGTGATATACTGTACGTGAAACCACAATGTAGGACTACTACTGTGCGGCAGGTAAGGAGACCTAAACAAGTAGTGTTTATATAGTTAAAATGAATTGTTCTCCTGTGATATACTGTACGTGAAACCACAATGTAGGACTACTACTGTGCGGCAGGTAAGGAGACCTAAACAAGTAGTGTTTATATAGTTAAAATGAATTGTTCTCCTGTGATATACTGTACGTGAAACCACAATGTAGGACTACTACTGTGCGGCAGATAAGGAGACCTAAACAAGTTGTGTTTATATAGTTAAAATGAATTGTTCTCCTGTGATATACTGTACGTGAAACCACAATGTAGGACTACTACTGTGCGGCATGTAAGGAGACCTAAACAAGTAGTATTTATATAGTTAAAATGAATTCTTCTCCTGTGATATACGTGAAACCACAGTGTAGGTCTACTACTGTGCTGCATGTAAGGACACCTAAACAAGTAGTGTTTATATAGTTAAAATGAATTGTTCTCCTGTGATATACTGTACGTGAAACCACAATGTAGGACTACTACTGTGCGGCAGGTAAGGAGACCTAAACAAGTAGTGTTTATATAGTTAAAATGAATTGTTCTCCTGTGATATACTGTACGTGAAACCACAATGTAGGACTACTACTGTGCGGCATGTAAGGAGACCTAAACAAGTAGTATTTATATAGTTAAAATGAATTCTTCTCCTGTGATATACGTGAAACCACAGTGTAGGTCTATTACTGTGCTGCATGTAAGGACACCTAAACAAGTAGTGTTTATATAGTTAAAATGAATTGTTCTCCTGCGATATACTGTACGTGAAACCACAATGTAGGACTACCACTGTGCTGCATGTAAGGAGACCTAAACACGCAGTGTTTATATAGTTAAAATGAATTGTTCTCCTGTGATATACGTGAAACCACAGTGTAGGTCTACTACTGTGGGGCATGTAAGGACACCTAAACAAGTAGTGTTCATATAGTTAAAATGAATTGTTCTAGTGTGATATACTGTACGTGAAACCACAATGTGGGACTACTACTGTGCGGCATGTAAGGAGACCTAAACAAGTAGTGTTTATATAGATAAAATGAATTGTTCTCCTGTGATATACTGTACGTGAAACCACAATGTAGGATACTACTGTGCGGCATGTAAGGAGGCCTAAACAAGTAGTGTTTATATAGTTAAAATGAATTGTTCTCCTGTGATATACTGTACGTGAAACCACAATGTAGGACTACTACTGTGCGGCATGTAAGGAGACCTAAACAAGTAGTGTTTATATAGTTAAAATGAATTGTTCTCCTGTGATATACGTGAAACCACAGTGTAGGTCTACTACTGTGGGGCATGTGAGGAGACGTAAACAAGTAGTGTTTATATAGTTAAAAAGAATTGTTCTCCTGTGATATACGTGAAACCACAGTGTAGGTCAACTACTGTGCGGCATGTAAGGAGACCTAAACAAGTAGTGTTTATATAGTTAAAATGAATTGTTCTCCTGTGATATACGTGAAACCACAATGTAGATCTACTACTGTGGGGCATGTAAGGAGACCTAAACAAGTAGTGTTTATATAGTTAAAATGAATTGTTCTCCTGTGATATACGTGAAACCACAATGTAGGTCTACTACTGTGTGGCATGTAAGGAGACCTAAACAAGTAGTGTTTATATAGTTAAAATGAATTGTTCTCCTGTGATATACGTGAAACCACAGTGTAGGTCTAGTACTGGGCGGCATGTAAGGAGACCTAAACAAGTAGTGTTTATATAGTTAAAATGAATTGTTCTCCTGTGATATACGTGAAACCACAGTGTAGGTCTACTACTGTGCTGCATGTAAGGAGACCTAAACAAGTAGTGTTTATATAGTTAAAATGAATTGTTCTCCTGTGATATACGTGAAACCACAGTGTAGGTCTACTACTGTGCGGCATGTAAGGAGACCTAAACAAGTAGTGTTTATATAGTTGAAAATAATTGTTCTCCTGTGATATACGTGAAACCACAGTGTAGGTCAGCTACTGTGCGGCATGTAAGGAGACCTAAACAAGTAGTGTTTATATAGTTAAAATGAATTGTTCTCCTGTGATATACTGTACGTGAAACCACAGTGTAGGTCTACTACTGTGGGGCATGTAAGGAGACCTAAACAAGTACTGTTTATATAGTTAAAATGATTTGTTCTCCTGTGATATACGTGAAACCACAGTGTAGGACTACTACTGTGGGGCATGTAAGGAGACCTAAACAAGTAGTGTTTATATAGTTGAAATGAATTGTTCTCCTATGATATACGTGAAATCACAGTGCAGGTCTACTACTGTGCGGCATGTAAGGAGACCTAAACAAGTAGTGTTTATATAGTTGAAATGAATCGTTCTCCTGTGATATACGTGATATCACAGTGTAGGTCTACTACTGTGCGGCATGTAAGGAGACCTAAACAAGTAGTATTTATATAGTTGAAATGAATCGTTCTCCTGTGATATACGTGAAACCACAGTGTAGGCCTACTACTGTGCGGCATGTAAGGAGACCTAAACAAGTAGTGTTTATATAGTTAAAATGAATCGTTCTCCTGTGATATACGTGAAACCACAGTGTAGGTCTACTACTGTGCTGCATATAGGGAAGCCTATACAATTAGTGTCTATATAGTTTTTTAATGAATCGTTGTGGTGAAATACCTGAAATCACAGTGTAGGCCTACTACTGTGTTGAATTTAAGGACGGCTATATATTTAGTGTTTAAATAATTTATTTTAATCTCATTTCTATGGTATAAGTGATACCATCGTGTGCTATTGTGCTGCATACAAGTGTACAAATAGTTTTTTGTATATAAATTATTTTAATCGTATCCCTGTATAAAGTTCCATGAGTGGAATCCTGTTTTATATTGTCTTGTGCTGGATATAACTTTACGAATCGACGTAGGAAAGTTCTGAAATGTCTTTTCACAAGTTAGTTACATACATTTAATTAGGATATTTTAAAATGAATGATAACATTAGTACATAATGATTGTGTTAATAGAAGGGTATGTTGTTTAGGAATAAGCGGAAACTCTCTTAGGTTTCCATTGCAAAATGTTGAACTTCTCAGTAAATGGTTGTCTGCTGTAAATGCGATAAATTTTTACCGTCAATTCTCCACAGACTTCGTTCAGTTAATTTGATTTCATAGAAACTTGATTCTGGAAGTCTAATAGTAATGAGTTACTGAAAGCTGACGTAATTCCATCTGTTTTTAATTTTCCAGCCCATCTCACAAAGGTAATCATAAAATAAGTTGTAAAAGTCCGTAGCCTAGTTAGATTTTCGACACTTTGAAATAAAGTTTTTTTTTTTGTTCACTTATTTGTAACATATATCTGAAGTACGGTACTGAAAGTTACTTATAACGTACATCCATGTCTAAGGTTTGCAAATGTAATTAAAATGCTCATAAGTTAATGCTTTTGTATGTGTTGAAATCCATATGTCCAAATTTAGAATTCTTACTCCTGTAAGATTTACTTCAGATTGGACAACCTCCTCGTAGAGTATTAAAGAGATCATTAGAATCAGATAAACATTAAACAAATGAAGGAAGTAAATATTTTCCAAAAACACACATAATAAAAAGAAACACAAATTGCATAACATTATCATATGCACATTTTAACAAACAAGGAATTGTGATGTTGAATAATTGAATGTAAGAAATCATATTTTGCTACTTAGTTTATATGATGTTTTCAAGCAGTATTTTTACGATCATGAATTTCATTCTCCATATGACTAACATAATATCATTGTCTTCTGTAATGTACCTAAATCAATTGAACTTTGAGAAGGGATAAATATTATGTTTAGGAAATAGTGTTGTCACTTCAGACCAATATACTGTAGTTTTGTTAATTCGGTCACAGAAGACGGTGATATTATGTTAGTCATACAGAGAATGAAATTTATGACCGTAAAAAATGCTGCTTGAAAGGAACATCACATAAGTAGCAAAATTTCATTTGTTATATTGAATTATTTCAACATTACAATTGCTTGTCTGTTAAAATGTGTGTATGATAAAGTTATGGAATTTGTGTTCTTTTGTTTTGTGTTTTTTTTTTTTTTTGGAAATTAATGCTCCGCCATAAATGTTGTAACTAAAACCTTGTGCATCCCTCATGTTTAATCGTACGGCTCTTCCTCTCCCACACGTTACCTGCACTTTCTTTACGTTTTCACTGTGCCTAAACGAGACGCTCTACTGTATTTGGTAACATGTACAAGTGCAATGTCGAAACACCAGTCGTATTATTTGCATTCAGCATTGACATCCTGTGATGTTGAACGGTCGTTCTCAAAATATAAAAACTGTTTGAGTGATCGCCGCAGGACGTTTCAGTTCGCAAATCTTCGGATGTATTTTGTTGTTCATTGTAATGCCGGCAACGAAACCGAAGAAGACGGAACCTTGCATGTATAAGGTGTGTATTCATGTACTTTATTTTCAATCATAACCAGACTGTACTACCTTTGTTTATGTCCGCAGTGTGTGCCCAGTAACGAGTGTGTAAATGCTATAGTCAGTGCTTGAGTACATTGATTGCTAAAGTATCCCGGTTCCACCCTCTACTCATCAGCATATCCCGACGTTTTAATTAGTGAAGTGAGATCTGATTCTCCATCAAAAGTTGCAATTTGTAATTGCTCAAATGAATGTTGATTCGTCAATCGGGTGCGCGCTTTACATTTAACGTGTTTCATTAAAAAAAATTGCTCACATATATATGTCGAGCCGAACATTGAGATAAACCTAGCACAAAATGACCTAAGTAGTGGATATTTTGAATTGTAGTGAATTTTTGGGAAATTTTTAAATCTCAGAAATTTTACTTTATATAGGCTTCTTTGCAAAGTTTTAAAAATTTATAATATCAGAAAATATTCGGCAACGCTTTTTACTTAATCAGTACTAATATTATGGCAAAGTACACGTGACAATGGAGTTTTGTATAATGTCTCTTTATGATAGTAATATGAAACCCTTTAACATAAGAACATAAGAAACATATTACATTTTCTTCCTATGCACAACAAAACAATTTCTCTTCACATTCTTCTACAAATATTCCTTTTGCTGCACTCTTTACGTTTAATGGTTTGGAAACAGACATGCTGATCACCAGTTACGTATGTATTCTGCCTGTCTTGCGTGGAGTGAGTGCGTGTGGAGGGGTGCATTAATGAACTGTCCCTGCATAAGTATGACTAGAGACAGTCAACATTCTTGAATAAAAGGAGCTAAAATTCTTGGTTAAAAAGGATAAAAGTTCTTGAGTGAAAACGAAAATTTATTGAGTAAACCTGAAATTTTCACCCTGTTTTATTAAATTATTATGTTGCTTAAGATAATTGACAGTTATAATTATATATTCAAAGTTTTACATTGATAACAATTCTAAGATATTTAACATTACTTAACATTCAAAATTGTACGCAGACAACGGTCTAAGTTTGCCATTGTAATGTTTCTTCTATTTGTTAGCACACAACGAGAACTGTGAAGAAAAAAAAAACTTCACCGTCAACATTATAAACTGGAACCCATAGGCCTATAGCTTGGAGTGCTCCATCCACATAATCACTGTGATCTTCACGTAATGACAGCAAACCTTCTCGCACTGAAAGTCCAGAATTTTTTTAACTATGTCCTTCACTTCACTGTATGCATCTACTGCTACATCAGGTGATAGATTCTTTAAGATTGGCATCTGATCGAGGAGAGGTTTCAAACTGCTTTCAGTTGCATCAAATCGTTCCAACTTTCACCATCTAGCGCCAGCATTCCAAACCTTGTTCATTTTTCAAACAGAACTTCTAAAATTTCCAAATTTGGATAATGTATTTATTAATTGCTGAAAAATTGCGTCTTTCGCGAATAACTAGACAAAACATACTAAATTCGCGAGTTATAGGATTTTTGCGATTTTTCGCGAGTGTTTCGCAAGTTGAAACGTGTAATTATATGATATTTTTTTATGTGCACCATGTTTTAAACTTTGTTTATTTGGTTTTTATGTTTTTCGCGATTTCGTGAGTCACGAATTTTGACTATCTCTAAGTATGACGTAAGATGCGACTTGCCGCATGAAATACCGACCGCTGGGTTGTAGTGTCGTGCAATGTTCGAACACGAGAGAGGATATCAAGATACTACAAACTTTGCCCTACTCCATAGGAATCCCAAGAGTACGTGGAAGTTAAGCATGTAAACTAGAATAACAGAGTCTGTTAAAAACCGGCTAGAAGCCTTTTCCGAGTCTCTGTAGTTCTAGAACCGAAGTTCCCTTTGCTTTTGTTCAATCTTTCCTTTCGATGCCTTTCTCCTTAGTTCCTTCTCTCCCTGCGCCTGTATGCTTTAGCTGCATAATGATGCCAGGCACATATCTTGCGAAGTTACACATAGGAATGAATATAGGTAATTTTTGTTATTAATATGACCAAACATTCACAACAATATACATATAAATAAATCAAACAAAATATACTTCAGAAAAGACGCAAATGTACCGACTAGTATTATGCAATGTTCAAACAATACAAACTTGTATTATTTCATATGAAAACTAATTGCAAGGTAGTGCTCAAATCCTTAAGCGCTTTAAATAGTGTCCTGCAATGTTCGAACATGAGAGCGGTAACCAAGATTTTACAAACCTCGTCTTATTTCATACGACAAACTAATCGCAAGGTCTGTGATAAAAGTCTTAATCGGTTTAAAATAGAGCAATGTTCGAACATGAGAGCTACAACCCGTATACTATATAACGTCTTTGCTACAACAAAGAATTTACAGACCTCGTCTTATTTCATACGACAAACTAATCGCAAGGTCTGTGATAAAATTCTTAATCGGTTTAAAATAGTGTCGTGCAATGTTCGAACATCAGAACGGCAACCAAGATTTTACAAACCTCGTCTTATTTCATACGACAAACTAATCGCAAGGTCTGTGATAAAATTCTTAATCGGTTTAAAATAGTGTCCTGCAATGTTCGAACATGAGAGCGGTAACCAAGATTTTACACACCTCGTCTTATTTCATACGACAAACTAATCGCAAGATCTGTGATAAAAGTCTTAATCGGTTTAAAATAGAGCAATGTTCGAACATGAGAGCTACAACCCGTATACTATATAACGTCTTTGCTACAACAAAGAATTTACAGACCTCGTCTTATTTCATACGACAAACTAATCGCAAGGTATGTGATAAAATTCTTAATCGGTTTAAAATAGTGTCTTGCAATGTTCGAACATCAGAACGGCAACCAAGATTTTACAAACTTCATCTTATTTCATATGACAAACTAATCGCAAAATCTATGCTAAAATCCTTAAGCGGTTAAAACATGAAGGGCTGGGAGTGGAGGAGAGCGAATTTTTTTTATAACAAGGGGGAACAAACACGACAGGCCTCCTTCTGCATAGCGAACATCTGTGAATATCTAACTTCCCAATACTCGACAAACTTGAACAGAACATAGCTTCTGTAACGCACGCTAGCTTAAAACAAAAAGGAATGGGAGACGAGGACAGCAAATATTTTCTTAATATTGGCGAACAAACATGACAGACCTCCTCTTGCAAAGTGAACATCGGCAAATATCGATCTTCGTTATACTCGACAAAATGAACCGAACATTGTGTACGACGATATGTGTAGAATGAAAATGAAATAATTTATTTTATTTAACAGGCTGGATAGTGTGTTATAATCATGTATAATATTATGAAAATGACATTTATTTAACATGTTGGATATTTTTTATTAACAGAGTGGATAGTATAAGTTGTAATTGTGTATAGTATGAAAATTATTTTTTTAAATATATATTAACAGGCAGGGTACTGTAAGTTTATTGTGTGTAAGATAAAAATGAAATAATCTTATTTATTCTGAGGTTGGATATTGCAAGCTACAACCAATTATAATTCGTATAATAATTATTAATAATAATAATAATAATAATAATAATAATAATTATGTGTAGTAAGAAACTGAAATAATATATTTTATTTATTAATAGTTTGGATATTATAAGTTATAATAAGGTATAGTATGAAAATGAAATCATTTATTTTATGGACTTACACAATTTACTTTATATTATATGTTCATGTTATAATACTTTCATTATACGTATAGTCACATATCAGTTGTTACCGAGCAACTGTGACTTATTTAAATATTATATGAAGAATGTAATTATAGCTACTTTCCCTCAGTAATTGTTATATAAAAATTACCTGTTCTTACAGCGAAATAAAACTTCACAATATTTGTTCTAAAATCTTTACGCAACTAAAAGCATGAAGGGATGGCAGATGAGGGTAGGAGAGGCCAGCGATCTTGAAGGGACAGGTTCTAGCCAGCTCGGCTAGATCCGCTTCTTCAAAGCAGACTTCTGTTTTTTGTCACGCTCGACAAAGGTGAACCGAACATAGTGCTTGAAATACACAGCACTAATAGGTTACATTTGCCCCAAAATTTACAGTTATCCCGGTTCACCTTATAGATTTATTTAGCTTCTGCTAAACGAAATGCAAGAAGCTTTAAATGAGAAAATCGTTATAGTAACGTATAGAAAAAGTTTCAGCTGTCAGTCTTTCTCACAGCTACTTCCTTTTACTTAAGCATTCCTTAACACTTGGCTAGAACTCTGCCTCTCACTTTATGACGTATATAGAATAACAAAATAAATATATTTCACATATTTGGTTACTGGAAATACAAATCCACTAATACATAATCTGTTTATGAGCAATATGAACCGTTTATATTTGAGGCAATGCTTATCTGTAGTATTTAGATTTACTTCTGTTATTTTATATTATACTTTAGAAGACGCATAAATAAGTTTAGTTATATTATAATACAGGAGACGCCTATATATCCAATGGTATTTTCTAAATTCCGAATGCTCTACACTGTCTATACAAACAATTATTTGTGCTCCCAACACTTGGTGTCATGCGAACCTGCGTGAGTATGTTCAAATTCGTACAGCACACCAGCGCCAACTGTGTTGTCTAGATTTATAACTACAACGTCTTTGGTCCAACCATTGAGCTCTATACTAAAATGGAGTAAACACCAGTGGTGTAGAGCCAATGTAAGCTAAAAAGCTCAGCTTCCCCAGTTAATAATAATTTCATAATAAACCTGCAATTTATGAACAAAATTATTTATTAATTTTAATGGAATTTATATTTACGCGTTAAATATTGTGATGCAGTAGCTCAGGATGATGCTTGGCATTGGAAAGAATTTAGTTTCCGAGTTATTCCTTTTCGTGAGTTGTGTTCAGTTGAAGTGTTAATGTCTATTGTGGCTGATATAATAAATAAAGAGTGAAATAACAGTTCCTGACATTAATTTACTTGAATTTTTAGGACAATTGTATTATCAAGACTGACTTACAATCAAAAGTGTGATTTAAAGAACAAATGACCGACTCCCTTGCTGTCAATGAAGGACACAACCAAACGACAGACGCATACTTACATAATGATACTAATATTGTATCTATTGACCGTTAATATTGTGATTTCTCTAAGTATGACAGGGAGTGAGCTAATGTTGTACGTATACGTGTCTATTTGTTAGAGATATTATGTGTAAACCGTGAAATCATATTTTAATACTTACCATTTGAGGTCATGCCTTATTGTTGTTACGAGTTTTCAACCAATCTTCGGACTGCTGACTTGACATTGACTACTATTTATTTTAAGACTAGCCTATATTTTTGCAATACGTTTCCTCATACATGAAAGACAACTTGAGTTAGCTTCCCCTGCTCAAAATTTCATGTTACGCCACTGGTAAACACCTGTATATTAAAATATCGTGCCACTGGGTTCGCGCGTCGCCATGTTAATGAGGGAATCTCTCTTTTTTCTAACACAGTTGCTGCCTTTGAGCATTTGAGAGAGAGTTCAATACTACTGTGAATGTGGCACCAAAATAACAGCTCTCTCAGATCAGCTGATCTCCGGCAAAACATTACACAGTATGCTGTACGTACATGCAATTTATTACAGAGATTACGAAAATGACAGCCTATCTTAGAATGTATTAAGATAAAACAAAAGTTTTGGTAGATCCTAATTTAACAAGTGTCTTCTTTTAATGGCTTGTTTTATAGTACAACATGAAATAACTTAAAGATAAGCCTGCTATAAATGTCTCATGAAAATATAAGGTACTTTTACTGTTGACGTTTTTGTAAGGAAATTGAAGCTAAAAGTTACTGAAATATGTATTAAGACTGAAACAAACCTGTTGACACAATAAAGGACACTATTTTTTTATGTTTATTCATAGCAAGTTCTTTACGTCACTTGACAGTACTTGCACTTTTTTCTCTGACAGAATTCATGGTATGTAACTTTTATTGATTTTAAAATTGTAATAGTGTGAGAAAGTTGTGTCTTATAGTGTAATTAACATCTTGAGGGCTCTACGGAGCTTATATTTTAGAAATTCTCCGTAAGTTCGGTAAGTTTATTTACCAGTAAAACTAGAATATAGGCCTACCGTGTCTTTATATTATAATAATTTAATTTACAGATTAATAAAAAATACAATTATGTAAGCCCATAAAAAGGAAATGATCACAAACTGGCAGCTACTTATACAAAGAGTAAGGGGAAAGAACACGAGTTTTCGCTTTTTCGTATAAAATGAATGTTTGAAAAAATGCAATGAAAAATGTTAGTCTATTCTTTTTAGTAGTTTTAAAAATTTCCTCCGTAATTATACGTAGGTAACAATGAAACGTGGAGTCTTGTAAATTATAATTAAATCCCCACAACAGAATAGAATAGAATGATTTATTTTCGCTGGCAGAGTTAAGGTCATAAGGCCTTCTCTTCCACTCAACCAGCCTTAATCAATACAATACATATTTAAATTACCAATATTTACACTACAGCAATATTCTTCAGTTAAGTTTTAACTACTAGTACATGTTTATTTAAATTAGATAAACCTATAAGATAAAGTATAAATTTAATTTGTACTAATTTAATTCAATCAATTATAATTAAGTTGAGATAGCCAGTAAAATGATAATTAATTTAATATAAGTTTACTAGAACTATGTTACAGGCGGAAAAAAAAAAATCTAAAATATAGTTATATGAGCCGTTCAGAGCAGAAGTGGTGTAAGTAAAAAATGGGTAATGAGGGTTAAAGTAAACATTCTGTAAAATACAGCGCAAAGTAGCAATTAATATTGAATTTATTTAAACTATTAGTAGTCAGTAGATAGCACGAAGAACATATTAATTGCTACTTTGCGCTGTATTTTACAGAATTTTTACTTTAAACCTCATTACCCAATTTTGACTTACACCACTTCTGCTCTGAACGGCTTATATAATGAGAATATTAATGTAATGAAATTTTGCCGTTAGAGGTTTTGTATTCTATTTAGAGAAATGAATGATAATAATAAGAATAGACAGATGTTAGTTTCATTATAAGTAACAAATATTAATAAGCAGTTAATCTGTTAAGTAAGAATTTATGTAATTTTGACCTAAATGAAGTTATTGTCCAACAACCCCTTATGTCACTCGGAAGCGAGTTCCAATTTCTAATAACTGAAAGTGTATAGGGTGAAGATAAAGATGTCTTGTGGTAAGGTATAATGAGTAAATTGTTATGATGAGACCTGGTACTTAGCTGATGATATGCGGATAAATTTTGAAAGCGAGAAGCCAAATAGATTGCGGTAGCGGTGTGCAGAATTTGAAATAAGAGAATAAGAGAATGCAGAGCTCGTCGATCGCTTAGCCTTTGCCAAGACAGATTTTTGGAAAGACGGGGAAACATGATCATACTTACGAATATTACAAATATAACGGACGCACGCATTATGCACACGTTGTACCCTGCTACTCAAATTTGCATTTAGGTTACTTAATATAATATCGCAGTAGTCGAAGTGTGGCATCACGAGTGTTTGTACAAGGATTAATTTTAATTTATCAGGAAGAAAGTGCTTCAGTCGCTTTAATGAGTGAATAATAGAAAATACTTATTTAGAAATGTGATTCACTTGTTCATTCCATTCCAGGTGACAATTCATATAAATGCCAAGGTTCTTCACAGTCGAGCTGTATGGAACAGTAGTATTATTTACAATTATCTAGGCCTTATAACGAAATATGAAATTATAATAACACTGTTAAAATGAAAACTTACAAATGAAGTCATGACACTAATAATTATGTCTATAAAAACTAGAAGAAAATAATATTTCTACGCTGTTTCACATAAATTTGGATATTAAGCTGGAATAAAAAAAAAACAATATAGGCCTAATACGTTTTTTATTTCTATACATTGTATTCTGATTTCGTTTCAAACATGGGTAAAACTGCTCTTGAATCAATTCATGTCCTTATAAATCATATAATATGTTTTTATCCATAGTGGAACTGGAAGCTTCAGTCACAAGCTTCGTGCACCTCTGGACTGACTGAATGTGACAAGGAGATAAAGGAAACGCCAACGCCGAAATTTCTGAATCATTGATCAATACTTGGATGCCATTTTCTTGACATAGTTTTGAAAATTTATTTATTTATTTATTTGTTTATTTATTTATTTATTTATTTATTCTGGTATAGTTAAGGCCATCAGGCCTTCTCTTCCACAACACCAGGAATACAAATACAATAATAAAAATAAACAGAAAAAACACTATGTACAAAGTAAAGCTACACAAGAAATAAAGAGAGAGAGAAAAAAACACTATAAACAAAGTAAAGCCACACAAAAATATACACAGGTTGCAGTCACACAAACTTTAAATGAGTGATTAAGTATCATAATTAATTCTATCCTAACTAATTAACTAACATAAACAAGAAACGTGCAATTTTAATCTAGATCAAAAAAGAAAAAAAAAAATCACAAATCAATACTTCTAGCAATATCTAAAAAACATTAACTAAGACAAAATTTTCCAATTTAATTTTGAATTGTGTTAAAGTCCGGCAGTCCCTGACGTCATTAGGTAACGAATTCCAGAGGCGAGCTATTTCTACAGTATAGGAAGATGAGTATAAAGACGTTCTATGATGAGGAATAGAAAGAAGTGCTTGATGTCGGTTTCGAAGAGTTGTAAGAAATTGAAAGCGCGATAACAGATAATTCGGAGTAGAAGTATGCATGATTCTACAGAGAAGAGACAGTGAATGTATTGTTCTTCGTTCCTTCAGACGCACCCATGAAAGTAACCGGAGGGAAGGTGTTATATGGTCAAATTTACGAATATTGCAGATGAATCGTATGCACACATTATGAACACGTTGTGGTGGTGTTATAATTCAATTTTCGGCTAAACTAACGTTGAGGTAGTTCCTTTGTACTCAGTTTATACACCTTGCATATTCGAATCTGTGACAGGTTAGGTTGGTTAGTTTAGGGGTTTGTTATGCTTTGCATATTCGATCAGCGGCATATTCACATGAGAAATCCCTTCTAAATTAAACGATTTTCACTTCCGAAATCACGGGAACTACCTCAACGCTAGAATAACCTAGATAACTGTTTCAGTTCATCCATAGGCGCATAGCCGGGAAGGGGCCGAGCGGCGCAATTATATGCCATTACCATTTCTACAATTTAATAGACACTGTAGTTACTTTGTTGAAATAACTTGAGACCTATTGAAAATTGGATTGCAAAACTGAAACAGGAACACGAAATAAATAGGGTAATTTGGTAACTTGAGATAGGCCTAGGCCTATTTGTTTTTCTGTATTTTAATTCGTAAGCCTGATGATGAGCATTCGACAAACACAGACACTTCTGTTTTTTTTTAAAGATAAATTGCTGGCAGTGAGGAAATTGAAGTTTTCCGAAATAAACATCATTAAATAACGTTATCGCTAGGCTTCGTATTCCAGTTACCTAAAGACTGAAGTTAAAGTTACATTGGGTATATAGTACGCCGAACACAGGCAATGCAACGGATAAGGATGTAAACAAACAGGTCGTCGCTGCGTGTTAGTGAAGTACAGTCAACTCCCGACATTCTGAAGCTATAGGCTACTAGTAAACACATGCTTGAGCCGTGATGTTCATTTTCGTCGTGATCTTTGCAGTGAATAATAACGTGCATTCGTAAGTTACGGAACTTGAACATATGCGGATGTCATTTGAAATTATTTTACATTGCAAAAAATTATTTCAATAGCACATGGCGTTATTTGTGCATGATGTAGTAAAAGATATTCCTATTGTCTGATATTTTTCTGTGTTTCATTAGGATATTGCATGTTTCTCATCACTGAAACCCCACTAATTTTCATACACTTTTCTAGAAATTCTCTAAAATGTAGATTATTTACTTTATTAATTGAGATGTTGGTACTGAACATCATGGTGGGCTACACAAATCACAAATCCATGCTAAACGTCGAGTTAATATCTTTATAATTTTCAGATTTTTATGGTACCGGTTCTTTTTGATTACGTTCAACACACTTTCTGTGCCTTTTGGTATTACAGTGCCTTTTATTGCACTGTTTTTGTCATTTTTACATTTATTTTACACAATTTTTATGTGATGTTGTTTATATTGACAGTGAAAATATTAGTTCAAATGTCCTCAACTATGCCCTGCAATATTACACGCTTGAGCGTCTTACCTAAGTTATTTTACCTCTGCAATGAACCTTCAATCAGCCACAAAGATGTAGTTATTTAAATAATACGACTAGTAAGAGCAGTGATCTATAAGACTATTCACTACGACTGCGTCCCGGTTTTGACTTTCTAGAAGAAGAGAGCAGAGGATGCGTAACTATTTTGTATATGAATGTACCTGTACCTGCGCTGTGACGTCGCATATACTTCGAATCAGGCAACTTCATTCCAGTTTATAGGTAGCTGGAATATGGAGCCTAGTTATCGCACTTCAATATATTGCAGTGAGGTTATTAATATGCATCAAGTGTAACCACCTATGACATTGTCCTTATTTCTCACTTTTTTATGCCAAAATCGATCCAGAACACTTATATTTTATTATACATACATTGGCCTTTCCATATCCTATATCGCTTCTACCCTAGATCACTGATCGAATTCTGGTGCCACTAACCAGCAAGACTTGTCCCTTCTGTCTATTTTATGTTCGAAGGTTGCTGCACGATGATACCTCTCAAATTCGTGTATGCATATTGAAATTATTTATATTGTGAGGTCTACACCTGTGAAGTAACGGTCAGCGCGTCTGGCCGCGAAACCAGGTGGCCCGGGTTCGAATCCCGATTGGGGCAAGTTACCTGATTGAGGTTTTTCCGGGGTTTTCCCTCAACACAATACGAGCAAATGCTGAGTAACTTTCGGTGCTGAACCCCGGACTCATTTCACCAGCATTATCACCTTCATTTCATTCAGACGCTAAATAACCAGAGATGTTGATACAGCGTCGTAAAATAACCCAATAAAATAAAAAATAAAAACTTATATCGTGAGTTATCTGATTGAGGTTCTGGCTGATGTGTACATCCATTACCAGGCAGTACACCTCGCTTGACGTTATGTGTCAGAGGAAAAACAATTGTTTATATGTAGGTATCTGAAGTCTGACTAGTGTAGTATGTAGCTAGTCGGCGATGTATGCAATGGAGGGGGATAGGAACTGGCCACCCTACCCCATTATCTCCTGACCTATATATATATATATATATATATATATATAGGCCTATATGAAGTGCTCTACGTTACTTCTAATTAAAAAAATACACACCAATGTAAACATATCAAAACTAAAGACAAATATATAAAAACATTTCTTACCTCTTCTAGGCCACATATTTACGTGCACTACTCCCTATCAGAAGGGTAAATATGGATTAGGAATAGTGAAGAGTACGTTAAAATAAAAGTTAAATACGATACAAGAAAAGCACAAATTATATCCATAGAGTTTTTAAATATATACTGTTGTACTTGTAGTAAACCTAAAGTTATTTTTTGAAGTAGAAAGATGTATTTGCCATTAAAATTGTATAATTCTTGGCTTTTTCACGAGTTTAATTACTATAAATAATGTAACTAAATTTACCGATTTTTATAGGTACAGGTATAAAAAAATGGCCGCACTCGTGAACAGCGAATATTTTCTAAGTCCACTTCGGGTCACAGCGCTGTTACACGATGCATGTGCTTGTAGAAGCAGTTCCGGAAGTATGAAAGTATTCCATATATGCATCTCGTAGACCAGCGCTAGAGTGCTCGCTTAATGATTCGAAGGTTGAGAGTTCGGATTTTGTTCAAGTTTTCATTTTATTTTTTAATTGTTCTTTAGCGTTATAAATAATATTCAACTTATCATTTATATTCTGTTATCGTTCTTTATCGATATAAATAAATATTCAAGTTATTTATATTTTATCGTTCTTTTAGCGATATAAATAATATTCAAGTTATCACTTGTATTCTGTTATCGTTCTTTAGCGATATAAATAATATTCAAGTTATCACTTGTATTCTGTTATCGTTCTTTAGCGATATAAATAATATTCAAGTTATCACTTGTATTCTGTTATCGTTCTTTAGCGATATAAATAATATTCCAATTATCATTTGTATTCTGTTATCGTTCTTTAACGATATAAATAATATTCAAGTTACTTATATTAATTTATTGTTCTTTCGAAACATAAATAGTCTGTATTTTATATAAGACTAGTCGATTCCATGCCCACTCGACTGCAAGATATGATCGAAATGTGGGGAAGTTATACTAAATATCGAATCTTGGCTTTTTGTTTTGTTTTTTGAACGCTTAATTGTTTGAATATCCTAATGCAGACACCAGTAAGTTTGTTTTGTTTATGCCACAAAAGATATTTTTTTAATAATTCTTTTCTTTCCATTTGCAGCCATTATGTCATAATAAATAATGATAAAGTCATGGCATAATACATTCATGAACCTGATGTTAATTACTAAAATGATCATAAAAGAGAAAGGAGCAATTATATATATTTTCTCTTTCTCTCTCTCTCTTAAAAACAAAACAAAAAAGAACATAAGAAGTACTAAGCTGTGTTCGAACGAATATCCACGAATATCAGGCCGGCACGCTACCATTACTCTATAAAGTAACACACAGAACACTGTAATTGTAACTGTAGATACAGTATCAGTCAACGTGGTCCAAAAACATGTAACATCGTCTGTTTCCGAATTGTAGCGAAGATACCCGAAGGGAACTTTGCTTCTAGAGAGCGGTCACTTTTTCTTTTGACAACTGTACATACCGGTATCTATATTTTGACCTTGCAATATAAAAACCTGTTTTAGTTAATTGTATGTGATATAAGTGCTGGGTTTCCTGTTAAAATTTATTCTCTTGTTAACAGAAAAACATATCAGTAAAAAAAGCCAAGTATTGACATAATAAATACTAAGTAATGGTACATAAGCATTAGAAGAAAAATTCAAATTTATCAAAATAACAATACACACAAAATATTACATCATACCAATATTGCACCGAAAGGTCAACAGTTGAAAGGGTATACTTGGAAAATACGAAATATACAAAGATTATGTAGGAACAGTGGCGAACTTCTGCCTAAGCAAACTAGCAACTGCCTCGGGTCCCAACTTCGGAGGGAGTCCCTGCCAGGAAAAAAAAAAAAATGATGATGATGATGATGATGATAATAATAATAATAATAACTTACCCATTTTGAATTTCGTACTCATAGTGATTGGAACAACTTGGGTCTGGTAAGGGTTCAAACTGAAAAGGTTTAATATGTCGATCCATTATAACCTAAGTCAACGCCTTCACTGAGTGAGTGAATGTATATGAGACGTGAAATATTCGTTATGAATGGACTGCAAATACGTGTTTATCTCACGTCAACAATAAATTAGTACATGGTTTATATTATTCTATTGCGTCATAGTTGTTGAGTCACACGGTTTAGGCACGAAGCTATGTTTGGGGGAACCTCTGAAAAATGTGGATCATCGAATTGCGGCAATTGATAACCAGAACTACTTCCAAGACATTTTTCAGTATAGTATCTTCTCTCCTCCACGCATTTTTCTTCCACCCATCGTTGAGTGGCTTTAGAGTACTGGAGTCTGGATCCAGTTACATCTCTTTTCACGTTGTAATTATGGTCCATTATCGCAATCATAGTTCTTGTTACCATTCGACCATATGGAAAGTGTTTTCTCTTAGGAGTGTAAAGCAATCTCTCGTTATTGTATGATTCAAATTTGCTGGTGTGGCAAAATTGATTAGTCTGATTTAGGTCTTTTAAAAGGGCAGGGTTACATAAAACTTTTTTCAGAGCATTGTAATTGCTGGATCCAGGTTCGATCCATTCCCTCTCACTATTGTATGGGTGAATGTGTGCACATTTTTTATTATGTCTCTGTTTCTCCCCTTCTTGTATATTACAAACATGATTTAATACAGAAATGAATCTGTCTTCTAAGTCGTCAGAATCACCTTCACATGTAGCACAAGACCACATAGGTGATTTATGATGCTCTCTTTCCACATTTGTGTGGCGGCTTTAAGCTTTTTGCCATGTGCCAAATGTCAAATTGATAGCCCATCCATTCATATTTGGTCCTTATCAATTTCCTAATTCCTCTATGGCGGCCCGATAGAAAGAGGGTAATGTTCATTTTTTTCCTTTAGGCAATCTAGAACTTTTTCGCATGCTGCTTCGCTACAATTAGACCTGTTTGCAGAACTACGAAGTCTATAATCTTATCTGAATCGAGGTCCATTACACTGTAAGTCACATATTTTGCACTGTAACTAGGTGAGTCAAATTGGCCACCACCGCGATTCGCACGTTTTCATCTTTTAGGGAATTGATAAGTTGTTCATGAATCTGAAAATAAGTACATCTGACTGTTGGTTCTACGAATTTTGAAATTATTTTATAAAATGTTGTCTTGCCGATGAAACATAATTGTAAAGTTTTTGAAAATTTTTCAAACAATTTGTATCTTATATCGTACAAGTATAACGGAGAACTCACTGCTATGCTTCACCTCTGTTCGGACTTCCACTCCCAATTACGGGCATTCTGGCACACTGCATTAACTTTCAGCAATGGTCCTATTGTTTCTACCAAATATTTGTAAAAGAGGAATGACAAATATTACAGAAGAAAAACAAAATTTGTAACGCTGACCAGAATACAAAAAAAAAAAAAAAAAAAAAAACAAAACACTTTTTGACTCCCAATTTACTTTGTTTCATGTGCAGCGTCCTCGGAACCCGATGAATAAGAATTTGAAGTTTCTTCTCCTATTTTGAAACATCTAAGTCAGTTTCTGGCTCACCCACATCTGATTCACCACACACATTTCTTAGCGTCTCGCACTCTATCTCACACTGCACAGCTCTGTTTATATTAGGTTCCTGTGAATTTTCAGCCTCATCGAGAACTACACACACGTCAATATTTTCAGTTATAGGTGCATCACTGCAACTTGCTATTGCTTCTTCGACGACCTTCTTTCATTTATAAGCAGAGGAGCGCGTAGTATCAGAACTGTCTTGGGGAGATTTTTCTTTCAAAAAATAGATAAGGAACAGAAGTTCTCTTAATTTTCATAGGAGTTCTATTGTCTTTCATTAAATGTCTTTTTAGTAAAGACGATTCTTCAAAATCAGTTTCACGGAAAAGACTGGAACACACAACAGTAGTTTTCGATAGTGTAAAACCTTTTCTGTTGATTTTCTTCACCCATGTTTTAAATCTTTGCAGTAACTTTTCCCTTTTCGGAAATATATGAAATGATACCCCTTCTTCAGGTTCTGTTTTTGTTGTTCCCTCTGAACACGAAAAATCACAACACCACGGCATTTTAAACTGTATTACGATACAATTTCTTCTGTTTAGTCTACTGTAGTTCAAAATCGTTCATATAAAATACGTGTACATAAAACCACAACATTGGTATGTGCTGGTTTTATGATTAAATGAAAAGCAAAACATGACTTCACACAATCATAACTAAGTCCGAAATTCTGTTCACGTTTACTACGGCGAGAGAAGATTATTTATTTTAATACATAGCGCTGCGCTGTACTCGCCGATGTTCTCGGTCTACTACGCAACCACACCAGTTCAGTTGCTGTGACGTCATAAGTATTTGTGCGGAGTCAGTAACTCAAGAACCATGCCTCGCATTGACATGCGGCAAATTACATTCTACTTAGATTGAAAAACGTGTTTGATTAAAGCCAACTTAATTTTATCGCGAACTGCTCCTTTAATAATAGATATATACTTATTTGTTATTAGAGGTATCAGCCAGAACCTCAGAGGTAACCTTGTAATTATAGATATAAAAAAGTATACTCTAGTTTGTACTTGTCTTCTTCATTTCTAATGGCCGTGTGCACCATTCTCGATCATTTAGCCCGGAAACATGGTTAATTCATGACAATGATCAAGTTACAGATGCGGTGCACCGACATTTTCCCTCGATCAACTCAGTACCGTCAGCTGACGGTACGCTCGCTTGAGAAGAATCATCTGAGCGCTAGGTTACCGCGTATAAAACAGCGAACGAACGCACTCTGTCGATTATCGCTTCGTTTTTGTTTGTCGGACTGTTTCAAACATCCTCGCAGTTTTCAAATAACAAATTTCAAAAATCATGGAAGAAAAAAAGAAAAGAGCGCCAAACTTCTCACAGTTCGAAGTGGGAATTCTTTTAGAACTCGTCAGCAATTCTGCATCCATATTAAAGAATAAAAGTACTGACGGAAGTTCTCTAAGAGAAAAGCAGGCTACCTGGTTGGATTTAACCTCACAATTCAACATGAGTCATACGTGTTTACATAATTCCACATAATTTTTAACGTAATTTATACAGTGGTTATTTCATATTATTGATAATAATTGGGAAACTTTCAGTATACGGATAACTCACTGACAATTATCTTGAAATAGTCTACTAAAAAGAGCAGATTTGTACGTGTTTGTCGAATACTCATCATCTTGCTTACGAAAAGACACATTTCAGTGCAAATAATTTATTTGGGAAAATTTAGTATACGGATACCTCGCTAACAATTATGAAAAAAAAAACAATTCGTTTCTGTATGTCGAATACGCATCATCATGCATACGAAAAGGAAGTTTTTAGTGCCAATTTATTTTGTGTGCACAAGGTTGGAATTTTGGAGTAAGAGGGAAAGGAAAGTATCCTTATTCTGAAATTTATCCATTTATTTTGTGTTCACAAGGTTGGAATTTTTGAGTAAGAGGGAAAGGAAGGTATCCGTGTAATTTCCCTTAATTCAAGCGTAAATAGCCTAATTGTCCAAATAGTTTCAAACGGCAAATCTATAGCTAATAAGTGATAATCTCGCATTCTACAAAATGGTCATTTAGTTTTACTATATTATTACCTGCATAGAATAACTACTTTATTATTATGTTAACAAAATTGGACAGTTAGGCCTAAATAATATTTTGTCCTCAAGTAAAGTCCCGATCTTCCAAAGCAGAAACATATATAAAACATTAGTCTATTTCGAGAAAAAAAAAATTTTATTATTCATCTACAAACTTACTCTTTCTACAATAACACCAATTCTGTTATTTCCCAGTGATTTGCGTGTTCAAGATACATCATTTCATCTTCAATTCCATCAAGTACGTCAAATCGTGCCGCTATTTTGGTTTTCTCGACTTGACCATGTTCAATTCAAGATAATCGGAACCACACCCGTGATCAAATTTGATCAACATCAACTCGCTTGTTTAACTTTGATCGAGATTGATACTCCGCAAATTGGCGTTGAAGATGGTCAAGTGCCGTCTTAACCATGGTCAAATTTTAATCGAGAATGATGCACACGGGCATAAGTCTTCTTGTCTATTTTCTAAATTCAAACTACGTTAAATAACTGTTAACTGCCTAGAGGCCCTGGGTCTCTATGTCCGGACTTGTTTGAAAAAATAAAGTAGGCTTATACGAAATATATAAAAACAATATATATCTTTGTTATACTTCGGTCATGTTTACCAGTTAATATTTTACGTCTCATTTATTTAGCTTTATTTCAGTCCATTCTCCAGAATGGAATTTTAGGGTGGAGAAATGCTTGTAATTGAAGAGTCCACTGCAAGAATGATGGATGTCATTTGGAATACATTTTTGCAGGAGAAGTAATTGAATGTTTGAAATGCTTAGCGCTCAAAGCTTAACTGTGATTTTTCGATCATTACTGGATAATGACTATCAGTGTTAAGGCCATATAACTCTGTATGTACAGTTTCCCTGGAAAAGGATGAGACGATTGAATATTCCTAAGTCTCAGATGTAAGACACTGCGCATGATCGGAGACCAGAGCACCGATACACAAGATAACGAATATTGAGTTACTTAAATTCAGGCTATTTGGTTTGTTACTAGCATCGTTCCGAAATTCAATTAAAAAACTGCAAAAATATGATAATATTACGTAAATAAAAGATAAATATATACATAAATCGTGTAGTTAAATCGACAATGGACCTTCATGACTAGATCGACACTCCGCACAGAAAGGAAAGCTTTCATGTCGTTTCCATAGCTCAGACGGTAAGACTTCTGCGTGTTGTGTAGAAGAGTGCGAGTTCGATTCTTAGTCTACACAACAATTTTTTTGTCTAAATAACGTTGAAATAGCTAAGTCACGTTGAAATATAGTTTTACAAAGTCCTGAGATTAAGTGTTAATGATCGCAAACAATATAAAATTACAAGTTATAATATTCTAACGTTAATCTAATGAATGCATTTATACACACACATATATACAATATAAATGCATATATATTAAAAACTAACAATTAAAATGAAATTAAAAAAAAATATAATAATAGACAAACTTTTACAAATGTTTAGAGTCCTTAGGGTATGTCATTTGTTGAGTAATTATTACAATAATTTATTAATAGCTTTCCCATATGTGTAAGAAATGCACTCGCAAAAAACAATTTTTGTTAAAAGTATGGCTTTGGATTATTTCATTCTCACCCCTGCAGTTAATTTTAACTATTTTATCTACGTGTTTGCATTCAATTTTATTCATGTTATGATTGAATGTATAAGCACTGTTGCAGTTATTGACTAATTACATATATTAATAATAATTATTAAATACATCTGTTAAGTAACCAATTGCAGTATCTTTTGCAAAATCTTGAATGTTTAAGTTGTCAATAATATTTCTGTACTATATACTATAATACGTTAAAAGAATTTGCAATAGATTTGGGATCCTCTACTTTATAATCATTGGTTTTAATGAAAAAATATTTTCTTTCTTAGGATATCTACAAGTTTAAATTTAATAATATTACGAATAGGTTTAATTGCATTATCTGAATTTTGTACTTTTCTACTCAAATATATTCTATTTCCCTCTTTCATAATTTTTGATAAATTACACTGTACTTCTTGCAGTATTTAATAACATGAAGATCATTACATTGCAACTCATTACATATAGAGTCTTCATTTTAATACATGAGATTTTGAAGTCCCTGCGTTATCTACATGTTTTAACTTTTGAACTTTTTCACAACATTGAGTGGAGAACATCCACTGAAGTGATTATGAAATTAAGTGAAAAATTCAATATATTTACTCTTAATATCAGTAGTACCAGTATCATATATGTTTTTCCAAGATTCATTTTGTAGACATAAATGTAAATAATCACTAGATACAGCAATTACGATCCTTTCTTAGTTTTTAAATTAATATTTTGAAATTGTTCAGTGACATTGGAAACACATAGGATTTGTTTATCATGGTCAGACAAGCCATTGATTATAGGTTCTGTCGAATAGGAATTCAGTCTAATTCTGTGTACAAAACGTTTATCAATGGCTGTGTTACTTCAGCTTGTATGCTATGGGAAAATGACCCTACGAATAAGGTTTCCAGTTTCAAGGAGTGAATTTAATTTACTTTTACGGAAAAGTTCCGAGAGATAATCTGTGTTTATGTCACTACAGATCACAAATTCCATATGAGATTTCCAAAGTCTTTTCTTTACAAATTCAATGTTGGCTATAAATATTAATAAATAATGTAAGAAATATGAATGATTGTAGTTATAAGTCTGATTTACATTATAAAAAGCAAGAAGTTACATTCCTCGGCAAGATTCGAACTTTCGATGTTTGGTTTTTTCGTCCAACGCACAACCACGGACCTATTCAATGCTTATGTTAATAACATACAATTTAGCTGTAGCAATGTGGTGTCATAACTTGGGGTTTGTTTATTTAATGTAATTAGATTTAATTTGATTAGTTTCGCAACAATTGGACTTCCTGTTATATCCTGTTATTTAGATATTTAATTTAGGGTTGATTTATTAACTCTTACTATGCAAGATGCCTCTTATTTCAATAATTCTATATCATGTTAAATAGTCATTGTCTACACTAAAGTATTATCGTCATCTCTCATTTCTCATCGTAATGGCGAACCGACGTGACATGAGAAAGCGAGTTATAGCTCTAGTTGAGGCTGGATATGGGGCTAGATCTGCTGGCCGTTTGGTCGGTGTTCCTGGAAGTACAGCCGCGAGATGGGTTCATCGTTACCAAAATTTTGGGGAGGTCGAAAATCGCCCTATTCCTGGGCGTCCGCGGATTTCTTCATTGGAAGAGGATGCTCTTTTATTCGAGACAGTTCGACAGGACTCCTTTCTGACTGCTAACGAAATAAGAGCAGCATCTAACTTTCCCGGCTCTTCACGGACTGTGATCAGCAGGTTGAGGAACCGCTGTATTAGGAGCCGGAGGGCTGCGCAAATGTAAATATTGGGGGAAGCACAAGCTGTCGACCGTCTTGCCTTCGCTACCAATCGAGTGGATTTCGATTGGAGAAATGTAATTTTCTCCGACGAAACAACCATCTCGAGTGATTACGAAGGTCCTGTCCGTGTCTATCGTGAGGATGGTCTCCGACATGATTAGCGCTATGTGCACCGACGTGAAAGATCGGGGCGCTTTAGCATATCGTGTTGGGGGTGGATGTCTTACGATGGACCTGGCGTTATAGAACGCATCGATGGCCGGTTTAATGCGGAAACTTACGAGCACATTCTGGAAAATATATTCCTTCCCTCCGCCCGAGAACGTTTTCCCGAAGGAACATTGCTGTTCCAGCAGGATAACCATCCCGTGCACTATGCTCCAAGCATTCAAAGATGGTTTCAAAGGAGACCCGAGATCGAAATCATTAATTGGCCTCCGGAGTCACCTGATTTGAATGTCATCGAAAATTTATGGGCGGAATTGAAAAAGGGAAGGATAGCCACCTATGCCCACCGACGCCCTCGAAATCGAGACGAATTGTGGGATCAAGTTGTTGACACCTGGGAAGATCTCGCCGGGGATCAGAACTTATTCCACAATCTCGAGACATCCATGCCGGATCGACTTAGAGCTGTAATAGAAGCTGATGGCATGTGGACAAGATTTTAAGTTAACAGGTCTCTTTTTGTTTCTTATGATTTTTGTTTGAGGAAGAATACTTTTAACTTCCAAGTAAGATTTATTTTTTTTGAAGAGGTTCAGCCCACTTGTAAGACCCAGAAATTGGGCATAAATTATTCCATATTTTTCGACAAATTAGACAGTCGAGGAACTCTGAACAAATTAATTACACCTCAATAAAAAAAAAGTTTTACCTGGGATCGAACACGAGACGTTTCAGTTATACAATGGAACCGGCACGCTACTATATGAGCTACCGAGACAAGACAGTGATAGCAGCAGTCCAGAATGTAGATCCCTTAGCAGGCATTTGCCATTCGGTACAGTGAAGCAATGATATTTTGGGACTCGAACTATGTAGTGAAATCCTGGCCTTAAATGGCAGTCTTCTTCGTGATCCTTATTCTGGTCCTTGTCGTTGTTGTGGTCCTTGTAACAATTCTTGTACTATCTGTCATGTTATGTATCCCTACGTCGATATCCAGTGAACCGCGCTGTAGAACTTCAACTTCCGACGACCAAGAATCGTCTCATTCTTCTTCAGGGTAACTGTACATTCTACTGTATATGTCCTAAACTATGCATTGACAGTCTTGGTTCATTTTCGACAAGAAAGTAACAGCCATCATTTTTGCAGTGGACTCTTCAATTCTAATCTCACTACACTAATACTTGTTCAGAAAAGAATAATTAAAATATGTCTTAATAAACCAGTTGATTACTCATCCGAGCTTTCGTTTACAGATTTTAATGTTTTGAAAATTCAACAAATTTATTATATTGCCTTATTAAACTTCATCCATAAAAATCGCAATATCATCATAAATAAGGAACTAAAAGATCCGATTTTCTACGACTATAGGAACCAAAGCGTTTCACAAGCACAGCTCTTAGACATGGTACCTACTTTGGTCTAAGGTTATATAATAAAATAATAGAAAATACCCAAATTTGGAAAAGTTTAGTATCAGAAATTTAAAAAATAGTGTTAGGAATTTAATTTTTAAAGAATATATATTGATTTAATATGTATATATGAGTTAAATTGTTAAAATTGTATTTCTTAAAGTTAATTTATTCCTATATTTTTTCCCTTGACCCACTTTGTGTCAAACAATTATCTTTGTGTTAAGTATGTGTTTAGATAACTCCCTGAGCACGAGGTTTTACTCCTTGGAGGAAGAATTAAGACTATTTTTGTACTTAATCTTAGATACTGTTAGTAACAGTTTGGTTATATTACCAGTAGGCCTACTCAAATTCGAGGGCTTAATGTGAAACTAACGTAACTATAATAGATATTTTATTCACAACAAAATTCTTAACAGACAATTCGCTTATTTCACATGAACTATACAATCATGTTTTGTAGTTAAGAATTGTATTATAATATACAAGACTGTTCGGAAGTGAGTCAGGATTTTTTGTGACCAAGTAGAAGAACGAATTATCAACACTTGGTGTAAAAACCTAAAAAATCAATCTTTTATTAACACCTAAACAGATATATTAGGTATTTTCATTACAGTTTAATCAACTAAATGAATATATTCACAATGCATACATATCTCATACCTCATTCTGATTCAGCTAATAAAGAGTGGACTCATTGGCTGAAGACTTTTGATAATTTATTTGCACTGTTATCTATGTAGCGTGAGGAAATATCGACGTTTCACCTATTAATACCGCAATATACTAATGATACAATATCACATCGTAATCAGATCATTGACTAGATAGATGGCCAATAGAGTAAATCGGGGGGAGATGACTATCGGGGGAAGATGCTAATTTCTTTGTAGTTTCACATTCTTCCAAGAGTGAACGCCACGCGCATGTCTTCATGATCACTGAGACAGTTGAATGTCTGTAGAGTGGAAGCTAACTCATTTTGCCACGTGTTCTTGTGAGAAGAAGAAAAGCAAGAAAACATCTCATTTTTCTGCTATAAAACAATTGCAAAGGTATGTTAAAATTTTAATACATCCTTGAATTCGTAATAACTGTCAAACTTTTGTAATGGATATTGTAGTAATAGTTCTAAAGTTTGTATTGTTAACAACCAACGACCTTGTTCCGCCATCTTAGGTTGCGTCACAGCACTAGGTATCTTACCCCGATACTTGGGGAAGATTATCAATTTTTTCAGGGTAAGATGGCACCTTGTTGCAAGAGTTTTATTTTTTGTTTTATTTCAGGGAATGTGTAAACATTATATAAGATCCTGTGATAGAAGTCAGTGGATTGAGGACATGTTATAACAGAGGGTATGAACTGTTTTAGAGCATCGCAAGCATACGGGATTTCTTACCGTACCCTTAAACGCCGCCTAAAAAAGAATGATGACAAAAAATGTACTGGATTGAATTAATTGTGTGCAAGAGGTGATTTCACGAGTCTTGCACACGACAATAAAATATGTGCAATGACTGTGTTGCTAAGTAGTGAGAAAGTGTTCATGAGCTTCAGATTAAGTTAGTTTTGTTATATAAATGTATCAAACCAAGTTCAGGTAAAATGCGTATATCAGTAAATGTGCTAATTGCATTTGCATCTTACCCGACTATTGGCAAACACGCCTACAGTACAAGTAGGAAGAAAACCTGTATCTATGAACAAGGTAATTAATGTTTTCTGTTTTGTACTGAAAATATAGTTTCAAAATACCTTCCAGACTTTAATATTTCAATATGAAATTCAAAACTAAATGAACAGTATCTTAAATTTTCAATCAAGAAAAAGTCAGGCATCTTCCCCCGATCCACTGTACTATAATTTCGAATTCATGTTTTGATGTATACAGCTTATGTGAAACCGAATTACATTCCCTGGCGTTTGTAACTGTTTACAGCCGTATGCTGCACAGTATTTAATCATTATAACGGCAGCATTAAAGAAGTATAATCAAAAGATGCACTTCTTTCAACAAAACAACGATTCCCTTGTGAGTTAGAAAGAGAGAGAGATACGCTTCAGATGTGCCAATAGTACGGAAAGCACACGTCACAATTTTTTCAGCATTTGTCTACAGAAGTTCTGTATCCAGTTTATAATGTTGAGATAACTGGGTCCAACTATAGAATAAGACCTAGCAAATTAGTATTAATATCAGCTGCCTATTCTGGTTTTATAGTGCAGAAACTCAGAACACTTTACAAAATGGTGATGTCATATACGCTAGCTTGCTATTGATATGTAGGCCTCTATACAGAGATACAGCCCAAATATTTATTTTCCATGATATGTAAATTATTTTTCACATTATTCAACTTGTAATTTACAAGATACTGATTACATTTTTAAATGGATGACAACTTTAAACTAGGTACTTGATTTTTTAAAATTTGAAATTAATTTTAATTGTATGCCATTCAAGCAACTGTTACGAAAGCGACAGCTGCTGGCGCCCAATAAGGTTAGTACTACAGTTGCCTATTTCAAACAGATATCTACCAGACGTTTTCAACAGAATTTCAACTTTCATTGTTGATTAACAAGATTTCGTTATGCATTGCTTTCATTATTTTGTACAGAACAGAAAGCTAGAAATATTTCCCCTAAGCTATTGGATGGGTTTTATTTATATTCAGCCTCCATGAGACTAATCAACCGCGAAGGATGCACGTTAAATATGCTCATCTTAATGAAAAAATAAATAAATAATCGGGCTTATTTGAAACCAGACGACATTCAGAAGAGCGATTTAGTTTTTTAAACCGCATTTATATTATAAGATAAACTGATAGGCCTACATAGATTTAATTAGACTGTAAGTCACAAAGATATCCTTGTCAGAGGTATTAATTATTACTTATAATAATATCTTCAATAAAAATTTCCTTTTCATAAAAATTTGGGATTAACATTTCTATCCCAATCGGTCTGCATGATTAACGTTACTCTATCTGATACGGAATAAAACTTAATATATTTGAAGGGAAATTTCCCATGTAGATAGTTAACAATCGTCTCCTTATGTAAAATCAAATATATTGAAAGAAAAATGATTTCGTAAACTTACCCTCGGACGAAACTACAATTCCACATATTATGAAGAACACAGCAAATGCCAAGAATGCTGTCCTGAATATGGCCATTTTCTACTCCTCGACTCTACTTTACAGGGATTTATTTGAAGAATAGTAGACTGACTAACAGTTTTCAGCTCTTATATAGGTCCCTAATACTCCCTCGTATCCGGTAGCGTGGGCGAAACTGAAGGACGGACGATTATACACAGCGCTTTAGTTACAATTTTATGAGCACAACGAAGTTATGACAGAGAATGTCCATATCAGGTAAATGACTCAACTAAACGTAACCCGAAAGAAAGGAAATTAAGTTTTGCGATAATATAGAAACACAGAAGTAGGAACTGTGGCATATTGTTTATTGTTTCTTTGTATACAAATTACAGATACATTCAGTTGTGGATTGTGACGATTTGTTTTCTCATTTATACCACTGAAATTGAACCTAACCCATCCACATTGTGCACCAATTTTTATAAAGGCAGACGTTTCCTCAAAACTGATGGGACTGAAGTTAGACTTGAAGGAGAAGATACGATTAGAGCATTACTGTTATTCTAGCTTTTTTTTCATTCCCATAACAATGTTTGTGGTTTCGTGAGTATATAATGACAGGAAATCCCGAATTTGAGGACAATGAAAAAGTCGTTGACAAGCCGAGACACTCGAGTAATAATTGCAAGTAGAAAAATAATAGAAACGATCAGCATGCGGCATAAAGTCTTGAAACCTAAATAATTTGGAAGTATTTCACTGTATTTAGAGAAATCTGCCCCCTTATCGATAATGTGATAATCCTTGCGATCACTTAGCTTTATTTATACCCAGTAATGCAGCGGAACGTTTTGTTACATTGGATATATACATATATAGGATACATACATACATACATACCCACATTCACTTTTATACATTAAGATACATAAAAGTGAATGTCGGTATGTATGTATGTATGTATGTATGTAATGTAATGTAATGTAATGTAATGTAATGTAATGTAATGTAATGTAATGTATGTATGTATTTTTTTAAATCCTTCTTTACAAGCATGTTCCATTACAACAATTCAATACTACATGCTAATGGACTACACATTACAATATTGCTAACTCTTCCGAATACAATGTATACACTAGAGACCTGCAAAACTGCGCACACAACCGGTATAGATTCGACCGGTCGGAGCTCAACCGGCTACGGTGAACATCGAGCCGAATAATTCGGTTGTCGAGCGGTTACGCCTGATGTATTGCAGAGTAGACAGAACATCAGGCGGATTTACATGAAACTAACGTTTTTCGAATACACAACCGGAGTAACAAGGAAATTTACGTTGTCTTATTGAAAAAAAAAAAAGTGTTTGCAAGTATTCTTACAGTTCATTCGACACTATAACACACATATTTTCTTTATTATTCTGAACTTACAGTAACTTTATAAGTATCGTTTATATTTTAAACTTTTTAGAGTTTCACTATTGAAAGTTGCTTATACATTTGTTAAACAAGGTTATAATTTTTCACAGAACAAGACGTGCACAAGCCATGTATATTTTTCTTACCCATAAAGGCTATGTAGCTGGCTTTTTTCTATACCAGTGTTAAACAGTATACTTACGTCATAACTTTATAATTTTATTACGTCGTAACTCTTTCTCGTCACATATTGACTGAATCTTGTTCGATTTGTATAACCCAATGATCGATATTACATAAGTTCATGTAAGATCGCGAATTATTTAGAACGAAAATTTCACACAGAAAGAAATGGTAAGGAGGAAGAAAATACAATCTCCAAATGACACCAGGTACATTTCATCATACGATAACTCTTTAACATTTTCTCAGTAGGCTCTTACAAACAGAGTAATAATATTGAAGGATATTTATTTTGTTTAATTATAAAAATATGTTTGCTTCAAATAGGAATACAAATAATTTGACGCTTTAATACATTTATTTTTGTATTTCGAACTTGCAGTAATTTGACTAGTAACAAATAAATGAACAATGAACACAGTGACATCGAAGGAAATAGACGTAATGTATAATGTGAAATATCATAATGTAAACATATTCAAAAATATAATTACAATTCACTATAAAACAAAATAGGAAATAAGTATATAAGTTCATTATGACGTTTGTACTTTAAACTAAAAAAAAAGTATAGGCCTACCTCTAAAACAATAGTTACATGCTTTTTAATTATTCTAAGCAGTTGCAATATTATTTATTAAGAAATCAATTTAAAAAGATAAACAGTAATGTTATTTTCAACAATACGATAAGTATAATTTACACATTTCTAAACTACGAATAACAAAACAATAGCAAGGTTTAGAAACAAATCATTCTGTATACAAAAGATCTACTTCAGAGAAAACAAGTGTCATTCAAAGAACTATTTTATTACACACGTGATAATATCAACTATTTGATGTTCACAATTATTATTAGGGCCTATTATCGTAGACTACATGATCAGAGTTGACTTCTTGTGTTTATGTATTAATAAATCTGTTTTACTAGTCTAAAGTTACGCTCGGTGGAAACACTTATTCATGGACTGGCCAATATTCGTTTCACAAGTGTTGCTAGAGAGGCTAGAGTTGTTTGGTGATCTTTCCATCAATTTAGTATGTAGAAAATGAAATGAGCATAATGTATAATGTGAGATATAATAAGTAAATAAATCCAAAATAGAATTACAATTAATCACAAAACATAAAATTAAATAATTATTAACTCTAAATGCATTCCTCCAAAACAGTAGCTATTCATATACAGGGTAGAAGTGAACTAACCCTGCAGATTGTACGGGGCGATAAGGTTCACTTAAATGAATGGAAAACCTATATTACGTTTAATTCTCTAGTCATAGTAAACATACTAAAAGCATTGGTTCTAGTAGGTTTCAGAAGATATAAAGTTATTTTTGTTTTAGTTTTACTATTGATCGAGTTTACTGTTTTTTAGGTGTCATTATTGTAATATTATAATTCAGTTTTTTAGTGTAAGCAAAAATTACAACCTTGGTAATTTGTGGATACCGAAAGTTTTTTTTCTGCAATTTACGCTTTACAACGTCTGTAGTTTCACGCTGCATGCTGTTTGTTCCTCTTGATGATCCGCAGCTATAATATCTGGATGGTTCACTGTGATCTTCATTTTATACGCCAGAGCCGTCCACCCACAGAGAGATCGAATCAACTCGAATACTCGTTAAACCGAATACTGAGGCAGTACGCAAGCAGATGTACTTCGCATACTGCCTATAAAGCCAGGCGTTCAGTAGCGCTATGTAAGTTTTTTCGGTTTTCAACCGGTTTTGCAGGACTCTAATGCCCATCCATGGTATATCGCTATCAGAGCTGTGACATGGTGTTAACGAAGGCGGAAAATGGTTATCTCCTTCCCACCACTTCGATATCGCCGTCTTTCTCGCAGACTCTTTCGCAAAAGCCAGTGACATTACAACGCCGCAATTTTTATTGGTTCTCGCCATATGCAGGAGATTTGCCGCGGAGAAATAGGTGTGTGTGTGTGTGTGTGTGTGTGCGCGCATTATATGTTTTATGTTAATAAATTCGTTTTACTTTAAGTCAGTGAACCACTGTGGAAGGTCCAATAAAAAAATATGTATATATTTACCAACAGGCTTAAATATTATGAAATTATATAGGACTCTTTATCTCGAAGAGTTTGAGCCAGAATCCTATCTCCGTGTGAAAGGTGGCATATCTGTTGAGAAAATTAAAGCAGATGTAAAATACCTACCGATGGATTCATACATATTTTACAGACAATTTTAACTATGGATTCGGCTGTCCTGTCTCGGATGTGGTAACACTTGTGCCGAGCTAGATGACACATTCATGTTAAAGGACTAAAAAAACGACGGATTGAAAAGGTAACTAATGCTGGAGAAGGAAGTTCACAAACGAAAGAATTCAATGATTTGTAAAAATAAGAAAAGACAACATTGAAGTTATTTGTTTCGATTGTGACTATAATTTATATTGTCTTCTTTTACAAGTGAATGAAATATTCTGTTTGCGTGGGTTGCAGGAGTTTAAATTTTGCATTAATAGCACAAAGTGGAAGAAAGTACTATGTTTATGTTGAATAAAATACTATGTCATAAGGGTGGATTGACATTGTTTCATGCTTAAATACTCGTAGATACGTTACAGATATATTGCTATAAGATGTTGATACTCTATACTAATTGTTCTCAGAAGAATGCATCGGATAAAACAACAATATGACTCTGGTTCACATCTCACAACTGTTCAACTACTACTGGAAAGTTTAAAACCATTTACCATATTTTTCCATCTAAGGACACAACGTACCCCCATGTGATACACATTTCGCTAAATTAAAATAAGGTCAAGAGGAAAGAAAGGGAAGAGACTCCTCGACACTGGGAACACATAGTGGAGAAAGAAGAAAGATTTTATGTAATTCGCAGAAAGGGTACTGATTTCCAAAAATACAAAAGCCATTTGAGCCATTTGTACAAAACATCAATCTTACAGAAACATCAGAGATTCACTGTATCTAAGTATAAGATATTTAAATATTAAACTCAAACTCTGCGGAGGTTTGATGTTGCGGAGACAATGAAATGAAGTGTTTTTTTTACATATTCCTTAAACAAAAAGTGTTACAATCATGCAACTCTCAGCACAACACCTCTATATACTGGCATGCTGCCAATAATGTCGAAGAAGCTATGTGACCAGAAGTGGCTTACAAAGAACCCCTTCCCAGAAGCTGCTGCTTTCTTTAGGGCTCTCAGAACCTACACACCAACTGGTCCATCACTTCTGACGCTGAAGATGAAGCATAGTTCTCAACAGGGGCGGCTTTCGAAGAGGGGCTGCGAGCTGCAGCACCCCCAGACATTTGTGACTCTTGTCTCGTTTCATGTTATGAAATACATTTATTATACAGTCTCTGTTTAGCGGGTCGAATTTTTTTAAATTTCGCTCTCATTGACATGCACGCATTCGTTAGTGAAGTCACTTCCTCCCCTAGAGCGAAGCCAGAGACAAGGACTATTGGTGAAGCCACTTCTCCCCTGGAGCTGCCAGTCTCGTCTCGGATGCTTTGTTCGTTAGTTTTACCCCTCTCCCTGCTATCTTTGGCCGCGAATCCAGGCGCTGCAAAATTTGCAGCAGCTTGTCAGTAGCTCGCAGTTATATATTTTCTTTAATGTTGTGAGTATAACAAGTGCAACAATGTTTAATTCTGTACAATATTTACAGTCTGTTCAGTTCAATATTTTAACAATTCAGGAGAAAGGTGAAATTAAGTGCCCATCAGTTGAATCTCATAATGGAAAGAGCAGCTAAACAAAATACAAACGCTCGCATATGTTTTGCTTATTTATCCAGTATCCATGCTTTCTTCTCTCGATCTCCATAAAGTCTGTATTAGATTAATGTGTTTCAAAGACAATTCCATCAGCCGGGGCAACAAGATGAAGTTTTAAAATAAGAACAGTAAATGTTGTTCTTGAGAAGGAGCCATTGCTATAATGTTTTCAAACCATAATGGAACCTGAAATATCTAACAACATCACAATAAATGAGGCAAGCGCCCTGGTGGGCGCTCTTGAAGGTCCTGAATTCAATTTCTGGCTCAGTTTTTTTTTTTTTTCATTTATTGATGTAGCCTATCATGTAGATATATTATGCAACCAACTACAACATCGCCAGTTAGATATTTATAAGGTCCAAATCTGCATGTATAAAATTAAATTATGGTTAATTTTACGACACTCACAACTGCAGGGGTTATATTAGCGTCGCCTGTGTGCCGTAATTTTGCCCCGCAGGATTCTTTTAAATGCCGGTAACTCTACTGCAGTGAGCATGTCTCATTTAAAAACACTTAAATGCCATCGACCTGGGCCGGGATCGAACCCGCAACCGCCTATGCTACCGTAGCCGACTCTGCATATCAAGCTTTGTTAATGCTATACAGACAATACGGAACAGTGCACAGTTGAGCAGCGAAATCTGTGAAAATGAAAACCCTAAAAAGCGAAGTAAGGTCGAAGGGATTCAGACAAGGGTAGCGGCAGCCAAGGAAGTGTGTGACCTCATTATCACACAAGCTAACACCCGATTCCAGTTCATGGATCATCTGATATTATCTTCTCTTCTGTGTCAAGAAAAATTTGAATGCTACAAAAGCTCATTTCCTGAAAATGACCTAAATGTATGTGTGAAGCTTTTTCTAATGTTCGATGAAGACAAACTAAAAACGGAACTCACTGTGTTGTATTAGAGACAAGAATTCAGAAATATCAGTGACGTAGTCAAGTTCTTGCAGTTTCTTCTATCTGAGAACTTGCAGGCCTCATTTTCAGAAGTTGTGCAACTACTACGCATAGCTATCACCATACTAATGCCAACTTCCGAACCAGAACGTTGCTTTTCGTGTTTGAAAAGAGTAAAATCCTATCTTAGAAATACGATGAGAGGAGAGAGACTGACCGCATTAGCTATGTTTTCCATTGTAAAGACTACTGGGTGTTCATTTGAAAGTATGTCATGACGTCACTGTTGATGAGTCAGCGATTTGAAGCGAGTTTCAGCTTTTGTGTCAGAGAAGTTGCCTATTAATCAAGGCGTTCAGTCTGAACTTGAGAACGTGTGCGGTATAACTTGAACGTCGTAGCAACAGATGGCGGTCTGTACGGTCTGTGTGGTACCATAACCTCTTTCGGACTGTGTTTTGCGCGGCCAAGTCGTACGCAGGGTATATGCTATCGGTTGCGCACGGCAACATTCCACAATACAAATCAAATGCTCTGTGTCCATGTTGACCGTCGAAATTAATGTCAACAAGTACGTAAGTAATCGTCTTAACCCTCTCCCCATATCCCGACAGTAAGAGAAAACTCACCTCAGTACATGTTTCGAAACAGTTCACATTCCTGCCACTACCGGCGTTACCGTACGTACCGGTAAGTACTCCTCAGTACTTGCTAGGCAACTTCTCTGGCAGATAAGTAATATACCTATGCGGAAGTGTAGCAAGATTGAATTCTCTAGGCTCATCGACTAGCCACATGACGGCATACAACGAGCCATGACACACTTTGAACTGAACACCCAGTATGTTAAACGACATGTCGGATTTTAATAAGAAGATGATTCAAAAGTTTGCAACTTACAAGACAAGGCACATGGAACTAATCTTTAAATAAGGTAAGTTGCAGGTTTATTTTTGTATGCAGCCCCCCTGAATTCAATGCCCACGAGCCGCCACAGGTTCTCAATTATTTTTTTCACTAAATAAAACTGGTTTTGTTTTGAATTATTATGTTTTGTATCTACAGACAATAAAACTGTTGCCAATGCTACCTATGAATATACGTATGCTTTCATTTTTGGGTTGTCGAAGGTAATAAAGAGAGAAAGTAATAATTTTATTGTTCTGTTTTGGAAAACAACCTAAGTCCAAGGACATACCGGTACTAATTTATCATGTCATGTGTGTGTTAAGTATCTTTGAGACATCGCGACCTTAGAATGACAAGGTTCTATCTGACAAAATTCATGAAAGTCATGCTTTTACACTACAGGGTTATATTTGACGCGTTCTATTAAAAAAATAAGTACCTTAATATCATGTGTGAGAAAATATGGGAACTGCGAATGTGCCAAGTACTATCTGCAGACCTTATATTCAGACGTTAACGGGACACGGTTCTACCTGCGAATCTGGAGCAGATAGAACCTTGTATTGCTCCATGTGTTTTCCCGCCAAGCAGATACACCCTTCATGGTACTTCCCTGCTGCATGTGAGCGGATGGCAAAGGGCCAATAGAGACATAGTTTACAATTTTTTCATTCAATCACGTCTGTACAACAACTATTGCAGCTAACAGCATTCGAAACCTTATTATTCATTGTGAAGAGATATTATACTGTAGTGGAAATGAGTTTGGAGTACAATTCAGATCGGATTAATAAAGTGTTAAATAGTGTTCGGATGCACAGCCGCCAAGCAATGAGTGCTTATGTCAGGAAACGAGAAAAATATGTGCCAGATAAGAAAATAACACGGATTGGCTTGAACGCTTGCAAATTCAAATGCAGCACAAAAGTTTCTGCTTCTGAAAGACTTTCACCTTTTAGTTCTTATTATGCTTTAAGCTGTCGTTCCTCTACAAGTAAAAAGTAACTACCTTCGCATTCAAGTTGTTGAGAAAATAGCTATCAAATTATATGTTTACATTTAAGTATAGCTAAAATTTATTATTTGTACTGTGATTTGTGTAAATCTAAGAGTTCCAGAACAGTTAAACACAACATGTATAGGAGTATCTTTGTTACGGATTACAATTTAGAGACCTTCACAAACCGAAAAGTGATCGTTACGACGGTAATAGACACATGTTTATTTAGCGTTGTTCTCTTCTATTACTTGATCTATTAATTACCCTGAATGCACTGGCGGTACCATTTACTTCTCTTCCTGAATATACCTCAGTTCAGAGAGCACAGTAAACTTGTCTGTTTGTTGACAAACTAGCTGTCAAATTACTCGTATGTTTATTCTTTTTCTATAAACAATGAACTTAATGTCTGTCCTAGGACAGGCAATCAAATTCTGTAAACGAAAGCTTAATAAATGTATTGCTTATTTTTTCTGTCGCTATCTCTTTCACCTCGTTGTAGTTTTATTGAAGTAATGTTCTTCAAATTCTCTTTTCTGTGCTTCGGTTGTGATGTCTTGACTCTCCGAAATCTTATAACCTTCCAAGTCCTGAGACACTTCTTGTTTTATTTATAAAGTTCAATATAATTATCAGTCCACACCTGTGGAGTAACAGTCAGCGCGTCTGGCTGCGAAACCAAGTGGCCCGGGTTCGAATCCCGGTCGGGGCAAGTTACTTGGTTGAGGTTTTTTCCGGGGTTTTCCCTCAACCCAATACGAGCAAATGCTGGGTAACTTTCGGTGCTGGACCCTGGACTCATTTCACCGGCATTATCACCTTCATTTCATTCAGACGCTAAATAACCTAGATGTTGATACAGCGTCGTAAAATAACCCAATAAAATAAAAAAATATATATAATACTACACTTCAAAAAAAAAAAAAAAAAAAAAAAAGAAAGCCACTGACATAAGGAAAAATTGTGGAAAAAAAATTGTGTAGTTTACAATTAGGACACAAATGCAGGTACATTATAGTACACTTCGGGTCTCTACACATAGATCGTATTTGATAATCATACTCAGTACTCAGGAGGGTATGCTTGGCATTCCGGTATGTTTTATGCCTTTTGTAATAAATGTAAGAAGTTGAAATTTCTGACATTTTCTTAACCTTTTTCTCCCTTTAAATACTTTATTCCTTTGAAAAATTGACATATTTCACGTAAAAATGTAATAATATGTCAAAGTTGCAAATAATGTCTGCATACTTCCACTGCATAGGATGGCAAACAAGTCATTATCATGTAACTAAATCTTTATTCTGATTATTGTTTGGTTTCAAATAGAAGCCGGTTATTTTTGTTTCTCGTTAAGAGTATTGATCTGTAAAATTAGTAACTTCTACATTTCACACCAATTAATCTGTATGTTTACCATATAATTCTTACAATGTGGATATGCGATACACAAATTTTCACTTTGATATTATACCTGTGGAGAATCCTTTCATGCAAAAAGTTAACAATCGTGTCCTTATGTAAAACTAAATATATTGAAAGAATGATGATTTCGTAGACTTACCTTCAGACGAAACTACAATTCCACAAATTACAGAGAAAACAGCAAATGTCAAGAATACTGTCCTGAATGTGGCCATTTTCTACTTTTCGATACGGTTCTACAGGGGTTTGTTTGAAGAATAATAGACAATCTGAATGGTTTTCGGCTTTTACTTATACTCCCTCGTATCCGGTAGTGCAGGCGTAGCTGAAGGCCGAACCTTTGTAACTTACATAGCATTGTGAAAATATTTTATGATAAGTGTGTTTGCGTGTGAGTGTGTATGTGTGTGCAAAACGAAGTTAGATAGAGAATGACCTTACAGGGTAAATGACTCAACTGGCGACAGACCTAGTGAGACAGAAAACTCAGGAGTTACGACAAAAAGAAACAGTGAAGTATCAATTGTAACACATTATAATTTATTCTCATTAGCTACTTATTAGATGCCATCAATTTGTACTGGTATAAGTCCAGTGGGTGTGTTAAGTCGTTGTGCATTGTAAAAACGACCTGTAAAGTGAACTGGGACACAGCAGTCACCCACGCGCCTATTAGAGTAACAAAAATATGCTTATTTTATTTTCTCCTCTTTTATGTATAATATCAACCTTCTGACCAATATTTAGGCGTATACTATGACTATAGGTACTTTTCGTTTTCTTATAATATGTTTTCCAGACATTATATTACATTTTGTAACAACTTTGTTTACATTTTCCGAATATACAATTCAATTTTGAAATTAAATTAAACAATTGAATAAGGGACAAACTAGAAATTAGCAACAAAACTAAAGGATGCGAAATACTCTCTACAGCTCTACACGAAATAAAATATTTCTTCCAACGATTTAGATTCTGGAAAACTCCCCATAACACTTATAGCGTTCCCTCGTTGAATGACAATACTAATTCTTTGGCGGAGGAAAGCCTTAGAGCGGGAGTCACCGTTAAGTGCTGATAAATACTTGCCGATATCAAAAGTTAACAACTTCGCCTCGGAACACCATGGGCCCATAGATTCTACGGCGAAAACGACAAAATTATATCTATCCAGAAGATCGAGATACTTATTACGTTTAATTGTAACAGCAGATGCAGCGGCTGACCCAGCGAGTTTGGAAGTTTTGGGTAAATAAGAAGCGAAGGTGTTATAACAAGTGGCATCCCATAAAAGTGATTTGCCTTTGAACCATGGTGTTAAAGTTAAGCCATCTGGACGTTTGCCATCGGAACTATTTATGGCAATGGGTTCTAGAACGGTAGGAAAACCAGCGGAAATTAGGACCCTTTTAATGATGTCGTTAATAATGACGTGTCTGGAAAATCGTCCAGAATTTTTGAGGCAACTTAATCCATGGAGGCCAGAAGAATCGACATCTGCACCACAAATGCATTTGTGTGGAAAACAAATTTTAACACCAAGCCTTAAGGCAATAGCAATCTTAAAGGACGTATTATCCATTAAGGTACCTATGTTGGAAGAAGGTAAGACAAGAAAACGGGCTCTGTCAAAATCTGAGGAGGAAGACGCAAAAAGGCTGTCAAAAGTGTTGGAAGCAAGACCAAGATCCCAGAATTTTTGGGACTCTGGACTGTTTGGAAGATCCACAATATGAGTAACGGAGGACCATTGTTCAAAAGCCTCACATATGAAGGATTCTGATTTCATCACTGTGACTAGAGAGAGTAGATTTGACGAAATCCAGAGCTCCATGAGCCGAGGCTAAAACGCAGGCACACAAATATCGCTAACATTGCGAATGCCAAGACCACCAAATGAAATAGGCAAAGTAGCGAAAGACCAAGAATGATTATCAAGTTGGATATTAAGAATAGATTCCGAACAATCCCGCAAAATACAATCAGCCTCTAGAAGAAGAGAGAGAAATAACCAGAGAGGGGTAGTGCGAAGGAAGTATGTTAGGCGAGGTATATGAAAGAAATTTTTTGAAAGGAAATATGCTGTATGAGTGCAAAGAGATTGTAGGCCAACAAATAAATGTTTCATAGTATCTAATTTATCACGCATAACAACTTCCACAGCTGGCAGTAATATTGGGGAACCAAGGAGTGTCAAAGTGGAAGGGGATGAAAGTCGAATTCCAGGAGTGAGAGCATTAAAAGTTGTGAATACAGTATCATCCTGTGTGGAGCAAAAATGTAACTCGCATTTATCCGGGTTTAACTCAAGGCCAATAGGTTGACAAGAATTAATAAGTGTTGAAAGGTCAGATAAGACAATATCCGGAGGACCACCCTAAAATGCTATCATCCAAATAGAAGAGATTTAAAGGACTGTTTAATTTGGATACTACGGATTGAAGAATAAGACTGAAAAGAAGGGGACCGAGAGGGTCGCCTTGTTGAACGCCTGTTTGGGAGGAGATTAAATCAAGATTATTATACAAGTTAGAAGGTTCCCGATAGGCTTGCCATACAAAAGCATATAATTGAGGGACATTATTTTGAACGATTTCGAGCATAGAATCGCGTTCTATACAGTTAAAGACGTTTCTAAAATCAAGCTTTAATAGAACATGATTATTGTTTTTATTTATGTCTACAAAAGTTCGCACTGTGTGGATAATAAATTCGCATCCTTTAGCAACGCCAAAACCAAGCTGGTGAGGAAGTAATATAGTACTAGCTGATTCTTTGACAGAAATGCAGGCGATTTTGGAAGTTATTCGACGAATAGTGTTCCCAATTGCAATGGGTCGTATTCCGCCATCCTTCTTATTAATGGATAACAGAGAGGCCCCGCATAAATGTGGGCAAATATAGCTGTTGACATTGCCTGATAGCATGAAATTAACTAATTGAGTAATAGATTGAAGGAGACGACGTCCAGAATCACCTGCAGATTTAGATGTGAGGTCCTTATAATGTTGAGGTCGGATGCCGTCAATACCAGACGCAGAACTAGTGGGAAAACTATGTATAGCTTTAAGGACCATGTCTTGAGAGACAGTCAACATAACATCTGACCCAGAAGGCGGAACGGGAAAGGAAAGAGGCCGTGAACGTGGAGGATGTTTCAATTTTAAGGCTTCGTATGTAGCACTTGAAATGTAGGATATATGCTATGCCATAATCAGATGAAAGGACTCGAACAGCTCCACGGATATCACCATCAGCTACCTTAGTTTCAACTAGACGAGAAGTAGAGAGAGAAAATTTATGTTTATAGGGTGTAGATTCCAGTGAGAATATCTGAATGTTCGCTTTAATTTCTGAGATCAAAGATTTATCCGACTTCCGATTTTCTTTCACAGGAACTTTGAGAGCAATATATGCAGAGAGGAATAATTGATGCCAAGATTGGTCAGAATTGAGAGAGACACATTTATCCATAAGTTGTGGTAATTTATCAGCCGCGAAACAACGTGCACCTTCAGGAATTCGACGTAAAATGGGGATATTATTCTTACATCTTGAGAGCGTCGAAAAGAAAATGTCTTCGGAAGAAGTATCGGAAAGGTGCTGAGGAAGGGGAGAGACATTAGAATGGACTTTGGCGGTATGAATGCGTAGTCCCTTCAGACCCTTGTAAAATTTATCAGTGTTGTCAGAACATAGAGAGCAAGATAAAAGGTCGTCAGTATGGGTTTAAAAATTATGAGTAGTATCCGATAAGTTATTACAAGAAGGACAAATCCATAAAGAATTAGACTCACTATGTAGCTGTACTTCTTCATCAGATAAGCATTCACAATCACCATGAAACCAGAATTGACATTCAGAACAAAATATAAAAGTACCCTTAGAAGACGAATCAGAAGTGCCACAGAGGGAGCAGATGATATGATATGATATGATATGATATGATATGATATGATATGATATGATATATTTGGTCACAGCACTTCTTTACATATAATGGTGTACCTCACATTTCTGTATCCGGTACCACCATTAACATATTACAGTAACACATTTATTTCCAGTACACGTCTGCACAAATACTCCCATTTACACTATGTACCTTTTTTATTACTTGTTCAATCTCCTCTTCAGTATTTCTCCTACATTTCATTTGCTGTTCTATATTAGATCATTAATCGTAATATATCTAAAATTATTTACGCCTTTCAAATCCCCTTTTTCCTCTAATTACTATTCACTAAAATTTCAATTTCACTTATTCTCTATAAATTATCATATTGAATTATTTGCCCTATTTGTTCTTTGACCTGTTCTTCTACCTTTCTCTTATATTCATTTACTGTTCCAACGTTCAAATGTTAGTACTAATTTTATGCTGTCACTTGTTCATTTCTCTTAACCCTTTTTCACTCTTTTCATTCATTCCTATTTGCGCTCACTTTCACTTTCTCACTATTCCACTTACACCTAATCCTTTCACACTACTCTCACTTCCTATAAATACTTATATTTATCTCTACACATCAGCTTATGCACTTTCTCTCTCCCCTATACTTCTCTATCATTTACAGTTTCCCTTTACTAGCACTTTTTGATCACATCCCCACATTTTTTAATCATATCTAATACCTTTGCTATATCCTCAGCTGTCGCAGGTTCTGACCTTTCTTTACTGTTCGTCTCTGCCTTATTTCTGTCTTTGTCTTTCTTTCTATTTATTTCTTCTTCTATTCCTCTTTCCCCCACGCTTTCACTTTCACATCCTAGATTTCCACTTACACTCACACCCTTAATCTTTTCACTAATTTCTTCCCTATCACTTCCTGACTCTTGGTTTATCTTTTTATCCCCACTCGTCTTTTTTCTAGCGCCCGTGTTTATTTTTCCGTTATTGTCAGCATTCCTTCTGGAGTGCGCTAACTTTACCGCCATCGTATGGAGACTAGGAATCCGCTTACGCTGCATGATCACGTTACACTTATCTTCTCCTTGTTGTGTCATCACCTTTACACTTCCTCGTACGTCAGTATGTGGGCTCCTGAAGTCCTTACTATTCTCTCCTGTTACCATGTGTTGATCTGCGACAATCACTTGTTCCGTCCTTGAGGTTGGGATGATTTTCTTCAGCTCCTTCCCTCCGCAAAGTTGAAATATGCCCATTGTCCTCTTTCGTTCTTCTCGTTAGCCCAAATTCTGGATGATCTTCATTCCTTAGGCAAAACTCCAGATCATACCATTTTCCGTTCACTTTCAGTTTATCCTCGTACATTTTCGCAAAGTGACCCTTCGCCCTCGCTGCTTTCACATAAGGTAGTAGCCGTTTTCTTCTATTTCTTACTTCAAATGGCATATCTTTTTCCACTCTCACTCCTGAACCCCAGAGCCGTCCTAGATTGTTCAGAATAGCTTCCCTTACTTTTGTATTCTTAAAGCTAAAGAAAATAGGCCTTTTATTTCCTTTCCCTAACCTGTACGTATGGTCGACATGTTCTTCTCTCAACTCTATATTAAAGATCGCTTCACATAAATCTCTCACTTTCTCCAAGGTATCCATCTCTTTTTCCCGGCCCCTTTCTTCGACCCCGAAAATTATTAAGTTATTTTTTCTCAACTTGAGATCGTAGTCACTCATCTTCTTCTTTAATTTGTTATTCTCTGCCATCAACTCTTCTATCTTTTCACAGATGTTTTCTACTTTTAGTCTTAAGTTTTCTAAACCCTGGTTCTTCATTTCTACTTCTACTTGATTCAAGCCTTCACTATTATTCCTTTCCTCTCTACTTAATTCACTTACTTTATCCTTTCCTGATTTCTCTTTCTGTAACCACTGTTCCATCTTCTCTTACTGTATTATTCGCTTCTTCCTCAGGCCAATAGCCTTTATACTGTGTAAGCGAGTTGTGCACACGCGACTGCTCTCTCCGACGTTCTGCTGTAAACTGAGAGGGAGCAGATGGGAAAATCACTGGAAATCATAAGCACTTGTAACAATAAAATATCAGAAACTAAGCGACGAGAAATTGAGAAGAGCGAATATCCGCATGTGTGGTGTGACTGGGTTGGTCAATGACACAACAGATAAAAAGAAGTTACATTTATGACGAAAGAGATAATGAAGAAGATAACGTTAGGAAGCAAAATTATAACTCGTTATCAGAGTATGACCTGTCTGAGGTCAAGCAAGCAACGACAGGTGATAACCTTGATGACGAAGAGGATTGCATGGGAAAGGAATAGAAAGGATAGTTCTTGACTTGATTTTGGCACGCTTTGGTCCTTTGTGCGCCCCATACATATGAGTTATAAGTATGTTTGGAAAACACGTGAGCGAGCTCCTGGATCAAAAATAAGAACAATTCTTTATATGAAAATTTGACGGAAAATGCTTATTTAATGGAGAAACGGTCGTAATTTGTTCTTGTCTTTTTTGTTGTGGCACAAGTACATGTTTGGAAACTTGTCATTCAACGTTTACAAAAGGTGCTCAGTGTGTACCCCTCCATTTTTTACAGATGCCTGAGCACGACGTACACACGACTGTCGAGTTCGCTCAAACACCATGTTGTCATCACGGATCAATTGGCATACATTTTGAACACGCAGTAATAACTTCCCTGCATCATTCACTGGTGTTGCATAGACGACAGCCTTCAAGTGACCCCAAAGGTAGAAACATAATTGGCTGAGGTCGGGTGATCTGGATGGCCAAAGCACTGGATCACCGCGACCAAACAAAACAACAACAATAATGTACTACTGTCCTGTTACTGTGTTGTTTGTAAACAAACACTGGTACAAAATCAAAATAAAACACCACAATAATATGTTCAGGGACTTATGAAAACAAAAGTCACTAGTACTCTAATAAATAAGCATTTTCAGTCAAATAACTGATCAGAAAGAGAAAAAGGATTAGTTGGGTCGCTAGCTGAGAAGAGACTGCCTACTGAAAGATGCACTGGAAGGAATGGTGAACGGGATAAGAGTTCGGGGCAGAAGAAGATATCAAATGATAAACGACATTAAGATGTGTGGATCATATGAGGAGGCAAAGAGAAAGGCATAAAATAGGAAAGACTGCAGAATGTTGGGTTTGCAGTGAAACACCTACCCTTGGACAGAACACTATGATTGAATGAATTCCATCAAATTTTCATATACGGAATTGTTCTTATTTTTGATCCAGGAGCACGCTCACGCTTTTTCCAAATATACTTATGAATCCAGACATCGCATTCTAGGGCAAATGCCTATTTTGTTTCTTTAGGAGAAAAGTAAAAATAATTATTAATATTTGTGTTTCATGGAAATTGAAAGGTATTCAAATAGTTTTATAGTGCCCTAAAATGCCCTAAAACGGTTATTAGAGCCTAATTTGTTAATATTCGCCTAAAAATGCCTAACTCACTGTAAAGTTTCGCATTTTACTCTTACTTTTTATAATTTATACATGCATTCACTGCGAAATTTAAGGCATTTAAAAAGTGGAAAGTTTGCTTCACACCGGCCATGAAACCATTGATAAAGGAAACAAAATGTTTTGAATCTCACGACACTCGCAATAGATTTCACCGAATTTAACATGTTTGGAGGCATAAATGCCGACAAAGAACCAACCTTAGTTTTGAAGCAGGCAACAATCACAACATGTGCTGCTACCGATTCAGAGATATACTATACTATAAAAATGACTGTTTTCGGTCTGAAACCGATTAGCTGCACTGCCCTTCAGAGTGTCATAAAATCACAATTTTTGGAGAACGAGTGTTTTTGAAATATTTATGAAAAGTCGTAAAATTGCGAATTAGTAGGGTAAACCGTTACAAAATATTTAAAAGAATGGCCCTCCTAGTGTTAACACTACCAGGAAATGCAACAATAAGTGGAACTTTGTATTTTTGTCCAATTGAATCTCAATAACAACGGTTCATTTGAATGCTCGTTAACAGTTGCTCTTTCCCTCACCTTATTTGTGTTGAGAAGTTTTGAGCGATAGGACGTTTTCCTGTGAAGTTTAACGCGATAATGCCGAAAAATATAAGTGCAAAATCTACATTGATCCGGCAATGGCTAACAGAATATTCAGAATTCACTTATGATGGAAAAATAATATTCTGCAAGATTTGTAGCAAACAGGTATGTAACAATAGTTGAAATAAATAAATTCTATTAATTTTAATGAGTAGGCCTATAATATTTATACATTGACTGAGCTATCCTGAGGTATAATTTTTTTAAGACCACTATACTTTAACCTTTTAAATTCCGATAGTTAAAGTATTTGCAGGTCATTAAAATTTTGATTGTTCGAACCCACTAACTTTGTGATAGAAATACGGCAATACAACAATTAGGATTTTATTTTAATTCAGTTTACTTTACATTTTTTGATTTCGCAAGAAAAGAAGTGCCACCTAAAGCAGCATGTGCAAGGAGCGGCTCATAAGGCTAAAGCTCAGCAGAAAAATCAACTGCAACAAACTTTACTAACACAGCCTACTTCATCCAATCTCAGCAGCAATTTCTATGCTGATTTAACCAGAGCGTTTGTTGCTGCTAACATTCCCTGGAATGCAATTGAAAATCCGGTTTTAAGACAGTTTTTACAAAAATACTGCAAACAAAATATCCCGTCTGAGTCGACCCTAAGAAAAAATTACTTAGACAGAATATACAATGAAACTTTAGCTTCCATTCGGGAGGATATAGGTGATTCTTACATATGGGTCTCTGTGGATGAAACCTCAGATCCTATGAATAGGTATATAGCAAATATGGTAATAGGAAAACTTAGTCCTGATGGACCTTCGATTCCACACCTCATATGTGTTAAGGAACTTTCGAAAGTGAATAGCCAAGCCATTGCTTATTTTGTAAATAAAGGCCTACAGTCTTTATACTCAGGTAATATAGACGATTCTAAAGTTCTGTTGTTTTGTACTGATGCTGCCTCATACATGGTTGCTGCAGCTTCACTTCTTAAAACTTTTTATCCTAACCTCACGCATGTAGCCTGTCTAGCACATGGCCTTCACAGGGTTTCTGAAACAATCCGGAATGAATTTCCTCTTGTCAATTCGTTTATTTCTAACACCAAAAAAATGTTTTTGTAAAGCCCCATCCAGGATTTCAATATTCAGAGAGAACTTTCCAGATATCCCACTCCCACCTCAGCCGGTTGTTACACGATGGGGAACCTGGATTCAGTCAGTGGTGTATTATTCTAAGTATTTTAAAGAAGTGGTCACAGTTATTGATAAATTACCTGAAACTGATAGTGCAGCGTGTGTGAAAGCAGTGAAAGATTGTCTGAATGACTCACGAGTGAAAAACGATATTGCCTACATAACATCAAACTTTTCTTTCATACCTGCAAGCATTGAACAATTAGAACGTGAAAAACAATCTCTTTGTAGCCAAATAGCAATAGTAAAGGAAGCTCAAGTGAACATACATTCTGCTTTGGGCGAAACTGGGAAAAAAGTTAAAAATAAGTGGGAAAACGTATTAAATAAGAATGTAGGATTTTCATTGTTGGAAAAAGTATCAAGAGTGATATCGGGGGGAAAGTGTAAATGTTCCAGTAAGTATTGATGTTTCTATTGTACCTAATTTAAAATTTGCGCCTCTCACATCAGTTTCGGTTGAAAGAAGTTTTTCTGCTTTCAAAATGATTCTCAGTGACAAAAGGCAAAGGTTAACTGTGGAGAATTTAGAAAAAATTCTGGTGGTGTACTGTGCAGATAATTATAATAAAGTCTGAGCATGGAACTGAATTTCAATAACTTAAAATGAGTAATCTTGATATCAATAATCATTATTTCATTAGTTTCAATATATTAAATTTGTGCAGCTCTGTTTATAAATATAATATAGTATTCTTTTTTAATGTTTAAACATACTTTTTTGTGCTTATTTTAGTGTATAACTAAAAATTTCAGTGAAAGAAATAAGCATGATACCTTGATGTGCCTAAAATGCCTATTTTCATTAAAATAGAGCCTAATTTTACAAATTTTGAGCTTATTTTAGGCGCCTAAAACTGCAATTTTTAGTGCCTAAAAATCCGATGTCTACAGTTATGAATCATTCTGTACATGCGATGATTGTCTAATTCCGACAGGTGGGCCATCCTGCCTCAGCCTCTGATAGTGAGGTCCCGTTTCGCGGACGAATAGCCTGATAAGCCCCAGGGGTTCTGAGTCCTAAGTCCTTCCTATATCCTACACTGGAGCTTTCCATGAATTAACCCGCATAATATTCATTTTCTACATGTAACACAATGAAAGATTCTATTTCCTTCTTTTTTTAGATTTGATTTCTCGAAGACGGATTCTGATCTTACTGTCATTGAATGTCTGGCTATATTAAGAGTATCTGATATAAAACTACATTTTCAAACGAGCCATATAAATCTCCTTCACACTCTGCATTTTGTCTGAGATTATTTATAATGACACCTTCTTGGTAACAAAAGCACTGACTTTTTGTAAGCACAGACTGATGTTCCGCACAACTACACTTGTCAACATTTTCAATTCTATATTGCATTGAAGCAGGCTTATCAGTTACACTTACGTCAGTGTTTCCTTTTTTGGGATTCGAACTGATAAGGTTTTATTCCAGACATACCGTATAGAGTGAAATAAACAGCGAGCGCTTGTATTTGATGCGTAAGATGTGTCGAGTTGGGACTTGATGACGTCACGTAATCAGGCTGAAATATTTTCATTGTTGAATTGCTTACGATGTGAAAATAATAAATGATAATGCAGTGTTCTGCATTATGTTTCTCTCACAAATAGCTATAACAATAAATATGCATACAAAACTGGACCATTTGGCATGTGGAGTCCTTGGCGTGGGAGAGACTCTCGATGCACAACGAGCTTTAGCGCCATCGGCCGGTTTCAGTGAGAATGCGTCTAGCTCGGGAGTTAAGCGTACTATGCCAGCGTAGGTAGGCATCCACACCAAAGTATCATGCACCACCATATTCAGAAAAATACTATTATTATTAGTACTTATTTTACTACTAGCGGTCTACTACTATCGGGAGCTGGTGTGTTTGTGAACGGGGCACGAAGCGGGATAAAGGGTTATGTTACCAGTTAGATGTATCAGTCACTAGATCTGTGCAATGAGCGAGCGCGGGATACCGATTTAGTTCATTCTCCTCTTTGGACACGAATGGATGTAGTTTTTAAATGGACCTTGCATGACCAAATAAGGCATTGGTACCCAACCCAAACTCAGCTCATACAGCGGCTTTAAAATGAACTGAATTATTTCCCACTCGCACGCCCGCTCGCTCAAACACCCAGTGAGACGTGAGTGGGTTCTATGTCCAGTTATCACAGAGTCCGTGGATATCCACGGACTCTGAGTTACCAGAGACCACAACACCATCTAGCGTAGGGTATCAACTTTTGTGTAGCTTTTTATGATTTTTCTTGAGATATTATGAATGAAAGTTGTGAGAGTATAGAAAATAAATTCAGAGAACAAATTTCTTCTTAATATTTCCGATTTTACTTTTACTTTAACTGAATACATTGATGTTACACCTTATTATACATTACTATATCTGGACTAACTTTTAGTTGGGAAAGGTGGAAAGCAAAGTGGACCCACGATGTCTGCTATATATTAGTCCTTTTTAAGAGGAAGGCATTGATTGGGACTTACGCAGACCCCTCGGGTGTGCCCATTTGTGTACCGACTGCGCGCGAAAAGGTTTACTGTTTGTTCAACTGCGCGAGAGCAGGTTCAGCATTACCTCAGCAAACAGGTCGACTGCGCGAGATGATGTATGCTGCAAATAGGTCGACTCCGCGCGAGTGTTTTATTTGCAACTTGGCAATGTTTTCACAAATCTATTGGTAGCACTGTTGTCGTTAATCAGGTTTTGTGAGAGTAACAAAATTTTTGTTGACGGTATTTTCGACTACTGCTGTAATTTTTTTTAAGTTATTTACAATTCACGTTTCAAACAATGGTCAGTACATCCCTTAGTATTTTGTTTGTTGCCAAACAAAACAGCAGTTACGTACGAAAAAGTATTAACTCAAATCGTAAAATGCTTATGATGATATGAATATTAAGTTTCAACCGTCAATCATTGTGTCTGATTTCAAAGTAACTTACACAAATCAGATAGTCAGGTGTGGCTACTTTCATCAATACTAGGTTGTAGATTTCATTTTACGCAGGCCTGGTGGACGAAAATTCAGGCGTTAGAGCTATCTTCCGATTTTAAAGAAAATAACGCTTATATAGGTAAATGGTTACACTGGATGCTTCTTTTGGCTTTTCTCTCTCCTGTCGAAGTTGGGGGTGCTTTTGTTGAAGATTTAATGAGCATTAAACCCGACAGTGAAAATGTTACATATTTTGCTGATTTTTGACAACGAACTTCATTGATTCAGAATGTGGGTTTCCGCCCCAAATTTGGACCTCCAATACGTAAGTTCTGAAAGAACAACCAGTGCTTGTGAGGCATTCCACAGGCCTCTCGGCCTTAATTTTCACATCCATATCATTTTGTTGACGCTATCGTTCAAACTCAGACAACAACCTTTATTAAAATGAATGATACAGATAGGCCTCACCAATCAAACAATAAACTTGAAAACATGTGTATTTTAAAGTAAAGAAATGGAACTATAACACGTTCGGATTTTGTAAAAAGCGTTCCTTATTATTATGATAAGGAATGAAAATAATTTCCGTGTCTTTTTAAATACCTTGACGAGTGCCCCATTATGGGCATGAGAATATGACAAAGCATTTTTAATCATACCTATGAGTGGTGTAGCTTAGCAGTCATAGAAAGTCCTAAGTCTCTGAAAATGGAAGGAAAATGCTGTGGTGCGAACTTATCTTGTGTTTTCCTCCGCGCTCAGTTGACTTGACTAAAAAATTGACCACCGCGCGCAGTTGACCACTTAAGAGCAGGTAAAATTTTGGGTCTGCGCGCATTCGGGATCCCCCAGTACTACCCAAGGTAGAATTATATGCATGCCCTAGGGCCCCCTGCGCGCCGCCTTCGAACTCCCTAAAGACTACATGATCTTTTTATCTTTCCGCGTAACCCTCACCGCGGTCCGAGTTACCATGAGCCCAGTACAGAGTCCACGGTGCATACCACTACCAGCGACAAAGAATGACCACATATCCACAGGAATCAAGTTCGTTGACGGCCAGCAGTCGACTCTAATCAGAGCAAGACCGGAACTTAGGAAAGATACAGAGATGATGATGAAAGAAAGAAAGTGTAGTTCTAATTATAACTTCGAAGTACAACGTCGAAAGTTACGAAGCAATTCTGCTTCAATTGGTTGAGGGAAAACCTAGGAAAAAATCTCAACCAGATCGCATTTCCCATCCAGAATTTGATCCTGGGCCCGTTCGTTTCATGGTCAGACGTGCTAATCGTTACTCCACAGCGGTGGACATGATGTCTGCTCTCGCCAAATACAAACTACAAACAATGGACAGAGTATGCTCTTTTTTCTCTCTCAAAAGGATATGTATGTACTCTGATATATAAAGGAAGTATATCTTATGCGGTGGCATAAACAATAATTAACTTGATTTTATTTAAGAGTATTTTTAATTCTCTAGAATACAGGGTTCTTCCGTGAAAAAATGTCACAGAAGTTTAAAATTTTTCCTTGTTTTAATAATCGTCCATTTATTTACAGCACTGTTTAGAAAGTTGCCAAGGACCAATTGTAAATATTATAACTAACAATACAAAAACGTCAGACCCAAAAGAAATTGCAAATACATTTAACAAATATTTTCTTACAATAACTGATAACCTCAACATCCCCCAAGATAATGTTACTAGCAGTATAGACTCTTTAACACAATATTTTTAAACAAAATTTCCGAATATTCAAATATTTCCAACAAACAAACAAGAAATAATTGCAATTGTTAAAAATATAAAGTCAAAAACTCCTCAGGATATTATGATGAAATAACAAGCAGAATATTAAAAGCGAGTTCACATGTTATTTATGTTATGTAACTATTCAATGTCCAATGGTATATTCCCCTAGAGATTAAAATATGTCTTCAGAAAGCAAGAAATAACGTCTTCAGAAAATTACAGACCCATATCATTTCCACCAGTCTTCTCCAAAATCTTTCAAAAAGTAATGTTTAAAAGATTATACCATCATCTAGAAAGATACAACATTTTAATCCCAAAACAGTTTGGATTTATGAAAAATAAAGGCACCGAAAATGCAACATTTAGTGTAAGTGACAAAATTCTGAAGGTAGTTAATAAAAAATTAGAAGTTGGAGGGTTTTTTTTTTTGTGATTTATCTAAAGCATCTTCATCTTCATCTTCTTCTTATACATCTTCAATGTTTAAATCATAAAATGCTGCTAGATAAATTAGATTATTATGGAATTAAAGGCATTGCACAACAATGGTTTCACTCATAACTCATATATAGAAAACAGAAAGTCGAAATCAATACAACTATGAAATCCACCTCGATATGGGGAACTATTAATAATGGAATTCCTCAAGGATCAATATTAGGTACCCTACTTTTTCTAGTATTCATAAAATATAATCTTGCCCCCCTCATAAAAGATGTAGGTCATCCCATATTATTTGCAGATGACACAAGTATAGTAATTACAGCCAATAACTCCAACACATTCAAATCTTCAACAGAGGAAATCTATTCAAATATGTGACTGGTTCTCAGTCAGTAAATTGATATTAAATTATAACAAAACTAACATAACTCAATTTAAATCACGTCCAAATTCAACCTCGCAAATTACAAACACAATAATTAACGATAGTTCCCTAATAGAAACAACAACAACCAAATTTCTTGGCTTAAAAATCAATAATGTGGTAAATTGAAAAAAATTGTGTTAAATAAATTACTCCCAAACTAAATTGTGCATGTTTTGGTATTAGGTCTATGCAAAAGATAGTAAATATCAATGCCTTAAAAGCAATATGCCTTGCATACTTCCACTCGGTAATGAGTTTTGGAATAGTATTCTGGGGAAATTCCACAGATAGTAACAGTATATCTTACTACAAAAAAGAGTAACTAGAATAATTATTGTACGAGCCAAATATAGGGAATCGTGTAGAACTATTTAAAAAACTACAAATAATGCGCATGGCTTGTCAGTATATTTTTCATTAATAATCTTTCTCATATATAATTGTGAAAACTTTGTAACTACAGTAATTGAACAGTTCATAGCATAAATATGCGTAAAAAGTGACTTTCATAGTCCATCGGCAAGTTTATCGTGCTATCAATAAAAAGTACGTTATATGGCAGTAAAAATTGTTAATAGCCTCCCTATGGATAAAAAAATGAAACTCAAAGCATAAGATTATTTAGGGCCAAATTAAAGAAGTGCCTATTTTCTCACGCCTTTTATTCTATAGGTGAATTCATGACATTGAACAACGCTTCATGAAATTGATACTAAAACTTTGTGTTGCACTAGTATAGTAAACCTCTTCAGTACATATTTCAACTAGTCTGTGACTTGAGGGTGGGTTGCTATTGAGCCACGTCCGTTGGGCACCATTTGAGGGTGGTATGTCGCTATTGCCCCACGTTGGGCGCCATTTGGGGGTGGTTTGTTATTGTTGCCCCACGTTGGGCGCCATTTGAGGGTGGATTGTTATTACCCCACGTTGGGCGCCATTTGAGGGTGGGTTGTTATTGAGCCATGTCCGTTGGGCGCCATTTGAGGGTGGATTGTTATTGCCCCGCGTTGGGCGCCATTTGAGGGTGAAGTGGTCGTTATTGGGGCCCCACGTGGGCGCCATTTGAGGGTAGATGTTATTGTGACCCCTCGTTGGAGACCATTTGTGGGTGGTTCGTCTCGGTTGTGGTCCTCAATCGGAGATGAGGTACGGCTGACGTCTCTCACTCGTATTAGCCTGCTGGTCCATGGCTGTCAGCACTCGTACTTCGCGAAGCGCAAATAGGGTAGGCGAATTTATTATTGTTTTAAATAGTGGGCGCCAGCCCACCCTATTTCGACGCTCGGTGTAGCGTGAGGTCCACTCAGGGTAGCCGAGGTACAGTTGTGGTGTAGGATGATGTCGGGAATAATACCAAGCCGGCTACTTATATAAAAGACAGTGTTGATTCCAAAACTATAAGTTTATTGTCGTTTTCACTTGGTAAACCCTTGAGTATGTATTTCCGGCTGAACTTTTAATTCAATCGTTGGTCGCACTTCTGTATCGACTCTACGGCAGCGCTGAATATGCTCTGTCCAATGCTATAACTTCAATCCTTTGTTCAATACACTACAATCGAAGCTCCTAAACGTTGATGAGTAGTCTCGTCGATGACAAAGTTCTATCTATCGAGTCTTCGCCGGAAGAAAGACTATTAAGTTGGGCCGCCGACACCAAAAAAGCTCAGTGTGTGGGGCCGTCGACACGAAAAAGATATGCTCCGTATGTAGGGCCGTCGATACGATAAGACGTAGTTATGCCCTGTATGTAAGGCCGCCGACACGATAAGAAGTTATTCTGCCCTGTATGTAGGGCCGTCGACACGAAAAGGAGTAGTGATGCTCTCCGCGCCCCGTCACCCTTATTTATAAAAACCTATCCTACGCTAAAACTAACTATCCTATTGGCTAAAAACTACGTCATTTAACCGGCCTAAAATCTATTCTCTATTGGTCCAAAGTGACCTCATAAGCTGGACCAAGATCTCTTCTCATTGGGCGCGAAATACGTCATCTCTAAATTTAGACTTTGGACTTCCCACAACATCAAATTAGTTAGTAGATCTTTCGAGAATCCCCGTTCTTTTGGAAAATCCGAAGTTTGCAATAGCTTTCCCACGGGTCCAGTCCAACTTTAGGATTTTACGCCTCAACGAGTCTCTATGCAAAACCCTGCCCTAGGTGGCCGTAAATCTGTCCGATGCTGACAAGTGACGCAGACGAACACCTGCGTGGGAAGCTAATTCTAACCAAGTCGCTGGGACATCCCCGCGAATACAAGTAACTAAAATATGGAGATATCACTTCGCTATTAAATCGGTCTCTCCCTCTCCTAATTACTGCTTCAGACTATAAATTAAAACTTTATACTAGTAGACTATTTAGTTTATGCCCGACCATGCCGAACTGAAGTAATTATACACCTGGTAGCAGTCCTTTAATCCATGTCATTAAAGTACACTTATTCATTAAAGTTCAGGTTTTCGATTATTCTCGGATATGCAATCGAAAGACGAGGGAAACGTCACTGAGGCTGGAAATCCAATACTGTCGCAGAAGGTTATGTTCTGTTACTATAATAATTAGCGTTAATTGTAAATAATATTCAAATAAATTCAATTTGTCATCTCGTTTTTCAATTCTAAATCAATTTCTAGGTTATATATTCTCTGCATTACTTCAAGGTCAATGACATTATTGTTCCTCGGAAAGATTCAATACTTTCGCGTGTGCGCACATCTCACAATTCAAAAGCTATGAACAACGTCACTTCCGATCTTCTGTCAGATACAAATAAAATGTATACTTCTGAATAATTTAGAAATATGGTCGAGCACAAAAAGTCGTATGAAACTTGTCTATAATGGTAATTAAGACGCTCGTATGAAAATTATGAAACTCGCTTGCGCTCGTTTCACAAACAAACATACTTGCGTCTTAATTACTATCACTATAGGCTCGTTGCATAATGTACTATTTTTGACTTGTTTCACATTCTAGCTGTGAAGCAATGTACGAATACCATGAATGTTAATAAATACAATACAATGCAGATTGGCAACACTGACTATTATCTTCGCCATCTATTGATAGAAGTAATAACTATAGAAGCCACACTTACACCAACAAATTATCGATCACTCTCGATTAGTAGGGTCAGATATCTTTGAACGTCAGTGTACAGCATATCACTGCCAATGATTATGTAGAACTTTAATATTTCTATTAATTAAATTTTCATCGTGGATCACTTTCATTTGAGAAGATACAAGTCTGACATTTCTTAATTAATTATTCACTCTTAGTTTGTTTTTGAATTTTATTGAGAATTATTTTTAATTCAAAGATAAAGAAACAAGAGTAAGTTTGATTTTCTTTCTTATCCGCTCTTTTGTGTTTATTATCCTTCCTCGTACAACTCCCTGTCTCAAAGTGAGCAACTTTTAAGGTATTTTTAAATAAGATAAAGGTTGGTAAATTGTGATATGAGTAATATTGTGGTAGTTCTTTTTGAGAATGTATTACAATTTTACTGTGCGAGAGAGAGATTGTTTTTTCGTCAACGTATTAAAGGAATATTCGTGAGCAAGTTTCTGCACAAAACCGGTTCTTCCTCGCTTAGTAAAATTGTAATAAATTCTCAAAAAGAACTATCACGGTATTACTCGTATCACAATGTTGTCAGACCTTTCCCTACTTGTAAGGACATTTTATTGGTAATTTTTTAGTTATTTTAGATCACGAACGTCCTTCTCCTATTGATAATATTATGCTCACACAATGTCCTTTTCGAAGAAACTATGGTAGATTACGTCAATACATTGTTTGGTGTCACGAAGTGATGTCGGTAATAGCACGAATGAGTCTGCTTTTAGAAACTTTAGTGAAAATGCTTATACGAATTTCTGTGTGTAGAGAAGTATTCCTGTGACACACAGAATCATAGTGTAGAAATTTTTTTTAAGTTAAATGCATTCTACATTTCTATTTAGTATTATTAAAATTCCATCTTATAGCTCGGAGGTAAGATTTTTACGCTTCGTAACACCACAGATTTAAATATAGTAATAGCTCTAATTATTTCAGAATAATTTTAAGAAAATAGATTTGGAGTTTCTCCCCATCTTATACGCAAAATCAATTTGTACTCATTTTCGTTTGTGATAGCAGCTTAAAATTGTTAACTATAATCTAGAACTTGAAAGCACATACATATTCAGTGAAGGAATAATGAGATCACACGCTCTTTCGTTCATGACAGCACCGAAAACTCTTCGCTATAATAATCTAGAACTTGGAAGCACATGCATATTCATTGCGGAAATGGGATCGTACGTTTTTTCGTTTACGACAGCAAATATTAGTTATAAACAGAATTGGATTTATACCTATTGGAAAGCGGATAAATGGGGCGCTCAGAGCACGAGGGATCAAGTCACAAAAATAAACTTTTCAGGAGATTAGACGTAGTCTTTTATGTATAGTTAATTACCCATTAAAGATGAGTGTGATTTTAAACAACGGCACTATTACAAAAATTGTGAGGACATTAGTATTTTATGCTCTGAAAGTAGCCTCATCTAAGGTATGTACAGACGAAATATCTCACAATTGACCAAAAGTGACTTGATTCCCTTGTGCTCTGAACGTCCCAAATATGAGCATACATCTGGACTAAAAATTATCAAAATATTGAGTAGAAAAATAACTGCTGTTTTTTTATAAAGAGACTCAAAATAATGCAAAGAAAGTCTGTATTTTATCTGTTTGTCATGATTCTTCATGGTTTAAAATTATACACAAGGTGTAATTGAAGAGCTTATTGTCAGGGTTGAAGACCCAAACTTTACAGTGCGGAGCTCTTTATGTTTTTCAAACTTTGGGAAAGGGGGAAGGTTTGGATGCAAAAAAAAAAGACAAAGAAAGAAATGCCATAAAGTAAGACTGTAAGGAGAATGCAAGGCAACACCAAAAAATGCCTACTCCATTTAACTTCTGAAGCTCAAGTAAACCGAAATGGTCACTGTGAGGGTGATCATTCTGTGCAATGTAATAAGCTGAACTAAATTTCGCTTTTGTTGCTTCACGGTGGGCTGCACTCGTTTATTCGCCAACATATGAAGAGTCCACTGCAAGAATGATGGATGTCATTTGGAATACATTTGCAGGAGAAGCAATTGAAAGTTTGAAATGCTTGGCGCTCAAAGCTTAACTGTGATTTTCCGATCATTACTGGACAATGACTATCAGTGTTAATGCCATATAACTCTGTATGTACATTCTATATGTCTTAAGCTATGCATTGACAGTCTTGGTTCATTTTCGACAAGAAAGTGGCATCCATCATCCTTGCAGTGGACTCTTCATATTCAATTATTGCTTTTCAGACGTATGAATAATTGTGTGCTATATTATGAGCTTTGGATATCTTGTGTTCAATGTTTTTTTTTCGTAGTGGCTTAAGTTGATCTGATCTGATCTGATCTGTTCGTTCCGTAGTAATTTACTGAATATGAGCGCCATTCATTAGATTCAGAAATCTACTCCTTTTTTTTAATGCACCTAATGTAGTTACTTCATGACACACCTTACAGCCTAGCTTACAATCAATTCACGGATAAGCTTCTTTTTTCCTTGACCACATATTTTCTTCATTCCATACATTCGGCCACTCACTTTACAGGCCTACTGGCTTTCACTATTTTGAACATTATGACGTTGAATATTCTTCGCAGTCATATTCGAACTGTATCTTTTATAACAGTATCACTGGTTGAATTACTAGGTTCATGAAATAGAAGCGATGGTTTTGAGATATCAACAATATCAGGAGAGGAAGCTTTTGTAACTCCACAGCAATGGCACGAGAAAAGAAAGAAGTTAGTTTTTTTATCTATGTTTATTTTGTTCCATATTTTGAAGGGCAATAGATAAAAACAAAAGTTTCAAGCAGTCTTTTAGTCACGTTATAGGCAGTAAATTAACTGTTTAAAATTCGCTTCGTAAAATAACGGGAAACAAACACAACAAATTTCGGTAAGTAACACCATAGACAACCGCCTGTCTCCTACAAAGACGCGAAAACTAACGAAATACGATACGAAACGAAAGTGAATTAGGAATGTGATCATTTCGTGCAGGCGCACTAAAGTTTAGTTTGGTGTTTGTCCTGCCACTGATTTTTCCTCCATTTCTAACCACACACCCCGTCTACGCTTCTAGTAGTCTCGCGATCCTCTACTTCCGAACTTGTTCCGATTTTTTAAAGGAGGCACAGAAAATATAATCACTAAATATTCTCACATTAACTAAGATATCGTTAGATGGGAAATTATTGTGATGTCAAAACAGATTTTAAAATCCCAAATCGGTGCCGGAGCTCCTCACCACCTTCGAACACAGTGCAGGAGCGTCGCTCCGCTCCACCTCCACTACATCCCTGCTTATTGTGTAAACATGACAAGCCATAGAATACGAATTCAGCCTATTTGACATTAAAATTGCACACCGCTGTAGAGTAACGGTTAACATGTCTGACCGTCAAACGAGCGACCCGGATTCAAATTCTGGTTGCGACAGTTTACCTGGTTCAGTTTTTCCTGGGTTTTCCCCTCAGTCCATTAAGAGCAAATGCTGGGTTATTTTCGGCGCTGGACCCCGAACTCATTTTGCCGGTATTATCACCTTCATTTCCCTCAAACGCTGGATAGGCCTAACCATAGCAATTGACAAAGCGTCGTAAAATAATGAACTAAAAAATGTTTTAAAATTAATGGAACATTTTCTTACAGTTACTAAAATAAAGCAGTCGATTTATTTTCATCCTTCTTTAACAAGCATTGGCTTAAAAAAACCCTTTTTAAAAGTATGTGAAACTTAGTCCATTGCCTCTTAATTCCTCCTTAGGGTCTACTCACTAAAACTCCTCTCAACATCACAAAAAGTATTAGGGATCATTCTAAATCTAACAACATCTTGTGGAGTTAAATCCAGATCTACAGAGAGTTTCTATGCAGTCCAGTCCCAGATAGTAATCTTTCGTCAGCTTAATGACGGTAGTGCGGAGCGCCTGTCCCGAGGGAGATAAGCAGTGTTGCCAACACAGAAATTGTATCCCCGTCAGTTTAACACCTGGGAATCCGTCAGAATCCGCCAAAATTGAAAAAAGACCCACTCAATATATCTACATTAATACAAATAAAAAGCAAATCTTAACACAACTTACTTACTAATCTTGATTAAAATATTAATTCGTTAACCTCTGACTTGATTACTACAAGGAAATGAGAAACAGGGAATTCTTTAACATGGTACCACCCTAGATCATAGTATTATTCTAGATCATAGGTATTATATATGATCCAGGGTACGACACAGTCCAATGAAAATGTAAAATCACCAAAATTGAACAAATAAATTGACAGCAACTAAAAAAGTCAAAATACGATGTAGAGTAAATCGTAATTTCCGCCAGCAAATCCGTCACCCGTCAAAGTCATTCTTTTACCGCCCACTACGTTCAAATTCCGTCAGTTTTGACTGAATTTCCGTCCAGTTGGTAACACTGGAGATAAGCGGTAGAAGATATGGAGTGAGACAGATCTGCTCAGGGAAGCGTGTATGGACTTTTCCATATGTCGGCTCAAGGAAAATATAATATTCTATTTTCCTTGTGTCGGCGTACTACCACTCGCCGACCGCCAACAGATTTTGATAGGCAGAGATTGGAGCTGGACCAATCTGCGTAGAGAGTCTTTGTAATTCCACATTTGATTCGCCACTTTCCTCTTTCAATGCCATAGTAGCGATCAAAACATATGAATCTTACTTCCAGGAAAAAGACTCTCAACCCAGTCCCTCCATCTTACTGTAAATAGCAGCTAGTGGGATAAAGTTTTCACTGGAACCATAATGTATAGAAGATAAAGTGTGCACTTTTCTGCTTTTGCCCATAAGTGAAGTGTCTTAGAGCGGCAATCTTCCGAAACAGTGGCAGCACATTCGTCTGAGACGGTAGTCGCCATGTAGCGTGCTGTAACGTTTTTTATACTGAACGTAATTAACGTCGTAATCTGTTTTTTATTCTTGACAGTAATTGTTACTGGTCAGAAGTTGTTCCTAAAGTATTGATTGTTTAGGAAATAATTAGTTCGTGTTTTATACACTCATATTCATTTTGAAGACACCCAGAAACTTGGGAAAACTACAATAATAATAATAATAATAATAATAATAATAATAATAATAATAATAATAATAATAATAATAATAAGTCCACGTGTTTCGCATCCGGCTGTAGATCTGCACATGACCGATCTCGTCACCAAGCAGACATTGCTTTAGGTCCCAGAAAGATTGTGATGACTTATTAAAATAGGAGAAGGCCATCTCTAAAAAAAAAAAGGTAGAAAAAGACTCATAACACTGGTCAACAATGATGTTGTTAAACGTACAGTACAATTTCTGCTGTTTCTTATGCAATGTCTTGTGCTGATTCCAAAAATGAACTTTTCTACCACCCACCATTTTTTTGTAATTAAAAATATGATAGATATTTATTGGTAGATACAGTCGCCAATGAGAAGAAAATATTTCAAATATTTTGTTTTATTTTATTGCTTTAACAATAATTGACCAATAACTTTATATTGCTGTTGCCTGTGAAGTCAGGATCCATTAAAATGAATTTTATTCCTCATAAGACTTAGTTTATTCGAATAAACTTGGGCACGCCGTTAAACTGCTACGCGCTCTTTCTCGACGATCTGCGCATGCGTCATTCCCCCTCCTCTGACAGAATATTCCGTCGTTGAACGAGCAATATGTGCAATTTCTTATGGTTATTGTTTGTTTCACCTGCTGTAGCATCTTCACATCAAAAAAAATTACGAAACTTACTTTCGGAACACCCCTCGTACTACTACACTTGCTGCTACTACTACTACTACTACTACTACTACTACT